>NC_143143.1:5879423-6479807 GCF_059928025.1 Delphinapterus leucas
TAGCACATTTGTATGACCCAAGAGAAAGGGACATTTTGATGAAAAGAAATAGATGTGAAATAACAGGAAAAGCACAAGGGCCTGGGATGCACTGTGCCAGGGGCAGGATTGCTCTTATACGGGGACATGCATGCGCCACGCAGGGCCACGGCGGGGAAGTCTGACCGTACGAGTACAGACAACGGCAGACTCGATATCTGGTGGTGACACTGAGGAAAGACCCTTCAGATTGCTTCCGTTTCCTCAGTTAAATAGGAAGCAAAGTCAGCAGCTAAGAGTGACGATGGGCGGAAGTGACGCCAGAGATCTGAGAAAGAGAACTACGGGGGAACTGAAGTAGGTGCTGAACCCTCCTTGCGGCCGGTGGCCATCGATGCAGAGAAAGGCCAGCAGCATGGAAGTGTGTTCGCCTCCAGCCACATTCAGCCGCTCAGGCAATGCTCAGAGCAGCCTGAGGAGGGGATCTTCAGAGCTGGGGTTTTGCCAGGTAAGCACAGCAAACGGAAAGAGAGGGAAGGAAGTTATGAGGGGGCATAAGGGAGCGATTATGATGGTGGATTACGGGTAAGGAGGAAGTGAAGACAGGAGGGGCGTGAAAAACAGAAAAAAGGTGGTGGAACCTATGGATGATGCGTGGCCATGGATGGGGTCAAATAAATTAGACGTGCCCAGAGCCACACTGTTCTCTGACAGTGACTCTGGGTGCTGAGAAGCAGCAGAGCAGTGTCTTCAGAGTTCTGAATGAGAACTGTTTTCCTTCTAGAAGCCTATAAAGAGCTAAACTACCAGTCACACTGTAGATTATAAGACATTTTCAGACTCACGATCTTGGAAAATCCCCCTCACACACACACACACACCCCTTCTAAGAAAGCTACTTGAGGATATATTCCAGTAACATAATGGAGTAAGCCAAGAAAGAGGAAGCCATAGGACCCGTACAACAATGGCTCTAAGCCAAGAAAGCAGTGAAGTCCCATGAAGACAACTGCAGCAGGTCCAGAGAATCAACAGTCAGTCTGGACAGAGTCTCCACAAGAGAGATACATGGAGCAAAGGGGGTGGGTGAGGATGGCCAAAGGTGAAGTTTAATGGGGCAACAGAGACAAGACCTGGTTCTAAGGAAAGAAGAAAGAAGAAGAAATTCTTGGGAAAATTAAAATTTGTTCGAAAGGATAAACTAAATGATAGAATACCACTTAATCCCTCAATGAACAATATTTACATTGTCATAATAATATAAAACAATGTACTGATTTTTCAACTCCTATAAATAATAGGTAGACAAGCACAAGAGACTGACTTAATTTTGGTGACAGAACAAAATGTAAATCTTCAACCTTGACAATATACAAGTGATACTACAGATGACAGAATGTAAGAGGTAAGAGGTGGAAGGAATGCTGGAATGCTGAAGGGAAAGTCAGGAGTATTAATATCCTTTTCGTAAGAAAAAGAGAGGTCAAGAGATAATGCCTCTAGCTGACCGTGAAAAAATAATGGTGAAAAAACATTATGTAAAGTTACAAAGACAATGATAGAAGAACTAAAAATACTGATATTACAAAACTGAGGAGTATTAAATTAGATCCTCACCACAACCATTACCTGGTCTATCTGTGCCTATGACCATACATCATGAAATCAGTAGATAACATCAGAACTTGATCGAGTTGGTGATCTAGATGGTTGGTTATATTAGAAGAAACAGTTAAAAGAGCAGAAGAACAGTTGTCTCAAAGGTGAAAAGAGGTAAGACAGGAAACAGAATATAATCATGAAAAGCTACTATCTTTAAAATCATTTGCATGAACTATTTTGACCAAAATCTCATTTTACAAAACTTGTTTGACACAAAGGCAACGTATATGCCTTCCTCCCACCCCGAAAGTCCTCTAGTGAGAGAAGCAAGGCTGCCTCCGTATTAACTTCGGGTTCAGTCGGGCCATATGGAGAAGGGAGTAAGGGTAGAAGTTTAATAATTCATACTCTCTAAGAAGGAAAGTGATGGTGAGGCGCACGCGCGTTCTGATGGGTCATGGCAAGATGCTAGCGTGGCACACGCTCTTAGGAATTCTTTTTCTAAGAACGCTCTCTGATGGCAACGCCTGAAGTCCTGACTGCTCCAAGACCAGCACCAGAAAGGGGCAAACGACTTCTCTGCAAATATTTGCTCACAGGTGCGCTCAAATCCACGCAGCAGGGGGGGGGGGTACACGAGCCTCTCACCTCGCCACCCCGCCATAGTCCAAACCTTCTTCTCCTCGGAATTTCACCATCAGTCGCTTTTTCAAGTCTTTTGGTCGCATCTTCATTATCTGGCGATAAGACTCCTGCACATCAAAATTACAGTTTCAGGGAGAAGAGCTAATCTCATTTTTAAAGTTATAAAATGATGAAAGGTTATTTATAATGGAGCTCAATTACAAATAAGCATCTGAGCTTATTTTTAAGCCTTTGAATCTGATTTTTGTCTGGTTCCTATTGAGAATGTTTAGTTGGCATCTAGGACATTGCTGCTTCCTTCACTTTTTCTCCCTCGGAAACAGCAAAGCACATGGCGGGTGATGCTGTACCTAAAGGAAACACACATTTATTCTCAGCACAATCATGACTTAAGAGTTGAACATCCTCGCTAGGGTTGATTTTCTCTGCACAAATTAATTCCAATGTGTCCTATAAATAATTGATATATTTTAACCAAAATGAAGACATCACAAGAGAGTCTGAATACTAAAAGTATTCTGAGCCTGATTTTACAACTGAAGTCAAAAATCACACTTTCCCACGGAGTCAAAAAAAAACAAGGAGAGTTTAAGTAAGACATAAAGCAGCTTACCAGACACAGAAAACATGCGGTCAGCCTAATAGTCCCTCAGATTCAGCATCTGGAGTGGAACCAGCTAAATGTCTGTAGGTATTTTCAGTGAAAAGGCACTTAAGGATCTTTTCTTGCTTCAAATTTAATGTAATTCAAAAGCTGGATCCCAAGAGGCAAGAGGATGCTGAGTGGAAACGATCTGGCAGCGGCACCTCAAGAATTCAGCTCTTCTCTATCCCCGACAAACATTTACGATGCTCAGTGGGCAAAATCAGGCACTTCAGCTGATCCACTCATCGGGCTGTGCCCAAGCCTCCGTCCCTCCGCGGCCCCCTCAGCTGCTGTGGCCCAGTGAGAATCTGTGTCTCGTTTGATCATTTCTGCCAAGGATTCCACAAAGGCCCAAACACAGCTGAGATTCTACTCATGATCGTGGGCCCGAGAAGCGGGCCCTGCCTACCAAAAGCCCTGCCTGTTTAGGGACCCTGATCCCGCAGGGGAGCTGGACAAAGGCCAGAACCCTGCCCGGAACCATCAGTTCTTCCTCCTTCCAGAAGGGACAACAGGGAGGCCACTTAGCTTCTCTGAGGAGGCAATGCCACGAGGGGAAATTGCATGCAAGGCTGCAGCAGAAGGAATGCTTGATTCTAGGAAACCGTGCGGATGGCAGGAAGTAGAATCTGTACAACGCGCGCAAAGGGATTTACAATATTATTTAGTACTAGTTTCTGTACAGATCTCTACCTTTTCACTCAGAAGTCATTGATTTTTAAACCTTTACCACAGGAGGAAATACAGTTCCCTCTCTCTGCATTTCGTTTCAGAGAGAGGGAACTGCATTTCACTGAGCGATAAAATCAATCTCCGAAACACCAGACAGAAAGCAGAACTCACTGTCTACTGACAGGGAGGAAGATTCTGTGCCCGAACCCCGTACCTCAAATATTTCCTCTCTGGATACTTCGATGCGGCAATGACCAGCTTGGGGTTGCTGAAGCGAGAGCTCGTGTCTGAGGACCTTCAGTTTCTGGACTAAATCTCTCTCATATCTCTGGGCGGGAAGCTCCTCGTCTTCCACGGAGCCCTCACTGGGCAGTGGCAGCGGCTGGCTGGGCTCCTTTAGTTGGCACTGGTGACTGGAGAAGAACAGAAGCATCGAGGTCGCCCCAAGAGCGGCGGCCAAGGTTGCTGCCAGCAGTGCACCCACACAAAAGGGACTGAGAGGGGAAGTCATTTCACCAAACTGCTAGTCAAAATTTCTTATGGAAAAACTGCTGGTGGCCACCCTCAGGCTAAACAGATGTCTAGGATTCAGTCAAGGAGACCCTCCATCTCCGTATCTCATACATTATCATTGCCATAAGTAAAAACAGAAACTGCTAGCATTCATCGTGCATCTAGTGCATATCTGTGAGCCCGACCAATGCGCTATTAGGTGTGCCTTGGGGGTGAGAGTTAAATGGAGTTGACGAGAGAACTTTCAAAGCAGATGACCGTGGAGGGGGGCAAAATGCACAGGAGCAAACAAGTGAAATGCAGTGGTAACTACTCCTACTCATAACCAAGAGATTTCCAAGCCCACTCATCAAAGGCAGAAGTCCAGAGACCTTCTGGACACAGTAGCATCTGTCCTGTTCAAGTTTTGCCGGTTGTATCAGCTGTCAATGACAAGTGCCCTGTGGGCGCTCATATTCTGAGGACACAGCAAACCTGGAACGTGGAGTGTGGGAGCCAAGGTCATACCCAGGTCCACAGCCCCTGGGAATGATGGCCCGGGAAGAGGTTCCAGCAAGCAGTGCTCTGGACCAGCCCTCCCGGACAGCGGTGAGCAGGCACCAAGGAAAGCCTCACTTCACTGCTTCTCTAAGGCCATGTATCCCATCAGAGTGCTGCCCACGGAAGCTTCGTGAGTGAAGCTGCCCCATACTGCCAGCTCAGGGGATTTTATTTAGGCTGCAAGCTAGAACAGGGTGACAACAACATAGGACTTCAGGACTGCTCACAGCGGCTTGGGAGTTTAAAACGCAATTGTCCACCAAGTATTTATCATATTTTGCTTACGCTTATTCTCTGCTAACCAACAATGCAATCAAGAAATGAAGAAAAAAGTTAGTAGAAAACATGAAATTTTAACGAGGTCAACAAAGATTTGGTAAAAGTCTTACTTCATGATGTGGTGTAACCTTGGGTCTGTAAACTGGGTTGTTCGGTTATTATGATCTACAAAATATATTCTCCCGGAAACTGTACTTCGGACTTCCCAACCGGGTGGCAGTGGTCCAAGTTCATCACAGTTCACGCTGTTAAGGTCTCTACCAAAGTGGAAGATACAGAGAGGTTTGTCCATCTGTGTGTGGAGGCCTAAGACCAAAACTTCCGTGAGAGAACCCGGGGCATCCCCTTGTCCAGGGGCCGTGTCCCGGTCCTGCTAAGAGGGACAGTCGCGGCGCTACTTACGCCAGACTTGCACTGAGCCCAGGCCTCTGTGCCGCAAGTAGCAGCACAGTCCCGCAGATAAACCGCAACCCTCAGAGCCTGTGACCATGATAGGGAATGTGGTCTGCCCGGGGAGTACCATTCCTTCCATGAAAGAGGGCCAAAATAGTAGGAAGTATCTGAAGGCTGCTGGAAAACTCTGGATTCAGAATTAAGTGCTCAAGGTCAGAAAGGTTTCTGCATGGAAAAGCTCCCAAACGGTACACGTTTTTTCAAGCTGATGGGGACGTATGAACATGCATTCGAAATCTTCCAATTCTAGACATCTGCACCGGGAAGAGGCCATCTCCTTTTTGAGTTGGCTTTGTTAATAAGCAAGTCTTTCTAATTCTAACCTCTTGATTCATTATTTCAGTATACTCCACAGTCATCTGGGAGCACAGCATTACTGACCAAGATGCTTTTCCAATCAGGACCAAAGCCTGACATTCCTTCCAGTGAGTACTAAAGAGACACCTCATTCATTTGCAGGTAATATTTCCATTCTAATTACAGATACTGAATTGTAAATTCAACATAGATTTGGAAAATCAAAGACAGGGAGCTTGTTCTCAGATGAAACAAATTATGAATAAAAAGGAAATGAGCATTACTAAAAATGTTATTAGGAAGTAACGCTGTTCTGAAACAAAAGAAAAATTTTTTTAAAGAAAAAAGGAAAGCAAAGCAAAGAGAAAAAAAGAAACTTAACTCCATTACAGGGTGGGGGTGGGGCAGGGGTCTCTTTGACCCGGGCTCAGATGTATGGCCTTGTAGAAGGAATTCGTATAGAAAAGCTTCATCTCCCCCAGGAATAGTCCCCAAGGGACTGAGGCAATAGGAAGAGTAAAGTAGAAGAGAGGGTAATAGAGTCTTTATATTTCCTTTTTAGGTTTTCATTGTGGAAAATGTTAAGCATATAAAAAAAAGAGAGAGAGACCATAGTGAATAGCCAACTCTAACGACTGCCAGCTTATCGCCAACCTGCTTCCAATGCTCCCCATCGGCTTCCCCACCCCGATTACTTAAAGCGTCACATCAGACATCATGTCATCTCGCTCAGCACTATTTTTAGTTTAGAGTGAGGGCAACACATCTTTAAGGGTTTATCGGTTTTTTAAGTAAGTGCCTTTGATTCAATCTAGGGGTGAGGGTCTTTTGCAGTTACACGATCTAACTTCAAGATCCAGGATCGCTTTTTTCTAAAGGGCCCCTTGCATTACGGCAGCTGCGGATCTACCAGCTGGAGAGGCGGGGGCGGGGGCGGGGGGCGGGGCATCAGAGCTGGGACCGCCGCCCGGAGAGTCTGAGTCCAGCACCCCTGTTACAGGTCCCTCTGTTTGTGCTGCTGCTCTTCCAAGTTCACATCTTCACACCAAAGGGGCTCTATCACCCACAGTCCGGGGTGGGGGGCCCAGGCAACTGCTGGAAAAAGGCCTTGATGGTGAGAATTTTAGGAAACTTACCTGGGTATCCTGGGGTCGTGCCACGTGCTAACTCCAGTCTGCGTGTGCAGGAAGTAAACCTGCCCCTGCACCGTTGTTCTCTGTTCTGCATGAGAAAGTGGGGGGTACGGTAGTTACATTCAATTCCAAAGAGAGTTTTCAACCAATCCTGTAAGCACAGCGTCCCAGCTTCCTTCCAACAGTCTTTAAAAGCACCGAGAGAAGGGTTTGAAGCGCAGCAGTTAACTTCTGCCTGGCATCTGCGAGTCACAAGCCCTGATGGGCCTTACTTCTCCTGTTCCCACTTGGAGGGGCGGCCACACCCCTGGACCTGCCACCTCGGGACTGACCCTACCTTGACCTCTGCCCCTGCATTAGCTCTTACTTCCGGTCTGATCTGCCACATCTACTTGGATTCCTCCTGCATTTAGGTGCTCCCTCTGTGGTTGTCAAAAGATCCCATCCTTTCACTCGTACCCAAGGCCGTCCTCCCCACATTCAAATCCCAGGGCACTACAAATACCCCCATCCAGGTCCCTGCCCCACTCCTCTCGGTTTTCTTTGATATTCATTTGCCTAAAATCTTCATACAACTGCTACACTGGGAGATGGGAGCAATTGCGGACAAGTTCATGACAAGAAAGATTTGTCAACCATCTCGGGTTACTCTTCTTTACACTGACACAACCATCGTGGGGCACACCTCTGCAAACATCAGCACTTCTGGCAGGTACGAGTCACTAAAAAAAGCTGAAAACATTAAAGCTGTCTGAAACGTCACCGATCGCTCTCGGGACAGCGGGGTGGATGCCCTCACCGTAGCCTTCAGGCAGTTCCGGGGACTGGTGGCCGTGAGGTCGGTTCTGCGGCGTCTGGAGTGACCCTCGGACCTCAGGACTTCGCAGTCGCTGGGCCTGAAGTCTTTGATCCTGACTCGGGGATTCCACAGACCTGCAGCCACCCCCGCCAGCAGCAGCCCCAGTGCCATCCGTGTAAGGGGCTGGTTCCTCCATGAAGCAGCTGAGCGGCCTTCCAGGCCCTGAGTCTTCATACGCAGTTCTAGAAGGGGAAGACCACAGCCCACATCACAATACCGGCTGAAGACCAAGAAGCACCCGTAAGTTCCATGCCACGCTCTCACTTCCATTTGTTTTGCTTTTCTTGAGCAATATGATAGAATGTCCCCAGTGCTTAGTTTCATATAATTCGTCCTGTCCTGTTTAATTGGAAAGCCAGACTTTTTCATGAGGAGCCAGTGACCAAAGGGAGCCATGTGTAAAGTGCCACTGAGGCCACTCGTAGGATTTCATCCTCAGGCAGAGGCAAACGGTTGGAAAACACCAACCTTGTTCTATAAGGAGCTCAGAAAGTGAGATTTCACTTTTCTTGAGTCAGAATCATATCCAAACATTCCATTTTCCTTGTCATTTTATTCTATAATAGAACTCCTGGTTACATAAAATACCACAATGACTTTAAAAGTGACTTTTAACATAAATCTTGATCCCCTGAACAATTGTGGAGACAATTTACCTTAATAGGCTATCTTCCCTTATAAGCAAGTACTTCTGAAAAACGTTCTACATTGAAAAAGTACAAAGAGACACACAAATTGAGAGACTAGTTCAGTGAACGCCCTGGACTCATCACCCAGCTCCAGTGATTGTCTCGTGGCCACGCGCCCAACTCCTCCCCCCCTGAGCTGGATTATTCTGAAACCAATCCCAACATTTTACCATTTCATCCTTAAATATTTCAGCACAGACCTCTGGGAGATAGGCCTTTTACCATTATCATGACCCCAAAAATGTACGATAATTTTTTTAATATCATCAAATACCAGTCAGTGTTCAAATTTCTCCGGTCAACTGTCTCATTAATCAGGATCCAAACAAGGTCCACACACCGCATTTAATAGGTATGTCCCTTAAATCTCTTTTATTAACTTATAGGTTGTCTTCCTTCCTTTTTAGTTATTTTTCTTGCAGTGTATTTGTTGAAGACACCAGGTTGTCTGCTACAGTCTACAGGGTGCCCCCCTCTGGATGGAGCTTATCCCCGGGGCTGTGCAACCCATTCCCGTCCCCTGGACCTCCAAGATGTAAGTTCATGTCAGATTATCCCTCTTTCATGATGTTGTCAGCAACTATTAATGACATTAATAGTTAACTCATTGGGGAACTGAAAAATTGTGATAGTGACCAATGAGAATTTTTGAGGGTGTTTTTTGGTTTTTGGGTTTTTTAGAATTTATTTCTCCCTGTATCATTATGAACTCAATGGATTGCTTTAATCCACTGCAGTTATAATTCTTTACTGATGCTCTTTGGCCAGCGGGAACCTCTGTAAATTGGATCCTGAGCCTTTGGGGCACTACCCCACTAGTTCTGACAGCTTCCTTTACAAACGAGGAAACTGGATCCCAGTGTTATCCCAAGACTGCACCTCAAGTATTCAACGCATTGAAAAGGTGTGAAGGAAACTTTCATACAGTGCGAGAGCCTGGGCAGCAGAGAACTCAGTGGGCATCGCTGCAGTGATACGTACCCTTCATTTTCTAACAGCCCTCTGCAGTCTACCACGGACCCTCCAGTGCCTATTCTGTCTCGTGTCTGTAAACTGACTAAAAAGAAAAGAACATCCTGCATTAAAATCCAGTGGTATTTTATACAACTGTAACACAGTGAGCCATTGCAAATGTGTAATTTATGTATGATATTATTTTAAAAAGTGAGGCATATGTCTATACATACACATATACATTCCTATGCTTTCAAGTATGAAGCATCTCACTCATTGGCTGCACAGAACGCATACCACTTGGAACACTCCTTGTAAACGTGGAGCAGAAAGAGATGCTGTGTTGTCTGTGCTCTTCATCAAAATAACAGAACACAATTTCACTCCCTCCAAGGTACCTTATATTTTAAGAAGATTTTGACTTATGTTTAATAAGGACACAGAGAGCACTGTCAGTATGTGCAAGGTCTGGATGCACCTACGTGTCGATTCTCTGTCCCTACTATGAACAACAAAGACACTTATGAAGCTGCTTCCAGTTATTCATTTTTCCCCAGCACATCCCTCCACAAAGAAAAGAAGAAATCACAAATAGAAAGGCAGTAAGTGGGAACTCTGTCGTGACAGGAGTTTTCAGATGGATATCCACTGTCCCTTTATCTTGTGTCAGGTCTACATAAGACAATACCTAAAAGATTTGGGGCCATAAGTCACTCTGGTGTGCTGCTGAAATACTGTTTTCTTTGATTGCTTGCAATGCATACAGTCAATATTTGGGTAACCCTGAAATGCTAATAAAAATGGGATGGATAACAGGATGAGCTACTTAACAGATAAATTACTTCCAGTGGGATACCTCCAGTCAACGCTTTATGACATGAGCACATTTTATTTCTTCATTCTAAATAAGTCAGTCCTCTGTAAAATCATATTACATGGAAGTCTTCAGAAATTCTCTTTGCCTTTTACATATATGATGGGTCCTCCTGAAGGAACTATTTCTTAACTCTTGCGTATGTGGCCACATTTCTATCATCTGCCCTTGGATAATATGACAAATTGTCAACTCATGCGACGATCAAAGTTACATCACAAATTATAACCCTGCATCTTTTCGTACCTTAGTCATTTTAACTCCACCTTGAATGACAGAATGAAGGGAATTAGATAAAATAATAAAAACCACATAAGATGAAATCGTTTAGTCCTGGAGAGATGGCCCCTGTATGGGGCCTGTCCTTCGAAGTATGTCACCATCGGTCAGTGCCTTTATGTGTTTTCTCAGTGATGAAGAGCTGAAGGTTAAGTCTGTAAAAATTATCTCTTTATACAGATGAGAAAGTTCTTACCCACTATTTGGCCACGAACTGCATCAGTATCTGAGGGGTTTAGTTTGCATAGATCCAAACGCTGGTCTGCAAACAAACAATTCAAAACTTAACCCAGGGAAATGTTAGCTAGAGAGGAAGGCAGGAGGAATTCTGTATTCAGTATTCAAAAAAATAAAATAAAAAATGATGCCCCATAAGCCTTCTTCAGTTGCATTAAGAGGCAGAAAAACATTGGGTTCTTACATCCAGTATCTTTTAATCTGCTGATGGCATTGGAGAGCAGCCGCACGCACCCCAGGAAGCCAGCTCCCTGCTTCTTGTGAATTTTCTTGTGGTTCCACACGCTGATGGTTATAGAATCCGTTTTCCCAACATATCTGAAACCAACATGCAAACTCATTTTTAATTGTATTTCTCAATTGCGATAGCCCATTGAGATTTTATCTGATTGACTTGTTAGTCCAGAAGAATCCTTTTAAAATAATGTTGGCTCTATATCCACAGCTAACAGGCGCTTAATAAGTATATATCTACTAACTTCAGTGGGCTGGGAAAGGACTACAACCGGTTATGTAAGAAACACATGCAGACAACCACATAATGATAATAATCTTATAACAGAGATTTACTATATTTTTATAGTTCCAAAGGATAATGGCAGGATTCAAAAGTTCCCACCAGGACTTCCCTGGCGGTCCAGTGGTTAAGACTCTGCACTTCCACTGCAGGGGCACCGGTTCAATCCCTGGTCGGAGAACTAAGATCCTGCATACCGCATGGTGTGGCCAAAAAAAAACAAAAACAAAACCCCAGCAATTAGGCTTAATAGAGAATACTAATTTGCAACAAAGGACTACTTACATCCATCCAAAGTACACAAAAGGGCACTAACTCAGACAGGAAACCTGCCACTTTCTCTCAGTGTAGGTCAACCACAGAAGGGAGCTTTCGGGACATGGACTGACAACCACTTTCCAGGCTACTTCCAGTGCCACAGTGTAACTGCAAATGAGCCTCAGGATCCAACTACTAAAAATCCCACTCAAACCCAGTTCAATTTGTGTTAGTAAAAAGCCAATAATAATCACTCAGCATTACTTGGACAAAAATTTCTTAGCAGGGACATGAAAACATAGGTGCCTACAAAATAGATTTTCAAAGTGCGATCCACTTAACAAATGAATATAAGAAATTGTCTGATGGTGTGTGGGCTTATATACCTCCAGTCATACCAAACTTTATTTTCTCTTGCAGAAAATATATTTGTACTAAAAAGCAAAATTTTTAAAAAATCAACAGAAATATATATATATTATATATTTGTATCATAAATATGTAAAATAATAATAATGGGGGCTTCCCTGGTGGCGCAGTGGTTGAGAATCTGCCTGCTAATGCAGGGGACACGGGTTCGAGCCCTGGTCTGGGAGGATCCCACATGCCACGGAGCAACTAGGCCCGTGAGCCACAACTACTGAGCCTGAGCATCTGGAGCCTGTGCTCCGCAACAAGAGAGGCCACGATAGTGAGAGGCCCCCGCACTGCGATGAAGAGTGGCCCCCGCTTGCCACAACTAGAGAAAGCCCTCGCACAGAAACGAAGACCCAACACAGCAAAAATAAATTAATTAATAAACTCCTACCCCCAACATCTAAAAAAATAAAATAATAAAAATAATGTATTTCAAATAATGCATTTTACAACCATGTTCTGGGTTTTGCTGAAAAAAACAGTAGCATATAGGGGACCTGAACTATGGCCCTTTTTTCCTGTTAGTATGGCCAGGAGATTGAAAGTTTGAAGACCACAGTTACAGAAGCAAACCATTAAAATATATGAAAATGTCAAACACAAGAACTTCCAAGTATATGAATTCTAAAAGTAGGCAGTATGTATTTGTTTGGCCATCCACGTTTGTTATCAGTAAGAAGTTTAATAATCCCTTTAAAAAAAAAATTAAATGCTTCTCTTACAAGTTAGATACCAACTTTCCTGCCGCTCCCCAAGTGGCTTATAGGATAATCAACTCACAGATCATAGTGCTGGTTCCACTTCGGGTCCAACGTGTTCTTCACAGTGTCCGTTGAGTGGCACTGCCCAGATCCATCCACAACGATCTTTGCAAAAGGGTCAGGGAGTCCTAGAGGAGAGGGGACAGCCACACTGGATGAGAAGACAGAACCCAGTCCTGCAAGTAAAGCGAGCTTCAAGGTCATCTATTTGATTAAGAAGACTACCCTGGTATATTTTTTTCTCAAGTTTAAGGTTAGTTTCAATCAGCAAAATAAATTCTTTCCATTAAGCTTTCTAAGAAAGACAACCCAGAATGACATCCTCCTCAGATTTTTAGAGGCTAGAAATGAAAACTCTAAAAATAGGCTTAAATTCAAATTTCCATTTCTGATGATCACTCAGTGGGGCTAGCTAAATGGAGGGAAAGGTGTCTACAATTATTTATATTTATACTTTCTAAAAAATAATAATACCTAGAAATCTTGTTTACTGGTCTTCGTCTATTTTATCTCTGGAAGCAAGTATTCACCGGGTTTTAATTAGGTAAGTTGCTAAATGCTGGAGTATGAATCAGACAGGTTTATAAGATCAGAGAGGTGGCCAGGTAAGGGTTTTAGAGATAGACCTGGACGTGAGCCATCACTCTGGAGCTTCTTAGCTACTTGAATAGAGTCTGCGAGCCTAAGTCTCTTTACCTTTAAAGCATGAGATGAACCACTTAGGAACGGAGCAGCATTCTTGTGAGGATCAGAAAGAGTGTGAAAAATATCATGCTGCAGGCGCCTACTTTATAGTAGGTGAACTTCTTATGAGGTGATTCCTTCCTTTAGAAAAGGATCCTCCATTTATATTTTTATTACAATTCCTTTAATTACAAGGCTTTTAAAGTGTGATTTAATTGATCAAATTTGACCAACAATTTTACTCAAACCCAGACGTTTTATAGAAAACTGTCTTGTCTGTATTGGAGCTGAGGAGACTTCACCCAGCAGAAAGCAATACATTAATGGATGGAAAGACAGAGAAAACAGGGTGGTGGCCGGAATAGGGAATGAGAGAGAGTTGTTCTCATATGAGTTATAAATTCTGTGCCTTGGAGCTACAGAGTCTCTATGTGGTAGTCAACTGGGAAAGGAAGCTTGTCAAACTGTGGATTTCTAGTCAGCAAAGGGCAGGACTTTTAGGAGAATACTCCCAGGGTTGCTTTTTTTTTAAGTTTTAAATTTCAGAAATATGTGAAGAACATTAATATTGTAAGAGAGCAAAAATGGGTGTTTTACTTACTGAAGAAGTCTTTCTTTGCAAGGTTCTTGGCACATAATACTAAACACAAACAAAAAAATGCTAGGGTTAGCACTTATGGACAAGATTTCCATCATAGTTAGTTGCTATGGACGGAATCGTATCCCCACCCAAAATTCATATGATGAAGCTCTAGCCTGCAATGTGATGTTTTTAAAGGTGAGGTCTTTGAGAAGTGCTTAGGTTTAGATGAGGTCATGGGGATGGGGCTTTCATGATGGGATTAGTGCCCCTATAAAAAAGAGACCACAGAGCTTGTTCTCACAGCAAGAAAGAAGGCAGGAAGAGGGCCCTCCCCAAGAACCTAATCTGTCAGCGCCTTCATCTGCGGCTTTTCCAGCCTCCAGAACTACAAGGAATAAATGTTTGTTGTTTAAGCCACCAGTCCATGGAATTTTGTTATAGCGGCCCAAACTGACTGAGGCACTAGCCTATATTTGCAATGGGGAAAAAACCCCTCAAAATTATCTTTACCATAGATTGTCTTCCAAATTTAGCATTACATTAAACAAAAAGCTGACAAGTAACAAAAAGTCTTTTCTCCTTCCATTGGGCATCAACTATAACAAATGCAAAATGCTTTAGTTTAAACTTAAAATCTTTAAACACATGCAGATGGATTTATCAATGTGCTCTTAAAACTCACAGGATCACATTAATACCAATTCCAATTAAGACCTACAGTATTTACCTTCATAGCTACTGCTAACAATAAAAGGAACTGTCCATTTTTGATATTCTGATAAATAATACAATTTTGGAAATGTAAACTTTGGTATGTTGGAGAAAGAAAGGGGAGAGTTACAGAAAATACGGGGCCATCATCAAGTGTTGTGAAAAACAAAGACAAAATGCATGATAAGAATTTCGCACAATGTTGGCATACAGAAAGAATGCAATAAATACTAAGTGTTGTTAGTATTTTATTAATGAGGGGGGATCGATTACTGGTAAGAAATTTTGTCACCAGATTTGTTACATGATTAAAGCTACTATATCACTAATGTCTCTTACACTTACGCAAACTTCACAAATTTTGCTAATTTTTAAGAATATAGTGTTTTACTATGAACTTACACTATTTCACAAAAATATATTCATATTATATGTTGTTCTGCAAACTTTTCACTTAGTATTTTTTTATATAACAATTTTTATCAAGATGTAATTCATACACTATACAATTCATCCATTTGAAGTGTATAATTCATTGGTTGTAACATACTCGCTGGGTTGTATAACCATCAGCACAATCAACTTAGAACATTTTCATCATCCCCAAGAAAGAAATCCTGTACCCGTCAGCAACCACTCTTTATTTAACCTCAAACCCCACCCGTCCTAGCAACCACTAATCTACTTTATGTCTCTGGATTCGCCCATCTGGACATTTCACATAAATGGAATCATAGAATATGTGGTATTTTGTGACTGGCTTCTTTCACTTAACATGTTTTTAAAGTTCATCCATGTTGTAGCATGAATCAGTGCTTCAATCCTTCTCATGACTGAGTGATATTCTATTGTATAGATATACCGTATTTTCTTTATCGACTTATCAGGTGATGGGCATTTGGCTTGTTCCTACTTTCTGGCTATTGTGAATGACGTTGTCCAGGTTGTTGTGTAGACTTATATTTTTATTTCTCTTGTAAACCTACGAATGAAGTTGCTGAGTTATACGTTTAACATTTTTAGGAACTGGCAGAATGTTTCCCACAGCATCTGCACCATTTTAAACCCCCACCAGCGGTGTGTGAGGGTTCCGGTTCCTCCCCATCTTCACTAATACTTGTTGTTGTCGGTCTCCGTGGTTTTATATCTCTGTGGTTCTAATTTTCATCTCTCTGATGACTAATGACTTTGAGCATCCTTTTGTGTGCTGTATTAGCTATTGATATATCTTCTTTGGAGAAATTTCTATTTAGATTTTTTTTTTTTGCCCATTTTTAGATTGGGCTATTTGCCTTTTTATTATTGAGTTGTGAGAATTCTTTGTATATTCTAAATACCCTTATCTATAGATATCTATATTCAGTTGCACCCCGCCACCACTCTATATCACAGGTTCCACATCCATGGATTCAACCAACCATGAAATGAAAAAATATATTTTTTTAATTCCAGAAAGTCCCAAAAAAGCAAAATGAATTTGCTGTACCCCGGGCAACTAGTTATATAGTATTTACATTGTATTAGGTATTATAAGTAATCTAGAGATGATTTAAAGTATATGGGAGGATATGCATAGATTATATGCAAATACTATGCCATTTTATATAAGGCACTTGAGCATCCATGGATTTCAGTATCCATCGGGGTGGGGGTGGTGGTCCTGGAACCAATCCCCAGCAGATACCAAGAGACAACTCTGTATAAATATCTACGTATCTATAGATAAAATATCCTTATCAGATATGTGATTTGCAAATATTCTCCTACTCTGCGGGCTGGCTTTATACTTTGTTTGAAACACCAAAGTTTTTAATTTTGATCGAGTCCAATGCATCTATTTTCTTTGGTTGCTTGTGATTTTGGTGTCATGTCTAGTAAGACTTTGCCTAACCAAAAGTCTCAAAGATTTACTCCTATATTTTCTTCTAAGGGTTTTATACTTTTAGCTTTCTTTTATAATTTTACCTCTTAAATAGACATTTAGGTCTATCATCTATTTTGAGTTCGTTCTTGTATTTGATGTGAAGAAGGGGTCCGACTTCATTCCTTTGCAGGTGGATATCCAGCTGTATCAGCAACATTTGTTAAAAAGCCTATTCTTAAAAAAGAGCCTATTCTTTCCCCATTGAATTACCTTGACACCCTTGTTGGAAATCAATTCACTGTAAATGTGAGAGCTTATCTGTGGTCACTCAATTCTATTCCATCGATCTACAGGTCTCTCCTCATGCCATGACCACTCTGTCTTGATTACTGTCTTAGTCCATTCGGTCTGCTATAACAAAATACTACGGGACTGGGTAGCTTATAAACAACAAACATTTATTTCTTACTGTTCTGGAGGCTGGAAGTCCAAGATCAGAGTACCTGCATGGTTGAGTGAAGGTTTTCCTCCAGTTTGCAGACTTCTCGTTTTATTTATACAGAGCAGAAGGGGCTAGGAATCTCTCTGGCATCTCTGTTATAAGGCACTAATCCTACTCATTAGGATTCTACCCTCATGACTTAAGTACCTGCCCCAAAGGCCCCACCTACTAATACTATCACTTTAGGGGGTTAGGGTTTCAACCTATGAATTTGAGGGGGACACAAACATTCAGACCACAGTAATTACCATAGCTTTGTGGTAAGTTTGGAAACTGGGAGGTATGAGTGCTCAAACTTTGTTCTTTTTCAAGACTGTTTTGGCTATTCTGGATCTGTTCAACTGTCATATGAATTTTAGGATCAGCTTGTCAATTTCTACAAAAAAGCCAGCCTGGATTTTTTTTTTTTTTGCGGTACGCGGGCCTCTCACTGTTGTGGCCTCTCCCGTTGCAGAGCACAGGCTCCGGACACGCAGGCCCAGTGGCCATGGCTCACAGGCCCAGCCGCTCCGCGGCATGTGGGATCTTCCCGGACCGGGGCACGAACCCGTGTCCCCTGCATCGGCAGGCGGACTCTCAACCACTGCGCCACCAGGGAAGCCCAGCCTGGATTTTGATAGGGATTTCACTGAAGCTGTAGGTGAATTGAGGGAGTATTGTCATCTTAGCGAGATTAAATTTTCAAATCCATGAACAAGAGATGTTCTTCCACTTATTTTGTCTTCTTTAATTTTAACTGTTTTGTAATTTTCAGAGTATACATTTTATACTTCTTTTATTCAATCTATTCCTAAATATTTTATTATTTTTATGCTATTATAAATGGAATTGTTTTCCTTTTTTTAAATTTTGCAATATTTCTTCTTTCTTATTTTTGAAGAAGATATCAACTTTGGAGTAATTCAAACAAAGTTACAGTTTGTTTTTTTTTTTAAAGAATCAATTTTATTTATTTTTGGTTGCGTTGGGTCTTCGTTGCTGTGCGCGGGCTTTCTCTAGTTGCGGCAAGTGGGGGCTACTCTTTGTTGTGGTGCACGGGCTTCTCATTGCGGTAGCCTCTCGTTGCGGAGCAGGGCTCTAGGCATGTGTGCTTCAGTAGTTGCAGCATGTGAGCTCAGTAGTGGTGGCTCACGGGCTCTAGAGCTCAGGCTCAGTAGTTGTGACATATGGGCTTAGTTGTTCTGCGGCATGTGGGATCTTCCCAGACCAAGGATAGAACCCGTGTCCCCTGCATTGGCAGGCGGACTCTTAACCCATGTTTGCAGGAAGCCAAGTCCCCAACACATTCCAGACTTCTCATATGGTACCTCTGGGATCTCAGGGCCCCTCATTACCAGAGCTGGACCAGACGTTTCCTGCGTCCAGGGTTGCTGCCATCGCTGCAGCTGCTTGAAACTCCCCGAAGTTGCGAGCCAGCGACTGGAACTGTTTTCTTAATTTCATTTTCAGATTGTTCATTTCTAGTGTACAGAAATACAACTGACTTTTGTGTATTCAACTTGTATCTTTCGACTTTGCTGAACTCCTTTATTATCTCTAATACTTTTGAATTTTCATATATAAGATCACATCTTCTGCAAATAAAGACAATTTTACTTCTTCCTTCAAGATCTGGACGCCTTTTCTTTCTTTTCCTTGTCTAACTGCCCAGTACCTTCAATACAATATTGAATAGAAGGGGTGGACATCCTTGTCTTGTTCCTGATCTTCGGAGGAGAGCATTCAATTTTTCAACCATTGAGTATGGCGGGAGCTGTGGGTTTTTCATAGACGCCCTTTATTAGGTTGGGGAAATTTCCTTCTGTTCCTAGCGTATTGAGTGCTTTTATCATGAAGAGGTGTTAGCGTTTGTCAGATGCTTTTTCTACATCTCTTGAGATGATCATCTGGTGTCTCTCCTTTACCTATTGATATATGTAGTACATTAACTGATTTTCAATGTTAAACCAACCTAACAGTCTGAGATATTGGGTTGGCCAAAAAGTTCGTTCGGGTTTTTCTGTAACGTCTTATGGAAAAACCCAAACGAACTTTTTGGCCAACCCAATAAAGTCCACCTTATTATGGTGCATAACTGATCCTTTTACCGTGCCTGGGCTTTTCTTTGTAGAAAGTGTTTTTCAATTACTAATCTATAATTTATTTACTCTTTATAGGTCTATTCAGATTTTTCCATTTCTTCTCAAATCAGTTTTGGTAGGATTATGGCTTTCTAGAAACTTGTCGATTTCACCTATCAATTTGTTGGCACACAGTTGTTTACAGTATCTTCTGATAATCCTTTTTATTTCTGTATAGTCAGTATTAATATTTCCTCCTCAGTGTAATCCTTATACCATTGCTTTCCAGTGGAAACACACACACACACACACACACACACACACACACACAAACTCTTCCATCTTTTTTGTGGCTAGATCATAATTTATTACAGCTCCTGTTAGTGTTTTATTTCTTGTTTCTCTAATTACAAAGGTAATATGTACTTATGAAAATATGAAAACTCACAAATGTGTAAATAGAAACTGCATGCCTCTACAACCCCATCATTACTCTTTGTTTAGCATTTTCCTGGCTAGTCTCACATGCTTATCTTTTCCCATTTAACTTTAGAATTATTTTCAGCAAGTTTAAAAGAAATGACTTCATAAATAAATTTGAGGGGAATTTACCTCTTTACAATATTAAGTATTCCCATTCTTGAATGTAGCATATTTATCTATTTATTAAATTCTTCTTTAATGCCTTTAAGTGACATTTTCATAACGTATATTTCATAAACGTTTTCCACATTTCTAATTGGGTTTACTCTTAAGTGTTTTGGGTTTTGTTACTATTGTAAATGGGAGAGTTCCTTTCATTGCACTTTCTTTTTCCTTTTTTAAATCGTCAAGATACCTGTTCTTTTTTTTTTTTCATTGCACTTTTCAATTGTTATTTGGTTACAGGAAAGCGATTAATTTTCTTACGATAATTCTAAATCTGCCACCTTTTTCAACTCTCCTCAAATAGGCCTGTGATGTCCTGTTTCCTTCCACTTCCCTTTGCTTTTACACAGCTGCTTCCAAAACTTAAGTTGAAATCTTCGCAATCTGCCTAGAATCCTGGTCCTCGCCCAGGGTTCACGAATTCAGACCATCAGCAACACCATCAGCTGCACAGGCCAGAATCTGTGCGCCACGATTTGGCTTCCCAGCCTCTCTCAGGGGTGCTGACTTCTCACCATCTCCACCCTTGTTCGAGCTCCCAACATCAGCTATCACAAAGTCATCTCTTCAAAATTTAAATCTCATGTCTCTTTCCTTTTTAGAAATTCCCCAGTGGTTTCCCATTGCAAAACTCCAGACCTGTCAGGCTCTGAGCCCAACTTCCCTCACCTCCAGCCTCAAACATTATCCAACCAGCTCGGGCCTCTTGTTTTTCCAAGGTGCTAATGCTGGATTGCTTCTGACTGGAAGAATTCTGGTAACATCTCAAAAAGATTATGTACATATGCTCATATGTATAAGACTAGCAATGTCTTGTTCATATGTACAAAATTAGCAATGTCTTGATTTAAGGGTCATTCCAGTAGAATTTGGTTATATCAAAAAGTGGAGAGGGTTTCAATAGAGTCAGCACAAAGAGAACTTTGCCTCGATTTTGTGCAAAGATCATTTAGGGTCACACTGAGTTTAGTTCATGGCATATGATTTCTCCTAGTAGAAAAATTTTGTGATCTTGAGATAGAATTCTCTTTGTCCTCTCTACCAGATACGATAAAAGATAATTTATTACACAGCATAAAATCCCACTCTATCTAGATCTACCACTCATTTTTAAAGAAATATGTTATGCACCAATTATGAGTGAGATTCTGAGGATACAACAGTGAGCAAAAGAGACATTTACTCTTAGAGAAAATGAAGCTTATTTTTTTCAGAGTATACTACCGCATGGTTTCTTCAGCTCCAACTCTGAAGTGCCCCTCTACTTTGGACAAATCATGTCTAAATCCCGTAATTTCCTAATCACATACCATAGTTTCCTAATTTGGGGGGATAAAGAAAGAACAAAGTACATAATGTTCACTTAGCTTCTGAAAACACATGGGAAGGAAATGTTTTGCTAACATTCAATTAGTAAATCAAGCTTCTTTACCAGGTCCCTGACAGAAGCATAGGGTCCCCAAAATACTATTTGTGGTTTCACCCACTCTCAGGATAAGCTACAACAACGCAAATTTAGTACTTTATTACATCAACTAAGAAATTGTCGGGGAGAGAGATAAATCAGGAGGTTGGGATTAACAAATACACACTACTATATATAAAATAGATAACCAACAAGGATCTACTGTAGAGCACAGGGAACTCTACTCAATATTTTGTAATAACCTGTAAGAGAAAAGAATCTGAAAAAAAACATATATATGTACATATACATAACTATATATATATAAATGAATCACTGTGCTGTACACCTGAGACTAACATGACATTGTAAATTACCTATACTTCAATAAATAAATAAATAAAATTACACATATTTTCTAATTTGTGTCACTATTTCCACTATTTTTCAATTCTCCAAGGCTAGAAACTTTGGCTGTAATTTTCAGTCCTCCCTCCTCTTATGTTTATGTGTGTCACCAAGTCCTATCTTTTCTTTCTCCTGAAGTTTCTTGAACTTGACCTTTCCCCTACCTGTGTCCCCACTCTCCTATTCTGGGCTCCACCCACTCGCAACTTAATCTAAGAGCAACAGGGCCCCCAGGCCCACTCAAGCCTCCCAAGTTCACACGACATTAAGCCACCAGATCGATCTTTTGAAATGCCATTTCATGTTCTGAGGCTCAAAAAGCTCCAATGGCTCTGCATTGTATTTTACGGCAAATCTGAATTTCTCCCTAGGTTTTAAAGTGCCCCATTCCCTAGTATCACGTACATTTCCACTATCCTTCATTGCCCCTCCTATGGGCCCCAGCCATTACCACCTCCAGGTGATTATTCTCACTCCTTGATGCACTTGACAATCCCTCTCTCTTCGCTGTGCTTGGTGCGGGCAAAGCCCACTTTCTCAGTGACGTCTCATTCAGGCCAGTGTTTCCCAACTGTGATAACATTTTCACTAGTGCCAAAATTAAAAAGATAAGGATGCTATCGTGGAGGTTTTCATAAAACTGAACTAATTTATTTTAAATGCCTGCCCTTTGTTCTAGTGTAATGTCTTTTCTCTTTTTTTCATGTTAAAATAGCTTCCCCTTAATGAAATGAGGTAACAAAAAATGGTGATAATTTCAACAATGACTTGGTATGACAAAAAGTTGGCAATTTTAGGTTGATAGCCACAATTACATAATTTTTTTTTTTTTTTTTTTTTCTGTACGCGGGCCTCTCACTGTTGTGGCCTCTTCCGTTGCGGAGCACAGGCTCCGGACTCGCAGGCTCAGCAGCCATGGCTCACGGGGCCAGCCGCTCCGCGGCATGTGGGATCTTCCCGGCCCGGGGCACGAACCCGCATCCCCTGCATCGGCAGGCGGACTCTCAACCACTGCGCCACCAGGGAAGCCCTACATAAATGTTTTGACTGATCCGGGAATCCCTTCTCCAACCACCAGCAATCTCTTCCTTCTTTTTGCTCCCATTTACTTGAAGGGCCACAGAGCTGAGCACTCAAGGTCTCTGCATTCAGGTGGCTTTGTGCCCCCAGCTAAGTTCTTCTGAAGAAGGAACCCCTGCCCCGACTCTGTCTTCCACCCCTTTAGACATGGGCTTCACGTGGTGCTGGCCACCCAACAGGCACATAACACAGACTATGATGAACCAGAAACAAAAAGCCAAAGAGAGAAACAGTGATAAAAATATAGAAAACTAACGTATCTCGATAACTTTAAACATCTAAGTGAAATTTTCATTCATTAAATATAATTTCCCACCTAGGATAGGTGCCAGCATATAATGTGCACTTAATGTATGTTATTACCTGTCTACCTCAGCTAACTTCTTTTTTTTTAGTTGCTCCGCGGCATGGGGGATCCTCCCGGACCAGGGCTCGAACCAGTGCCCCGTGCATTGGCAGGCGGATTCTTAACCACTGTGCCACCAGGGAAGCCCCCCTCATCTAACTTTTAAGTCTAAAACTCATTTCTTTTTTTTAATCAACTTGGGGGAAAAATCCTTTAAACTGCAAAAAGGGGTAAAAACAGAATCCTGGCTAAAGACAAAGAGGAAGGTTTCCTGATCAGTGTGTTTTCACTAACATGCCATTTTCTAGGCCAGAGTCACTCATCTATCAATTCTCATACTTTAGGAAATCCTCAAATTTACATTAAGTGGGGGGAAAAAAATCACATTTCAGTTATATCAACAGACTCAAAATGCCAAAGTCTTCAATCCATACAGAGCTGAACTCTGTTCCCTTATTTGCTTAATGAAATAAACAACTCTTTCTTACCAATAAATCCTTCTCAGTAAGTTTAGACACACACACAAGACACATACACGTTTCCACTCTTCAGATACCATTCGATGATAAAATGATTTCTTAAAAAACAAGGTCCTACTGTAGAGCACAGGGAACTATACCCAATACCCTGTGATAAACCAGAATGGAAAAGAAAATGAAAAAGAATGTACGTATATATGTATAACTGAATCACTCTACTGTACAGTAGAAATTAACACAACATTGTAAATCAACTATACTTCAATAAAATAATTTTTTTAAAATAAATAAAATGATTTCTTCTCTGCAGGGAAAATGGTCTTAAGTTAACAAAACACACTTTAGCAACCATAAGCTGTCCCTGTCAGCTTTGGAGGTGAGGGTTACTCTGGGAAACTGACAGTCCTTAGATGGGCTTCCAAACGTGTTGTAGCTTCATCTTCTATACGTGTATTCAAGTAAAAGATAAGTGACAAAATACCGTGAATTATTTGAGCTCAGAAGTGTGGCAGAGTTCAGCCCATACTCCCAAACCCTGCTGGGGGCGGGGGGGGGGGGGGCGCGGGTGAGGCAGGGCTGCTGTGGCAGAGACTCTGCCTCTTCTCATGGGGCAGTGCTCAGCTCCAAAGACCAGGGGCTGTGCCCGCTCCTATGCCTGTGCCCTGGGGCTTTTACCTACTTTGTTTTCCACCTAACCTTTACAGGATGAGGCAAGTGGATGTGGAGGGAAGCTGTCACTTTCTCCACTTTCATTGGCTAAATTATTAAGACTCAGAAAGATTAAGTAGCCAGCCCCACTTCTACCCCATTCCATATTACACTAACACAGCAGCATCGTCGCTGTTATCAGAGCTTGAAACTAAATCCTCTATTATTTTTATGCCGCTTCATGTCTGCCTCTCCCCCACAAAAATGTCCACAGAAACAAAGACTGTGTCTTTCGTAGGCACTACTGTGTCCAGAGCTTGGTATGGTGCCTGGCACAGAAAGGTTAACTTTTACAATATTTGCTGAGTAAACATTAGGTTTATTAGGTAATAACCTTCCCCCCCCCCTTTTCCTTTACTGTCTAACTACTGACTAGGACATAAGCACTAAGAAGGAAGAAACTATTTTTTTGAACCATTACATTCCTAGCATGGAGCACGGGACCTGGCATAAATTAAATGCTCAATAAACGTTTGCTGAAATAAACGAGTGAGTGAATGAGTGAGTGAATGAATGAATGAATGAGATAGTTTTGCTGGAGCCTCCACTGTGGTGTCTGACTGCCACCCCACACTCCACCAGGGGTCCAGGGCCTGGCAGATTGCTCACACACTCGGCCACCTGATAGATCGTGTTCTTCAGAATGAGTTTATGCTATTTCATAAGGTATCATTAGTGACATTTGGTTGGCACTAAGGATAAAAATGTCCCCCTGCAGTTCCAAGCCAAAGGTTATATGACAGTGAGGGAGAAATGCAGTACATGTTAAAAACAAGTAATGAAGTCCGGAGGGCGTTTGGAACTTTTTATTTGCACAAAGCCCTCATTAATGAACGAAGTCATTTTTACAACTTAAGGGATGATTTTCAAGGACTGATGAGGATATTACATTCCAAGAAAATCTATAACTGAGGGACATTTTTTAAATTTTTTTAAGCTTAAATTTTAAAAAAATTTAAACTTTAATCCTAAAATGTTGCTTTTCTTGACATCCTGGATTTGCCCCACAAAATCTACAGGAGGATGACTTCTTCCTGGGTGAAGGAAGACGACAGGCCTCAGAGGAAGCAATTTCCAAAGCTACTGTTGGCTTTTGTTTGATTTTTCTTTTCCCAACTATTACAGGCTAAGCACCTTTGCCTTGGAAGATAAGAAAAATAGCTCATTTAATTTCTATCTCCAGATCCTGTTTCTGTCTTAAATAAACCAAATGGGATGTTTTTCAACCACATCAGAGTGGAACAAAGACTTCAAGAAGAATTAGGGGGATTTTCTAGGTAGAAGCATATTCCCCTGCTAAGAATATAGGAAAATTCAGGTTTTCATTAGAGAAAGTTTTATCTAAATAATTAAAGTTATATTCCAAAATTAATCAGTTCCTTTGATCAGTTAATTATCAATGTTGTCTCCCTAAATTTGTTTTTCTTTTGAATAAGGACACTTTTCTTTCAAGTGTCCTTATTCAAAAGCCATATGTGATGACAACGTTTATTAACTCCAAACTTAAAAAATAAAACTCCAAGACTTCAGCCCGGATGTCTAGTATCTCATTTCCTGAAAAGCTCATGGTGATTTTACAACCAGGAACTAAGGAGCAATTTGCAACTTGAGCTTCCAAAGCCACCCTGGAAAGCAGACTGTCTCCCAGGCAACCATCTGACCAATTCATCTGCCAAAAACACTGGATGAAATCTATCAATGGAATCGCAGTGGGAGGTTTGGAAGGTTTGGAAACTTTGTCATTGTTTTGCCAAACTTTCAAAATACAATCTAATTCCCCTTCCTAGACCTAATAACAGCAGCTAAAATGTATCAGATGCTTACAAGGTAATTAGGCACAACCCTAAGTGTCCGACAAGCATGATCCCGTTTTTCAACACCACAATTCCATGAGATAGTTACTATTATATTCATTTTCCTGATGAGAAAACTGGGGCTTTACAAGATCACATAACTTGACCAACAAAAGTCAGTTAGTAAAATAAAAGCTGCTGCTTCTGTGTAGTGCATCCGTTTATCCATTTAACAAACACCCGCTGATGACCCACCATTGGCCAAGCCCTGTTTCAAGCTCTGAGAATTCCATGAAGAACAAAACAAAACAAAAAGGTGCTTGTCCTGGGATACTTCTCATGCCTGAAGGTTTGACTTTTAAGGAAAGTAAACTAAGATCATCTTTTCTTTTCTTTTTTTTTCCCTTTTAAACAACTGCTTAAAATTGACTTCTCAAACTTGAACTATCTCCCTAAGGCTATACACTGTAAAATAAAACTCAACTTTGTCAGGAAGGAGATGAATTTTAACCCCAAAAAGCTTGTCATTAAGTGAATTATATTTGATTGTCACCCTAGAAGGAAACTGAACGATTTCCATTAACAGGAGATAATCCAGGGTTAACAGGGAGGAGAACCTCGCATAACCCCAAACATCCTCACCCACCTGACTTCTAAAGACCTGTTAATATACAATGAAGCTGTGCTCTTCTAAATCATTTTAAACAAGGTGACAACTGCTGAGGGTAAAGGGGAAATGGAGGGATTTCCTGGGAAGAAAGCTAGAATTAAGCAAACTCATCTACAACCTAATAATCAGTCCCGACCTAAAACAAATAGGCAAGGAAAAAGTAATAATTAATTAATAAATCATAGCCAGAGAAAGTTCTGTCCACATTTCCCTTCAGTTACTGAGCTGACAAATGAGGCTTTATTAATTTGATGCATAGAAAGGTCAACAGAAAACCGAAAGGGGAGGACAGAGTTTAGCAAAGCAACACATGCAAATATCCCCACACATGGCTATGAAAACCCCACAATATGCAATCGCCTCAAAGTCCCTTATCATTGCTTTCTTATTATCATTTTATAGTGCTAGTTTCTAAAGCACTGAAGTATTTAAAGGTATCATTTGGCATGGTTTTATCATAAAATCTTCTATAATTATAAAGCGAATCATTATTCACATCACAACATAAGTCAGGGTAAAGTTAGTATGCTCAGTTTAGTCAAGAAAAATAGAAGAGCAGGAGATTGAACAACTTGCTCAAGGTGACCTTGAAAAGTTAGTGATGGAGACAAGAACTTGATCCATCCATGAATGAAATGCACGTACCTCACTGAATTATGCTCCTTAAGATGACTGAGTGTTAAGACTGAAACAATTTGTTACAACATTAAAAATTTTAAGTCTACATGGTCAGTATTGGATTCATAAGATCATTTAAATTAAAAAAAAAAAAGATCTTGACCCAGCAATGCCTACTTATGTATGTAATTAACAGAAAAACACTTAGACATATGTTCATCATGTACCGTTGAGATGATCGTCAATAGTACAATGAATAAAGAAGTTGTGGCATTCATAAAATAGAATATTATACAGCAATGAGAAAATCAAACTACACACAGAATTATGAATCAGTCTCACAAACACAATATTCAATGAAAAACATAAAATATATTGTATGATGTCATTTATACAAAACACAAAAACAGTCAGACTAATGTACACTGTTGAAGTCAGGTGTGATTATCCTTTAGCAGGAAAAGTAATAACTAGAAGCGATCATGAGTAATGTCTGTGGGGAACTAGCCAGGCTCTGCTTCTTGATCTGGGCACTGACTACACATGTGTGTTCAGTTTGTGAGAATTCAGTGAGCTTTACACTTAAATATTTCTAAATCAATCATAAAAATCAATAGAACAGAATACAAAGCCCAAATATAAACCCATAGGTATGAGATCAATTGATATTCATCAAAGGTGCCAAGATAATCCAATGAGGAAAAAGCAAAAAACAGTCTTTTCCAGACTGGAAAATGGGTCATCCAGTCGAAATAAATGGGATACCCTTGCGGGGGGGGGGGGGGTGTACAAATAAACAACCCTTACCATACATCATACACAAAAATTGACTTGAAATGGAGCATAGACTTAAACATAAACACGAGGTACCATTAAGAAAATGCAAAGGTGGGACTTCCCTGGTGGCGCAGTGGTTAAGAATCCGCCTGCCAATGCAGGGGACACAGGTTTGAGCCCTGGACCGGGAAGATCCCACATGCCATGGAGTAACTAAGCCCATGTGCCACAACTACTGAGCTTGCACGCTAGGGCCCGCAAGCCACAACTACTGAGCCCTCGTGCCGCAACTACCACAGCCCACATGCCTAGAGCCCATGCTCTGCAACAAAGAGAAGCCACCACAATGAGAAGCCCGCGCACCGCAACAAAGAGTAGCCCCCACTCCCGGTAACTAGAGAAAGCCTGCGCGCAGCAACGAAGACCCAACGCAGCCAATAAACAAATAAATTTTAAAAAGAAAAAGAGAATGCAAAGGCAAGAGAAAATTCTCCCAGTCAGGAGAATATCTTCACAGTGCGTGTATCTGGCAAAAGACTTGTATGCAGAATTTATAAAGAACTCTTCACAACTCAATAATCATAAGAAAAACAACCCAAGTTAAAAATGGGCAAAAAACATAGGCACTTCATCAAAGAATCAATGGTCAATAAACACATGAAAACATGCTCAACATCACTAATCATCAGTGAAATGCAAATGAAAACCACAAACGAGGTACCACCACATGCCCGCTAGAATAGCTGAAGTCAAAAAGTCTGATAACTCTTTGCACCAAAGGCACAACTTTAAAACAATGGCTAAAACGAACATTTTTTTCAGAAACATGTAAATTGTCAAAATTGATCCCCCCCCCAAATAGTAAAACCCTGACCAATAACCATAGAAATTGAAATTGTAATTCAAAATCTACCCACAAAAACAAGGCATCAAGCCCAGATAGTTTTACTGGAGAATTCTATCAAGATTTCAAGGTACAGATAATTCCCACCTCATAAAAACTATTCCCATCTTATTAAAAAAAAAATGGGGGGAGAAGCCACTCCAACTGAGTTTATGAGGCTCACATTAAAACCAGAAACTACAGGAAAAGGAAAAAAAAAAAAAAGAAGTATAGGTTCGAGTTGGCTTGGACCACGTGACTGCAGTACTTCTAGCAGAAGCGGTGTGCATCCTCACTTCCGGGTCAAAGTCTAGAATAACTAGTAAGAGATCTCGTGCCTCGGTGAAGCCTGAAGCCACCGTATGGTGGAACGGTAGAGCCTCTCTCAGCTCTGATATCCTAACAACCGTGTGGAAAACAGCCTCCACTGGTGCACCATGAACACGTGCAGGAATTCAATAACGGTTACCTGGGGAATGGGGGTGGGTATAAGGGAGGGTGCAGGAGAACACCAGGGCTGGAACTGGTGGGCAAGGGGTCTGTAGCCTATGGTTTTTGTTCTTCCTTACGGAGAGTGCATTTATATATTGTTTCTTAATTAAAAATAAATCTCATAGGTCCAAGAAAAAAAGACAAAGAAAGAAATGGACAGAGGAGTGGAAGAAGGAAAACTTGAAAGGGGAAAGAAAAGTTGAGGGGAAAAGGGAGGAAATTTAAAATTTAACATCAGGAGAAGAATCTCAGTATTCGTAGAATCTTGGATTGGAAGAGCTCTTGAGACCACCCTTTTAAACAGATATGAGGCTATCTAAACTATTTACTGGTGCTTTTCTTTTTTTTTTTTTCCTGTTTATCTTCTTTTTAAACCAGGGGAAAAATAAATGCAATAAGATCTGTTTTTCAAAAAAGTTTCTAGGTTTTATTCTGTAGGAAGCCATGTTCCTAATATGAACAGATACATCTAGAGAGAGATTTAATAATGATTAACTGTAAAACTAACAGTAACAATAGCTAATATTTATTGAGCTTATTCTGTGCCAAACATTATTAATAGAACTTTACAGATTATGTCTTATTTAGTACTCACAACAGATAAGAAACCAAGATTAGGCGAGATTAAATTACTTGCCCAAGACCAGAGAGCCTGTAAATTTCCTCCTTGAGTCTGACTCCAGAGCCCAGATTCTCTACTGCATGTACTGTGATACAGTATGTTTCAAAAAGGTATAATTATGGTGACAAGTTGACATACAACATAAGGAAGCCAGAATACTCTAGAGAAACATATTTTTGTTTAAAAAGCAAACAAATATGACTTAAAAAAGTAAAAAGGGAACTAACTCTGCTAGATCCTACTTCTAACTAGAGAATGAAAAAAATAATTACAAAGCAGTGGTATCTCGTTAAGGATACATTTTAAAATACAACAACTTGCTAAGTTATAATTTACAACTATAAAGCTCATGCTTTTAAAGTATGAATTCAATGATTTTTAGTATATTCAGAGTTGCACAACCATCACCACCATTTAATTTCACGACATTTTCATAATCCCCCAAAGAAGCCTTGTACCCATTAGTGGTCACTCCCCTCATTACCCCCTTCCCCAACCCCTAGCAACCACTAATCTACTTTCTGTCTCCATGTGTTTGCCCACCCTGGACATTTCATATACAGGGTCATGTAACAGGGAAGCTAAATCGACTCCACTTTGGATCCGTTTCTTTGACTTTAACCTTTGCTTTTTGTTGCTTTTGTTATTATAATCATACATAATGTCCTGCCTCAGGGAACCCTGCCCACCTGTGAATGGCTGCAAGAAAAAAGAAACTAACACATCCCCTCAGGGAGGCTGGTTATTCCAGGAGATATCTGCAAAACTTACCGCCTTTTAACTTTACTTCCTCATCTCCTCCCCCTCTCTGTGCTATAAAAGAAACTGGCATCCAAACCCCGTTAAGATGGTTTTTCAGAGGCACTAGTCTGCCTTCTTCTCGGTTTGCCGGCTTTCCGAATAAAGTCGTGTTCCTTACCTCAGCACCTCGTCTCAGATTCACTGGCCTGTCGTGCGGCGAGCAGAGCGAGCTTGCACTCGGTAACAGTCATACAATATGTGGCTTTTTATGACTGGTTTCTTTCATTTAGCATGGTGATTTCAAGGTTCATTCATGTAGCAGCAAGTATCAGTACTTCATTCCTTTCTGTTGCCAAATAATACTCAGTTATATGGATATATCCCATTTCATTTATCCATTCATCAGATAATAGACATTTCAGTTGTTACCACATTTGGGCTACTGTGAATGATGCATAAACATTCACATAACAAGGATTTACGTAGACGTATGTTTTCAATTCTCTTGGGTATCCACCTAGGAGTAGAATTACTGGGTCATATGGTAACTCCACGTTTAACATTTTGAGGAACTGCCCAATTGTCCTCCAAAGTGGCTGCCCAATTTTACATCCCCACCAGCAACGTATAAAGGTTCCAATTTCTCTGCATCCCTGCCACCAATTATTTTTATCTGTCCCAGCACCATTCGTTGCAAGGATCTTTCTTTCCCCCATCTAGTTGTCTTGACATCACTGTTGAAAACCAGTTGAATGTAAATGTGAGGATTTATTCTGGACTCTCAGTTCTATTCCATTGATCTTTATACTTCTATCCTTACTGTCAGTAACGCTCTGTAGTAATTACCATAGCTTAGTAGTAAGTTTTGAAATCGGGAAATGTGAGTCTCCAATTTTGTTCTTGTTTTTTCAAGACTGTTTTGGTTACTCTAGATCCTTTGCATTTCCATATGAATTTTAAGGTCAAATTCTGTAAATTCCCCAAATAAAGCCTCCTGAGATTTCGATGGGTTCTATGCTGCATCTGCAGATGAGCCTGGGCACTTAACAACGTTAAGTCTTCCAATTCATAAACATGGATGTCTTTCCATGTCTTAGGTCTCCATTTTCTTTCAACAATGTTTTATAGTTTTCAGGGTGTAAGTCTTGCCCCTCTATTGTTGAATTTATTCCTAAATATTTTACTGTTTCTGATGCTACTTTAAAAGGAATTGTTTTTAAATTTCTTTTTCAGTAGATTAGTGGTTGCAAAGGGGGTTGAAATGAGGGGATTTGGGGGTGACAGCTAAGGGGTACAGGGTTTCTTTTTGGGGTCATAAAAAGTTCTACAATTGACTGTGGTGGTGGTTACACAAGTCTGTGAATATACTAAAAACCACTGAATGATACACTAAAATGGATAGATTTTATGATATGTGAATTCTGTCTCACTAAAGACGTTACTCAGAGAGACAGACAGAGAGAACCCTATTGAGTAGATAAACTCTTTGCATTTTGTACTTTTTCATTTATCCCAGTAGGAAAGAGGTCCATTTCCCCAGGCCAAAGTCAAAAAGACAGTGCTTAACACTGATGATTCACTTGGAAATATTAACTCCCATTAAATTAGTCTGAAACAAAGTCTGATTGCCATAATATTAAACTAGGGAAAGAAAAAAACAACAGCAACAACAAAAAACACCTCTGTTTACTTTTATAATGTTGATCAAGTACATTTTAGATCGACAAAAAACCTGCCCATTAAACAAACCAACTAAAGACTGCTACAATGATTTCAAAATTATCGGAATAGTCTCAACTGAAATCCCTGCTTCCTATGTTGACTCAAACTCAAATTATTCTTAAAACATTATCAAAATCCTTTTTGATAATATCTCAAGGGTCTCCACTGCACAGACTGCTTTCTTTGGAGTTCAAAACACAAAATAAAATTTCTCTTGAGCTACTTTACCAAATTTATCACCCAAGTATGGTTTTACTGAACCTGACCCAGACCACTACGTAGCAATTTTTGCCTCTGGGCCTTTCTTCCTGTTGCACGCTGTCCTCTTTCTGTGACATCTAAGCAGTATTTTTCGGAGCCAGAATGTGGGTTCAACAATAGTGCATGATTTACAATAGTCAAGACATGGAAGCAACCTAAATGTCCATCGACAGATGAATGGATAAAGAAGATATGACATACACACACACACACACACACACACACACAGAGTACTACTCAGCCATAAAAAAGAATGAAATAATGCCATCTGCAACAACACAGATGGACCTAGAGATTATCATACTAAGAGAAGTCAGACAGAGAAAGACAAATATCATGATATCACTTATATGTGGAATCTTTTTTAAAAAATGACACAAATGAACTTATTTACAAAATAGAAACAGACTCACCAGACATAGAAAACAAACTTACGGTTACCAAAGGGGAAGGTGGGGGGAAGGATAAATCTGGAATTTGGGATTAACAGATACACACTACTATATATAAAATAGACAAACGTTGGGAATGATATTCAGTATCTTAAAATATATATGGAAAAGAATCTGAAAGAGAATATATATATTACATATATATAATCATTTTGCTGTACAACTGAAACATTGTAAATCAACTATACTTCAATAAAAAAATAAAAATTCAAAAACAAATAAAACAAATAGTGCATGGCCCAGAGTAGGTGTCCAGTCAATACCCGCTGAGAGCTCTACTTCTTATTTCATGCTAGACTCTGTCCTAAGCACGTCACCTATGCAACCTCCTGTAATCCTTCCACAAGCCCCAGGAAGAAACTAAGGGTCTAAGAAGTAACCTACCCAAGACTGCACACAATGAACCACTGTCTGGTCACTGAAATTCTACTCATTCTTTGGGTTACAGCTCAAATCTTATTTTTTCCCTGTTAGGCCATCAGTGATTTCTCCTTTCTCTGAACTTCTAAAGGACTTCCTGCCTTTGACACATATCTACCTGTACCACCCTGAACTGTATTTTTAAAGTAAACTTTAGTTTTTTGAGCAGTTTTGGGTTCACAGCCAAATTGAGTGGGAGGTAGAGAGATTTCCCATATTCTCCCTGACTCAGCCTTCCCCACCATCAACATCCCTCACCAGAGTGCCATCTTTATTACAAGTGATGAACCCACACAGACACACCATTATCACCCCAAGTCCACAGTTTACCTTAGAGTTCAGTCAGTGCTGTACATCCTGCGGAGTTGGACATACCCGCCATCATAGTACCACACAGAACAGTTTCACTGCCCGAAAAATTCTGTTTCGCTTATTCATCTTTTCCTCCCCACTAATTCCTGGCAATCACTGATCTTTTTAACTACCTCTATAGTGCTCTCTTTCAGAATATCATATGGTTGGAATCATACAGTACGTAGCCTATTCAGATTGGTTTCTTTCACTTAGTAATATGCATTTAAGGTTCCTCCTTGTCTTTTCATGACTTGATGATTCATTTCCTTTTAGTACTGAATAATATTCCATTGTCTGGATGGACCACGGTTGCTTTCAAGTTCTGGCAATTATGAATAAAACTGTAATAAACATCTGTCAACAAAAGAATTAATCAACAGTCAATCTAAGAAAGAAATAGACAATTTTGTCTGAGCCAACCTAAGAATTATAACCCAAGAGACAGTCTTTCAGAAAGCTATGAGGACTGTTCCACCTTTTAGAGGTCAAGGCACAGTTATATAAGTTTTTGAGATGAAGGGTTATACATCAGAATAACATATTGACAGTTTCATAGTCCAACAAGGCCAGTAGTGGGTTACTGTGACCCCTTACAGCAGCGGTCCCCAACCTTTTTGGCACCAGGGTCCGGTTTCATGGAAGACCATTTTTCCATGGACGGGGGTGGGGAGATGGTTCAGGCGGTGATGCGAGCGATGGGGAGCGGCAGATGAAGCTTCACACGCTCGCCCTCCACTCACCTCCTGCTGTGCAGCACAGAGGTTGGGGACCCCTGCCTTACAGGATTGAGAACGGACTGTTATCTCCTAAGGAGTTACCTTGCTGGAGCCAGGGGAAATTGCTTTTTGTTTTGGCGAGTAGGCATCCCTGTGTCTTCTAAGGGGATCTAGTTAATGTGTAATGCAGGTGCACAGCACTCACTAAAGGGGAGAGGCAGTGGCTCAAAAGGGCAGCGGGAGAATTTTATGTTTAAAATTTTTCTTGTCCTGCCTTAAAAATAATTTTATTTCATCACATCCACGTGCAGGTTTTTGTTGTGGACATAAGTTTTCAACTCCTTTGGTTAAATACCAAGGAGCACAACTCCTGAATTATGTGGCAAGAGTATGTTTAGTGTTGCAAAAAAACTGTCAAACTATAGTCTAAAGTGACTGTACCATTTTGCATTCCCACTAGCAATGAATGAGAGTTCCTATCCTTCCACATCCTCGCCAGCATTTGATGTTGTCAGTGTTTTTGGATTTTGGCCATTCTAATAGGTGTGTAGTGGTATCTCATCGTTGTTTTAATTTGCATTGTCCTGATGCATATGATGTGGTGCATCTTTTCATACACCTATTTGCCACCTGTATATCTTCTTTGGTGAGATGTCTGTTCAGGTCTTCTGCCTATTTCTTAATTGGGTGGGTGAGTGGGTTGTTTTCTTACTGTTGAGTTTTAAGCGTTCTATGTACACCTGAAACTAATATTATAAATCAACTATAACTCAATTTTAAAAAAAGAAAAAGAAAAAATAAAAGAGTTTTACTATTTTGGATTATCAGTCCTTTTATCAATCAGACATATTCCTTGCAAACATTTTCTCCCTGTCTGTGGCCCTTGCATTGTTTTTTTATTTTTTCACATTTTTATGTCTTACAAATTGGGCTTAAATATACTCAAAGTTATTTTGAGCAGCCATACTGCTTTCCTTGGGAAGTAATACTACCTAATGTTTAAAGTAACTTTAATGAAAATTCTTATCATCCATTTAGAAGACAATGGGTGGCCTTTCTGTTTAGTGGCAGCCATCAGTTAAGCCAGATGGGTGATTCGCAGTGTACTGGGAGCTATGGAGGAGAAAGAGGCTCATGTATCCCAAGCTCTCTAACCCCAACCTTGTCCCATAAAGCATGCAACCTGGGTTCGAGGCTAATCCAGGTTATGTCATTTATTGGATTTGTGTCTACTGTAGTGGATGCAAGTGCCCAGTTCCTAAGTGTGCAACCCACAGCAAACCTAGCCATCATGGTGCCACCCACCTGCAGTTTACATGGAGCCAGAACTGGACACCACTAGCACCCTACGAGTCCTGAACTCTTACTACACTGGTGAAAATTCCAAAACTAAATTCTTTGAAGTTATCCTCATTGAAGCAATCCATAAAATTATCAGAAAGATCAGAAGAAATCAGGGGTAACGCCAAGCCAACCCATAAACACAGGGAGATTCGTGCCATAACACCTCCTGACTACGATCCTGTGGCTTTGGAAAGGAACACAAGTTTCATGACACTAACAGCAGTTCTCGTGCTGTTGCTTGAAAAAGTCCCAATACTCTCCAAATCCGCCATAACCACTAACTGAAGCAAGCTCTGTAAAATTCAAACCCAATAAATAATAATTTTTACTTAAAGTCAATATGGTAAAACAATTGATGTCTGCACCTTATTTCATGAATGTTTTGTCAAACTTATGAAAATTCAGATTTAACAGTGGTGCCAAGCCACTACAATGGGAAGACAGCAGTCTTTTCAACAAATGGTGCTGGGACAACTGAGTAGCCACATGCAAGAGAATGAAGTTTGACCCCTACCTCACATTATATATAAAAGTTAGAAGAAATCATAGCCCTGATTAAATAACTCTTCACATCTGGGACAAAGCAGTGGTTGCTTACATGTAGCATCAAACCCACAAGCAACAAAAGAAAAAATAGGTAAGTTGGACTTCACTGAAATTAAAAACTTTTCTGCTTCAAAAGATACTATCAAGAAAGTGAGGGCTTCCCTGGTGGCACGGTGGTTGAGAGTCCGCCTGCTGATGCAGGGGACACGGGTTCGTGCCCCAGTCCGGGAAGGTCCCACATGCCGTGGAGTGGCTGGGCCCGTGAGCCATGGCCGCCGAGCCTGCGCGTCCGGCGCCTGTGCTCCGCAACGGGAGAGGCCACAACAGGGAGAGGCCCGCGTACCACAAAAAAAATTAAAAAATAAAAAAAAGAAAGTGAAAAGACAAACTACAGAATGGGAGAAGATATATATAAATCAAGTATTTATAAAATCTGGTAAGGGACCTGTATTCAGAATATATAAAGAACTCCTACAAACCAACAATAAAAAGACAGCCCAATTAAAATATAGGCAAAGGATCTGAACTGACATTTCTCCAAAGAAAATATACAAATGGCCAATAAGCCCATAAAAGATGCTCAACACCAGTAACCATCAGGGTGATACACATAAAAACTACAATGAGATGCCACTTCACACCCACTAAGATGGCTAAAATAAAAAAGATAAGACAAATGCAAGGGTTGGCAAGGATGTAGAGAAACTAAAACACTCATACGTTGATGGTGGGAATGTAAAATGGTACAGTCACTGTGGAATACAGTTTGGAAGTTCCTCAAAATGTTAAGCATAGAGTTGCCATATGAACAAGCAATTCCACTACTAGGTATGCTCAAGAAACTTGAAAACATATGGCCACACAGAATCTTGTACACGAATGTTCATGGCAGCACTATTCTTAATAGCCAACAAGTAGAAACAATCCAAATGTCCATAATCTGATGAATAGATAAATAAAATGTGGTACAGCCATACAATGGAATATTATTCAGCCATAAAAAGAAGCACTGATATATAATCTATGCTACAGCACAGATACACCCTGTACATTTTATAAGTGAAAGAAGCCAGACATAAAGTACCGCATATTGCATGATCCCATTTATATGAAGTGTCCAGAATAAGCAAATCTATTGCTACAGACTGAATGTTTGTGTCCCCTCAAAATTCACATGTTAAATCTTAACACCCAGTGTGATGGTATTTGGAGGTGAGGCCTTTGGGAGGTGATTAGGTCATGGGTGGAGCCCTCATGAATGGGATTAGTGCCCTAATAAAAGAGAGCTCCTTTGCCCCTTCAGCCACAGAAGGACACAGTGAGAAGATGGCCATCTATGAACCAGGAATTGGGCCTTCACCAGACACCAAGTCTGCTGATGCCACTTCCGAGACTCCAGAATTATTAGAAATAGATTTCTGTTGTTTATAAGCCATCCAATTTTATGGCATTTTGTTATAGCAGCCTGAACGGACACCTATAGAGACAGAAAGTAGATTAGTGGTTTCCAGAGGCTGGGGATAAAGAGAGGAATAGGGGTGACTGCTAAAGTATGTGGGGGTTCCTTTTGGGGGTGATGAAAATATCCTAAAATTAGATGGTAATTGGTTATACAACTCCATGACATACTGAAAACACTGAACCATACACTTGAAAGGGTAAAGTTGATGGTATGATAACTATATATCAATTAAAAAATTAAATGCAATAGTGATTTGAGGACTAATGGAAGTAGTATTTGTTCCTCATAAGACATACCCTGGGGGCCTCCCTGGTGGCGCGGTGGTTGAGAGTCCGCCTGCCGATGCAGGGGACGCGGGTTCGTGCCGCGGTCAGGGAAGATCCCACATGCCGCGGAGCGGCCGGGCCCGTGAGCCATGGCCGCTGAGCCTGCGCGTCCGGAGCCTGTGCTTCGCGACGGGAGAGGCCACAACAGTGAGAGGCCCGCGTACCGCAAAAAAAAAAAAAAAGACATACCCTGCAGTCTTAGTTTTATCTTATTAGGGAGTTATAGGACACTGTTTTAAATGCCACATTGTGTGGAATAACAAGTGTCAATAAATTCTTTAAACTAGCTCAACAGACACAATAAATCAACAAGAAAAACAAACAATAGTGCAAAGCAGATCCCTTTTGTTCATTACTCATCAAGTCATATCAATTCATCCTTTGTCATATCTTTGAAATCTGTTCTTTCCAGTCCCGCTGCTGTTGCTAATTCCAAGCCACTCTTGTCTCCTGTCTGGGTTATGACAATAGGCTCTGGCATCTCTTTTCTAGAATTCATTTTAATCATGAAATAATTATTTGTTGGCTAAATGAATGAAACACTATTACCCCACACACACATAAACCTCTGAGCTCAGCACTGCTTACAAAATAAAATATAAAGTCCTCCCCGTTCACCCTGCCCCCGCAAAAAGAAAGAGAGAGTGAGAGAGAGAGAAAGAAAGTATAAACTCCTAGCATCTAGCATGTAAAGCTTTCCATAATCCTGTCCTACCCACTTTCTGGTCTTATCTCCCGTCCGGCCCATAAAGCTCTTCCCCTTCGGTCAGACTACTGTACTGTCTTCCAGATCTCTCTGAAGCTTTTTTTTTTTTTTTTTTTTTGGCGGCCATGGCTCACGGGCCCAGCCGCTCCGCGGCACGTGGGATCCTCCCGGACAGGGGCACGAACCCGTGTCCCCTGCATCAGCAGGCGGACTCTCAACCACTGCGCCACCAGGGAAGCCCTCTCTCAAGCTTTTTAAAAAAATTATTTTATTGAAGTATAATTGATTTACAATGCTGTGTTAATTTCTGCTGTCCAGCAAAGTGATTCACTTATACATATATATATATTCTTTTCCATATTCTTTTCCATTATGGTTTGTCACAGGATATTGAAAATAGTTTCCTGTGTAATACAGTAGGAACTTGTTTATCCGTTCTCTATATAATAGTTCGCATCTGTTAATCCCAAACTGCCCCCCTCCCCCACTGCCCCTCCCCCTCGTGATTTTTTTAACGCTCTGCTTTGCTTGAGACCCTCCCACTGCCCTCCTCCTCCTCTTCATCCATCCACATCTCTGCTTCCAGTTCAAGTCTCCCATCTCCTATCATCTGTCCCCTATCGTTTACTGCCCTGTTGAGTTACTTACATTTATTAGTTACTTATATACCTCTCCAAACAGCTTTTAAACTGAAAGCAGGATCCACGACAGAAATGAATCTAAGATTAACATCTCGCTCAATAAACTCCACCACATGGAATCAGATTTCAAAATGAGCTGTACAGACAGATCACAAGAATTCAGAGAAACACAATATTATTGTGGGAATGCTAAGAAAGGTGGTTTTTGTTTGTTTTTGTGTAAGTGAGACAAGTGGGTTTCAAAGGATGGGTAGGTTTTGGATTTATGGAGAGGAAATATTGTCAGATCAGAGCGGGCTGGCAGGCGCGAGGAGGCATACCCGGGATCCATGTGTCAATTGCTTGCATTTCGCTGGGAGGACCTAGACACAGATACAGATTGAATCTTTAAAATGCAATTGATTCGTTTTTTTGTCTTCAGAAGACTTGCAGATTTTTACACTATTCTTCAAAATAATGTTGGAAAGGGCTTCCGTGGTGGCTCAATGGTTAAGAATCCGCCTGCCAATGCAGGGGACACGGGTTCGAGCCCTGGTCCGGGAGGATCCCACATGCCGCTGGAACAACTAAGCCCGTGAGCCACAACTACTGAGGCTGCGCTCTAGAGCCCACGAACCACAACTATTGAAGCCCGCACACCTAGTGCCCGTGCTCCGCAACAAGAGAAACCACCGCAATGAGAAGCCCGCGCACGGCAATAAAGGGTAGCCCCCGCTCACCGCAACTAGAGAAAGCCCGCGCGCAGCAACGAAGACCCAACGCAGCCAAAACTAAATAAATTTATTTTAAAAATAAAAATAAAAAAGAATGTTGGAAAGTAAACTAGCATTGATCCACTTAACTCGAGGTTTGCACAGACACCATCAAAAGTCTGTTTTCAGTCTGTTACTCACCTGTGATAGGATTTGGGGTTAACTTTTCTGCAAACCTACCTGCATGGATCTTTTTATCACACTACTATTCTCTGCTCACTCAACTTAAATCTCCAACAGGAGAGTGTGTGTGCAGTAGAAAGAGGCTCATTCTTCCTATTATAATATTATCCCAAATGCTTAAAGGATGTGTGGCCTTCACATGATAGCATATAAAAGGACTTACACCCTGAAGAAAAAAAACAATAAAACAAAGCACTGAGAACTATATTCAATATCCTGTGATAAACCGTAATAGAAAAGAATATGAAAAAGAATGTATATATGTAGAACTCAATCACTTTGCCGTACAGCAGAAATTAACACAACGTTGTAAGTCAACTATACTTCAATTAAAAACAAAAAACCAAACCATGAATTTATGAAGCCTGGCAACTAAAACACACACACACACACACACACACACACACACACACACACGGACATGAATTAGTAAAAGTCAGTTTGGAAAGCGGTGGTGGGAAACCGGGGGATAACTGCTGATGCTCCTTGACCCTGCGCCATTTTTCCCAGCAGCAGCTGAACACACACCCTGCCTTCTCTGTGGTCTAGACCAGGCGGCCTGAGCTCTGGGTGTAATCTCACGTGTTTTGAGCAGGGGGCATGAAAACACAGCTCTTCAGAAATGGATCTTCTACTAAGTGATCATGATTAAACCACCGTGGAGGTGAAACAACTTATCACAGGTTGAGAGCTGGAAACCTGCCCCTTGCTTCCCCTACAGCCTAAAGCTCTCTCAGGGTTGGAGGTGGGGACATCTTGCTGTCAGGACCCCTTGTCTCTTCCTCCCACATAAATCCACACCCCCTTACAGGCAACCCCTCTAACCCAGCACATAGGGGTGATGGGGAGAGGAAAAAAAGGGAAGGGGAAGAGGGGGAGAGAGACTGCACTACATTTTAGGGGGGAAATAAATTAGCATTCTCCACCTTCTGTCCTAATATATTAAATACCCCCCAAATTTTTCATTAAATGCACAACTTGTACTAGAAGAAAAACTAATATGATGTGTGCAAGTTGTCAGAGTTCCTGGTATTTAATTTCACCACTAACCAGAAACGGTTCAATGAACTTAATACCCTGGTATTAGAATCTTTTTCTTAAAGTGGAATTCATAAGAGATGATAGGTTTTCTATATGACATTATTTTCACTGCCCAAGGTTATAATGCCAACTTTAAAATGCCACATTCACAAAAATCTACTAGGCTTTAATCCTATAAAGATGTTATGAAGGTCTTAAATAACAGCTATGCTCTAGATCAGAAACTGGCAAACTATGGTCTGGAGGCCAAATTTTGTGAACAGGCCCACTGCCTGTTTTTGTAAATAAAGTTTTATTGGAACACAGCCACGCCCGTATGTTTACTCAGTGTCTGTGGCTACAATGGTAGAACTGAAGAGTTGCAACACAGACCAACTCTTGGCCAGCAAAGCATAAAATATTTACTGTCTGGGCCTTTCAGAAGGTTGCCAGCACCTGCTCCAAATGCACAGTAGTACTGACTGTACATACATAATAACCTCAGTGGACAAACTTCTTGGGGATTCATGGAGTCAGAAAAACATAGCCCCAAAACACTACCCTGGCTTCTGACTACTTATTCATTTATTTCTATGGATGTTAAATACAAACAAAATTCAGTGAAACTCATGCAGCACATACCCACCAAACCTGAACCAGATGTAAGAAATAATCGTCCCCCAAGAACACCAAGAAGCCTTCCTTTCGATCTTCATAGCAATCTGTGTTGTAGTCTACTGAAAAATGTTTGCAGATTACAAGTAGAAAATGATAGAAAACTTCCATGTGTGTCTCTGAGCTTCTGGGCATTCAAAGCACTCTGCTGAGTTTTGGCTCAGAAAAACCCCTCTGCCGCTGTTGGGAGCGGGGAGCAGAAAGTGCCGCTGGGAGACCTCCACTTACCAAAGGGCCAGTTAGGGCTCTCCAAGAGCCGAGATGGCTCCCAGTTCATTTCACCTACAAAACACTGTAGGTGTTTATGAGAAGCCCTTCCCTAAAATCACCGGAAAAAAGGACCCCTGTCTGGAATAAGTAAGACTTTGAGGCAAAGAACACTCTCAAGCCAGTCATTTGGAGAACTTCAGAAACAGAGAGCACTCACAAAATGCTAACTTTCCTATAGACGTTAGGACCTAAGAAGGTCAGAAATACATACAGGAAGGCAAATTTAAGTGCCGTTCTTTACAAGTCCAGTTTTGGACAGCCAGGAAGATGACCGACACAAGCACCTGACAGCAAAGAGTCTCAAATTCACCACCTTCCTCAAAACCAAAATGTTCCTTGCCCAGATCCCCATTCCAGCTGAACCCTAGCTAAGGCCTACTCTTTCTAGCCGCCCTTGACTTCTACCCCAATCTAAGGTATGATCACTTGGATCACTCTGGGCTCTACCTCTGCCCTTAATTTCTCCACCTCTGGACAACAGGCATAACCTTCCTCCCTCGAGTGCATTCTTCTTTGCCTAACCACCCTCCAGCCTCACCTGGATGTACTCAATAAAGACAGCTGCTATTATTATTAACCTATCTTAATAACTATTACTAACACCACTAGCACTTATCAAGGACTTACTCTATGTCTCCCAATGTGACAGTGACCTTACTCACTGAAGTTCACACACTTCTGATGTAGGTTATATTTATCTCCATTTTACAAACATGGAAAGAGAAATAGGGAGGTTAAGTAACTTGCTTAAGATAACACGTCTAATACAGATGGCCAGCGGGCACATGAAAAGATGTTCAGCATCACTAATTATTAGAGAAATGCAAATCAAAACTACAATGCGGTACGTACCACCTCCCACCAGTCAGAATGGCCATCATTAAAAAGTCTTCAAATAACAAATGCTGGAGAAGGTGCGGAGAAAAGAGAACCCTCCTACACTGTCAGTGGGAATGTAAACTGATACAGCCATTATGGAGAACAGTATGGAGGTTCCTCAAAAAACTAAAAATAGGGCTACCATATGATCCAGCAATCCCACTTCTGGGCACATAACCAGACAAAACTATAATTTAAAAAGATACATGTACCCCTATATTCATAGCAGAACTATTCACAATAGCCAAGACATGGAAACAACCTAAATGTCCACTGACAGAGGGATGGATAAAGAAGGTGTGGTACATACATACAATGGAATATTACTCAGCCATAAAAAAGAATGAAATAATGCCATTTGCAGCAACATGGATGGACCTAGAGATTATCATACTGAGTGAAGTAAGTCAGAAAGAGAAAGACACATACCATATGATATCACTTATATGTGGAATCTAAAAGACACAAATGAACTTATCTATGAAATGGAAACAGACTCACAGAGAACAGACCTGTGGTTGCCAAGGGGGAGGAGGGATGGAGTGGGAGTTTGGGATTAGCAGATGCAAACTATTATCTATAGGATGGATAAACAAGGTCCTTACTGTACAGCACAGGGAACTATTTTCAATATCCTGTGATAAACCATAACAGAAAAGAATATATATATGTATAACTGAATTACTTTGCTGTACAGTAGAAATTCACACAACATTGTAAATCAACTATACTTCAATAAAAGAAATTTTTTAAAAAAGATAATACATCTATTAAGTGGTGGGGTCAAGACTCCAATCCTAATCTTTCAAGTACAGCTAATCCTCATTATTCGTGAATTCGGTATTTGCGAATGCGCCTACTTGTTAAAATATGCTTGTGACCCCAAAATCAATACTTGTGGCACTTTTCTTGTCATTCATAGACACACGCAGAGTGACATGAGCAGTAACTTGTCACCCAGTGTGACATTCCCAGCTGAGGTTGAACAGGTGATATTTTGCCTTCTTGTTTCAAGTGTCATACTATCAATATATACGAGGGTCCTTTCTGTGGTCTATTTAGTGCCACATTTTCATACTTTTGTGCTTTTGTTGGTGATTTTGCTATTTAAAATAGCCCCGAGGTATAGTGTCGAAGTGCTATCTAGTGTTCCTAAACTCAAGAAGGTGATGTGCCTTACAGAAAAATCACGTGTGTTAGATGAGCTTCATCCAGGATGACTTACACAGGGGTTGGCCATGAGTTAAATGTTAATGAATCAGCAATTACCTTAAATAAGATGTCAATGGCCAAACCCTGTGCCATTGGAGAAGTAGAGATGATTGAGTCTCTGCCTCTTTAGCAGCAGCAAAGACAAGAAAATGGGTAATACAAATAAGGTTCTGAAGACACTGCTGTAGGAAGATGAGAAGGGGGACTGGCCTCTGCAGAGCAGGAGGGGCAGGGGGAGGGGACTCTACAGAGAAGGAACATACGTGAAGACATGTTTGGGAGGCACGGTGCATTCAGGGCAAAGTGTGTGCTTCTATGGGATGCTTGGTTCAGGAGCAAGAGGAAAGGCTACAGCCAGACTGAAAAAGGTCTTATCTGCAAGGCTCAGGAATTTAGACTTTAGAACCTGGGCAACCAGGAGCCAGACTTTGTTAGGAAGCTATAAACTCTGGTACTGGAGTAGAAAATGAGAAGGAAAGGGGAGAGGCAGGAGGCAGGAAGACTGACCTATATGGAGTTTGTTTGAAAAGTCTAAGGAGGTCTTATTCTACTTTTCCCTCCCCCTGCGGCAGCTAGCACAGTGCCTTGGGTATAGTAAGAGAAGATAATGTTGAACTAAACTGACTCTAAGAGAAAAAGACCTAAATTTCTTACGAAGTGCTTTCCTGCTTTCTAAGGCATAAAATCCTTTCTCAAGATAAGGAAAAAAAAAAGAAGAAGCCACATGGTGTACACTCTGACAATGCCTTTCACACCATTCTAATACATAGCTAAGACCTTGAAGAACGCTGCTTCTCACAAATTTTCCGCCTTTGTTTTATCACATTTTCACTGTCTCAAAATATTGGTGGGAGGAGTTAAAAAACCTGCAAAGCAAATATCCTGACCAGAGGATGCCACATCTATATTTTTAATAATGAAACCAAGGAAAGGGTTTAATACATAGATAATGCCAGTTCAGTGTTTCTTCAAAAGACTTGGACTTGCACCAAGATACAAATCTCCTATGCATATTCCCAATAACTAAGACCTGTTCCAGAAGTTGAATGCAATCTACTATTGATTGTAATTGCTATCAAAATTCCAGCTTTTTTTTTTGCATAAATTGACAAGCTGAGCCTAAAATTTATATGGGAATTCAATGGACCTAGAAGCCAAAACAATCTTGAAAAACAGAACAAAACTGGAGACTCACATCAATTTCAAAACTTATGACTAAGCCATGGTAATCAGGATGGTGTGGTACTGGCATAAGGTAGATATATATATAGATCAATGGACTAGAATTGGGAGCCCACAAATAAATCTTTACATTTATGTCAATTGATTTAGGACAAGAGTGCCAACATAATTCAATGGGGAGACCATAGTCCTTTCAACAAATTGTGCTGGGATACCTGAATATCCACACACAAAACAATGAAGTTGGAGCCTTCCCTCATACCATACACAAAAATTAACTCAAAATGGTTGGATCATGGACTTCAATGCAAGAGTTAAACTATAAAGCTCTTAGAAGAAAAATAGGAGTGAATATTTATGACCTTAGGTTTTGCCAGTGGTTATTTAGATATAAATATTTAGATGCCAAAAGTGACAAAAGAAATAATATATAAATTGTACTTGATCAAAATTTAAAACTTCTGTGTATGAGGACACTATAAGTAAAAAGATAATCCACAGAATACTTCAAAACTATCTGAAAATATATAAGAGACCTGTATACAGAATATATAAAGAACTCTTACAAATCAACAATAAAAAGACAACCAATTTAAAAACGGGCAAAGGATCTGAAGAGCCATTTCTCAAAAGAAAATATACAAATGGTCAATAAGTACAGGAAAAGATGTTCATCAGAGAAATGCAGATCAAAACCACATTTAGATACTGCTTCATAACCATTAGGATGGCTACAATAAATATGACATTAACAAGTACTGGTGAGAATGTGGAGAAATCGGAACCCTTTAACATCACTGGTGGGATTGTAGAATGGTCCGGCCACTTTGGAAAAGGGTTTGGCAGTTCATCAGAATGTTGAACATTGAGTTGCATATGACCCAGCAATTCCACACTTAGGTGTATACCCAAGAGAATTGAAAATGTATGTCAACATAAAAACTTGTGCATGAATTTTCATTAGCAGCATTATTTATAATAGCCCCAAAGTAAAAACAATTCAAATGATGAAGGAACTAACAAAATATGGCATATCCGTACAATGAAATATTATTCTATCATTTGGCAAAAAAAAAAGGAATGGACTGCTGATACATACTGTGACATGGATGAACCTTGAAAACATTATGCTAAATGAAAAAAAAAAAGACCACACGTTGTATGATTCCCTTGATATGAAATGCCCAGAAAAGGTAAAAATAGATTTCAGGGGTTGGGGGAAGGGATATAGAGAGTGATTGCTAACGGGTACAGGGTTTCTTTTTAGAGTGATGAAAATGTTCAAAAATAAGATAGTGGTGATGGTTGTACAACGCCATGAATATACCAAAGGCCACTGAATTGCATGCTTTTTACTTTTAAAAGGTGGATTTTATGGTACTGAATTATATCTCAGTAAAGCTGTTTTATATATATCTGATGGTACCCACCTATTGTTTATGAACTAAATTGGCATCTGTGTTGATGGGTTATTTTCCCTTCTATAAACAGTCAATTTAAGATTTATTTGGAAGAATACAGAACCAAAATATCACCACAAAGGTGAGGTGAACAGCACAGAGATATGACTCTAGGAAAGATTTTTAACCTTAAATAATGCCAACATGTTATACTCTTTCTAAATATATAGGATAAAATCTATTTTAAAACTGCCAAGCTAAGCTCTTCAGTTTGATCAACAGTCCCTGTTTTTACAAAGTCCAGAGCTATTCAGGCATGTGGGCTAAATAACAACAAAGGGGGAGAAAAGTATGTGGTAAAGACATGGGCTGTAACAACTTAATCAGTTGGGACAGAATGGAAGTACAGCCGTTTATTTCCTCTGTTCAGAGGGTTTGAAGCAAATTATGCTTAAATCTCAAAGAGTTTTATTTGCCTTTTATTTTAAACAATTGGTCCAGGATCATTATTAATAACTGAGGCTTATAAATATCAAATAGTCACTTAAATATACTGAGGTTAGCAACAGGCCAGATGGCAGGAAATCTATGAATTTAGTCCTGGAAAGATGTTGCACTTTAGTAAAAACGGAAGAGAGCAACAAGAGCCTCAATATAAAAATGCGAATTGCAGGTTCTGAGCCCAACATTATAGAAATATATATCCAGCCTTCCCAGGTGATGTGTATAAAGGAGCACATTTATTTGAATATGTTTTATATCTTTGTTAGAACAACAATCATTAACTCATAGCCATAGTTTAGAAGTTAATACTAGAAACATTCTATCAATGATCAAACTGAGGCTTAAACAGAAGATTTCCTGATATGGGATGCGGAAGAGATGAAATTCAGCCACACCCTGTGAAGCAACAAGAATTTTCAAAGTCAGAGAGAGATATAAAACAATCCGCATCAAATTTTAAATCCAGATCCAAGAAACAATGGCCAGAGATAAACCTGGTAGGAAAAAGAACTCTTTACTTAGTAAAGTGATTTTGAGACTTTTTTTTTTTAGTAATTAGAGGAAGAAGTTTTCAATCTCACTCAATAAAATTTTCAGCCATTTATTTCCATTTTAGAATTCAGTTCGATCTTCTGAAAAGTTACCAGTGAACTTGATTCTTGTTGAGGAGCAATGCTATGTCCTGAAGAAATCTGGGGTCCAGGGTGGGGGATAGTGATGAGAATGTCGCATCAACGTGACATGCAGTTTCCACTAATTTAAAAACTAAGGTACCATGTTCCTGGCTCACATTTGGATCGGAAGTTCAGACATACAAATAAATACACTACAGGAGACAGGCACAATTAAATTTCAAACTGAAACACAATACATATATTTAATCTATTGTATGAGGTACAATCAATTTCTGTAAATGGGGGTAGCAATTCCACATCTGAAAGTCCAGAGATTTTAATCTCACACCAAAGGGGGAGAAAAATGATATATACAAAAACACAGAATAATTTAGTTTATCTCATTTTGCATTTCCATATCTAGGCAAGTTCAAAGACTTTTAATATGCTATTATGGGGGGTAAATAAAATATGGTATTACGGTGTGCATTTGAAAATTTGTAATACGGCATCACAAGTTGCCTTTTACAGGCACATACTAGGATTCTGATCCCATTTAAATCTATAATCTACACAAAATTTAGGCAAAATATGATCTTCTATAAACAGTAACTTGAAATGTCTATATCTAATTCTAAAATCTCGCTGATGTTTTAACGGAATCATCTCAATATTTTTCTGTTCTTTGTATATATTACTAACATCCTATACATCTGTCTCTAAAGAGTTTTGAAAGAGAAAATGTCTACTCAAGAGTCATGTGAATATTACAACAAAGGCATGCCATATGACGGGAAGGGTGTTATCTTCCTGGAGTCACTGGTTAAAGAAACCTAGGACTAGGGAGGGAAAGATCTGGTAGAAATTCAATAATGGAGCAGGGACTATACCCTGGTCTAATGTGCAGATGTGATACTTATAAACAAAAGTGGGTGGAGGACAATCATACAAAAGCTAAAACTACAGACACCTGCTACCTTTAAACCGAGTCTATGCAAACCTGGAAGTTCTCACAGCGTAGCTACACTGTTCTGCAAAAATAAGTAGACATTGAGAAGTATACTGTATTATGTGGAGAAACCAAAGGAACTAAAAACAGAAAACTCAAAGAGGAGAAAGGAAGGGAAAGATATTGTCAATTTTTTTTTTTTTTTTTTCGGTACGCGGGCCTCTCACTGCTGCGGCCTCTCCCGTTGCGGAGCACAGGCTCCGGACGCGCAGGCTCAGCGGCCATGGCTCACGAGCCCAGCCGCTCCGCGGCATGTGGGATCTTCCCGGACCAGGGCACGAACCCGCGTCCCCTGCATCGGCAGGCGGACTCTCAGCCACTACGCCACCAGGGAAGCACGATATCGTCCATTTTTCAGCCTAATCTCTTTTGTGCTTCTTTATTATTTTATTTATTACCACATGCAAGGTATTAACTTTTTTTAAATAGAAATTTTGAGAATAAAATGAAGTTGCTAGATTTCCCTACATATAGGTCTGTTTCTAATATGAAAAACAAATTAGAAAACATTAGTATGATCCCATGACAGTAGAATATGGTGACGACAAAATGACAGCAATAAATGTTGATCTAGGCCTAGAACAAAATCTGTAAGCTCACATTCCTCACTCTGTAACAATCAATAGTCATGGGTTAATAGCGGGACGGTGTGGGGCAGGGGTAGGATAGGCAGGCAGCTTTCACTTTCTATAGCAAATAATTCTATAATTTAAAAATTGAGTGTATATTACTTTTGTCAGGGATTCTAACGATAAAGAATATTAACTAAAACATATATGCTCGGAAAAAAAAATTGAAACAAAATCAGTAAAAGGTTAATAATAGTATTTCTGGGTGAGAGAGAGAAGAATGGGCAGGTTACTTTTTTCTTCATATTTTTCTGTTTTTTCCCAAATATTGTACAAAGAGGATATATTCCTTTATAATGGGAAACTCGTATTATTTTTAATGATTTTAAAGAATATATTCAGATGAAAATCTTCTAATACAGGCGTGTTGACCCACCATATCCTTAAAGGCACTCAGCTTTACAGAATATCAAAATACAATATTTATATCAATTCTAAGACCTGCATTTTAATGTCTCTGAAGTTGAGATGCACTTACAATCAGCCAGTGACAACTAGGATGTAGTTGTCATTATCCGTGTGTGTGTGTAGATCAAAAGTAACAGCATTAAAACTTAGAGAGATAACAGAAAGCTAAACATAGAATTACCATATGACCCAGCAATTCTACTCCTAGGTATATATACCCAAAGGAATGGAAAGCGGGGACTCAAATCATACTTGTACTCCCATGTTCATGGTAGTACTAGTCACAACAGCTAAAATGTGGAAATAGCCCAAGTTTCCATCAACTGACTAATGGATAAACAAATTACAGTATATTCATACAATGAAATATTATTCAGTCATAAAATGAAAGGGAATTCTGACACATGCTACAACATGAACGAACCTTGAAAATATTATGCTAAGTGAAAGAAGCCACATACAAGATGACAAATAATATATGGTTCCACTTTTAAGAAATATCTAGACTGGGCAAATTCATAGAGACAGAAAGTAAATTAGAGGTTCCTGGGGGGGTTGGGAGAGGGGGAAATGAAATGGTATTACTTAATGGTTTGAGGTGATTAAAAGAAGTTTTGGAAAGAGATAGTGGTGACAGCGGTGATGACTGCCACTGAACTGTATACTTAACTTTTGTTATATACATTTTACCACAGTTTTTAATTAATAATGTAATATACTAAAATGCACTGAATTTCACACTTAAATGGGAGAATTGTATGGTATGTGAATTTTATCTCAATAATGTGGTTTTTAAAAACTTAGACATAAGAATGGACCACTCTTCTTGTGGTTGCCAAGGGGGAGGGGAGAAGGAGAGATATGCACTGGGAATTTGCAGTTGGTAGATGCAAACTATTACATTTAGAATGGATAAACAAGGTCCTACTGTACAGCACAGGGAACTATATCCAACCTCCTGGAATAAACCAGGAGGAGTAATGGAAAAGAATATTTTAAAAAGAACGTATAGGGCTTCCCTGGTGGCACAGTGGTTGAGAATCTGCCTGCCAATGCAGAGGACACGGGTTCGAGCCCTGGTCTGGGAAGGTCCCACATGCCGCGGAGCAACTAGGCCCGTGAGCCACACTACTGAGCCTGCGCGTCTGGAGCCTGTGCTCCGCAACAAGAGAGGCCACGACGGTGAGAGGCCCGCACACCGCGATGGAGAGTGGCCCCGGCTCTCCGCAGCTAGACAAAGCCCTCGCACAGAAACGAAGACCCAACACAGCCAAAAATAAATAAATAAAATTAAAAAAAAAAAAAAAAAAAAGAATGTATCTATGTGTAAAACTGAGTCACTTTGCTGTATAGCAGATACTGGCACAACCCTGTAAATCAACTATACCTCAAATAAATAAATAAATAAATAAATGAGGGAGGGAGGGAGGGAGGGAGGGAGGGAGGAAAACAAAAAAGAATGGACTACTCTTCCAAAAAAGTTGCATTGCCAACACTCCTTATGGCTAGCATGTAGAAATACACAAATACTGTTGACTCTGGGTCAAACAGTTCACTCAGAAGAGGTAAACACTGAATGTGATGATATTTTAGGAATTCTTTAATCTACTTTACTTATACTTTTTAATTATAATGCAGAATACAGCATGATAAAAAATCTATACTTAAACAAGTCTCTCCTTCAATAGTATAAATAAAAATTATAGATAATAAAAAAGCACTGTCATTTAATTCACAGCATTTTTTCTCTTTTAGTGGTGCATATAATGACATCTCACAATCAATCTGGTTTGAGATTTGAGTTGAGACTTATTAAAAAGGATGAGGAAATGGGAGACATTTGCTTTTAATTTTCTAACAACTATGCCCACACCACCCAGCACCATATATATATGCCTGTGTGCATGTACACATGGGCCCTTTCCCTGACTTCCTGTGAAATTGAATATCAATTTTCATTCCAACAAAGTAATTTTTGGAAAGTAATTAAAAAAAACATGGGGAAGAGTATTTAAAACTAATCCCAGTTTGCCAATTCAATGTTTGGTATTCCAAGTACTAAAATAAATGCATGGCCTTCATGTTAAGGTATGACAAAGCAGAAATCTGATACGGATATAATGTCTATTACTCATCTGAATCCATGACTCAGAGTATTTTAAATATACATATGGAAACTGGAGTCTTTTCATAACCAGACTACAAACAAGAAACTTGTGCCAAGACGTGACAAACACAAATCTTAAAAAGCTTCACAGATTTAAATCTTCCATTTAAAACACAAACTATGTTATCGATGCTTTGATATAATCCTGAAAATGCAGCAATGCTGAGTTTAAAATCCCAATAACATTTTCTGGTTTTGATGATGGTAATCACTTGTTCTATTAATGGTAAACACACACTGTATAACACACACAAGTTCAAAGAGGGAATTCACAAATTGCTGGAGATAACTTTTGAGATTTCTTGTAACATATCTGTAACATATTTACAGTGGACACCTCTCGACACATAACTGGAATAAAAGTCTTCTAAAACTTTAGAATTTTTACAATAAGTTAAGAGTCAGTTTGGTCACTACAGAAGTAACATATGCTCATCACAGAAGTCAGAGTAAATAATAAAAGCACCTATAACCTCACCACCTAGCCACAACCCTTATGACTGTTTTCAATTGGAGTGTGTCCTTGTCAGAGCGCATGCAATGAAGTGGCCAAGTGCCACTTAGTTCTGAGCGCCCAGGTTTAAATCCTGCCTCTTCCACTTACTATCCCTGTGCCCGTCTGACAAATAGGAATAATAATAGCAGCTACTTCACTGAATTTTTAAATATAATTATCCTACCCATACAGTTTTGCTACCTGCCATTTTCACTTAATAGAATGTATGACAGTTTCCATATAAGTAAATATTCTTCTATAAAATGTTTAAGGGTCACAATGCATTCCATTACATGGCTGTTCTATAATGTATTCTGATCCCTATCTCCAGATATTTAAACTGTTTCCAATTTTTTGCTATTATAAGGGGGCACTTACATGACGAGATGGAAGGAGTGGGAAGGTGGATGTCTTAAATCTCAGTGACATTGACGAGGGCTGCACACAGACCAGGCTATTTGCCTATGAAATGGCTGTCGTGCTTCCTGAACACCCAGGCTACTCAGTTCTTGCCTTTTCTCAAGTTGGGTGCTTAGCCTTCTAGCCATTCTAGGAGTTCTCAGCAGCCTTCTAATAAATTATCTGATGCTTAAATTAGCCCAACTCAGTTTCTGTTGCTTGTAACCAAACACTTTACATATACACACAACATCATTCTCTTCCTTATTATTCCATTGCACACACACAAACAATAAGCTACACAACCAACCAACCTTCACAAGAGGCTACGTCCCAGGAAGCAGTCGGTAACTAGACAGCTGCAATGCGAAGCACCCAGGTTCTCAGACAGACATTTTTATTCCAGTAAATAAAGACTTCACAAGAGTCTTCGTGCACTTACAGGCCTAGGATGCTACAACTTCACTAATGCAAAATTACACAGAATATGTCACCTACAGAAAGGCTAATCTAATCTTTCTCAGAGGAAAAAACTCAAATTGCACATTATACCCAAATACTAATGCTATCAGGGACCTCCCTGGTGGCGCAGTGGTTAAGAATCTGCCTGCCAATTCATGGGACGCAGGTTCGATCCCTGGTCCGGGAAGACCCCACATGCCGTGGAGCAACTAAGCCCGTGTGCCACAGCTACTGAGCCCGCAAGCCACAACTGCTGAAGCCCACGCGCCTAGACCCCGTGCTCTGCAACGAGAAGCCACTGCAATGAGAAGCCCATGCACCACAACAAAGAGGAGCCCCCGCTCGCCTGCGTGCAGTAATGAAGACCCAATGCAGCCAAAAATAAATTAATGAATTTAAAAAAGATACTAATGTTATCATCACACTACTACTACTATTACTACTACTCGTCGCTAATACTTATATACCACTCTACTGTATGCCAGGCACTGTCGTAAATACTTTACATATTAGCCATTTAATCCTTGCAATAAATCTGTAAGTAGGTGCTATTATCCCCATGTTATGTGTGAGGAAACTGAGGCATCAGAAAGACTGAGTAACTTGCCCAAGGTCACACAGCTATTCAGGATTCAAACTCAGGCAATCCAGCTTCAAAATCTTGTGTCCTTGGGACTTCTCTGGTGGCGCAGTGGTTAACAATCCGCCTGCCAATGCAGGGGACACAAGTTCAAGCCCTCGTCTGGGAAGATCCCACATGCCGCGGAACAAGTAAGCCTGTGCGCCACCACTACTGAGCATGTGCTCTAGAGCCCGCGCTCTAGAGCCCGCGAGCCACAACTACTGAGCCCGCGCGCCTAAAGCCCACGCACCGCAACGAGAGAAGCCACCACAATGAGAAGCCCTCGCACCACAACGGACCGTAGCCCCAACTAGAGAAAGCCCGTGTGCAGCAACGAAGACCCAACGCAGCCATAAATAAATAAATAAATAAATAAAATCTTGTGTCCTTAACTACCATATTTACTGCATCTTGATTTCTGTCTTATAATGACAGATGTTTGAGTTCTGCTCAAATATTACATTTTATTATTATTATTTATTTTATTATTTTTTTTTTTTGCGGTACGCAGGCTTCTCACTGTTGTGGCCTCTCCCGTTGCGGAGCACAGGCTCCGGACGCGCAGGCTCAGCGGCCATGGCTCACGGGGCCAGCCGCTCCGCGGCATGTGGGATCTTCCCGGACCGGGGCACGAACCCGCGTCCCCTGCATCGGCAGGCGAAATCTCAACCACTGCACCACCAGGGAAGCCCCTACATTTTTATTATTATGTGTCATCGTTGGTACTTAAACAGCAAGAGGATACTTACCACACATATGGACTCCAATAAATAGCTCGTCTTCTACTGTAGCTTCTCTGGCCAAGACTAGGATCCCACACACAGAACTCATCGTCCCCCTCCCCACAAACAAATGCCAAGTGCTGTTCCGCTTCTAAGCCTTCACTCAAGCTATTTCCATTACTTTAAATGCCCTCCCACCCCCTCACCCTTCTACCTATTTCCATCCAGTAACGCAATGCCAAGTTTGAATGCCACATCCTTCACAAAGCTTCCTCAAGCCCATCCAGATGGAATGAATTTGCTGGCCCCCTATATACTTGTGATTCTGTTTACCTCCAGTGGAACATGTATTACAATCTGCTAGTTTTCCTCCCCTTCCCTCCCCTCCCCAAGTAAGAGTCTAGAAAGCAGGGACTACATCTGATCAACTCCCTTCTATTGTTTGGTATCCTCCACCGTACAGAAAAAAGTTATTGCAAGAAGTAGATGCTCGATTCATGACTACTGAAGTTAAGGAAATAAATCAAGATTGTGAAGACTTCTTCGTCAAGACGGATTATCTAAGGAAGCAAATGGAAACTATCAAAGACTTAGAAAAACTTAGCCTATCGTTAAACTACTCTAAGCCCCTGTAAATCTAAATCTAAAAACCTATCATCAGGAGACGCTCTCATTTGTGAAATTTTATCTCAGTAGGTGCTTCTATGGTCTGAACGTGCACACCGTGGGAAATCAAGGAGGAAACTTTTTGGAAAACTATTCCAAATATTTGGTAAATATTGGGAACACAAGGTCACACGAACCACAAGGAAAAAGCCTACACTCTGGCTGCCGCCAGAGCCAGCCAGCAGAGGGTCTTCATTTTAGGCAAAGCAGGCTGGTGGCCAGCCCCCAAGTGATGAATTCATTGCCTTCTGAGATCTCTTTTCTTCCTTCAGATGGTTTTCCCCAAGTGATTTGTGGATTAAATCAAAGCTAAGAAGCTCTTGGCATGTTTTTTGTTACCTGCTCATCACTGCAGTGAAGGTGACATATTATTCCCTTTGTATTTTTCCCAGATTGGATAAGTAATTGTGGGAAATGGTAGGGAGAAATCCAAATGTAGTTATAGTTATTAACCACATGGAAATAATCTACTTAGATTCTGTGATCGGTTTATGGTAAAGGTGCAGTCCTGTGTCACCAAAAGGAACAGGATTTAACAAAGACAACCCACTGCCCACACCACCTGCACATCAAACACAGAAAGGGCTCTCCCCACCCTCACTGGGTGACCCATTAGCTCCCCTGCCACGAGGAACCCTCGGTGGGAGCATCTCAAAGCATGCATTCTTTCCTGGAAACGAAAGCCTTACTTTAAAAAATATGAAACCTACATTGTGATCTTCCTGATTGGGCTTGGTTGATTCCTCATGATCCAGACTCATAAGGAGTTCCTGCAAATCCCTCGCACCGAACACAACAACAGGAAGACAACTGTTCTCAGACACAGAGGAAGGTGGATAATGGCCTCCAACAGTCCCGGTTGGAAAGGATCATTCTGTCCTGGCTGCAGGGCTGCCCTGTGCAATACAGGGCAGTTATAGGAAGGAAGCAATGTTAAGCTGGTCCCAGCCTTCCCAAAGCCAATTCCAAAGTGGCATCAAATGGTCTTCCCAGAGAAAAGGGTACCCTTAACAAAATCTCACTTGCTCTCTTGAGTATGAGGAACCACATCAGGGGAGTGAGACATTTTATTACACCTCAACAGCAAGCTCATTTGCATTTATCCATAGCTGACCCAGAAAATACGTGACAAATATCCCCAAACTGTGAAAAGGATGAAGAATAAGGTTGTTAACCTAATTTGCCTATATGAGAACACTTTCAAAAGTCATTTTTCTTTGGGGGGGAGGTAAATTAGGAGTTGGGGATTAACATATACACACTACTACATATAAAATAGTAAATAACAAGGAAACAAGGACCTACCATATAGCACAGGGAATTATACTCTATATCTTATAATAACCTATAATGGAAAAGAATCTGAAAAAGAATATATACACACACACACACACACACATATATATATATGAATCACTTTGCTGTACACTTGAAACTAACACAACATTGTAAATTAACCATGCTTCAATTAAAAAAATGAAAGTCATTCCTCTCTTTTAAAAAACTGATTCAGGGAACTTCCCTTGTGGCACAGTGGTTAAGAATCTGCCTGCCCATGCAGGGGACACGGGTTCGAGCCCTGGTCCAGGAGGATCCCACATGCCGCAGAGCAACTAAGCCCGTGTGCCACAGCTACTGAGCCTGAGCTCTACAGCCTGCGAACCACAACTACGGAAGCCCAAGTGCCACAATTACTGAAGCCCACGCACCTAGAGCGCACGCTCCACAACAAGAGAAGCCACCGCACTGAGAAGCCCACGCACCGCAACGAAGAGGAGCCCCCGCTTGCCGCAACTAGAGGAAGCCCGCGCGCAGCAACGAAGACCCAACGCAGCCAAAAATGAATTAATAAATTAATTTTTAAAAAATCATTCATAACAGACATCTCCAAACTCACTGAAAAGTTTAAGAAAATCCCTTGAAAATATGTGAAAGGCACCAGGAGAGCAGACCTAGTCAAACCATAATGGAGCTCACACCCTGCTCACAACCTAAACAACACTGGCCACTGTTGCTGCGTGGAGTCTTCACAAGTGGCCCATACCAGGTATTCCCTGATATGCCCCTGCACTCAAGACTTTCTTTTTTTTTTCTTCTTTTTTTTTTTTTTTTGGCGGTACACGGGCCTCTCACTGCTGTGGCCTCTCCCATTGTGGAGCACAGGCTCCGGACGCGCAGGCTGAGGGGCCATGGATCACGGGCCCAGCCGCTCCGCGGCATGTGGGATCTTCCCAGACCGGGGCACAAACCCGCGACCCCTGCATCGGCAGGCGGACTCTCAACCACTGAGCCACCAGGGAAGCCCAAGGCTTTCAATTTTTAAAGGATTAATACACTGAAGACAGGAAAATCTCTTTATAGATATGTGCATGTATTTGGATGTACGGGTGTACATCCTGCCAAAGCACATATGTTGAAGATCTTGTATATGTTATGCCTATGTATCTACATACACCTTTAGCCTCAGGCCCTATGTTAATCCCGACCCCAGACTTGAGCCTCCCCTCTGTATGACTTCTTCGCATGGTGATCTATGACGAAGCTAAACATCTGAGGAGTTAAGTTTCAGAATTTCTAAGAATAGAATACCAGAGAAATTGGCTTGATCACCAGTTAGGTAAGTTTTATATCAAGTGACCATATCAACCAAATGGGAGCCCTTTTTAGAAAAAGAAAAGGTACTATTATGTACCTAACTATGCTAGGACAATAGGTTTAAACAAAAGGTTAAGCAGAATTGTTCCAGGCATAAGCAGAAAGCATGGTTGCTCTAGAATACTCCCACCAGATAAAACTTTTTTCCAGGTCTAAGAGATTATTTCTGCTGTGCTCTAGATGCCAAAACATGCAGTAAGTCACCTCCTCAGGCAAGCTACAGACATACCTTGTTTTATTGTGCTTTGCCTTATGGCACTTCACAGATTCTGCCTGTTTTTTACAGACTGAAGGTTTACGGCAGCCCTGTGTCAAGCAAGTCTATCGGCGCCATTTTTCCTACAGCATTTGCTCACTTTGTGTCTCTGTGTCACATTTTGGTAATTCTCACAATATTTCAAACTTCATTATTACCATATATGTTATGGTGATCTGTAATCAGTGATCTTTGATGTTACTATGACTCACTGAAGGCTCAGATGATGGTTAACATTTTTTTAGCAATAAAGTATTTTTAATTAAGGTATGACATTGTTTATTTAGACGTAATGCTACTGCAGTTAATAGACTACAGTATAGTATAAACATAACTTCTATATGCACTGGGAAACCAAAAAGTTCACGTGACTCACTTTATTCAATATCCACTTTTATTGCAGTGGTCTAGAACCAAACCCACAATGTCTCCGAGGTATGCCTGTATTTGATAATGGCAGAATAATAGGAACAGGGGGAAAAGGAAAGTAAAATATGGCTGAGACTTGAAATATATTGCTCGGCCAATAAACTAATGCAGGACTGACAGCATTCTTCCTCATCCCTGATTTGAAAAGGGGCACAGTGCGTAGCAATTAGATGCATAACACTTTCCAGAGTCATTTTTTCAATTCAGTCACAAAAGACAAAACTCCAAGTCTAAAGTAATATTCACACCTTGAATCAAGAGAGAAGGTTAGTAAGAACAAGGGATAGGATTCAGAATAACAAGATTAACAAATCTGTGATGTGATCTGTAATTTATGAGATTGATTTATCCTAACATGATATTAAAAAATTAATTGAATTTTAAGAAGTTAGAAATCAGTCTGTACATTTGGAAATAAGATGTTAAGGGAACAGGATGATTTCTTATGTGCAACTGTTTACCCATCTTCTATCCTCTCTAAGCCCGTTCTGCTATACTCTACTCTGTGAAGCTGGGGCTGGAGCTCTGTAATCTACATTTCCAGGACCCCATGCTGGCTGGCTCCCTGTTCATTTCTGCCAAAGGGAAATCCTAGAGAGAGGCTAAAAGATGAAAGGAAGAAAAAAGTGCTCCCTTCCTGTTTTCCTATTTCTGTCAGCATCACTCCAACAGCAACTGGATTTCCAGTTGCAGACATTTACCCACAGATATGCCTGCAGATGTGTAAGATGACACATATTCAAGGACATTCAGTGCAGAATCATGTGTAAAAGCATAAGACTAGAGACATCCTACATGTCCATCAGAGAGATCCAACTGATTTAACACAAACCAAAAAACGACATAAGACATACAGAAAACAAATATCAAAACGGTAGAAAGCTTTCTTTATCAGCAAGTAGATAAATGTAAATGTGTTAAACTCTTCAGGGGCTTCCCTGGTGGCTCAGTTGTTAAGAATCCCCATGCAGGGGACACGGGTTCGAACCCTGGTCCAGGAAGATCCCACATGCCGTGGAGCAACTAAGCCCATGTGCCACAACTACTGAGCCCATGTGCCACAACTACTGAAGCCCACATGCCTAGAGCCCGTGCTCTGCAACAAGAGAAGCCACCGCAATGAGAAGCCCACGTACCGCAACGAAGAGTAGCCCCCGCTCACCGCAACTAGAGAAAGCCACACACAGCAACAAAGAACCAAAACAGCCAAAAATAAATTAATTAATTAAAAAAAATTCTTCAATTAAAAGGCAAAGAAGAACAGAGTGGTCACCAAAACATGATCCAACTATATGTCGTCTACAAGAGACTCTTTTTTTTCCTTCTCTTTTTTCTTTTTTGCTGCCCCACATGGCTTTTGGGATCTTAGTTCCCCAACCAGTGATTGAACCCAGGCCAGGGCAGTGAAAGCACGGAGTCCCAACCACTGGACCACCAGGGAATTCCCATACAAGAGAATCATTTTAGATCCAAATACATGAATAAGTTGAAAGTGAAAGGACAGAAAAAGACATTCCATGCTAACAGTAACCAAAGACAGCTGTAGTATCAGCTATGTTAGTATCAGACAATACAGACATTAAGAGAAAAAATTGTTACAAGGGACAAAGAAAGACCTTATATAGTGATAAAAGAGTCAATTCATCAAGATGTAACAATTATAAATATATATGCACCTAACAATGGAGCCCCACATATATGAAGGAAAAACTGACAGAGCTGAAGGGAGAAATAGAAAGTTCTACAACAATAGTTGGAGGCATCAATACCCCACTTTCAGTAATGGACAGAACAACTAGACAGAAGGTCAACAAGAAAACAGAAGACTTAACACTGTAAACCAAGTAGACCTAACAGACATATATAGAATATTCCATCCAAGAATGGCAGAAAACGCATTCTTCTCAAGTGCATGTGGAGCATTCTCCTGGACAGTCCGTATATTAGGCCACAAAACAAATCTCAATAAATTTTAAAAGACTGAAACAATTCCAAGTATCTTCTACAACCACAGTGGAATGAAACTGGAAATCAATAAAGGAAGGAAATCTGGAATTCACAAATACATTGAAATTAAACAACACACTTAAAAAAAAAGTGTGTCAAGAAAAAAATCACCAGGTAAATTAGAAAATACTTTGAGATGAATGAGAATACAACACATCAAAATGTATGAGATGCAGCAAAAGCACTGCAAAGAGGGAAACTTACAGTTTGAATGCCTACATTGAAAAAGGAGGATCTCAAATTAATAACCTAATCTTCCATCTAAAGGAAGTAGAAAAAGAGCAAATTAAACCCAAAGCAGGCAGAAGGAAATAATAAAGATTAGAGCAGAGATAAGCAAAATAGAGTATAAAACAGTAGAGAGAATCAACAAGACCAAACGTTTGTTCTTTGAAAAGATCAACAAGAGCAACAAACCTTTATCTAGACTGACCATGGAAAAAAGAGAGATGGCTCAAATCACTAAAATGAGGAATGAAACTGGGGTCATTCCTACCAATCTTACAGAAATAAAAAGGATTATAAGAGAATAGTATGAACAGTTGTATGCCAACAAATTAGACAACCTAAGGAAATGAACAAATCCTTAAAAACACATAAACCATCAAAACTGCCCAAGGGGCTTCCCTGGTGGCGCAGTGGTTGAGAGTCCGCCTGCCGATGCAGGGGACGCGCGTTCGTGCCCCGGTCCGGGAAGTTCCCACGTGCCGCGGAGGGGCTGGGCCCGTGAGCCATGGCCGCTGAGCCTGCGCGTCCGGAGCCTGTGCTCCGCAAGGAGAAACAGTTAAGTCTGAATAGACCTAAAAGTAGTCAAGAGATTGATTCAGTAATCAAAAAACTTCCAAAAAAGGAAAGCCCCAGGACCTGATGGCTTCACTGGTAAACTCTACCAAACATTTAAAGAAAAATTAACAGCAACCTTTATAAATTCTTCCAAAAATAGAAGAATTTATGGTATTTATTCATTCCGTGAGGCCAGTATCACCCTGATACCAAAGTCAGACAAAGACATCACAGACTAATATCCCTTGTGAATATAGCTGCAAATAATCCTCAATGAAATTCGAGCAAATTAAATACAGCAGTGTATTAAAGGGATTATAACCATATCCAAGTGAGTTTTATCACAGAAATGCAAAGATGGTTCAACAATCAAAAATCAATCCAGGGCTTCCCTGGTGGTGCAGTGGTTAAGAATCCGCCTGCCAATGCAGGGGTCATGGGTTCGAGCCCTGGACCGGGAGGATCCCACGTGCCTCGGAGCAGCTAAGCCCGTGCACCACAGCTCCTGAGCCTGCGCTCTAGAGCCCAAGAGCCACAACTACTGAAGCCCGCGCGCCTAGAGCCCACGCTCCGCAACAAGAGAAGCCACCGCAATGAGAAGCCCCCACACCGACGAAGCCCGCGCGCAGCAACGAAGACCTGACACAGCCAATAAATAAATAAAATAATTTTTTTAAAAAATCAGTCCATGTAATATATTAAAAGAATAAAATGAAAAAAGCAACATCATCTGAATTGATGCAGAAGAAAAGCATTCGACAAATTCCAATACCCTTTCATGATAAAACAAACAAACAAAAATACTCAATAAACTAGGAACAGAAGGGAACTTGCTCAACTAGATAAAGGGCATCTATGAAAAACCCACAGCTAACATCATACTTAGTGGTCAAAGACTGAATGGTTTCCCCCTAATAACAGGAATAAGACTAGAATGGCTGCTCTTGCCAGATAAGGGGCATCGGATTGGAAAGGAAGAAGTAAAACTCTCTTTAGAAAGGGCATAACCTTATATACAGAAAACTCTAAAGAATCCACATAAAAACTATTAGAGCTAATAAATGAGCTCTGCAAAATTGCAGAATATAAGATCAGCGTTCTAATATCAGTTGTACTTCTATACACCAACAATGGACATCCAAAAATAATTAAGAAGACAGTTCCATTCACATTAGCATTAGAAAGAATAGTTAGCAATAAATGTAACCAAAGAAGTGCAAGACCCATACACTGAAAACTACAATACGTTGTTATAAAAATTTTTCAGAGAACTAAATAAATAGAAAAAATCCCATGTTTATGGACTGTAATATTTAATAATGTTAAGATGGCAACAATCCCCAAAATGGATCTACAGATTCAAAGGCATTCCTATCAAAACCTCAACTGCCTTTTTTACAGAAATGGACAAGCTCATCCTAAACTTCATATGTTGGCTAGGATATGGAGAAATTGGAACGCTCACACGCTGCTGGTGGGATGGTAAAATTATGCAATCACTGTGGAAAACAGTTTACCAGTTCCTTAAAATTTAAACATAGAATTGCATATGACCCAGCATTTCTACTCCTAAGTATATACCGAAAAGCACTGAAACACGTGGTCACACAGAAACTTGGACACGAATGTTCACAGAAGCATTATTCATAATAGCCAAAAAACAGAAACAATCCAAATGTTCATCAACCAATGAACAGATAAACAAAATGTACTACATCCATACAATGAAATATTATTCTGCCATAAAAATGAATGAAGTGTTGACATACACTACAACATGAATAAACCCGAAAAACATTACGCCAAGTGAGAGAAGCCAGACACAAAAGGCCACATATTGTATGATTCCATAAAATGCCCAGAATAGGCAAAGTCTTAGCCAAAAAGCAGATTAGTTGTTGTCAGGGCTAGGGTTGGGGGAATGGAGAATGACTGCTTAATGGGTACTGGGTTTCTTTTTGGGGTGATGGTTGGACAACACTGGTAATGTACTAAAAGCCACTGAATCACACACGGTGAATTTTACTTCAATTAAAAAAAAAAGAATGAGGCAACTCTCTCTATACTGATATGGGAAGCTCTCCAAGATGTGGTATTTAGTGGAAAAAGCAAGACTGTGAACAATATGGTCTCCCTTTGGAAAAGGTGGGTAGGGGCAGGGTAGAGGAAGAATATACATATAAGCATTTTTACCTAACATGTCTTTGCAAACATTCACATGAACTTGTTACTGGTGAACTGTCCCTGGGGAAGAGAATTTGAGGGCAGGGGTAGGTGTGGAGGACCTTCCTTTTCAAAGTAAGCCCTCTTGTGCAATTTAAAAGTGCACATTATATATTACCTTTCCCCCAAGAAAACAAATTAACCTTTTTAAAAGAATACAAATTTAAATAAAGGGGTGCTTATATAATGAAAATATGCTTATGGAAAAGTTGTTGATCCATGCTGGGGGTGGAAAACAACTGGGAATGAGATTCTACAAGTGGTTATCTAACAATGACAGATATCGGAATACTTTTTTAGAGTATAATTACACATTTCCCAAATGGAAGATTATATAAACAGCGTGATGCTTACATAAGAAGTTGAAAGGCTGTTTGAGTCTGTGACAGCAAGCCGTCCTTAGGACCCCTGACTCCCTCGGGGCAGGAAACCTGGGCTCCTTTTTCCTCCCACTTAAGATCTCAACCTGGGCTCCTCAGGCACTGACAGGTAAGGGAGCTCTCCATACCGAAAGGAACCTTCCTGAAAAGACCTTTTCTGTAACTCCAGAAGAAAGACAGATTGTATAAAACACCCATGATTACAATTACAGTCCAAAGGCCTATTTTCAACTCTTTCTCTTGTTTCTGAAGATCTTCCAGTTGTATCACCTAGCCCCCCGAAGTAAATATACTGCTTTAATTCATGGCTAAAGGGTCTCCAGGTACATTGACAGGTGTCAGACAAAAAGAAGTCCTATCGGTGTCCACTACCACCTACAACCTACAATACAACCCAAACAAAGGGCTTGTTTCACCCAGACTCCCTGAGACTCATGACTGTTTCCCATTTCTGTCAGATTACCACCAAATCTTCTCATCTTTAAGTTCATTACAGAGGCTGCTAGTGATTCTGGCTACAACGGCAGAACCTCCTGGAGCAGCTGGGAGTGAGAGCTGGTCCTTCCTGCCCTGCTTCTTTATTTCTAGAGCAGAAAAAAATAACAAACCTGGAAGCCCCACGTAGCAGCAGCTTTTGTAGTCTGTGACTTCATTTAAGGAAGTATTCTATGAAACCTCTGAAAAGAAGCTAAATTTAGATTGAAGTCTTTCACCAAGAATGCCAGCCTCTTCAGCTAGGGAACCCACATGCCCAGCAGCATAGCGGGGGGTGGGGGTGGGGCGTTAAACAACTTTAAAATACATAAAAATGTGTCACCATTGAGGGAAGTGAAGCTGGAACTAATCAGCCCAAAGAAGTTTTCTTCTGGTACCACCAACATCTTAATTCTCGATAAAGGAGTAGTGACTACAAAAACTTCTGTAGGGAAAGAAACAGTGAAACAAGGGAGACAGGTTTTCTTTATAAGATTTCTACTAAGAGAGCAAGGAACTACTCTATATATCAGGATGTCTGTCATGATATAATCTGGCATCGAGGTATTGAAATTAACATATTGTCTGAAAACAAGTTCTCTAACACTGAGTCAGACAGGAAGGAAAAACCATCTACTTACTTACCAGTACTACTTTCCCAACACCTTACTCTTTCCAAATGTGTCAATTTAGACCTTGAACTCTAAGATGAGAAGAGACACAGCAAAAAACAAAAAAAAACAAAAAAAAAAAAAGAAAGAAAACAAAACTGGTATGATTTGAGATTAACGACAATTAACAGGGAGATAATGCTCTTTTCTATGCATTTTTTTAACCTTGAAGAGTAAGGCTGAGCCATTTAAAAGCTAATCTTCTCCAATGTTCCATTCCCAAAATAAAATTAAAATATTATATGTAATTTTAAAATTAACATTTAACAGCCTCATCCTACTTCATGCTCCAAAACTGGTTCTATTCTGCAAGCCATATCTCTAGACAGATTTCGGCAGATAACTGTGTAAGAGACAAACAGAGAGTGAGATTTCCTTCGTTCCTTCATATTTGCATCCTCCTCTTCTCCCCGCCCCCAATCAGCTGGGAAGCAGTCCCAGATTCTTCTCAAGCTTAGTTTGGAAGTAAAGCTCAGCCTTGATAAACACTCAACCCAGGAAATGCTTTGGATCGTAGACCACTTAGAATACTCAGTCTGTCCTTTCCCAAGAGGTCTCTTTTCAAACTCCCTTTGATAGGCGGTTTGGCAATTTTATATTTTCACTAAAACCTCCTGGAACATTGCTGAGAGATAAAATCATAGCAGGCTGGAAACTATACAAATGGTGGAGGGAAGCACCACACCCAAGGAAAGCTCCTCGAACTTCAGGGGGAAATTACTGTTCAAAAGAGCTCCCAACAGTACCTACTCCCTGCGGGAAGGAGGGAGGGGAGGGGAAGAAATCCCCACTCTCTGTGCCACTGGGCATGTTTCTTTTATGGTGTCACCTCAGTAGAGGCTTGATACTGTTAGGACACAATGAAAACAACTAGAATGACCCTTTTTTTCAGTGTTTTTGAAATGTTAATGTCCTGGTCCCTGCACTACTCAAAAGGCTGACTCGGTCACACTGACATTCACCATACATCTTTTTTACAGAATCAGCATTTCACATCATTTCTCTTGTGTCTTTTGGACCACCTCTGGTGTTGTGTTTGGGTGCTGTTCAAAATGTCTCCAAGACCCAACAATTATCCGTACTGGCAAATTCTCTCCTACACTTGGTTCGTGAGTTCATAGACAGATTACGTGAAACCACAGAACGCTCGACCTCAGAGCGACACCAGCTTCATGACACTGAACAGAATGCCAAGTTCTTTCACAGAGAGAGGGTGGTGGGGAGACCTGGGGGCCAAACCAATTAGAAAAACAGCACCGGGTTAGCCTAAACCAAGAATGTGCAAGCTTCTGGAAGTCACCAGAAATTTATTTTTTCCGTGGAATCGTAATAACAGAGTAACATTTCAGTAATATATATGTGATAAATAATAATAAGGCACAGGTGATGCTGATGTTTCGCAAACAATCAATAGGGGTATAGGCCAAGGAGGACACGGCTAATAAAAAAGAAATCTTAGGTTGGTAAGAGGTGGTGGAAATTTGGGGAGAACAAATACACTCTTTGCTTTTTACATTGTTACTCATCTGTGTCACAATAACGCCAGGGCCATCTCCCCCTCCATATAACAACCCCTGAAGTGATCGCTTTCCGGGAAGGTCAGTGGAAGGTGGGAGTTCCTCACGGAGTGATGTTTAACGAAGGCCTTAATTTGGAGACAAAAAGGAAAAGAACCAGATTCAGAAACAACGTTGACACCAACTTGTAAAGTAGGATGCAAAGTAACAGAGCAATTAGACTTTAGTGCGGTTACTAGATCCTCAGTGAAGCCTTAGGGAGGTAGCCCCTACCACACACTGGGCACCTGGTTACTTCATTTCCTCTTGGCAACAACCTTAGGAGGTGGGTACTGTCTGCAGCTAGAAGATGAAAGGTGTGATTTGCCCAAGGCCACTGGTATGTAGTAGAACTGGCTTGGCTGACTTCTCTGCACTCCACCATCTCCAAAATGGGGACAAGACTCGTACCTCCCTGGTAAGTTTACTGAGAGGAGGAAACAGACCTCATGAAAACTGCTTAGCATAGTGTCCGCCTGGCAAGTAGTAAAAAGCCACTAATGGACAGATAGCTTGATTATTATTCCCTAGGGTCACCCAGCTCCTGAGCAGCAAAGGTGGAACTGAAACCCACGTCAGCTGTGCTCCAAAAGCCATACTCTGCGCACGGGGATCTCCCTAGTTCCACGGCACGCAGTTTGCATACCTGACCTCATTTCTATAAGAAAGGCCACAGGACAGAAGGGGCATTCCAAAGAATGACATCCCAACACTGACGCTTTAAAGCCAGCCCTTGGCAGACACGCATTCTAGAATATTTGGGGACAGATTCCAAACTCTGGCAGTGAAGGTTGCCCAGCCCCAGCCTATGTGATCCAGGGCAGAGCTATGGGAAGGGAAACAGGACAGGACCTTCCACGGGGTCTGCCCCCTACCAAGGTGCAATTCCCTCCTGTGTGCTTTACGTTTGACCTCCTTTGCCTGCAAAAAGATTTTAAACAGTACCTGACTGTAAATGGAAGGAGGCCCAGTGTCCAAAAAACAAACAAATTTTTTTAAAAACCCACCACACAAACACCTGAATGCCCACAGCCTTTTATCAGGATGCCCAACCTCATTTAGTGTATTTTTGTTTGTTTGGCCGCGCCGTGAGGCTTGGGGGAACCGGGGTTTGAACCCCAGCCCCGGCAGTGAAAGCGCCCACTGCCGAGTCCTAACCACTGGACCGCCAGGGAATCCAACATCATTTAGAACTTACAACGCTCCACTCCCTTCACAGCCCCTTCGTATCTCCTCTGGCTGGGAAGGTTTTTCTAGGGCTAAGTAGGGAATCTGATGTCAGCTTCGGAACAATGCAGAGACTGCATAAACAGTATGTATTTCCTTCCTCTGGCCTCTAACCCTTTGGAACGTCCACTATGCTACTTGCCAGACAACCTAGCACATAGTAGTTATTCAATAAACATTGGTTAAAAGAAACTCTGAAGACCATGTAGTCTAAACCTGGCCCCAGCGAAGGATCCTTCATCAAGCACCCTAGAAAGACTATCATCCAGTATTTGCATAAACACTGTAACTCAGCACTAACTACTTTGTGAAGGGGCCTCCAAAGAATGAGGCCCCTCTAACCATTCCCTCACTAGACAGCTCTCACTGTTACCAAGTTCCTTCCTAAGCTGCAGCGGCAGTTGGCATCACAACTAATCTTCTCTAAGCACTTACCCTGCGCACCCTTCCCAGCACTTTCCACAGCAAGAAAGTGGCAAAGCTAGGACTGGAACCCAGGCCTCCCTCACCTAGGCTCTCAGCCACCACCTAGTCCATTCACTGGACCCCGTGCTGCCCTCTGTGCACAAGAGTCCCTTGTACACAGCAGGCCTCAGAAATTAGAATTTATCAACTCACTTCCTGATCAAACCTCTCTGACATCTGACCACTGCTACCCAGACCCCACCCGCATCCAGGCTGCCACTGCAGCCTGAGCCCTCCAGGCCCACCCGTCCGGCATCTCTTACTTCAGTCTGACCTTCAAAAAGGCCATTCTCTTGCTCCATTCCACCTGTTTCTGCATGTGCTATTACCGCATGGTCCCTCTCCCCATCCAGATCTTTCCAGAGCCACTTCAAATTGGGCCTCCCCAGCAGCTGCACTTCTCTGGCCCACAAGGAGCTTCCTGTTCAATCTGGCACTTTTCCTACAGAGCTTAACTGTTTCTAGAGAACGTCTCACTTCCCTAGGTACTGTTAGGTTCCTGGCAGAGATGACTATATTTCTGCAATGCCTCTCTCAACCTTAAGCATCATGCTTAACAATGAGTAAAGCTAGTATAGATGGCTTGAGGCTTATCTTCCTTTAGAAGTAATCTCACTAGAAAATCAACATCAAACTCGAATGCGAAAATTAAGGGCTTCAATGTTAAATAATCAAGCCTCATTAAAATAATCAAATGCATATTTCTTCTGCATATATTTCAATAGTTATATATTCCTCAAAAAACTACTACAGAGATAGATAGATATGCTGCATTTTGTAGTAATACACTGGGGTAAAATGTTTTTCTCTGGTATTTGGTTATTTAAAAAGATGATTCTTTAATTAGAAGCCCTTTTATTCTTTAACAAACTATCAGATACCCTGAACTGGGTTCCTTCAAGTGTTATGCATTTCAGAGCTGTTAAGAACCAGGCTACATCCATCAGGAGAGGCTGATATGATGTAGAAACAGAGGTTTATTCCTTGCTATCACTATTTTTTTATTATTATTTTTTTTTTTTTTTTGCGGTACGCGGGCCTCTCACTGCTGCGGCCTCTCCCGTTGCGGAGCACAGGCTCCGGACGCGCAGGCTCAGCGGCCATGGCTCACGGGCCCAGCCGCTCCGCGGCACGTGCCATCTTCCCGGACCGGGGCACGAACCCGTGTCCCCTGCATCGGCAGGCGGTCTCTCAACCACTGCGGCACCAGGGAAGCCCCTGCTATCACTATTTTATCCAGCGTAGCCTGGCTCTAGGGCTCAGGCCCGGGCAGAAGAGGACCCTCTGCTCCACATAATCATTCAGGGACCCAGGCTGATGGAGCATCCCCCCCATATGATACACACACGGTTCAGGGTACTCCATGGTAGAGCTGGAGGTGCTTATGGCCTCGGCCCCCGAGTGAGACAGATCACTGCTTCTCACGGTTCACTAGCCAGAATCAATCACGTGGTGCCACATAACCTCCAGGCAACTGGGAAAAGTTGAAGGGCACAAGGACAGTCATTGAGCAGCGCTGTTTCTGCCACAGAGGCAGCTCTGGAGCTCCAAAGGTAGAGCAGTCCCTGATGACGTGAAAGAAGCAAGGTGCACAACAGTGCATATAGTACGCTGTCACCTGTGTTAACAAGAAAGAGAGAGGAAGAGATAGAGAAAAGGGAACAGAAAACCTCTGGAAGAATGCTACTAGAGACATTAATAATACCATGGTAATAATTGCTGCGTCTCTGGAGGCAAGATGGTTGGCAAGGGGCAGGGAGGAGGAAAAGGCATTTTTAATGGGTACCCTCTTCTATTACATGCATGGGTCATCTATTTTAAAACTCTAAAATCATTTTTAGGCTGTGATTTATACACTTCAAATTAATGGGTTGTTTGGGGATTTTTTTCTTTCTGAATCAAGTCCAATCTATTCTAACATAAGAAACACCAGATCCTTGACTCACACTGCCTGAAATTAAACACCTGGAGTAACACTGACATAATCACATCCTTTAGGAAAGCCTTGCTGAGAGATCTTGCACTGGCTTCTCTCTATTCTAAATATAAACATCACTACTATGTAGGTGATGAGAAAAGTACTGAAGCCGATCAAATGTCTGCTTTTGGAAATAATTTTCCTGTTATTTCAATTTAGGTACCCTTTATTTTCTAAAGTAAACCTCCTTTTCTAAAATAAAAGTGTTATTTTTGGTACTGTTATGCTGAATTCTATACAAAATACAGCAAACAAAGTCTCCTGGGTTCCCTGAAAGAGAACAACACTGCTGTTTCAGAACGCATTAAAATATGGACTGCACTGAGATACAGTCTTTGCCAGTCATGATCAACACCCTCAAATAACATTTAAATACTTCATGTGCCAGATGTGCCAGGGGACTGCCTCTAGGGCTGTGACAAGGTAACCCAACAGCAATCTGCTCCACTCACTCAGTTGTCATCAACAAGAGTAGAATCCTGCTGACATTCAGCTGATGAAGTAAGCCATAAATAATGCAATAAGTAAACAGGTCGAGTCTCCGAAAAGACTTTTATCATTCATTTCAATTTTAATATCAAAAACAGGCCTTAAAAAAAAAAACAAAAAAATAGGCTTATACTACCCCATTCACAACACTCTAAATACCAGAGAATTTCCAAGAGAAATAGCACTCTATCGAGTTATGTGATATCCTTACGGGTTTTACTTCTAAATTTATGCTAAGCATAGTACATAGCTACTTTTTACTACACCAAGTTGGTGCTTAAATAGTCTGTGACTGTCTCTCAAGTTCTACAATATACTGTCCGCATTTATATTTTAATGGAAAATCAACTACCACACATTTCTTTCAAACAGCAATATTACTCTTTCTAAACTGAATGTGTTTGGGTGTACCAGAGGCGCTTTCCTAAGTTGGCTTTCTGCCTACAACTTGTGCTTTTCTAGAAGGTAATGTGCACTATCATTTAACCTGCCTTGAGCTTCCAAATAGGTTTATTCTACCAATATTAATAATTCCAAAAATGTATCTCAAATTTCTTTCTAAATCACTGAAGAAAAGCAAATAACCCAAGTTTGCAAAGCCTATGGTGGGTCTCGTAGCATCCGCTATTCAACCTACGTAATGAATTAGTAATTATGAAATTGCCAATATTGCAACATGTGAGACCAAATACAATATATGTTTAGGACAAAAATAAAAAGGAAAGGAAACTTTAGATCCCACTGTGTTATGTTTAAACTGAAGACAGATGGCATTAATTTGTGGGTATACAAACAATTTCCAGGACTTTCAAGTCAGAGGCAGCCATAATACCATATATCATTGATTCTAAGACACATTTCTTCGTATTTTAACATCTCTGAAATCTTCAAATGAATCATATTGTAGTGTAAATACTGGTGTTTCTTTTTTAGTGGTATATAAAACAATGGTGTGACTTTCAATCAAAGTCATCTTAGAGTCACCAAAATACGACAATGTTAATATTAGCTAACATGTATTGAACACTGACTGTGTACCAGACACTGCATGTGGATTATTTTATTTAATACTCACAATACTCTGATGTGGCTTCAATTATTTTCCCCATTTTTATAGCTGGGGAAACTAAGAGATGAGGTTGGCTCCAGTCCAGCTCTTAACCACCCGGCCTCACTGACTCCACAGAGGGAAGAGCTTGAGGGTCTGAGAGACCCAACCATTCCTTGGAGCATGGGTTCGAAGGAATATAGGAGTAAAAATACAGAGCTCCAGATATCAAGAACAGATATTAATTATTAATTCAAAGCCTTTATTATAAGGAAGGGTTGGTAATCACCTTTCTGAGAAAAATTATACTCTTGCATAAAAACCAATTTTTCTCTTTTTATACATCCTGAATTCAACTTATAATTAACATGTATTTTTCTTCCTTAAAAATATTCTATTATCTCTAGAGAAATGATATAAGAATGTATTCCTATGTTCTGTACCTAAATTTTATTTAAATCAGTATTGAAATAGTCCCAAATAAAACAACACTATACAACAAACCAGAAAACATTCTATAATACAAATCGACAATGAAATTTGTTGGGGTAAGTTCACATATAAAGCTACCATTCCTAACACCTGGCAAAAACGTTTGGCACTTCTACAAAAATACATCTTTTAATTCACACTACTACAAAGAGGGCATGCTTTTTTTCAGAAGTTCATTAAATGGTATTGTCTACTTATTTGTTGGCTGCCTTCCTAGCATTTCTTTTCCTGTTCCCTCAAATGTCCTAGTCCTATATGTTGGGTGAGACTAACACCATTACTGGATTCCAAGATGGACCCTAATTCCCATCATCCTAGCCAGTGGTTGGCTCAGAGATGGACACGTGACCCAAATTAGGCCAATCAGACAAGAAGATTCAACTCCAGAACTTCTACTCTAGGTATGAGCTACTGGAGAAGTGTTCTCTTAACATCTCTGCTAGTTAAAGCCAGAAGCAAACAGCCATGGGAGCTGCTGGTAGCCACGTCCTACCTTTGGAACACAAGGGGAAGGGGCAGCCAAGAATGGTCTGAGGTCACAGCACTGAGAAATGGGAAAACCAGGTCCTTGCCATGCCACTGGAACTACTTTTGCACTTTGCTGTTAATTTACTGAAGGAAATTCTTTCTATTGAGACAATTTAAGCTAGGTTGTCTGCTACTTACATCTGAAAGCATTCTGTTTTTTAAAACTAATAAAAAGTCAGTATCAGGAAGTGTGGTATTGTAAATACAAGACAGAAGTAAAAATGTGAAATTGGCTGAAGAAAGGAGACAGGGTAAAATTCAATGAACACCTCATGAACCCAGCCTGAGCATTTAACTATTTTTGAGAAAAGAAACAATCAGGCTGTGGCCTGTGGCCTGTTGTGCCCACCAAGACTACAAGGAACATTAAGGCACTCAATAGGAAAGATGCAAGGTTCCGACTACTCACAGCATTTAGTAAGGATCTTTGAGGAGACAAAACGAAAAGGGAGGAAAATATGCCTTTGCCAAAAGAGGGCCTTTCTGCTTCAAATCGCAATCCAAGGGGACCGAGAGATTTGAAGAGAGAAAACAGGATAAAGAGGGAGGGAAGTGGTAGCCTTGGCAAGAGATAAGACTGTGGGGTAGGGTGGGCAAGAGAATCCTGACCCCCAGGCATCCCCCAAACACCCTTGTGAGGTATTCTCAGCCTGAAAATGGGAAACATCATTCGAGATGTTACTGCAAAACATCCCATGGGCAAGAGACAAATTCGTGATGTCCCTCCATCCAACCACTTATTTCCAACAGCCCTGAGGGAAAAGCAAAGGAGAAAACGAGGAGACCAAACGTTATGAAGATGGGCCAGATTCTAGACTTGGGAACATTTCAGGCCTTGGTTCAAACCCCCGGAATTGCCCAAAGTCCAGGAGCAGACTAGGTTTGGGGGTGTCATATGGTCACAGACCTCCCAAGCTGAGTTTACAGCAGGCTCTGATTGCCCAGTTCCCCGCCGCTATCTCACTCTGTGGCCAAAAAGAAGCAGCCCACAAACTCTGCCCCCAAGAGGGGTCTCCTCCAGTGTCCAACTCAGATGTGGCCATGGAACCCAATCTACAAGAAGGTCATTAATTCAAACCAGCGAGTGTTTGTGAACACTGCTGTGTACCAAGCAACATGCAGTGGGAACACAGACATAAACAAGACGTCTGTAAGCAAGGCCGCGGGCTTCATGGAACTTACATACTAGGAGCAGAGAGAAAATCCGGTCGACTAGACAGCTAGCTGTTACACCAACACCCAACAAAAATATCATGAAGTGATGATTGCTGGTTAGGAAGTAAGGCTGCTGTGTGACAGTGAGGGAGCTACTTCAATGGGGTGGTCAGGAAAGGTCTTCCTGAGGAGGTGACACTTGGACTGGGAATTGAATGACAAGAAGGACCAACCATGGAAAAAAAACAATCAAGGGAAGAGCATTCGAGCATTTCATTAAGAAAGAAGACAACAACGAAGACGCAGAAGAAGAGGAAGAAAAGAGAAAAATAAAGGAATAATTCATGCAAAATCCCTAAAGCAGGAACAAGCTTGCCGTGTTTTACGGCTGGGTGTCTGCAGCCTCGAGAACAAAGGGAGAAAATGACACAGACGAGGCCAGAGAGGCAGCCGGGGCAGAATCACACAGGGAGTTTGATTTTATTCTGAGTAGGAAGCCACTGGAGGACTTTAAAGAAGGGAATGACATGATCTAATTTCTGCTTTGAAAAGAGTTTGAGATGGCGAACAGAGTAGTGATTGCCAGGGGTCCCAGGGATGAGGGAGGGGTGGATGTGCCTTTAAAGGGAGAGCACCAAGGACAACACAGCACATGTCTGCATCTCGACTGTGGTGCTGGTTATACAAATCTGCACATACAGTTGGTGAAATCTGACCTGGGGATTGTACTAATGCTGACTGTCAGTTTGTTTTGATATCATACCATAGGTATGCATGATGTTAAAAATGGGGGAGGCATAGTAAAGGGTACACAGACCTCCCTGTACATTTCTTTGCAACTTCCTATGAATCTACAGTTACTTCAATTAAAAGTTTAAAATATTTTGCAAATTTGAAAGTTGCTAAGAGAGGAGATCTTAAAAGTTCTCATCAAAAAAAATTTTTTGTAACTGTGTAAGGTGATGGATGTTCACTAGACTTAGCATGGTGATCATTTCACAGTGTCTACAAATATCAAATCATTATATTGTACGCCGGAAATTGACACAGTGTTATATGCCAATTATACCTCAATTTAGGTAAGTAAATAAATAAGAAAGCTAAAAGCCTGACTAAATCACATTTAAACAAATCCTAAGATAAAACTCATAATATTTGACTCACAAAATGCAAGTCATTTTATTTGGGGCTTTAGGGAGAACAAATGTGTTTATGATAATGAAAGATTAAATAGAACTCACGTGGCAATTGTGTGAAGAGTGTGCATCTATTTCTTTTTGGAACAAAAATATTGAATTTAGGTTTGTAATATATTAGTCTATACAATTCTCTGTTGATATTATTTTAATACAGTACTAGTTATTTGCAAAGAAAACAAGTCTGAACCTACACAGGAGATCTCAGGAAGGAAACCTGGTATGTAGACCAAATATTACCTACGTATAAATTAGAAATTATTCATAGGAACAAGATTTTAAGGTTTCTGACTAAAAAATTTACCTTTTTCACATTACATCCAAATACAGACCCAGATTTTTTAATATAAACATATATTTGCTAGTGGCTGAGGGTGGCCCTAGCAATCTGAAATTTAACAACCCCCAGGTGATTCTGACACACTAGGGTAGGTCATTCACTCTCAACAGGATAGTACTGCCTAGAAGGGTGTGAGAATTGTTTCTTGGGAGGGGAGAAAACCTTAGCTTACGATGCTTACACCAAAGCCCTACCTTACCTAAAAAAAAAGAAATTAAAAAGAAAGTTAAAAAGGAAAGATGCCTTAGGCTTCCATTTAAGATATGGACTGGAGAAAAGTGAAAGCGGAAGCAGAGTCAAAATGTGATACTATGCTGCACTCACCAAAAGGGTTAAAAGAAAAAAAAGAAAAGACCAAGATTGGCAACAATACGGAGCAACTGGAACTCTCACACTGCCCGTGGGAATGTAAACTGGTACAACCACTTTGGAAAACTGTCTGGCAGTTTTGTTAAAGTTGAACATATGCCTACTCCATATGACCCAGCAAATCCGTTCCTAAGTATACACCTAACAGAAATGCATATATATTCTCGCCAGAAGACGCACACTCAGATGTTTATAGCAGCACTATTCATAACAGCCAAAACTAGAAATTACCCAATTGCCCGTCGACTGGTAAAGGGATCAATTATATTTAGTTTGACATAATACTCTACCGCAAAAAGGATGAATAATGTACAACCACACAACAATATGGGTGAATTTCACAAATGTAATGTTGAAGAGGTCAGTCACAAAAGAATGCCTACTGTATGGTGCCATTAACATGAAGTTCAAAAGCAGGCTGTCACAACAGGGCAGTGATTATCTTTGGGGGTGGGGGGTAGAAACTGGGAAGGTAGCTTGTGGGTATTCCAGATACTGGTAATATTCTACTTCTTGATCTCGATCAGAGTTTCTCCAGCACTACTGATATTTTGGACTGGATAATTCTGTGCTGTGGGGGTCTGTTCGGTACATCGTAGGATGTTTGGCAGTATTCCTGGCCTTTATCCACTACGTGCTAGTAACACCCACAAAGTAGTAATGAGCAAAAATGTCTCTAGACATTGCCAAAAGTCCCTTGGTGGGCCAAATTACTCCCCAGTTGAGAACCGCTGATCTAAGATAGTTACACAAGTGTGTTCAGCTTAGAAGATATCAACAAACCGTACACTGCCTTTTTCTGTATGTATATGATATTTCAATATACAGAAGCAGGGAGATCACTTGGAAGACTATTGCAAGCATCCAACGAGAGGTGACGATGACTGGGACTAGGGCGGTAAAAGTGAAGATGGAGAGTAGTAGAAAGATGCAGGAGATGGTACATGAGGCAGAGCCGACAACTTCTAGAGGACGAGAGAGAAGAAAACCAAGGAAGACACCCAAGTTTTTGGTCTGAACAGCCGAATGGTTGAAGACATCACAAAGATGGGCCAGACTAGGGTCAGAGCATCTTGGGAATGACTGCGGGGGGTGATCAAATTGTGAGTTATCCAGAGGCAGCCAGTGTGCTTTTCTTGTACAGGAGAACGTAACATGTGCTCTGGACCATAGAGACTATATGTTTCCCATTCTTCACTCTTTCAAATCGTAGTCTTCAACTGGGTTTCCTGATCCAGCTCCACCGTAGTACACAATTCAACTTGTCACTGGCCATCCCTCAATCATCAGACCAAGAGAAGCTCCATGTAACCCTGACAAAGACAACTGGACATCCTCACCAAGGCGCCTAGAGCTGAAGCCGGAGGCAGTGAACATAGAAGCAGGAGTGAAGGAGCCACACTGGCCGGGAGGAAGGGCAATGTCAGCCAGTCTCTTTCCGTCTCCACTTGAGGATTTCCCCAAGCAAGGACTTTTATCATAAATTATTTAACATCGTTGAAATAGAGAAATAACTAATACTGCAGCCGGATGGTTTTGGTTACAAGTAACACTAGAATAAAAAAGGGCAAGCAGCAGCTGTCCAAGCAAGAGTTGATGATGGTGGCAGCTGGAACTAGGATGAGGGCAATGGACATGAAGGGGAGACACATTCCAGAGGAGACACATTCCAGATAAACTGTGGTAACAGAAATGAGAGGACTTGAGGATAAATTAGATATGAAGAATGACAATGACGCTCATTTTTTGTTTGGGCAACTGGGTAGATTTAATGAAGTGGGGATGTCTGTTAGAGAGAAAGGTTTCTGGGGAGAGGGGATCAAGAAGACTGTTTTGGACACGTTAAGCTTAGTCTACTAGGCATGTTTGGGGGAGAAGAAGAATGTCATGTTTCCAACCTCAAATAACTGTGGAGAAAAAAAATGCTACCTTACCGCACCCCCAAAGAAAACTTGCCTAATTTTGTGAGTGTGGATTATCCTCAATAAAGACTGAGAAGAGTTAAATCAACATCCCATGAGTACGTGCAGGCCTTCTGCACATGAGTATTGATTATTGTAAAGCATACGAATTTATTATAGTTGGATTAAGCGTGCTTCTGAGAATTTTTGTATCGGCCCGTGAAATGATTATCCATTTAGGATGAGAGAAACTATCCTCTGTCTCCTGTAAAATGTGTTTTTAAAGACTAAAACAAATTGCATGCTATTTTTTTAACCTAGAAAGAAAAACACATTTAAAAAAACAACAAACCAAAAAAACTTTTTGAGGCTGGCTTGTATCTTGCCTCAGGTGAGGAAATGTTTATGAGAACTCTCTGGAAACTATGAAACACCGTACAATATAAGGCATTACTAATACTCATACGTACGAACACCCATCAAGCAATCATCAGACCTATGATTTGTAGGTAATATATGTAGAAATACAATACAGTAAAACTAAGATTTTGATCCCAAAGATCTAAGAGAATAAAAAGGCAACAAATTACATGTGGCTATAACTTTGTCTACTTCTACAGAGTCAGATATCAATATTTCTTTTTTAGGCACCACTAAAATTAACAAACAGGCCTTTTTAAAAGTTCAAAATAAACGTATTGATTATAAATACTTGGGAAATATACCAAATTATTATTGCTGGCTTATGCAAGTCAACATTTTTATCCCACTTTAGGGAGGAGGTTATTTTACAAAAACAGGTCAGAGATAACCCCAAGTGACATTCCAAATAAATGATATAAACCAGCACTATTATTCAGAATCAAGACCCCAGTCTTTCAAAAGGCTCTCTATAAAAAGTAGGTCTAAGTAGGATTAGATTCCTGAATCTGGAAAGAATCATTCAGGCTGGAATAAGTTTTTAATATGCTAGAACAAGGGCATTTGTTTTGGGGGAGTATTCTCAGTATCAGAATGAACATATTCTCTGGAAGAATGTCTGTTCAGACCTGCAATGCAATGTATATAAACATGGATATATACCCTTAGATGCTATTTTAGCCCTTTACAATACATTTGGCACAATTTGCATTTTCAGAACACCTACATTTGAAAACAATTACAATTAGCAATTAATATACTAGTTGCTCTAAGAAACTCTTTTCTTCTTAAGAGTTGTAGATTCTTTTTTTGTTTGTTTTTAACATTTTTAATTGTTGAAAAGCAATACATGCTCAAGGGGTGGGGGGGAGAAAGGGGGCAGGAGGGGAGATGAAATAGTAAAAGGAATACAATAAAACCAAGTCTCTCTCTCTCATCTGGACCCTCAACCCCAGTTTTCCTCCCCAGAGGAAATCACAATCAATATTTCGACAGAATCCTTCCAGTGATATCTATGCAGATAGATCTATAAGTTTCCCTTTTATCTTTATCTTGTTTTATTACTCAAATAGTATGTACAATTTCCACTCTTCTGAATCATGCTTTTCCCCCACTCAATAACATACCTTGGAGAATATTCCATATCAGAACACAAAGCACTATCTTATTCTTTTAAACAGCTACACCTCCCTGGGGATATACCATAATTGATTTAACTAGTTTTCTATTAATGCATATTTGTTTTCAGTCTTTTACAATTTCAAACAGTGCTACAATGACTTTGCACATAAGCCTTTACATAAGTGTGTGAATATATCTGTAAGAAAAATTCCTAAGGGTAGAATTGTCAGATCAAAGGATGTATACATTTATTATCTGATATCAGACTGCCCTTCTTACTACATTGTACCAATTTATATTCTCAACCAACAGTGTAAAAGTTTCTGCTTTTCCACACCTTTGTCATCATGACATATTTTCAAACTCTAGTCTCTGCCAATCTGCTAGATGACAAACTGTTTCACCCTTAGTTTTTTTGTTTTTTGTTTGTTTGTTTTGGCTGTGTTCGGTCTTCGCTGCTGCGCACGGGTTTTTCTCTAGTTGCAGTGCACGGGCTTCTCATTGCGGTAGCTTCTCTTGTTTTGGAGCACGGACTCTAGGTGCGCGGGCTTTGGTAGTTGTGGTGCACGGGCTCAGTAGTTGCGGCTCGCGGGCTCTAGAGCATAGACTCAGTAGTCGTGGTGCACGGGCTTAGTTGCTCCGGAGCATGTGGGATATTCCCGGACCAGGGCTCGAACCTGTGTCCCCTGCACTGGCAGGTGGATTCTTAACCACTGAGCCACCAGGGAAGTCCCTCACCCTTAGTTTTAATTGGTATTTTGTTTGGAATGAATAGGGCTGAGTGTCTTCACATGCTTGAAATCCATTTTCATTCTTTTCTGTGAATTGTCCGCATCCTTTGCCAAATAGGTTATTGGCCTTTTTCTAATTGATTGTGAAAGCTCTTTATATATTAAACAAGCTTGACTTTCATAATATATAGATTACAAATTGTTTTTCCTAGTTTGTCTTTGGCTATCGATTTTTATCCATTTTATTTTTCCATGGAGAAATTTTCTATCCAACTACTAAAGTTTTTGTATAGTTTATAACTGTTTTTCAGCTGCTTCTTTTGGATTTTAAAAGATATAAAATCATACTGCCTGCAAATAATAGGAATTTTGCTTTCTGATGTCTTTCTCTGGTTCATAACAATTGTAACAGTGTACATCCGTGTTGCTCCTGATTTTAATGGGAATGCTTCCAAGGTTTCACAATTAAAAATGATGCTCGGGCTTCCCTGGCGGCGCAGTGGTTGAGAGTCCGCCTGCCGATGCAGGGAACACGGGTTCGTGCCCCGGTCCGGGAAGATCCCACATGCCGCGGAGCGGCTGGGCCCGTGAGCCATGACCGCTGAGCCTGCGCGTCCAGAGCCAGTGCTCCGCAACGGGAGAGGCCACAACAGTGAGAGGCCCGCGTACCGCAAAAAAAAAAAAAAAAAAAAAAAATGATGCTGGCTTTGGCTCGTGACTTCTCTAAGGAACTTTATGAATGCATAGAGAATTTAACAGTTCATTCTTGAGTACTATTTTTCCATGTTTATCAGTAGATTCCATTGATTTTCTTCAGTGTCAAATACATCACTAGCTTTAGCACTTACGTGATTATTTAGGAATAAGAAATAACAGGAATCTATGACTTTGGATTTACACTGTCTACTCTAGAAATAATTCAAAACTACTCATCAAAATATTTAATCCGTATCAAGTCCTCGCCTGATATAAAAAGGCAGGTACTTCCCATTACAGATAGGAAGACTGAGTCACAAATAGATTATAACTCCACCCACCCCCTTTCTTCACTGTGGCACTTTTGGGAGTTAGAAATAAAATCAGACCTTCTGAATCCCAATCCGGTGGTTAAGCCACAAGAAAGCACCAAGGCCTTTAGAGAATTGAGCAGATGCCCAATGTACAAAGAAGAAAGCAGGCTGCCTTCTACAACCCCCTCACCCCCGCTACAGCTTCACAACATTCTCTTCCAGACTCCCTGTAAGCAACCTCCAAGTTGGACTCAGGAGCCTAAAACATCTGAAATGCATCACCCAGCAGCCAGCATAATAGGTCCGTTCTCCGTGATACATGATGCTGCCGACATTCCTCAGCCAATTAGAATTCCTTTCAGCTGCAATGGAGGTGAACACAGCTGGAATTACAGAGTAGGGCCATCACCAGACGCACTGATTGTACATTATTTAAGCCTTGTTTTAAGACAATAAGAGGATTTTTTCCCTTTAATCTAGAAATATGGAAACACCATTTCACTTAGTTTAAGTATCTAAATGGATTCGATTTCATCTGTAGACACAACAGGAATTCTAACATTTTAAAAAGAAGATATGTCTGATTCACAGGGTTATGAGCTTTTGGTTTTTTTCGAGAGAGCTCGACAGCTCTCAACTAGAATGGCCTTAGGGACTTTGGGCAGCTAGATGCGGCGACAACAAGCCAATTTAAGTGAGGGGCTTTCTCTCAATAAAATTCACTTACAAAACAAGCAAACTAGTCATTTGAGTTGTTCGGTGACAAAAAAACAAACATAACAAACCCACGTATTTTTTACTAACTCTTTGTTTAAAAACATTTAGTCACTGAAATGGTTTTGAAATAACAAAAAATTGATTTAAGTGAGAATCCTAAAGGTTAGGGTTTCTCACCCAGAAAATCAGAGCATGGCACAGGCACCAAATTATTTCATCCATTTCAGAAGGTTTTTTGAACTTCCTTTTTGCTCTGAGTACTCAATAAAATGCACGATTCAGCTATTTTAACTTTTAACCAGTGCCCACAAACATGTTACAGAACAGCCAGGCTAGTGAACTGGATCAGTGAGCTGATGTTGAAATATTATGGGTCAGTCTTTCTTTTTTTTTTAATTCAGGAGGAAATACTTCTTCACAAGTGACTCAGGCCCCAGGACCCTCCCCGTCACCCAATGTTCCACATTAGAACCGGCCAATGTGACCAAACAGAAAAGGAAAATCTGCAGAAGAGAAGAAAAAACCTGAAGTTCAGACACAACTTTCATGTTTGCAAAAATAGGAGTTTTTGAACTGACAAAGAAATAGGATTGAAATAAAAAATGCTAGTTTGATAAATCACAACTACTATAAAAATACAGAGAGATACAGCATATGAAATAGTTCATTTCTCAAGCCAGTTAGGTGGGTCAAGAAGATTCTTTTTTAATGGATTTGAGGGGGGAAAAAAAGGTTTTTCTTAAGACAGCACAGATGTGACCAAATCACAAAATCAACACGAGAGGGACTTCCCTGGTGGTCCAGTGGTTAAGACTCCGTGCTTGATTCCGCGTGTGCTGCCACTAAGACCCCAAGCAGCCAAATAAACATTTTCCCCAAAAAATCAATACCAGAACGTGTACTTGGCAGAGGGTTATTGCTTTTAAAGTATAACTGCAGTATAAGTTTTGCAGTAGCATTTGATCTAGCCCATCCCACATCCTTAGATGATTCGGCTCAAAGAAGTACCTTGGCTGCACCTGCATGAACTTGAGGCCGACTCTAAGGAAAATGTTAGGCAAACTCAGGTGGAGGGTGAATGTTGGGTAACTAGTGATGACTTATTCCTTCTTATCACAGTTCCAGTTGTTAAAACAAGAGTTCTGCCCGCCTTACATAAGTCAGGTACAAATTGACACAGGCAACATCTTCACAGATTTCTTAATCTTTCTTAAGAAAAACCTATTTCAAATCAATTAGGTCACCTGTGATTGATCAATTAATGTTATAAACAGTTATGACTACAAACTACTTCTCTCCAAGCTGGATCATCTGGATGCCAAAAACAAGTCAGCCTTACATTACATGTGCTATAACTCTAAAAATAGTTTCTATTTTCTATTCTATTTCCATAGGCTATCAAGAAGGTTTCCCCTTCTCTACTTGGAATTAGAATTTTTCTCCCTTCCCAATATACAGTCAACACTCCAAAAAATATAAAAACAGAAGGAAATATGAGAGTATTTCAAGGCATAAAAGCACCAAAGAAAAAGTTTAGGCATTTGGTATTTCAACTAACTGGTTAACATTAGAATAAAATTTAATTTGTTTGAAGAGCACTGTGGAACCCTGAGCTCAAAATTCCATTTTTACCAAAATGACCTAAATAATGTATCTGGGATTCATATGTGCACCATGTAAGATCAAAGTTTTTGCAAATCCTGCTTGAATTTAAAATAAAAATGTTTCCAAAGTGTTTGATTTGCCAGGGGACTCTACAATGTCTGCAAGATAATGCTCTTCAACCAAGATCACTTGATTTTGTACATATTATGCTCCAAACCTACTGAAACCATTTAAAAATGATTTTCCTGTTAAAATACCACAAAGACACTCATTAAAATCATAGTCATTTCAATATAAAGACTCACACATTCTTCTACTAGTTTAGGCCAGCTTTCCAAAGCAGTGCAACATACGACCCAATAGTTTTCAAAAACAAAAAGGGCTCCAGAGGAAGGGGAAAAGAAGAAATCATAAATGTAACCAATACACAAAAGTAATGCTTGACATAAATCAAACAGGAGGGCTGTGTTTTAACACAAATTCTGAATATCAGGACTGACACTTAACAAAAGCAAGCATAAGCAAACGGTAATTTGGAATAAATAGGCAGACAAACTGACATATCCTTGAGAAGGAAAGAACGTTATAATGGAGTTGAAATCTCATTTTATATATTAGGAAACTGAGAACCCAGAAAGGTTAAATAATTTGTTCTATATCATGCAGTTAATGGCTGATCTTACCAGAATCAAGTCTCCTAATTCTAAGCCCACCAACCACCTAATACAACTGTGGACACCAAAGTTCTAAATATTCTTTCATAATCCAACGTCTTCATACTTTCCACTGAACTGTGCCCTGTGTGGTATTCGCTGACTGGTTAGAACAGCCCTCGTTTTAAAAAATCATTTTTTCAAATATCACACAGAGAAATAAACTCTGAAACCTGTAACAAAAGTACACACCTCTTGAAAGATGGCTTCCCAAGATGCCAAAAGTGCAGAGATTTCAAACTCCCCCCGACAAGCTCAAAGATGAGGCCAAAACCTATTCTACCGCCAACAAAATATCTAGTTCTGACGTTTCCACGTAAATTAACGTTCATCAGACAACTGGCATCAAGTGTGTCTGCAATCAACGCTAAATTCTCAACCTTGCTGCAGGGAGGACCACACTCACAAAGCCCGTTAGATCATGAGTAACGACAGCTGGGGGAAAGGGAAAAGGAGTTTTGGAAAGAACACTCGTCACCTGATCCTGCGATAGCAAACACCATCCAAAAACTCTTTAAAGCATTTCTGCACCTATGACATCTAAATTTCTGAGTCCAAAAATAATTTGGGAGGAAGGACAAAACCTCCACTACAGGAGGAAAAGGCTCACATCCAGACCTGCCAACTAGGCTTGATTAATATATAAATACACCTGACACAAACGTTGTAATTAAAACCTAGTCCTTCTAAAACATTAATCACATTTCTACCCCAACTCACAAAATCAGTTACTTCTGCTTTTAACAAGAAAACTGAAACTAATCTGATGTCAATTATAGATTACACTGTAAATGAGAACCAAATGAAAGTTGTCAGTAATTAAAGTTTTACAAGCATTACAAAGTCAAAAACGTGGCTTTTATGTAACCATAAAAATAAGAATGTATATACTGTATCTATAGTGAGTGTTTCCTACCAGCCCTGGAATAAAGAATTATGTTTCTCCAGAAACAAAGATCCCTGGGATATACTTGTCACTTACAAAACCAGAGTCTGGGTTTGGGTCCAAATCATTATCTGATCTGATTGTATTATCTGGTCATAACCCGATCTGACATCTTTATACAAAAAAAACTATTTCCCCTTCCTTGAAACAAAAAATGGATCATGCAACAACTAAGAACTCTCAGAGGAAATTTTCGTTTGAAAAAAAAAAATCACCCATTGCTGTTTTCAGGGATTTCACCAATAATTGAGGGCCATGCATTTGCCATAAAGTGTCCAAAATGATCATTCTCTTTTTCAAAGAATCTGACCAGACTGACTTTTAAGTCATCATCAGACCAGTCACTGAACAGAAAAATCCAGGGGAAAATCCCCAACAGGGATTAGCCTGAACTTTTTATTTCCTTTCCAGAGCGGGAAATATTCACGTTTGGAAAGTCCCCCAGCAGAACCGTATTTGTAACACTACAATCTGGCCTCAGGTGTGAATTTAAACCGGAAGACGGGGCAGCAGACCCGCAGGAATGGGGAGAGCGAGAAAGAGCAGATGAGGGTGCAGACTGGTCCAGGATCTCTGGAGCCCGCTAGCGAGGGGCAAGCCGACAGACACCGCTGGCAGCTACACACACCCGAACCACCACGCCGCATGCCCAGAGCAGAGCTTCGCGCTCACCCTTGAAGGTTGCACTATGAGCCACCTAGGAGACACGGGCATTTCATTGAAGACTCAATGAGAGTGAATCAAGGAGTCTGCGTTAGTGCAGCTGCCAAAGCCTCCAGAGTGTGCGTGGGGTGCGGGCGGCGGCGGGGGGGGGAGGTTTTTCAAGGATGCTGGCGGGTGGGAGAGGGGTGACGGTAAAGGAAAGAACTGAAGAAGCACAGTCAAGAGTAGGTAGTGGCCTGGCCTGAGAGAGAAAGGAAGTGGACTAGACTGAAGAGGTCTGGACCAGAGGGGAAATGAGAACAGGACTGGGAGAAGCTACGAGATAGGATTCAGGAATTCGAGGCTGAAGGAAAGGGTGGAGGCCGCCAGACAGAAGCAAGGGGGCGGGGCTGGGAGATAAGCGGGGGCGGGACTAGGTAGAAAATGAGGGGAGGAGTTTAGGGGAAAGTGAGGGGGCGGGGCTGAAGAGAAGAAAGGGGCGGGGCCCGGAGGGGAGAAGCTAGGGGGCAAGTGGGGGGTGGGGAAAGCAAGAGAACGGATGAGGGATGGGGTGAGAAGTCAGTGGGTGGTTGGGGGAGAGACCTGGAGGGAGAAGCGAGAGGCAAGGCCGGGAGGGGAGAAGCGAGGGGGCAGGTGGGGGGAGAGATAGGGAAGAGCCAGAGAATGGGAAGGTGGCGAGAAGCGAGGGGAGAGACTGAGAGGGAAAAGAGAGGGGGCAGGTGAGGGGAGAGGGAAGAAATCCTGAGGGAGGAAGGGGTTGAGAAGCGGGGGGCGGGGCCAGGAGAGGAGAAGCGAGGGGCTAGAAGGAGAAGGGAGCAAGAGGAATGGAGGGGAGGGAGACGGAGGGGGTCCAGGAGGGGAGAAGTGAGGGGGCGGGGCCAGGAGGGGGGAAGCGAGAGGAGGGGGCAGGTGAGGGGGAAAGAAGGGAAGCGAGAGGGCGGGTGGGGGGGGGGGTGAGAAGCGAGGGGGCGGGGCCGGGGAGAAGCGAGGGGGCGGGGCCGGAGGGAGCAGCGAGGGGCACTCGCCGAGGGGGGCGACCAGGTCCTGGGACAACGGCCGGCGTGGGGGAGGGCCACTTCCCCAGGGCGCCCTGCGGGAAATTCCGGGGCTGATGAGGGGCCGTGCGGGGTGCGAGTGGGCGCCGGGTGTCGGCGGGGGCCTCCCGCCGGCCGTACCTGTCAGACGGATCTTGATGCTGGAGCCGTTCCTGCGCGTCCCGGGGTTCGACATCTCCCGCCAACGATCGGGCAGCCGCGGATCCAGCGCTGCCGCCCCCCGGCCCGGCCCGGCCCGGCCCCGCCGCCGCCGCCTCAAGGTTACGGCTCCGGGCTGGGCGCCGGGGTCCGAGCCGGGACACGAACTCCGCGGCCCAGGCGTCCGGGCGGCTGGCGGATGGTCGAGCCGGGGGATCGGCTCTCGACCCGGCGCCCCCGACCCTCGCTCGCTCCCAGCCGAGCCCAGTCCGGAGCCGCCGCCGCCGCCGCCGCCGCCACCACCACCACCACCTCAGAGCCGGACGCCAGCCGCCCTCGCCGCTTCCGCCGCCGCCACCGCCTCCCGGAGCCGCGCGCGCTCCCGCCGTCGTGCCGGCCCGGCCCTGCGCGCGCCCGGGTCGTGCAGCCCCCCACGCCTGCGTGCGTGCGCGCGCCCGCGGGGATGTCTGGGCGGGGCGCGCCGCGCGGCTGCGTCGCCCGCTCAGCCCAGGGCGCTAGGGGTCCGGAGCCGGTGGCCGGGTTCCCGGCACCCGTCGGACCGGGAGGCGGGAGGAGGAGATCGGGTGCTGGGGCCGAGCGCTTCGGAGGCCCGCGGAACCCGGCGCGGTGTGCAGAGCCGCGGGGCCGGGAGCGAGCGCTGGGCACACACCTAGGCGGGCGGGACGGCTGGGCCAGCGCGTGGTCGCCTTTGGTCTTCGCCACATTCTCGAAGGGAACCGGTTTGCCGATGCGGACGTTGAGGTTCAGAGAATGGAATCGATTTTCCAGGTCTCACTCAAGGCTCCGAGCTCCTGAGAGCTGTTGAAGGGGGGCTTACAGGAAACCGTGGCCTGTTACTACGCCAAGCACTTTGCACGAATAGGCATGCAATCCCAGTTTATTTACTTTTAGTAAAGAGCGTCTAGACAACGCAATTTCAAGGGAGGGACTTCTAGAGACAAAGTCCCCTAGGTGTGTTCTGGGCAACTAGTGCGCTCTATTGACCCATAACAAAGTTGCCAGAATCGCAGAAAGTGCCATATATGGACAAGGTAAACAAGATGCGAGAGATGGATAAAGAGGTAGATAAGATGTTTGTCATTATCCAATCTGCATACAGTTTAGCCAAGCAAAAAGGCAGCTTTACGGCCTGTGTTTCCCTGCCTTCTGTTAACACTTCTCCCACAGTCGCAGGGTAGAACTAAAAGCCCATTATGCTTTCTCCAGCAAACAAACTCCTCTGTTTGTTAACCCGTTACAGAGAGGAAATACTGTGTTGATAGAGAGGAAAAGCTGGGTTTGTTTATCAGACTTGTTTTTGACCAACTACCTGATTCTTTGAATGCCTTTTTTGGTTTATGTCCTAAGGAAACCAGGCTCTGAGCCCTTGCAGCCATCCCTTGCAGCCAGAGACCTGTCTTGGGGTCACAGTCTTCAGAACAGATCCCTCTTCCTGGAGCCCCTTGACATGTCCACCTGCTCAGGCTGAGCTCAAGACTCTCTCCTGGCCTGGATTCAAGGCTGCCTCTCCCAGCCTCAGTCAGTGACATAAAAGGACAGGCCTAGATCGTTTCTATGGCCCCTTGCAGCTCAGACTTTGATTCTAGTGAAATATCCAAGAATACAAACTATGTTGAGTCAACAGAGCAGTAGATCCAGAATCCAGCTCTGTTTCTCTTTGAGGCGATTGTCACTGAGTTCCTGAATCTGAATCAATCCATTTAGAGCCTGCAATGCCTGGAGTAATCCCCATTCTTCTTTCAGTCCAGTCAGTATTTCTCCCTCTGCTTTGTTCGCATATTCAAGAACTCTCTTCTCCGTAAACCAGACTAAACGTCTTTCTTTCTCTGCTTACCTGAGTGTGGGCCCCTGTTCTTACCTCAGCTGTTTCTTACCTGAAAACCTTTCATTTCTTAACCTCATTGTTTTCTTACCTTCCTAGATGTCTGGGCCTTTTCTTGTTTCCTCAACAGCTGAGTCAGACCACTTCTGGAGGTTACTGGATTGCATTTCATTTATCATTAACAAGTAATACATGGCTAGGGACAAGGAACATAAATAAGTCAGAGCTCCAGCACTTCCGAGGCTCTGTTGGTTGGATGAAGCAGACAAGAACTGATAATGATACAGTGATAGAGATGTGCACAGAGGCTAGGAATAGGACCATTCTACCTGGCAGGAGAGAGATGGGAAGAGCTTAGAAGAGTCACAGAAGATCTTGATCTAGGGCTTTAGAGGCAAGTTTAAGTTCAAGTTTGTTGGGCAAAGAGGTGGGGAAGGGCATTATAGACAGAGGGAACAGCCTGCGCAAAGGCAGGAAAGTGAATGCATTTCCCAGCGCAGTTTTCAGTGTAAGTGCAGTCACGTAGCTGCTGGATCTTCTCTCCTTACACCCTACTCCATTAAAAGTTGATAGAGATGATAAAAGATATTTGCCCACTTAAAAATCATCACCCGGGCTTCCCTGGTGGCACAGTGGTTGAGAGTCCGCCTGGCAATGCAGGGGACACGGGTTCATGCCCTGGTCCAGGAAGATCCCACATGCCGCGGAGCGGCTGGGCCCGTGAGTCATGGAGGCTGCGCGTCCACAGCCTGTGCTCCGCAGCGGGAGAGGCCACAAGAGTGAGAGGCCCGCATACCACAAAAAAAAAAATTATCACCCACAATTTTGTGTTAAGGCTGTAGGCAAGCCCTTATATTGAATTTAAGATGTACCTTGATACCCTTTCATTCTGTATCAGATGTGTCAAAAATTCTGTCAGCCCTCTGTATCCACGGGTTCTGCATCTGTGGATTCAACCAATCTCTGATCGAAAATACTTGGAAAGAAAAATTCCAGAAAGTTCCCCAAAGCAAAACTCCTCTGCACCAGCAACTATTTACATAGCATTTACATTGTATTTGGTGTTATAAGTAATCTAGAGATGATTTAAAATATACAGGAGTACAATGAGGTATCACCTCACACCAGTCAGAATGGCTATCATCAAAAAATCTACAAACAATAAATGCTGGAGAGGGTGTGGAGAGAAGGGAACCCTCTTGCACTGTTGGTGGGAATGTAAATTGATACAGCCACTACGGAGAACAGTATGGAGGTTCCTTAAAAAACTAAAAATAGAACTACCATACAACCCAGCAATCCCACTACTGGGCCTATACCCTGAGAAAACCATAATTCAAAAAGAGTCATGTACCACAATGTTCACTGCAGCACTGTTTACAATAGCCAGGACATGGAAGCAACCTAAGTGTCCATCGACAGATGAATGGATAAAGAAGATGTGGTACATATATACAACGGAATATTACTCAGCCATAAAAAGAAACGAAATTGAGTTATTTGTAGTGAGGTGGATGGACCTAGAGTCTGTCATACAGAGTGAAGTAAGTCAGAAAGGGAAAAACAAATACCGTAAGCTAACACATATATATGGAATCTAAAAAAAAAAAAAAAAATTAGTTCTGAAGAACCAAGGGGCAGGACAGGAATAAAGACGCAGACATAGAGAATGGACTTGAGGACATGGGGAAGGGGAAGGGGAAGCTGGGACGAAGTGAGAGAGTGGCATGGACGTATATACACTACCAAATGTAAAACAGATAGCTAGTGGGAAGCAGCCACATAGCCCAGGGAGATCAGCTCGTTGCTTTGTGACCACTCAGAGGGGTGGGATAGGGAGGGTGGGAGGGAGACGCAAGAGGGAGGAGATATGGGGATATATGTATATGTATAGCTGATTCACTTTGTTATAAAGCAGAAACTAACACACCATTGTAAAGCAATTATACTCCAATAAAGATGTTAAAAAATAAATAAAGGGCTTCCCTGGTGGTGCCGATGCAGGGGACGCGGGTTCGTGCCCCGGTCCAGGAGGATCCCACATGCCGCGGAGCGGCTGGGCCTGTGAGCCATGGCTGCTGAGCCTGCGCGTCCGGAGCCTGTGCTCCGTAACGGGAGAGGCCACAACAGCGAGAGGCCAGCGTACCGCAAAATAAATAAATAAATAAATAAACAAATAAGTATACGGGAGGATATGTGTAGGTTATATGCAAACACTACGTCATTTTGTATAAGGGCCTTGAGCATCTGAAAATTTTGGTATCTGCAGGAGGTCCTGGAACCAATCATCCACAGATAGGGAGGGATGACTATACTAAAGATATTTGGAACAAATAGATGGGAAATGTCAAACAATTCTGCTGAGGCAGAGATGGAATTCAGTGTCTCTGCAAGTATCCTCTTTGCAATGACTTTACAAAATGTAGTTCTGACCCTGCTTTCTGTGTAGGATTTAGTAGCTGATTTTATTGCCCCAGATGTATCACTTCCCTGAGTCAGTGTTATTGGGCATTTGAAAGGTTTTCCAGCCGGGGAAAAAGTCTCTTTGGATCTAGCTGCAGCAGTTCTTAACCTCTTTTTGAGTCCCAAACCTCTTGGGAATCTGATGGCAGCAATGGAACATTTCTCCAGAAAATTTCATATGGGCAAATTCACACCAAATTTTGCATACCATTTCAGTGGGTTCATGATCTCCTGAAGCCAATTTGTATATCCTGTAAGTTCCCATCGCCCCTAGATTAAGAACTCCTAACCCAAAGGCAACGACCAAGCAAATAGCATTGGGAATATCCAATATGTATGTGTTCCGCACAGCAGTAGCTCCTTTTGAAGGCAGTGGGTATGCCGAAAAGAGGGCAGCTATAATCCACACAGACCTACAATTTACCCTAGCTTCATCCTATTACCAGCTGGTGCCAGAGCAAGTTAATTAAATCTCCAAGTCTCACTTTGCTCATCTGTAAAATGGAGATAAAAATACCTCTCACTCAAAGTTATCATGAGGCTTAAATTAAATCTTGGGTGTAGATTTAGCAGTCTAACACAGCAGGCACTCGGTAAATGGCAGTTCTTATTAGTACATGTAAAATGCATGTGCTAGTCTTTGCTCCAAAACCTGCAAGTTCTATTACCCTAGGGAAATCTGTTTGGAATACTGTGCAGAGGATCCCTTGTGGGAGTAGAGACAGCTACAAAAAATGCCTCTTGGGGCTTCCCTGGTGGCGCAGTGGTTGAGAGTCCGCCTGCCGATGCAAGGAACACGGGTTCATGCCCCGGTCCGGAAAGATCCCACATGCCGCGGAGCGGCTGGGCCCGTGAGCCATGGCCGCTGACCCTGCGCGTCCGGAGCCTGTGCTCCGCAACGGGAGAGGCCACAACAGTGAGAGGCCCGCGTACCGCAAAAAAAAAAAAAAAATGCCTCTTGAGGACACGTCTGGACCTGAGCTGTCGCCTCTGAGGCCAGTGGCTAGATCAGACTGGACTTTAAGGTCTTTCGTAGATCTGGCATCTAGTATTCTTTTACTTTTCACCTAAACATCAGATTTTTAAAACAACAGGGTGTATAAAATCATGTTTAATTAGCACATTTATTTATTCTTTTATGCCCAGAAGCCTTTAGGATCTTTCTCTAAATTAAAACTTAAACTTGATGCAAGTCTTAGTACATTATTATCATTGGTAAGGTGTTTTACTTGTTTTTTCTAATTGAAATTTTTATTGAGATAATTGTAGATTCACATGCAGTTGTAAGAAATAATACAGAGAGATCCTTTGGACACTTTGCCAGTTTCCCCTGATGGTAACATTTTGCAAACTCGTAGTATTCAATATAATATCACAACCAGGGTACTGACATTGATAAAATCCAGTGATATTTAGATTTTCCCAGTTTTACTTATACTGATGTGTGTGTGTGTGTGTGTGTGTGTGGTGTGTGTGTGTATTAAATTTTATACAGTTTTAACATGTGTAGGTTTAAGTATCCACCACCATGGTCAAAATACTGAACAGTTCCAATGCCACATGGATCCCTCATGTTGCCCTTTTGTACCCACACCTTTTGTCCCACTCTCAACACCTGGTAACCAGTAATCTGTCCTCCATTTTTAAATGTTGTCAATTTTAGAACGTTACATAAATGGAATCATATAGAATGTAATGTTCAGGGATAGTTTTTTCTCATGCAGCATAATTCCCTGGAGGGTCATCCAGGTAGTTACATGTATCAATTATTCCCTCCTTTTTATTACTATGTAGTGTTCTACAGTATGGATGTATCACCGTTTGTTTAACCAATCATCCTTTGAAGGACACCTGAGCTAACTCCAATTTTTGGCTAATACAAATAAACTACTATGAACATTTGTGTACAGGTATTTATGTGAACAGAAGTTTTCATTTCTCTGGGATAGCTACCCTAGGATATAATTGCTGAGTGATAAAGAAATTACATGTTCAGTTTTACAAGAAACTACCAAACTCTTTTCCAGAGTGGCTGTAGCATTTCACTTACCTACCAGCAATGCTCCTCAGCATTCTTGCCAGCATTTGGTGGTGTTATTTTTCCTTTTAGCCATCCTGATAGGTGTGTAGTTGTTTTATGGCTGTGGAATTATTTGAGATATAGATTATTTCTTCAAATAGATGCAGCCAAGTAATTAGGGGCAACTGCAGAAAAATAATTCCAAAGTCTTTCTTTAAAGATCATAGCTGAACCCCACAGTCCATGTTCAGAAACAGGTAAGGTCATGAGTGAAAATGAGAAAATAATTGAACTGCTATTATTCATTTAAAAAGGTAATTTTGTTTATAGAGTAGCTCTATAAACAATGTGATTAAACAATGGGCCATGATCAACACATCTGAACAGCCAAGAAGCAGATTCTTTTATCAGAAACAGTGTGGCCAGGATGCCACCCCTGATCCCCTAGGAATTAACGCCATCTGTCCTTATCTTTCAAGAATATAAGCTCTAAGAGAGTAACAGATGCAGAAAACAAACGTATGGTTACCAGGGGGGAGGGATAAATTGGGAGATTAGGATTGAAATAGACACACTACTATATGTAAAATAGATAACTAATAAGGACCTACTGTAGAGCACAGGGAGCTCTACTCAATACTCCATAATGGCCTATATGGGAAAAGAATCTTAAAAAGAGTAGATATATGTATGTGTATAATTGATTCACTTTGCTGCACACCTGAAACTAACATAACATTGTAAATCAACCATACTCCAATAAAAAATTTTTTTAAAGATTATATGCTCTAGAAGGAGTTCCCAGCTGGTTGAGTTTAAAGCCTGGCTGTCTGGGGACAGTGAGAAGGAAAAACGAAGCCCCTTTTACCTGCATAGTGGGAACTGGAGTGCTGCCTCCTGCCCAAACTATACACAGTAGGTTCTTTCTCCCTAATAGGAAGAGAACTGAACAGCCCCCAAAAGCCTAATGTCTGCTTCAGGAACACAAGGGGGAAGGAGAGCCACAGGTTAACATTCCCTCTTATTTGATTAAACGGATACCAATAATTTAGAGCTCGCTTTTTGATTCCCCAAGCACACACTGACTCATGGGAAGATGGAGACAGCCTAACAAGAAGAAAGGAAGTCCGTGATTTAAAACAAACTGGAGGGCTTCCCTGGTGGCGCAGTGGTTGAGAGTCCACCTGCCGATGCAGGGGACACGGGTTTGTGCCCCGGTCCGGGAAGATCCCACATGCCGCGGAGCGGCTGGGCCCGTGAGCCATGGCTGCTGAGCCTGCACATCTGGAGCCTGTGCTCCGCAACGGGAGAGGCCACAAGTGAGAGGCCCGTGTACCGCTAAAAAAATAAATAAATAAATATACTTGGACGTATGGTTGGTAACTTCATTTCTCATAAGGCAGCCCCCCAACATTTGCTTCTTTTTAAAAGGCTTGAGCAGCTTTCTCAACAAGCCACGTCTATTTCTGCCGTGAATTCTCATCTCAGGTTGTCACTTAGAGGTATAATCAATGTAGACGTTGCAATTTGCTCAGAGAGCAAAGTCTGTGATGTCTTAACTGAGCACAGGACAAGGCTTGTCATACTTCTCTTTTAAAAGTGAGAGTCCTTGGAATCAAGTGGGAAAACAGTTAGATGTTCGCTCTGGAAAGTACTCGCTGCAAAGAAAACAGACTGCCCTTACTGCAGTTGAATTTATGGATTCCGGTTAGATTCTCAACTCATGGATGAAAATTAAGAGACTTGAATGTTATCCTAAATAAACCACATTGCATCCGGATGGAATGTTTTGATACTAATGGGCTGGTCTTAGGAGAAGCTTGTGTTGGAAAAAGGGTGAGGCTAAGTATCATTAGAGATGTTTCATGGAACTCATCTGGCTGACACATCCTTTCCCTGAAGGAGTTTCCATCCCCTGAATGCAATCCTTTGCAGAATACTTCGTATCTAAGTGGGTGGGATAAGAGGGTGAGAGGGGATCGGCGCCAACAGTGAATGACTTAGGAAAGCTATGAACCTGCCATTGGCCTGGAATATGGTATTTGGGTAGCACTAGATTGTTTTGCCAAAGAGCTATTTCTCTTCTACTGGGAAGACCTGGTCTGGAAGTTCAAAGAGAGAGTTGCTGCTTTGGCCCCTGATCACTCAGATGAGAAAACTCCTGCGTTTTTTGTTGTTGTTGTTGCTGTTTTGGTTTTTTGTTTGTTCGTTTTGCCGCACACAGCTTGCGGGATCTTAGTTCCCTGACCAGGTATTGAACCCGGGCCCTCAGCAGTGAAAGAGCCAAGTTTTAACCACTGGATCGCCAGGGAATTCCCACTCCTCGGATTTAGATAGAAGAGTATTTTTAGTTCAGAAGCCAGATTTATGGCCATGGTCAAAGAGAAAGCCCATGTCTACAGTCTACCAGGGTTATTAGGGTGGCTATGCTCCTCAGAAATCCTTCTAGAGAAGTCCCATGAAAATCACTTTCTAGCCTCCTTTGGATTCTAATTTCTTGATCACCCCAACATGTCTTTCCCCACCTTTCCTCAAAACTAGAGACTTGGGCTTCCCTGGTGGTGCAGTGGTTAAGAATCCGCCTGCCAGTGCAGGGGACATGGGTTCGAGCCCTGGTCTGGGAAGATCCCACATGCCACGGAGCAACTAAGCCCGTACACCACAACTACTGAGGCTACGCTCTAGAGCCCGCGAGCCACAACTACTGAAGCCTGAGCGCCTAGAGCCCGTGGTCCACAATGAGAGAAGCCACCGCAATGAGAAGCCCGCGCACCACCACGAAGAGTAGCTCCCGCTCACCGCAACTAGAGAAAGCCCGCGCGCAGCAACAAAGACCCAACACAGCCAAAAATAAATAAATAAATTTATAAAATAAAAAAAAAAACTAGAGACTTGCCATGAATTGTTTAACAATCATCAGAGTTTCCTTCCCTCAAAATGCGTGGAGAACTAAAAACCCAAGGCATGTAAGAATCAGGATAAACCCCAGAGCAATTAAGTCCCTGGCAATCACCACGTTAGGCAGACGAGCTGGATTAGACTTGGTATCAGCAGAGTGGGTTTAAATATTCCCCTGTTTGCTGGCTGTGGGATCCTGGCTGATTCCCTTAAATCTCTGAACTTCAACTTCTTCATCTATAAAATAGATATAATACCAATAACATACTGTTATTATCAGCATTTCCGGTATGGAACATGTCTATAAAAATACGCTGTTAAGGTGTCCTGTGATTGTTCTTAATCTAGGGGCATTTGTGTCTAAACCTGCAAGCTTCCAGAGAGGGATTTTGGTTTCCTAAGTGTATTTATTTAATTGAATGTGCAGGTAATGACCAGGACTTTATAAACAATAAAAATTCCCCTAATTTTTAATAATTGTTAAATGTTATGATTCTCTGCCCCCTCCCCCCACCACACACAAAGAAAACCACTTTAAAGGTTTTCTAAACAATCACATTTTTCAAAGACAAGCAAATCACAAATTTGGAATATTTTCCCAATTATGATTCACCCAAACTGAGTGAAACGGTGTTTACTTTGGAGGAGAGACGCTTACACTCTAAAGTGCCTTTTTATTACTGGTAACTCCCAACTTGTTCATCAGACTTTCATTGTATGTAGTTGTGCCTCAGGAATCTAGGACTCAAATCCATATTCATGCGACACACCAGGAGATCACACAATTCTAATGTCTCTGAGGTTTTTAAATTTTTAATTATTACTAAAAAAAACCACCCATGACAAAATTGGGACTCCTGTCTATCTCCCACCAGAGGTTAGCAGTTTGGTGACTAGTCTCCCAGAATTTTTTTCTATACATATGCTACCAGATATATAATATTCTTACAAATAATAACATATATATATACACTGGTATTTGATTCACCACCAGTTTAAGACTTCATCTTGTCCATCAACAGATGAGTGGATAAAGAAAATGTAGTACACACACGCGTGTGTGCGTGTGCTCGCAATGGAATACTACTCAGCCATAAAAAATGAAAATTTGCCATTTGCAGAAACACAGATGGACTTGGAGGGCATTATGCTAAGTGAAATAAGTCAGCCAGAGAAAGAAAAATACTGTACGACATCACTTATATGTAGAATCTAAAAAATACAGCAAACTAGTGAATATAACAAAAAAGAAGCAGACTCACAGATACAGAGAACAAACTGGGTGGGGGGGTAGGGGGAAAATAGGGGTGGGGGAGTCAGAGGTGTAAACTACTGGGTGTAAGATAGGCTACAAGGATGTGTTGTACAACATGGGGAATAGAGCCAATATTTTGTAATAACTGTAAATGGAGTATAACCTTTAAAAATTGTATAAAAAATTTAAAAATTAAAAAAAAGACTTCATCTGTTGACTCCCGATCATGAAAGATGAGGAGTTAGGTAGCTAGCACTTCCCTCCTCCTGCCCCCACTTTTGTAGTTACTGTTTTCAGTTCTTCTATTTGTCCTTTTAAATATTATTTTTTGAACCTGTCTTTGCTTTTCAATCAGTCAGCCTGAAACACGTGACCCCTCCAAGTTAGATGAAGGAAGATATTGGTACTCTACCTTCTGCTCCACTCCTCTACATCTCCACCTACATCTTTTTAAAATTTTTATTTATTTATTTATTTTTGGCCACACCCCACAGCATGCGGAACTTCCCACAACAAGGGATCGAACCCCTGTCCCCTGCACTGGAAGCAGAAAGCTTTAACCACTGGACCATCAGGGAAGTCCCCCAACTGCATCTTTTGTCTGCTGAACTTTGACAGTGTCAAGGACAACATTCACCATCTCTTCTGCATGCAGAGTTACTTGCCTGTTTTGTCTGTTGGTTTCATGAGTTGTTTCAGAATCAAGATCAAAATCACACCACATCTTGTTTGCTTCACATTTGGTCATGAGTTTCTTACACAATTTTTCCCCTGTTGTTTCTAATTGCCCTACTTTCTTATTGATGAGAAACAGACATATTTTCTTCATCATGTCATTAACATCATCTGGCTTCTTAGTCATCCTATTACGTGGATCTATTTCATTCCTCTTGTTGAAGTGGTTCTACCTGAAGGTCTCTGCCTTTCTGTTCTAATATGGCACAAAGAGCTTTCCAGCTTCACTCCATAACTCTCATCCTGGGATTCCTTTTAATTGGAATTCTGGGTTGGTTCCACCATTTTTTGTATCTTATGTCTTGCTCTTTTTCTGGTGGGGGTTGGAGATAGATTGTTTTCATCCTTTTCTGAAAGAGTACATTCTCAAACAGCTCTGTTAGTATTTGAAAGGTAATCCCTCTGAGTTTATATCTGAAAATATGATTATGCTTTATCATAATACAGAATTCTCGATTCTAGGTAATTTTCCCTCAGAACTTTGAAGGCATTTTTCCATAATCTTCTAGCATTCTGTGTTCCCAGAGACAAATCTGATGTTAGTCTGATTCTCATTCTTTTGAAGGTAACATTTTTTCTTTCCGGAAATTTTTAGGATCTTCTGTTTATTCTTGGCATTCTGAAATTTCACAGCATTGAATGTAGGTATTGGTCTTTTTCTTATTTATTCTGCTTGGCATCCAGTGAGCCCTTCAACCTAGAGATTCCTTCAATTCTGATAAGTTTTCTTTCATGATATCTCTGGTAATGTCTTTCCCTGTGTTTTCTCCTTTGTCTTTTTTTTTTTTGGAACTCCATGTACTCAGATGATGGGCCTCCTGAATCGATCCTGTCTCTTATTTTTCTCCCAACTTTTTCATCTCTCTGTAACTTTCTGGTCAGTAGTCTGAAAGATTTCCTTATCTTTATCTTCAAACCACTCTCTTGGATTTTTTTTCCTGGCAATCATTCAATTTCTCAGATTGTTCCTGGTTCATACAATCTTCTTGTTTTATGGCTGCAATATCTAGCTTCTCAAATCTGTTGAGTATATAAATTAGAGATTTAATTCCCCTTACCTTCTCTGAATTATATGTCTTCGAGCGAAAGCTGTTGTTTCATTCACCTTGGCCTTTCTGTTTCATCATGCTGATTTTCTTCTTGTGCTTGATCATGCAAATTTAACAACAGGAGCCTGGGTTAATTTTTCTGAACAGTTGGTTCAGATTTCTTATATATATACATCTATGCGTTCCCATTAGGATTCTCCCATGAATAGATTAGCTGACTGGGTCTGATAAAAGGTTTCATGACCAGCAGCTGAGTAAGAAGAAAGTCATTCTGATTCTTGATCTTTTATACATGATTTATTTTTACTCTCTGGAAATTTGTAGGATCTTTTCTTTTACCAGAGTTTTGAAATTTCACAGTGATGTGTTTTAGGCATAGGTTAATTTTCATGCATTTTGCTGGATCCTTTCAGTTTGGAAATGTTTCCTTCTGCTTTGGGAAATACTCGAATTATTTCTGTGATAATTTTCTTTTCAATATTTTTTCATTCTCTACTTCTGGAATAGCTCTATTCAGATTTTGGACCTCCTGGATTCCAAGATTTATATAACCTTTTTTATTTTATCTTCATCATTTTGCCCTACTTTATGAGAGATTTCCTCAACTTCATCTTCCAACCCTACTGTTGAGTTTTTCATTTCTACTACGTATTTTTAATTTCTAAGAGTACTTTTTGTTCTTGGGTTTTTTTAAAATAGCATCCTATTTTTGCTTCTTGGAAGCAATAGCTAATCTCTTGAGTATACTAATGATACCAGGATTGTTTAATTTTTTTTCTTTGTATGACTTTTCTTCCAAATCTCCCACCAGTGCTATTTGTTTTGCCTCTATTATGTCAAAGACCTTCCTCAAATGTTTGATGATTCCTGGTGGCCCTTGGCCTGTTCATTTAAGAGTGAGGTGCTAAAAAGCTGATCGGAAGCTCTGAGACCCTGGGATAATTTGACTGGTTGTTTCCTTGTGGAGCCCACAGCACCAGTGTCTTTAGGTCTTTTCTCTTGGGGCGGTCAGATTTCCCAGAGAAGGATCTTCTAGTCTCCTACTTGGAGGATCTACACCTAGCTGAGAGCATTCCATTTACCAGTGGGGTGTGGGGATGAGGGAGTGCTCACTGTTCCCTATGTAATTTATTTAATTCCCCTGCATTCAGCATGATAAATCTGCTTTCAACATTGCCCAATGTATTCTAGTACAAAGACCTTTTTTACCCAATTGAGAAAACTTCCAATTTACTGCCAGGGGAAGGGTCAGATGATCAGCCCCCTGGAGTAAGAGGACATAAGGGTTTCTTTTTAACTTTTAATTATGGAGAACTTCAAATATCCACACAGGGCAAAAAAACCCCAGAATAGTATAATAACTACCCCTACCACGGATCCATCACCAGCTATCACCACATTGTCAGATGCACAAAATATATTTCTTTTCTATTTCCCTTATCCCATATTACTTTGAAGCAAATTCCAAACATCATTGCATTTGTAATCATTCAGTACAAATCTCTTTAAAATGACATTTTAAATTAACATAACCCTAATATTAAACCTAAAAAATTAACAATTTAATATCAAACCTCAATTCAATGTTCAAGTTTCCAATGTCTCAAATGTCCAATGTGTTTTATTTTTACATTTGTTGTAATCAGAATACAAATAATACAAATACACATTCCAGCTGGTCAATATGTCTTTTATAGGTTCCCTCAATGTGCAATTTTTTATTTGAAATTTATTAAATGAGGAAACTGAGCTGTCTGTCCTGCAGAGTTTCTTCCCGTCTGCATTTTGCCAAGGGCATATCTGAAGTGCAGCTTCACATTTTCCTCTGTCCTCTGGATTTCCTGTAAACTGGTAGTTGGATCTAGGTGCTTCTTTCTAATGTTCTCTCTTCAAGTCACCCGGTTCTTTCCTCTGTCTCCTCCATTCTGCTGTTGAGCCCATCCAGTAAAGTTTTGTTTCAGTTATCGTATTTTTCAGTTCTAAAATTTCCATTTAGTTCTTCTTCATCTCTTCTATTTCTTTGCTGAGACTTCACGGGCTCTAGGCTATCACCTAAATGAGGTCTTTTAAAATGCGAACACATGGTAGCATGGCAGGACGTGGTAGCCAGCCTCCAAGGTGGCATCCAGTGATCCCTGTCTCCTGGTCGCACACACCTGTGCAGCCCCTCCCACTTTCTATGAGGGTTCGTTTGTACAACCAACAGCAGATGGCAGGAGGGATGCTATATCCCTTCTGAGATTAGGTTATAAAGGTCTGTGACTTCTGTCTTGGGCCCTCTCTCTTTTTCTCTCCCATGCACACACCCTCAGATCACTTGTTCCGGAAGAAGCAAGCTGCCCTGCGGTCAGGTGGTACCTGAGGCCCTGCTCTGTCCCTTACTAAAAGATGCAAGACAAATTAGATAACCTTGTGAGCTCCAGCTTCTTTACTTGGAAATTGATCATTTTTGCCTCACCTACTTCTCAGGTCATGAGTCTCATGTAAAATAAAATACATGCAAACATTATATGACTATTAACTTATCTAATCCTTATTTCACAGATGAAAACCTGAAGACCAAAGGAACGAGAAGAATTGACAGGTGAGGCACAAAGAGAGCAGAGGATTTAGAAAAGGAGCCAGGTCTGGAGTCCAGAGCTTGCGACTTCAAGTCCAGTTATCTTCTCTGCTATGCCTAAAGGGTCACGTGCTATTATGGTTAAACAGTCACTCCACGTTTCAGAAAAACAGCAGATGAATTATGGACCGTACGTGGTTAACCAAGAGACTGACATTTCTTCTACGGTATATAACAAATTGGGGGTAAATGCATGAGGGTCAGAGTTTTTCCGTTTAGCTTTTACATCGTGAAATTGACAGAGCCAGTTATTCCTTCCTTCCTGTCTGTTTCTCTGCCAGTCACTGCAACATCCCTAGTCCAAGCACGCGGGCATCCAGCCAGAAGGTGACTAACACCATCTCTTTGCACCCAAACCATGTACAATAGGCAAATAACTCCTGTATTTAAAACCCTGCTAGACAAGTTGGTATCAGTATCTTTAAACTATAAATACTCCTTTGCTGTGCAATTTTAGTAAAGAATAGCTGAGAGAAAAGAGGCTAACAGTTAAGAGCCAGCAAGGCCAGACCATTTGGGCAACAGTGCCTAACCTTGACAGGGCTTCAAACTTTTTTTTTTTTTTTTTTTGCGGTACGCGGGCCTCTCACTGTTGTGGCCTCTCCCGTTGCGGAGCACAGGCACCGGACGCGCAGGCTCAGCGGCCATGGCTCACGGGCCCAGCCCCTCCGCGGCACGTGGGAACTTCCTGGACCGGGGCACGAACCCGTGTCCCCTGCATCGGCAGGCGGACTCTCAACCACTGCGCCACCAGGGAAGCCCCAAACTTTTTTTAATTAAAATGTTTTTCTCTCAAAGAAGTATTTTTGTAAGCCACCTCACCTTCTGCCTTCCCCTCTGATGGGGGAAAAAGTGATGTTTTAAAATGTTGAAAAAATCTGATCCAAATCAGGTTAAAAAAAAAAAGGGAGGGGTATGTTGACTCAAACTGGAAGGGAAACTGCAAACATAAAACTAGTTGTGCTGGGGACCCTGGTCGGGGAACTAAGAACCCACATGGCGCGTGGTGTGGCAAAAAAAAAAAAGTTGTGCTGGAGTGGAAGGATTACCTTTTTTCCCATTATTTGTTTTGTCTTTCATTTTTTAAAGTATATTTATATATAATAGATAAGATATTATATATACACTAGTAATATATTTGATATATAATTTATATATTTTTAACTTAAAAATTCAAATTTTATACACAAACTTGACAGAATGAGACATAATAGAGCTTTTGGATTTAAATAATAACTAGTTATGCTTTAGTTTTTCACTCTTCATGTGTGTCAGTTAAGATTCTTCCAGCTGCAAGCAACAGAAACTAACTATAGCTACTTTAAAAAAGACAATCTAGGGAATTCTCTGGTGATCCAGTGGTTAGGACTCAGCGTTTTCACTGCTGTGGCTGGGGTTCAATCCCTGGTCAGGGAACTAAGATCCTGAAAGCTGCGTGGCGCAGCCAAGATATATATCTCTCTATATATAAGACAGTCTATGGGAGCAATATGGGAGAATGTATAGGACCAAAGGGCAGCCTTGGAGAAGCAGGAAGCAGACAACCACTGAGGACATCCATTCCACTGAGTGTAAAGCCTTGCCGCTGAAGCAAACACTTCCCAGTTCTCTGTTTCTTCTGGGCTCAATGCCTGGGTCTCAGATTCAAGGTCCTCAGAGAATGAGATTCTGCTTAGCCAAAGATGTGCCCAACTAGGAGGTTCTGAACTGATGAACAAAAGAGGGAGTTGAGAGGTATCTCCCAGGTCCCCTCCATTTCCATGTGGGAGAGCAGAACCCTTAGAGGATCCCATCCCCGCAACACAGCCCTCAGCAGCTGGCGGAGTCACCCTAAAAGGAGAGGAGATACTGACTGGAAAGCCCAGTGTCCACTGAATCATAGATTTGTTCTCACAACCGGATGAGAAGCTTGTGAGACCACGAACTGCCTTCCAGCCATATTTTGGATGGACATCCACACATCTTTCCTCCTTACCTGTCAAGGACCAGCAAAGACCGTGCTTTGGGCATGATATTTCCGTGTGACGCTTTAGAGCAAAATATAACTTGATTTAATCTCTACACTCACATCATACAAATCGAGTCCAATCCTCCTTTAAGCATACCTCACATCCATTCCCACACCACCTAGTACTGTGTTTCTAGGTCTTTCCCATCCCAGTCACTCTCTCCCTTTGAGCACTGCCCACCCAGCTCTCCTTGAAGAATGTTCTATATTAACAGGCATTACATGACAAGGAAAAGGGAAGGGGGCCCACAGTCAAATAAATATAAGAAATACTGGTTAAACTGCGACTCAGAGTTTGTCTAGGTAGCTATAGACCATCCCACTCTGAAGCTCTTCCTTGAAGATCCTGAAAGGTAACCACTAAACCACATGTTCTTAGGAGATGGATTCCACATGGCTTTAAGGTACAAGTGGTTTAACTGCATTTTTGACAGATGGAGGTTAAAGTGTGGAAATTTTTATTATTCAAATTTTAAAAGCTTTATACCTGTGGTACACCAAGGGGAAGGGGTTCTTAAAGAGGTGACTCTTTGGGTCTGGTCCCTGATTTAGGAGTTGTGGAGCTTTGGTATGTGTTTGTTAAGTGCTTTAAGAATTCGTGACCTTGGTCCCGGGCTGGTAAGGTTGTGCCAGTTTCTTCTTCCTTCAGGGGAGAAGAGACACTGTTATACCTCCAGGCTCTCAGCACATTATTCCTGCACAATTGACTCCTTCACATCTTCTGTGGATTAGAATTTGCCCTGTCAGACTTGAGGCTCCCTCAGAGGAGAGATCAAAGGAGAGAAGCATTGAACTATTGCTCAGGATGGACCTTAAATGCAGTTTGTGCATGTGGTGAAACATACATCCCGTAAAATTTACCCTTTTTCACTACGAAGTAGACAATTGAGTGGCATTACTTTGCCACCACCACCATCTGTCTCCAGAGCTTTATCATCATTTCAAACCAAAATTCTGTACCCATTAAACAACTCCCCATTCCCATCTCCCTCCCAGCCTCTGGCAGCCACAATTTTACTTCCTATCTCTATGAATTTGACCACTCCAGGTCCCTCATGTATGTGGAATCATACAGTATTTGTCCTTTTGTGTCTGGCTTTTTTTTTTTTTTGGCCGCACCACGTGGCATGTGGGATCCAGTTCCCCCAACCAGGGATGGGACCTGCACCCCCTGCATTGGAAAGGCAGAGTCTTAACCACTGGACCTCCAGGGAAGTCCCCTGTGTCTGGCTTATTTTTAAAAGCAGTTTTGCTATAAAGAACATTAACCTTACATTGAGTTAAGGGTATGATAGGTGTAGCAATTGCTTCTAGGTCAGAAGTCTTTAACTTGGAGCCCTTGGAGGAGTCCTCAGGAGCCGTCTCCCCTTTAAGGGATGAGTTTCCTAATTACAAGGTTTTCTTAGGAGGCTTTAACCCAGAAGATGCTAATCACTGTTCCGGGTCTTCTCTGCTTTGAGAGCATCCTCTTGGTCCCAAACTAAGATTAGCTGCCACTCATTAGGAAGAGCTACCAATCTGGTCATATTTACTGTATGGCTCTGGATTTTGCTAATGATTCAAGTTTGACACTTAACAGAGTGTAAACCCCTAGTCCCATGTTTACCTGGCCACTTAGGAACTTTGATCTCACCTTCCTCATATGAAAAATATCTAATGGAAAACTACAAAGAGTCAATGAATCTACGACAAAGGAGGCGAGACTATACAATGGGGAAAAGACAGCCTCTTCAAAAAAGGGTGTTGGGAAAACTGGACAGTTTACATACAAAAGAATCAAACTGTACTACTTTCTCAAACCATATACAAAAATAAACTCAAAATGGATTAAAGACTTAAATATAAAACCTGAAACCATAAAACTTCTGAAAGAAAACACAGACAGCAGTCTTAGTAATATTTTTTTTGGATAGGTCTCCTCAGGTAAGGGAAACAAAAGCAAAAATAAACAAATGGTACTATAGAAAATGAAAAAGCTTTCTGCATAGCAAAGAAAACTACCAACAAAATGAAAAGGGCTGCCTACTGGATGGACAAAGATATTTGCAAATGATATATCTGATATGGGGTTAATATCCAAAATATACAATTCATATAACTCAGCATCAAAAAAAAAAAAAAACCTGATTAAAAATGGGCAGAGGGGGCTTCCCTGGTGGCGCAGTGGTTGAGAGTCCGCCTGCCGATGCAGGGGACACGGGTTCGTGCCCTGGTCCGGGAAGATCCCACATGCCGCGGAGAGGCTGGGCCCGTGAGCCATGGCCGCTAAGCCTGCGCGTCCGGAGCCTGTGCTCCACAACGGGAGAGGCCACAACAGTGAGAGGCCCTCGTACCGCAAAAAAAAAAAAAAAAAAAAAGTGCTGGCGAGGGTGTGGAGAAAAGGGAACCCTCGTGCACTGCTGGTGGGAATGTAACATGGTGCAGCCACTGTGGAAAAGAGTATGGAGGTTCCTCAAAAAAATTAAAAACAGAGCTACCATATGATACGGTAATTCCACTCCTGGGTATATACCCAAAGAAAATGAAGACATTAATATGAAAAGATACATGCATCCCAATGTTTATAGCAGCATTATTTACAATAGCCAAAATATGGAAGCAACCTAAGTGCCCACTGATAGATGAATGGATAAATGATATGATATATATATATATACACACACACACACAATGGAACATTACTCAGCCATAAAAAGAATGAAATCTTGCCATTTGCAACAACATGGATGGACCTACAGGGCACTGTGGTAAGTGAAGTAAGTCAGACAAACACAAATACTGTATGATTTCACTTATATATGGAATCTAAAAAGCAAAACAAACACAACAGAAACAGAGTCATAGGTAGAGAGAACAAACAGGTGGTTGCCAGAGGGAAGGGGGGTGAAAGAAATAGGTGAGGGAGATTAAGAAGTACAAACTTCTAGTTATAAATGAGTTATGGGTATGAAATATACGGTATGGGGAATATAGTAATATGTAATATCTTTGTATGGCAACATATGGTAACTAGACTTACCTTGATCATTTCCTATACATTTAAAAAGGTATAGAAATATCAGATCACTATACTGTGTATCAGGAACTAACGTAGTATTATAGGTTAATTATACTTCAAAAACAAGCAGACTCATAGAAAAAGAGATCAGATTTGTGGTAACCAGAGGTGGGGGGGGGAAGGCAAATTGGATGAAGGCAGTCAAAGGGTAAAAACTTCTAGTTATAAGAGAAATAGTTATTAGGGATGTAATGTGCAACATAAGTAATATAATTAACACTGCTGGGACTTCCCTGGTGGTGCAGTGGTTAAGAATCTGCCTGCCAATGCAAGGGAATCTGCCTGCCAATGCAAGGGACACGGGTTTGATCCCTGGTCCAGGAAGATCCCACATGCCGCAGAGCAACTAAGCCTGTGTGCACAACTACTGAGCCTGCGCTCTAGAGCTCACAAGCCACAACTACTGAAGCCCACGCACCTACAGCCCGTGGTCCGCAGCAAGAGAAGCCACCACAATGAGAAGACCATGCACCACAACAAAGAGTAGCCCCCACTCGCCACAACTAGAGAAAGCCTGTGCGCAGCAACAAGACCCAACGCAGCCAAAAATACATTAATTAATTAATTAAAAAGACACTGCTGTATGTTATATACGAAAGTTGTTAGAGTAAATCTTAAGAGTTCTCATCACAAGGAAAAAAATGTTTTCCTTTTATTTTATACCTATGATATGATGGATGTTCACTAAACTAATTGTGCTAATCATTTCATGATGTATGTACATCAAATCATTATGCTGTACACCTTAAACTTGTACAGTGCTTTATGTCAATTATATCTCAATAAAACTGGAAGAGAAAAACCACAATGGGATACCACTTCATACCCATTAAAATGGCTATGATCAAAAAACAAAACACAAGAAAACAAACAAACAAAACAACAACAACAAAAAGAAACAGAAAACAAGCATTGGTGAAGATGTTGAAAAATGGGAACCTTTGTGTGTTGATGTAAAATGGTATATACACTATGGGTAACAATATGGTGGTTCCTCAAAAATGAAAAACAAAATTACCATATGATCCAACAATTCCACTTCTGGGTATCTACCCCAAAGAGATAAAAGGAGGAATTCGGACATATCTGTACTCCCATATTCATAGCAGCATTATTCATAATAGCCAAAAGGACAACCCAAGTGTCCATCAGTGAATAGATGAACAAAATGTAGTATATCCATACAATAGAGTATTACTTAGGCTTAAGGGGGGAAATTTTGACAAATGCTACAGCACAGATGAAACTTGAAGACATTATGCTAAGTGAAAAAAGCCAGTCACAAAAGGACAAATACCATACAATTCCTCTTGTGAAGCACTAAGTAGTCAAATTCACAGAGACAGAAAGTAAGATGGTGATGGTGGTTACCAGGGCCTGGCGGGGAGTGGGGGGGTGGGAAACGGGGCATTTATTGTTTAATGGGGACAGAGTTTTCATTTGGAAAAGTTCTGGAGATGGAACGTGGTGATGGTTGCACAACAGTGTGAAATGTACCTAATGCCAGTGAACTGTACACTTACAAATGATTTACATGGTAGGGACTTCCCCAGCGGTCTAGTGATTAAGACTCTGCCTTCCAGTGCGGGGGCTGCGGTGTGATCCCTGGTCAGGGAACTAAGATCCCACATGCTGTGGGGTGTGGCCAAAAATTAAAAAAAAAAAAAAAGATTTACAAGGTAAATCTTATGTTACATATGTTTTACTATAATAAAAAGCTTTTAAAAAGTATCTAATGCTCTCTGATCATTATTCCCTGCTCCTGCAGGAATTCTGGGAGCCTTTTGTTGAGTTCATTCCCAATCAACATATTCTGGAAAGAGACAAAATGCAGTAAGTAGCAAAAAAGTTTGTTCAAAAGCTGGGCCTGCCTTCATTGTTTGTATTTCTCAGTACAAAGTCACTTTAGCATCATACTCCTTTCTTCCCCCTCTCCCTCCCCTAAGAGAGGCGAGTAGGGGAAAACAAAAACAAAAACGAGTGAAATTCTACACCAGAGGCAGCAGGACAAACTTCTAAGAGATTAATGGGTCTAGAACAGCTTCCAGGAGCCAGGAAGCTGCCACTCAAAGGTGGCCTGGATAACATGGATGGGGAGAAACTCAGGGCCAAGTCATGAGAGAAGCCCACCTGTTCATCACCCACATCCCAGGAACAGCTCAGGTACCTGCCAGGTAATCACCTGCCAAGGAGGTCTGGGCACTTACCTCAGAGAAGTGTCTCTCAGTAATGTTCAGAGCAGTCAGGGCAATCTGACGGTTCTCGTGAAGTTGCAAAGCCTCAATTCTATCAATCCCACCGAGTCCTTCTATCAGCAGACACATGTTTTCCTTCTGAGAAATCTTCTCTGCTGCCTGTGGGCCGTAGAAGAGTGAGACTCTGCACCAAAGTGCTTAGGACGTGGGGCTTCACCTCAACATTTTGGATATTTGTCATCTGTCTATTGAGGTTTATCTTCATTGCACAAAATACAGTATTTTTTTTTTTTTTTTTTTGCTGAATATGCCATCATCTATATACCCATCACTAAACACTATTTGGTAGGTATCTCCCTTCTAATTAATAGAGATTGTTTTAAAAACAGAGAAAAGAATGTTCAAGTGATGCTATGTAAATGCAGATGTTCTGGCCTTGCACTCCCTGGAAAGCCTTGAGGGGTCGGGCAGGAGACCCTGGGTGACAGAAGCCACACCATGGCAACTAATGAGGTCCCTGGAAACAAATGATGTGATCTGATTTCATCCAATGCTGATCATTGGATTTCTCATCCATGGGTATTCACTCACTCAACATTTGTACATATACTACGAGCAAGGAACACAAAACTAGAAATAAAGGTAGGATTTAGAGAAAGCCTTTTCATAACTCACACTATCAGGAGAGACAATACTTGCTGTAGTATAGAAAGTATAATATCCTGGGATAAGCCATATTGGAAAAGAATATAAAAAAGAACGTATATATTCGTATAACTGAATCACTTTGCTGTTCAGCAGAAGTTAACACAGTGTAAATCATCTATACTTCAATAAAAAAGTTAATTAAAAAAAGAAAGTATAATAAACGATCAGAGTTTTAATTTATAGAAAGAAGATGTGTACAAGAGGCTTGGAAAGTATCAAGTTCTTAATGGATAGTACGGTGCCAGGGTCCATCACAGGGTAACAGCATCCCCAAGAGAAGGAATGGCAAGGACAAAGTTGTGAGGGAATAAGTGCTGCATATTTATAGAAAAGGGAGTGGTCCAGATAAACAGAATGTTTGGGGGAAGTGGAGAGAGAGAAAGAAACAACTTTGGCATCCTGTATGTTCTGCTGACTATTTTGTGAACAGTAATAAAAACAAACAAACAAACGAACAAAAATCCCAAACCTTCCTATGGATCAAATTAAATATTGTTTAGGCCATAATTTATCTGATGAGAGTTTTCACTTTTATCTAAGCCTTGATACCTTCTAGTCCTATCTGTACATCCAAAATGAGCTCTTGGCTTTCAGTGAAAAAATGGAGGTAAGAACCAATGTGCTAGGTGAGCCTCCAAGAAAACTGGGAAGTGGGGGATGCCCCAGGGCAGTAGGAGCCCTGGAGAAGGATTCTGGACTTTGACAGAACAGCAGATGGCCCCCAAGTTACTTCAGAGAACCACAGCTGCACTCTGCTGCCCACTTGAAACTGTTTTCTATCTCATCTTGATTTTCCTCAGTGTCCCACGTGCCACTATCTGATACAGGGGCTTCACTGGTCCATCAGATGGCATTTGCCCAGATTCTCCCAAGAAAAAATATCCCAAGTGTTTAATTCAAATGAATGAGATGAACTTAAATTTCTATAGCCCCCCAAGTGTGCTTTCACACGTTTTTTATGTCCAGCTTCGCCTCTGGCTGCCAAGTGGGTACTCTGTGTCTGTGATTTGCTCAAAGTCTAAGCGTCTAATTGGGCTGTTTCCAATCTGTTCTTGACTCAGGTCAGTTCTTTCCAGGACTGTTACATGAAAAGGATGCTTTAAGTGAGCTTTTAAAAGGAGCCCTCTGGGGGCTTCCCTGGTGGTCCAGTGGCTAAGCATCCGCCTGCCAATGCAGGAGACACAGGTTCGAGCTCTGGTCCGGGAAGGTCCCACATGCCACGGAGCAACTAAGCCCATGTACCACAACTATTAAGCCAGTGCTCTAGAGCCCCCAAGTCACAACTACTGAGCCCCCAAGCCGCAACTACTGAAGCCCACATGCTCTGGGGCCCGTGTGCCGCAACTACTGAGCCCATGTGATACAACTACTGAAGCTCTCGTGCCTAGAGCCTGTGCTCTGCAACAAGAGAAGCCACCGCAATGAGAAGCCCATGCACCACAACGAAGAGTAGCCGCAACTAGAGAAAGCCTGCATGCAGCAATGAAGACCCAGCACAGCCAAAAATAAATGAATATAAATAAATAAAAGGAGTCCTCCGGTGTTACTTTAAAACTTTTCAAATGGCTTAGTCACATATAAAAAGACCTTAATCAAATGAATATTGCCAGCCCCCATGATGGCCTGAGATGATCCCAGCCTCTGGGTATTTATGCCCCTGTGTAGCCCCCTCCCATGTTGAAATGGACTGATCTGTGTAACCAATAGGATGCTGTTGAAATAACCTCCTTCACAGGTCATAAAAGACATCGGGGCTTCCACTTTGCTTTCTAAGGTCACTTGCTTCAGGGGAAGCCAGTTGCCATGATGTGAGGGCACTCAAGCAGTCCCAGGGAATCCATGTGGTAAGAATAACTTTCTAGGCATGTGAGTGAGTCATCTTGGAAGCTGATCCTCCAGCCTCCACCAAGCCTTCAGATGAAACTGCAGCCCCAGTTTCCATCTTGAACTTCATGAAAGACCCTGAGCCAGAACCATCCAACTATGCTGCCTCCAGATTCCTAACCCCAGAAACCATGTGAGATAATAAATGTTTGTTTTAAGTCACCAAGGAGTAATTTGTTGTTCACTATACAACCGACACAAACAGTATGTAAATATTGGCTTAACTTACATTTCAGAAATAAGACTTTTCTAGAATTCTAATTCAAGGCTTTGTAGTCCATTTTCCCAGCCACATAGCTGAATGGAAAAGGAACTCTAGTATGGTCCCTCGAGATCTATCATCGCTAACGTCCTGCTGCTTCCTTCAAGTATATTCTATGTTTCAGTCTTCCAAAAGAGCCAGCCACGTGGCTCATTGACTATTTTTTTCCTTGCTTCAGACCTTTGATTGGTTTCTCCTTCTCACTCAGAGCAAGTCCACATTCTCACAGACCTTCCGTGATCTGGCCCCTGGGTCCCTTGCGCCTGTTTTCCCCCACCTTTCATCCCTTTGTTCTGCTCTGGCCACACCCCGCTCCTTGCTTTTTAAGGTTTCCTTCACCTAGAGTGCTCTTTCCCAGGTATCCACAGGACTCACTTACTTTTTCCAGGTCTTTGCTCAAATGTCCTTCCTCAGTGAAGTTTCTCCTAACTGCTACATATAAGAGATCACCATCCCCTCTCCACTCTGGGCCATCAGTAACTACCCCTCTATCAGATATATTTTACCCATAACTCTCTATCTGATGTGTCTGTTCCCCTCCCCGCTAACACAAAAGCTCTATAGAACAAGGACTTTGCTTTGTCATTTCCTGAACATCTAAAACAGCGCTGGGCACACAAACACTTATCTGAGAAAATGAAGATGATGGACCTTCTTTGAAAGGCCTCTTGTCTTGTCATCCACAGGATGTGTGGACAAAGGGAGGGGGTGAGGAAGTAGAGAGGAAAAGAGAATCCTAGTTAGGTTTTTTGTTTTTGTTTTTGTTTGTTTTTTTGTGTGTGGTATGCGGGCCTCTCACCGCTGCGGCCTCTCCCATTGCAGAGCACAGGCTCCAGACGTGCAGGCTCAGCGGCCATGGCTCACGGGCCCAGCTGCTCCGTGGCATGTGGGATCTTCCCGGACCGGGGCACGAACCTGTGTCCCCTGCATCGGCAGGCGGACTCTCAACCACTGCGCCACCAGGGAAGCCCCTAGTTAGGTTTTAAGGACCACATTAAACATCTTAATTAAGAGACTGCTATTCAGAAACCCACCTGTTCAGAACAGCTCACCTGGAGGATAAAAAAGAGGATGTCGAGAATGATGAGAACAATTTTGGTGTCTGGGATGGTGAGAAGATTTATTAGTGGCTCCAGGACTCCAGCCTGGACAAGCTGGATCAACTGGTCCACGGTGCCCCCAGTTGTGAAGTTAGCCACTGTCCAGACAGCCTCTTTCTGGACTTTAAATTCTCCCTGCAGAGAGAGAACATTTCCATTCTTGACAGATCCTGAAGAATTTAAATATAGCGATGCAAACATGGTTCAATTTCTAGGTAGGCTGGACTACCTAATTCCCAGGACTATATGTGCAATTTACACAGAATCCCTTGGCAACCTGCCTTTAGTTTTTGAGCAGAAGACAGCATCTTTGAGAAGCCAAGGAAGAGGAAAGGCAGACTCATGTGGGGTCTTAGAGGGAGGTTCTAAATTCAAACACACTCACTTTCTTAAGTCAGGTTATCGGAAAAAGAGAACCAACATCACCCAATCAATACAAATTAGGGATTTTAGGTTATAGTGACCCATGGCTACATTTCTAGTCTTTCTGCTCCAGTAAAACTTTGGACAAGAAGCTCCAGAGCTACAAAGTTGAGCACACAGTCTGGAGGGGACAGAGGAAAGCCACTGAAATATCACTCAATGCATCATTTACATTTATAAAAAGCACTTGGCCCAGAGAGAAGGGAGTCATTTATCACAGATCCTTCTATCCCTTTGAAGGAGGAGTTATTCCCATTTTATGGCTGGGGAAAACTGACTCAGTTTAAAACAAAGTTAAAAAAAAAAAAAAAAACACCAAAAAAACCAAACCAAAACAAAAAACGTATGGCTCCAAGCAAGCTATAGTTCAAAAGGTACAGTTTGAAAAAAGATTACTCCTTGATTCTGACTAGATGTTTCTGATTAGAATATGTACAGACTCACAGCAGGATAGGAAGTGTCCGATAGACTGGAAGATGCCATGATTTGGGTAGCAAACCTGGGCTACCTTTTTGTACCTAATGCACACCTGGGAACCCACCAGCCAACCTGAGAGCAGGACACGGCCAGTGCCTCCTTTTCCCCATCCTACTCAGTAACCTCTGTCCGCAACCCCAGGTCACCACTCCTGACTTGTTTCACAAGTCGATGGTTTAAACATAGCTCATCCACTAAAAGGTGACAAAAAGAAATGCTGACCCTCGTAATTGTCCTGGGGAAAGGAAGTGGGAATCAGGAGGAAGAAGGAAGCTTTATTGTATTTCTACTGTTATATCTGGATTTTCTATATATATTACCCCTTTCATCAATGTGATTTTTACACTGCAAAGGCCACCTGTCTTCAGTGTATAATATCACTGTAACCCGATACGTTTTTCCTCCTAAAACAAAACCAAGCCAAACCTCATCCCTTTTTGCCAAGGAGAGTAGATGGCACATTCTTTTAACGCTAGAGATGAGCCAGTATTTACCAGATCAAGATTCCTCTGGGTATTTGAGCTGTGGGATCACCTTTTCACTGGCCGATTCTTGCTGAGCCTTCTAAATTTTTAATGGATTGTTCAAAATGGGATGCCCCTTTCTTTTTTTCAGGGAGAGTTAGGAAACTTAATGTTTCATAGGTTCGTCATGATCTCAATTAGTTTTGCTTCTCAGCCTGCCTCTGAAGATCTAAAGAAGTTCAACACAGGGCCCGCTGGAGAGTAACCTTTTGTCACGTGGGCCACTTACGTTTTCTAGAACAGCCACCAAGGGAGGCAGCACACCGCAAGCGATCAGCTGCTGGATGTGCTGGCGGGGCCCCGCAGCCACGTTGCTTAGGGCCCAGGCTGCCTCCTTCTGGATGGAGGAGCGGGGGTGTGTTAGGAGCTGGGGCAGCACAGCTAGGATGCCCGCATCCAGGGCGAGCTGGGTCTGGTGGTCCGTCCCTGTGACAATGTTCCCCACGGTGCGCAGAGAGGGGGTCTGGAAGAACAAGGTGAGAAAGTGTCACCAAGTACCATGAATTCATCACCGTGGAAGGTGACCATTGCATCAAGCTCCGTGCCCTCCCAAACATCCATTGTGCTGTGCTGATGGTTTTCTGGAAGCCTGTGAACAATGATTATATCCACGATCCTTATTAATTCTGTGCATCCATGGCTGTTTACATAGTTTAAAGGTACTCGCTAGCCTCCCAGTAGTTCCAGCTCAAGTGGTATAGAGGTCAAGAGATATATTATCAAATGATGCTGTCCTTTTCATATCCTTACATTGGGAAAATTGGTAAATTGATGGTTGCCTTTACAATGTAATAATTTCTACTGAATTTGTATTTAGCACGAGTATCAAGTTTCTGTTGTAGGGACTTCCCTGGTGGCACAGTGGTTAAGAATCCACCTGCCAATGCAGGGGACACGGGTTCCAGCCCTAGGGTGGGAAGATCCCATATGCTGAGGAGCAACTAAGCCAGTGCGCCACAACTACTGAAGCCCGCGCGCCTAGAGCCTGTGCTCCACAACAAGAGAAGCCACCGCAATGAGAAGCCCGCGCACCGCAACCAAGAGTAGCCCCCGCTCGCCGCAACTAGAGAAAGCTTGCGCGAAGCAACAAAGACCTAATGCAGCCAAAAATAAAATATAAATTAATTAATTAAAATAAATAACTAGTCAACCACCACAAACCACTTTGGGAATGAGGCTGGTCCCTATAATTAACCTCATTTAAAAAAAAAGTTTCTGTTGTATATGTTGTTAGAGCTAGTGAAATCTCAGTGGCCTTTTTGTTTTGGTGTATTCATAAAGCTTCTCTCAATAACTTTGAAGGTCCCCAGGACGGGTCTATGATTGGGCTTAAGACAACTGTCCTAGGAGGGCTGACTGTGGATTTATTTTGGTTTCTCTGCATGGTAGTGGCAGCCCCAGCACAGCCCATCAACAGTTCTAGAGTTTTCCTAGCCTATCATGCTAGAAGTGCCATAGGCCAATCACAGCCTTGCCAGGACTGCCGCAGTTGGGCCCCAAGCGCCCACGATAAACAACTTCTTGAAGATGTTGTCTTCACACCTTCCATGATCCCGGCACTATCCCCAAACTAACCTTGACTTCTGAGGAATGCTACCCTCATCTCAGAACAGATGATGGCTAAGACTGCATAATATACAATATTAGGCATAGAAATCAAAAGGGGTACCCATGCTTCAAACTACATTTTCAAGAAGTATATTATGTAAGTGACATCTGTCTCAGAGTCAAGTATTTGACCTTGGTTTTACTTACTTTTCACCTATATCTGAAGTAGTCTAAGAGAACCAGCTGGGGAGAGGATAAGGGGGAATTATCTTTTATACTTGAGTAAGAAATTCAAATGTTACGAGCTTCACGTTAAAACACACACACAGACACACAAACATGCACACCAACTTGTTAACGTCTACATGCATAGACCAGCAGAATGAAAGGCCACAAGAGAATAGTTCACTGGGTGGAGGGATTATAAGCAATTTTAATTGGTGCTCTTCTATCTTTTCTAGTTATCAGACCAAGAAAAAGTAAGACACTGAATACCCACTAGGATTTTGGATCAAAGCCGATTCAAGTCTTTGGCTACAGAGTAGCAGAGACCAGGGAAATGCAGGCGAACAGCTTTGTTCCAGGTAAAGGATGAATGTCAGCTGGGGAAGGCTTGGGGGTAAGAGAGAACAGAACCTGCTCGAGTGACGATGACCCACAGACTCTAATCTGAAGGCCTCTACAGAGACCGACACGACCCGGGACACTTACCAAGACATTGAGTTCTGAGCTGCTCATGAGCTCAACCAGCCTGGGCAGGACCCCCGTGTCCACCACTTGGCCGATGCGTGTATCACAGCCATCGGTGAGGTAGGACAGAGCCCAGCAGGTGTCCGAGAGAACCTCTTCGTCTGGGTGCCACAGGAGGTGGAAGAGGGCGGGCAACATCTGCTTCACTGCGTGATCAGAAGGGTATGGGTTCTTGTTCCGGCACAGGTTGGACAAGGTCCACGTGATGTTCCGCAGGAATGTGACCTGTAACGAGGAGACTGTCTCCAGCAAGGGGTGCAAAGAAAGAAAACACGAATGGCAATGTGTCCTGACCCTCTTTGATCAGCAGGATCGACCCGCACGAACCCAAGCCTTTGAGCTTCAAACAGGAATTTATTCTAGGTAATAAGTATAGGAGGAACGCAGAGAATGAGCTTTGTTTTATATGCAAACGTCAGATGGAGGTTTCCTTATATTCTTCAAAATGTCCTTCCCCACTTGACTCGATTGATGACCTAATTTCATTTCTCATTGATGAAACAAAGATCAAGCAGGAGTTACTTGGTCTTCCCACCAGCCTATGAACTCTACCAACATGTCCTAACCACGTTTTTGACCTTCTATTTGAAGATCAGTCTTCCCATCCGTCCCCAGGATCACCTCTCTCCTCTGGATCAGTCCCACCAGTATAGAAACACACTCTGCGACATTCAACCCCTACCCTTGGCGCCTCTCCAGCCATCACCCCACTTCTATTTTTCAGAATCCATCCTCAAGGAGGCATCTGTATTCACTGTCTATCTTCTTCTTCTACCCCTTCTAGTCTGGTTTCTTCCCCTACTTCTTTGGAGTTAGTGATGAAATCAGCTCCTTCCAAGTCACCAAAAATCCAAGCTTTTTGAAAAAGCTCTTTTTGCCATCTGTGACACCAAGCCTGGTGTTGTATTGCCAAATGGGCTGTTTCTTCTCATTCTTCTTAGCAGGTCCTACTGAGTTCTGAATTTCAGAGCCCTCAGGACTTGGTCTTGGTTTTCCTCACACTCTAGAGCAGAGGTCAGCCAACTTCTTCTGTACAAGGCCAGATAATAAAGTTTTTCAACTTTGCAGGCCACGTGGTCTCTGTTGCAACTTATCCATCCTGCCCTCTAACACTGCAAAAGCCACAGACAATATGTATGTAAATGAATGGGCGTGGCTGTTTATTTCAAATAAATAAAACTTTATTTAAAAAAACAAGCAGTTGGCCAGGTTAGATTGGCTGATCCCTGCTCTGGCTGACCTTGCCCAGCTGGATGACACATACATGCACAATCATCTAGATAGACCTGCATATCTATCTGTTGTTGCTGCAATGGTGACTCTCACTGGCTTCAACTTAATAGGTACAACTAAGGCTCCGATTCCTTCTTCCTTCAATCCTCCCCACATCTCTAGGAGGACAGTGCTCTAAACAAACTAACCTGAAACCCGAGGGCATCCTCGCTTCTTTCTGTCTCCCCCTTCTATGCCCATCACAGCAGCAACCCAGGTCCATCTGCTTCTCCATCTCCCTCTGCTATAATCCTACAGCAAGCAGCCAGAATGGTCTTTCTGGAAAATCAGACCACTTTACTTCCTGCCTTGAAACCCTCCAAAGACTTCCTTTTGCCACCAAGATGATGTCTAAGTCCCTCGCCCTACTTGTCATCTTATATTGCTCTCTCCTTGCAAGCTCCCTTGGTCATGCCAGCCTTTTTCCGGTTCAACCATATCAGGTTCTCTCTCACCTTGAAGGCAGGGCATGTATTCCCTTGACTTTTGGAAGCTGCCTTCTCTTCATTTTTGTTTGAGGCAAAACTAGAGCCCAAATTCCATTCCTAACCCAGGAAGTCCTCTAGTGTTGCCACAGCAATCAACTTGGACCCTAAGCTTCCAACCTAGACCCTATGTATTACCCAGGAACAGAACTGGTGAGCCACTAATTCTGTCTGTGCCCCTGGAACAGAGAGCTCAGTCATCTACTTTTACAGGATTGTAAGCTTAGAAAAACTTGAATGGATCTCTTCTAATCCCCAACGCCCCCCGCAAAGAAAGATCAGCACTACTGCCCTTGAGGACAAATTTGGATCAACTTCTACCCAAAGTAATATTCAGTCCTAGGCCTTGTTCATCATTGCTATCGTTAGGGGGCTGGGCAGCAACCACATGGCCTAGCATTGATTTGGAATTACATACCCCATTTCCCAACTTTGGGAACCTGTTACCAAACTAGGTTACCTCATTAAGAAGACACTCACTGGGGACCTCCCTGGTGGTCCAGTGGTTAAGAATCTGCCTTCCAATGCAGGGGACGTGGGTTCAATCCCTGGTCAGGGAACTAAGATCCCACATGCCACAGGGCAACTAAGCCTCACGCTGCACCTACTCACCCCATGCACCACAACTAGAGAGAAGCCTGCGCACCACAACGAAGAGCCCACATGCCGCAACTAAGACCCAACGCAGCCAAATAAATAAATGAATAAATAAAATTAATTAAAAAAAGACATTCACTGGTATGCTTGATGAAACCAGGGTCAGCAGATGTGGAATGGCATCACTCAAGATAACGTCGTCTCTGAATTTTGGTCCATCACCTACAAATAGACAAGAACATGACACTCAAAGAGGGAACAGAGAGAGTCCTGGGGTGGGTGAGTAATTCTTCACAAGTCTCTGCAAAGGGGGAGAGGCCAAAACTCATTCCTGGGTTGGGCAAGTAGATAGTATAGCCATGAACTAGACCCTGGGTCTCTGACATGTTGGTTGAATAGATAGATGGCCTGATGTGGAAATCAGGCACCACACAGCAGGGATTGCTATAAGCAGAGTCTCTGGACCCATCAAGGAGCCAGCCAACTGGGCCCAGGCAGCACACTCTAAATGCTGGTGGTATCTCACAGCATGGTTCTCAGGAGACAAAGGCCACTATGGACCAAATTGTCTTCCCAGAAGGCTTTGACATGGGGCAGTAACTTCCAAATGCAACTCAGAACAAAGTCTGGGAGATGGACAGATTCTAGCCATCAGTTTTCTGCTACTTTGGCTAGAATACCAATTTTAGACCCTAGACGTCTCAGCCTGTAATTCTTCAATCATCAGGCAAGGTATAAGTTATACTACACCACCCGATTTTGCCTGTTCCTTACTGCACTAAGCAAAATGAGAGACGAAATCTCTGTAATAGTTGCTTTATTTCTGCAAGCTTTTAAAAAGTAGACTTATTAAAAAAAAATTAAAAAATTAAAAAAAATAAAAAAAAAAAGTAGACTTATTTTATATTCTGTGTTTGCTAATTCCATCCTCTGAAGTCCTTGGAGGTCTAATCACATTGTTTGCTTCTGCTGACTCAGTCATAGTGGATTGTTGACTTTCTGAACTTGAAATTGCTAATATTTGGCTGATCTTAATTTGTCAAAATCCTGAGGGGCCCGACTGAGTTTGTTTCCCCCAGAGAGCATCACATTTATATTCAGCCAGGGATCCTGGAGTTCCTAACCTGACAGCACTCACTCCCCAGCTTGTGTTTTCCCAGACCATGCAGGGAATACAGTATCCAGTCCCAAATCCATGAGGCCAGTCTTAGGATTGCGTTTTCAGGGGAGACTTTTATCCTAAACTAAGCAGACATTTTCGTGTGTATTCCCTCGGCAACTTTCACTGAAGGTAGAATTCTTTTAGGGTACTGGGTGATGTAAGGGTCTGTCATAAAATCCCCACATTGCATGAGCCAAAGACTTGTCTTTTGTTCCTGAAGCCACTAAGCCCTGAGGCTGTAGGACCCCAGTCTTGGCAGGTGTCCCTAGGCAGCCTGGAGCTTCAGAACATACCATGCCTTCTAGCTTCAGCTTCAATTTTTGGTCTCTGAACTTGACTCTGAATTTCGGAAAGGCCCGTTCTACTCTTCCCAGTATTGCTAGGTATTTATACTTAAAATGTCTGATCTACAATACTACCCAAAGAATTCCCATCGCATGCCACTCACAAGGCCCACCATTTTCTTTGCCCCCTGCCCCCCACCAAGGGGAGAGGCTCACCTGCTATATTACCAAGGGCCCACACTGCCTGTTCACACACAGTCATATGAGGGGAAGACAGGAGCTCAACCAAGGGCTGGATGGCCCCTCCGTCCACGACAGCACGAGTCAGCTCCGAAGTACCGGAGGCAATATTGGTCAGAGCCCAGGCTGCCTCGAGCTGCAAGCGGGGATGAAGGGATGACTTCAGGAACTCCACCAGCCTGGGAATGAGCCCTGCATCAACAATCAGCTTCAGAGGAGGGTTCTTTTCCCGGGACAGCATTTTCCTTCGCAGTGTAAGAGAAAAGACAAGAACATGTCCTGTGAGGCAGGTAAGAAGAACCTCCTTTATGGATGTTCTTGGCATTCCTAACTATCAAATGAAACAAACCCCTGGGCCAGAGCTCCTTCATATCCTAGAGTTCAGCCTGTAGCACTCTGCAGTGATGAAGCAATATTTTTCCCTTTAGTTATTATCTATGAGCCGCCATTCCTGTTGAGGCCAATTTAAATTAAGCCATTCATCTCTGACCACACTTGCATATCTTAAGTTGTTCTCAAGGACAGTGCAGAGGAGCAATTTCATCTCACTTTGGGATGGACCGGCCTTTTCTTATATTGTGTGGGCATTTTGCCACTGCCAAGAAACCAAATAGGCTGCTGGAACCCATTTCTAGCTATGCATCTGTCAATAATACAAGTCTGTTTGGTGATACCTGGCTGCCTGGGTGGCCTGGAAACATAGTTCTGGATCTGAGGCATTGACACCATTGATTATTTCTTGCAGGGTGAGGCTGACCTGCAAGGAGACATACATTCAAGTCAGAGTCTCTGCCAAAAGGAACCACAGGTCATCTAGTCTAGCCATCTATCTGATTAGAAGAAGCTGGCTTGAACACTAAGTCTCAATGTGTATGCTGGTCTGTATCAGGGGAAGGAAGAACATTTGGTGGTCTCACTGATTTGTGGGACACTCCCCATGCTCTGGGGGATAGGTAATTCCTATCATCACTTGGATCCCCAGCACCTTTTTATCCCATGCAGTAAGAACATGCTAGTGGGTGGCAGCAAAAATGGGAGAACAAGGACCTCAAAATTCTCTCCTCCAGAAAAGCAACAAGAAACCTGAAAAATAGAATCAACTTTTTTAGAACTCTGGAAACTGACCAAAGGTTTGCAGCAATTTGTTTTATTCAAGCTGAAAAGGGTTTATTCAAGAAAAATGTCTAAATCTCAGTAAGAACAGCAAGGCTTATGGCATTTTGCCTTGCCTTATTCCCACTCCTCCCCCAGCTCTGTGGTAGCTTTGAAAACCAACAGCCCAGCAGCCACTGGAGGAGGCAGAACAGGTTGGTGCTCCCTTAAAGCCTCATTCCCAGAGAATTATTATTATTCGATGCTTCTCGTGGTTTCCTGGGAGATCCCATTTGTAAGATTCTATTTTATTTGACTCAGAGCTCACACAATGCAAAAAGTCTTTTCCCTGGAGGTATTTGTTAAAAACAGTTAGAGGAAGTGGTTCAACTTCACAGCTGCTTGGGGTGGGGGGTGGGGGGTCAGATAACAGTTGGGGGCAAACAATAGACTAACCAAAAAACTTAAAAGGCAAAGCTGGGAATGAGATGTTCATTGGGGCTTTGAGAACTCCAACATGTTCCTGAAAATCTAGAACGTCACATGCCTCTATAGAACCGTTGCACATGCTCATAGAAAATGGAGAAGACCCTGAGGTCTCACCTCTGGCTGACTTTGAGGCTCTGTGCAAGCAGGAAGTGAAGGTTTAAGGCAGCATTGTCAACTTCCTCGCGAAGGCATGCCCCAACATGCACACAGAATGCCTTGGCAAAGACTGGGTGAATTTTTGCTTCCAAGTGTGTAAGGAAATCTCTGTCCAATCATTAGCTGACCACTAAGCTAACTGAGCAGAGAATTCAGTGCCTACACATGACAAAGAATACAAACTTTACAAAATCAACTCAAAAGTCACTGGACGATCAAACAATGAGCAAAAACAACAAACCCTGGGCAAGGGGTGGGGGGGCAGATTTTATATCCAAAGTTGCCACATTATTTTAAATGACTAGTTGTTAAAGAAATTACAAGACATTCAAAGTATACACGTATACAAGCAAAAAACAAGGCAATTAATAGAAACTGTCCCTGAGGAGCCCAGACATTGGACTTACTAGACAAAGACTTTAAATATGTTCAAAGAACTAAACGAAAGCATGTCTAAAGAACTAAAGGGAAGTCTAAGAATGATGTCTTAGAGACATAAGAATGATGTCTTAGACACAGAACAAATCATCAGTGAACTTAAAGATGGGTCCATTGAGATTAAGCAGCATGAGGGAAAAAAAGAATGAATAGATCTTAGCCAAAAGGCCAAGAAGCAAGAATAGTAGCTATTCCTATCAGTTTAATTTCTGACACATCCTCTATCTAAGGACAATATATTAAATGGATTTTTGGAACTAGGAGATGGAATAGAACTTTGCTCCATCCACTCCATGCACTGACCCAGGTATTACTGTACTTCCAGGAATAGTGCACCCCCTTTGAGGGAAATAAAGACTGTGTTTTTTATTAAAAAACAAATGAAGATTAAACTTAACACAGCCTTACAGATCAACAGCATATGCATAATAGAATGGAAAAGAGAGAGAAAGGGGCAGAAAGTATATTTGAAGAAATGATTTCCAAAAACATCGCAAATTTGATGAAGAAATTAATCTACACCTCTGAGAAGCTTAATGAACTTCAAACAGGAAAAACTCCAAGAGATCCACACTTAGACACATCATAAAATGTTGGAAGCCAAAAACAAAACGAGAATCTTGAAATCAGGAAAAGAGAAGCAACTCACCATACACAAGTCCTCAACAAGATCAAGAGCTGATTTATCCCCAGAAAGCATAAATGACATATTTAAAATGCTGATAGCAAGTTTGTCAAGCTAGAATTCTATACATGGCAAATTATAATAAAATGGAGAAATTAAGACATTCTCAGATAAACAAAACCTGAGAGAATTCATTGTCAGCAAACTCACTCTACAAGAAGAGAGTTCTTCGGGTACTAGAAACTAGATAATAACCAAAGACATGAAGAAACCAGCAACACCAGAAAGGCAAATATAATGGTAAATATAAAAGACAGTATAGGGCTTCCCTGGTGGCACAGTGGTTGAGAGTCCGCCTGCCGATGCAGGGAACACAGGTTTGTGCCCTGGTCCGGGAAGAGCCCACATGCCGTGGAGCGGCTGGGCCCGTGAGCCATGGCTGCTGAGCCTGCACATCCAGAGCCTGTGCTCCGCAATGGGAGAGGCCACAACAGTGAGAGGCCCGTGTACCGCAAAAAAAAAAAAGACAGTATAGTAGATAGCCTCATCCACCAGCAGGCAGACAGCAGAAGCAAGAAGAACGACAATCCTGCAGCCTGTGGAACAAAAACCACATTCACAGAAAGACAGACAAGATGAAAAGGCAGAGGGCTATGTACCAGATGAAGGAACAAGATAAAACCCGAGAAAAACAACTAAGTGAAGTGGAGATAGGCAACCTTCCAGAAAAAGAATTCAGAATAATGATAGTGAAGATGATCCAGGACCTCGGGAAAAAAATGGAGGTAAAGATCGAGAAGATGCAAGACATGTTTAACAAAGACCTAGAAGAATTAAAGAACAAACAGAGATGAACAATACAATAACTGAAATGAAAACTACACTAGAAGGAATCAATAGCAGAATAACTGAGGCAGAAGAACGGATAAGTGACCTGGAAGACAGAATGGTGGAATTCACTGCTGTGGAACAGAATAAAGAAAAAAGAATGAAAAGAAAGGAAGACAGCCTCAGAGACCTCTGGAACAACACTAAATGCAACAACATTCGCAGTATAGGGTTCCCAGAAGGAGAAGAGAGAAAGAAAGGACCCAAGAAAATATCTGAAGAGATTATAGTTGAAAACTTCCCTAACATAGGAAAGGAAATAGCCACCCAGGTCCAGGAAAGCGCAGAGAGACCCATACAGGATAAACCCAAGGAGAAACACACCGAGACACATAGTAATCAAATTGGCAAAAATTAAAGACAAAGAAAAATTATTGAAAGCAGCAAGGGAAAAATGACAAATAACATACAAGGGAACTCCCATAAGGTTAACAGCTGATTTCTCAGCAGAAAGTCTACAAGCCAGAAGGGAGTGGAATGATATACTTTAAGTGATGAAAGGGAAGAACCTATGGCCAAGATTACTCTACCCAGCAAGGATCTCATTCAGATTCGATGGAGACATCAAAAGCTTTACAGACAAGCAAAAGCTAAGAAAATTCAGCACCACCAAACCAGCTCTACAACAAATGCTAAAGGAACTTCTCTAAGTGGGAAAAACAAGAGAAGAAAAGGACCTACAAAAAACCCCACAAAACAATTAAGAAAATGGTAATAGGAACAAACATATCAATAATTACCTTAAACGTAAATGGATTAAATGCTCCAACCAAAAGACACAGGCTTGCTGAATGGATACAAAAACAAGACCCATATATATGCTGACTACAAGAGACCCACTTCAGACCTAGGGACACATACAGACTGAAAGTGAGGGGATGGAAAAAGATATTCCATGCAAATGGAAATCAAAAGAAAGCTGGAGTAGCAATACGCATATCAGATAAAATAGACTTTAAAGTAAAGAATGTTGCAAGAGACAAGGAAGGACACTACATAATGATCAAGGGATCAATCCAAGAAGATATAACAATTATAAATATATATGCACCCAACATAGGAGCACCTCAATACATAAGGCAACTGCTAACAGCTATGAAAGAGGAAATCGACAGTAACACAATAATAGTGGCGGACTTTAACACCTCACTTACACCAATGGACAGATCATCCAAACAGAAAATTAATAAGGAAACACAAGCTTTAAATGACACAATAGACCACATAGATTTAACTGATATTTATAGGACATTCCATCCAAAAAAAGCAGATTACACTTTCTTCTCAAGTGCACATGGAACATTCTCCAGGATAGATCACATCTTGGGTCACAAATCAAGCCTCAGTAAATTTAAGAAAATTGAAATCATATCAAGCATCTTTTCTGACCACAACACTATGAGATTAGAAATGAATTACAAGGAAAAAAATGTATCAAACACATGGAAGTTAAACAATACATTACTAAATAACCAAGAGATCACTGAAGAAATCAAAGAATAAATCAAAAAATACCTAGAGACAAATGACAATGAAACACAACGATCCAAAACCTATGGGATGCAGCAAAAGCAGCTCTAAGAGGGAAGTTTATAGCTATACAAGTCTACCTCAAGAAACAAGAAAAATCGCAAATAAATGATCTAACCTTACACCTGAAGAATTAGAGAAAGAAGAACAAACAAAACTCAAAGTTAGCAGAAGAAAAGAAATCATAAAGAGCCGAGCAGAAATAAATGAAATAGAAACAAAGAAAACAATAGCAAAGATCAATAAAACTAAAAGCTGGTTCTTTGAGAAGATAAACAAAATTGATAAACCATTAGCCAGACTCATCAAGAAAAAGAGGGAGAGGACTCAAATCAATAAAATTGGAAATGAAAAGGAGAAGTTACAGCAGACACCGCAGAAATACAAAGCATCCTAAGAGACTACTACAAGCAACTCTATGCCAATAAAATGGACAACCTGGAAGAAATGGACAAATTCTTAGAAAGGTATAACCTTCCAAGACTGAACCAGGAAGAAACAGAAAATAGGAACAGACCAATCACAAGTAATGAAATTGAAACTGTGATTAAAAATCTTCCAACAAACAAAAGTCCAGGACCAGATGGTTTCACAGGTGAATTCTATCAAACATTTAGAGAAGAGCTAACACCCATCCTTCTCAAACTCTTCCAAAAAATTGCAGAGGAAGGAACACTCCCAAACTCAGTCTACGAGGCCACCATCCCCCTGATACCAAAACCAGACAAAGATACTACAAAAAAAGAAAATTACAGACCAATATCACTGATGAATATAGATGCAAATATAGATGCAAAAATCCTCAACAAAATACTAGCAAACAGAATCCAACAACACATTAAAAGGATCATACACCATGATCAAGTGGGATTTATCCAGGGATTCAAGGATTCTTCAATATATGCAAATCAATCAATGTGATACACCATACTAACAAATTGAAGACTAAAAACCATATGATCAAAAAAAAAAAACCATATGATCATCTCAAAAGATGCAGAAAAAGCTTTTGACAAAATTCAACACCCATTTATGATAAAAACTCTCCAGAAAGTTGGCATAGAGGGAACCTACCTCAACATAATAAAGGCCATATATGACAAACCCACAGCAAACATCATCCTCAATGGTGAAAAACTGAAAGCATTTCTGCTAAGATCAGGAACAAGACAAGTATGTTCACTCTCACCACTATTATTCAACATAGTTTTGGAGGTCCTAGCCACAGCAATCATAGAAGAAAAAGAAATAAAAGGAATACAAATTGGAAAAGAAGTAAAACTGTCACTGTTTGCAGGTGACATGATACTATACATAGAGAATCCTAAAGATGCCACCAGAAAACTACCAGAGCTAATCAATGAATTTGGTAAAGCTGCAGGATACAAAATTAATGCACAGAAATCTCTTGCATCCCTATACACTAATGATGAAAAATCTGAAAAAGAAATTAAGGAAACACTCCCATTTACCATTGCAACAAAAAGAATAAAATACCCAGGAATAAACCTACCTAGGGAGACAAAAGACCTGTATGCAGAAAACTATAAGACACTGATGAAAGAAATTAAAGATGATACCAACAGATGGAGAGATATACCATGTTCTTGGATTGGAAGAATCAATACTGTGAAAATGACTATACTACCGAAAGCAATCTACAGATTCAATGCACTCCCTATCAAATTACCAATGGCATTTTTTACAGAGCTAGAACAAAAAATCTTAAAATTAAAGATGATACCAACAGATGGAGAGATATACCATGTTCTTGGATTGGAAGAATCAATACTGTGAAAATGACTATACTACCAAAAGCAATCTACAGATTCAATGCACTCCCTATCAAATTACCAATGGCATTTTTTACAGAACTAGAACAAAAAATCTTAAAATTTGTATGGAGACACAAAAGACCCTGAATAGCCAAAGCAGTCTTGAGGGAAAAAAGCGGAGCTGGAGGAATCAGACTCCCTGACTTCAGACTATACTACAAAGCTACAGTAATCAAGACAATACGGTACTGGCACAGAAAAAGAAATATAGATTAATGGAACAAGATAGAGGGCCCAGAGATAAACCCATGCACCTATGGTCAACTAATCTATGACAAAGGAGGAAATGATATACAATGGAAAAAAGACAGTCTCTTCAATAAGTGGTGCTGGGAAAATTGGACAGCTACATGTAAAAGAACGAAATTAGAACAATCCCTAACACCATATACAAAAATAAACTCAAAATGGATTAAAGACCTAAATGTAAGGCCAGACACTATAAAACTATTAGAGGAAAACATAGGCAGAACACTCTATGACATAAATCAGAGCAAGATCCTTTTTGACCCACCTCCTAGAGAAATGGAAGTAAAACCAAAAATAAACAAATGGGACCTAATGAAACTTAAAAGCTTTTGCACAGCAAAGGAAACCATAAACAAGACAAAAAGACAACTCTCAGAATTGGAGAAAATATTTGCAAGTGAAGCAACTGACAAAGGATTAATCTCCAAAATTTACCAGCAGCTCGTGTAGCTCAATATCAGAAAAACAAACAACCCAATCCAAAAATGGGCAGAAGACCTAATAGACATTTCTCCAAAGAAGATATACAGATTGCCAACAAACACATGAAAGAATGCTCAACATCACTAATCATTAGAGAAATGCAAATCAAAACTTCAATGAGGTATCACCTCCCACCAGTCAGAATGGCCATCACCAGAAAATCTACAAACAACAAATGCTGGAGAGGGTGCGGAGAAAAGGGAACCCTCTTGCACTGTTGGTGGGAATGTAAATTGATACAGCCACTATGGAGAACAGTATGGAGGTTCCTTAAAAAACTAAACATAGATTTACCATATGACCCAGCAATCCCACTACTGGCCATATACCCAGAGAAAACCATAATTCAAAAAGACACATGCACCCCAATGTTCATTGCAGCACTATTTACAATAGCCAGGTCATGGAAGCAACCTAAATGCCCATCAACAGACGAATGGATAAAGATGATGTGGTACATATATACAATGGAATATTACTCAGCCATAAAAAGGAACGAAATTGGGTCATTTGTTGAGACGTGGATGGATCTTGAGAGTGTCATACAGCGTGAATTAAGTCAGAAAGAGAAAAACAAATATCGTATACTAACGCATATATGTGGAACCTAGAAAAATGGTACAGATGAACCGGTTTGCAGGGCAGAAATTGAGACACAGATGTAGAGAACAAATGTATGGACACCAAGAGGGGAAAGCGGCAGGGGGTGGTGGGTGGTGGTGTGATGAATTGGGGGATTGACATGCATACACTGATTGGATAAAATGGATGACTAATAAGAGCCTGCTGTATAAAAAAATAAATAAAATAAAATTCAAAAAAAAAGAAAAATGAGGAAATGCATAGAACAGACCTGATCCAACACACAGCTTGGAGCCAAAAAAAATAAAATAAAATAAAAATAAATAAATAAGACAGTATAAATGTATTTTTTATTGTAAGTCTTTCTTCTGACTTAAAAGACAACTGCATAAAGCAATAATTATAAACCTATATTAATGGGCACATAATGTGTAAAGAGGTAACTTGGATGATAATGAGAGCAAAAGCAGGGAGGGAATAAAGTTATATAGGAGTATTGTTTTATATACTATTGAAATTAAAATGGTATTACTCCAAACTAAATAACCAATGGATAAAAAGGAGAAAATTCCAGGGAACTTAGAAAATACTTTGAGATGAATGGAAAAAAAAAATACAATATACCAAAACCAATGAGATGTAAATAAAGCAGAGCACAGAGGGAAATATGTAGCCATAAATGCAAGTATTGAAAAAGTAGAAAGCTCTCAAATCCATAACCTAACTTCCTACTTTAAAATATTAGAAATGAAAGAAAATCAAACCCAAAAAATATCAGAAGAAAGGAAATATTAAATACTAGAGTGGAAATAAATGAAACAGAATGAAAAAAATAGAGAGGAAAAAAATAATCAATGAAACCAAAAGTTGGCTCAAAAGAGCAACATAAATGACAAATCTTTAGCTAGACTGACCAAGAGAAAAATAGATGAGACTCAAGGGACAAATTCCTAGAAACACAAACCAAAAGTGGTTAAAAAATAGAAAATCTGAATAAACCTATAACAAGAGATTGAATTATTAATTTTTTTTAAATTCCACAAAGAGAAGCCCAGATACAAAAGGCTCCACTGGTAAATTTTTACAAACATTTAAAGAAGAAATAACAGCACTCCCTCACAAATGCTTCCAAAAAATAGAAGAGGGAACTTTCTAGCTCATTCTATGAGTCCAGTATTACCCCACTATCAAACTGGACAAAGATATTACAAGAAGTACAGATCAGTATCCCTCATGAATATATCTTAAAATCCTCAACAAATTCTAGAAAACAAAATGCATCAACACATGAACAGGATTATACATCATAATCAACTGGGATTTAACCCAGGAATGCAAGGGTGGTTCAACCTATGAAAATCAATGTAGCACACCATATCAATGGAATAGACGGGGAAAAAAAACACGATCATCTCCACAACTGCAGGAAAAGCATTTGACAAGATCCAGCACCCTTTCATGATTAAAAAAAAAGAAAAGCATTCAACACAAACTAGAAATAAAAGGGAACTTCCTCAATCTAACAAAGGCATCTACAAAAAACTCACAGCTAGCATCATACTCAATGGTAAATGAATGAAAACTTCCCCCTTAAGATCAGGAACAGCATAGGATATCCACTCTTGCCACTTTTATTCAACACAGTATTGAAGTTCAAGACAGGTTAATTAAGCAAGAAAAAGAAATTAAAGGCATCTAGATTGGAAAGAAAGTAGTAAAACTCTCTCTGTGTGCAGATGACATGATCTTGAATATAGAAAATCTTAAGGAATCCACACACCAAAATTTAGAGCTAATAGACAAGGTTCAGCTAGGTTTCAGGATAACATACAAAGATCAGTTGTATTTCTGTACACTAGCAATGAACAATACAAAATTGAAATTAAGAAAATAAGTTTATTTACAGTAGCATCAAAAAGAATAAAATACTTAGGAGTAAATTGAACAAAAGAAGCACAACGCTTATATGCTGAAAACTATTTTTAAAAATTAGAGAAGACTTAAGTACATTGAAAAATATCCTATGTTCATAAACTGGAAGACTTAACATTGTTAAGATAGCAATACTCCACAAACTGATCAATGCAATCTCCATCAAAATCTGAGCTTCCTTTAGTGAAAAAATTGACAAGCCAATTCTAAAATTCATATAGAAATGCAAGGGATCCCAAAGAGCCAAAATAATCTTGGGGGAAAAAAAGAACAAAATTGGAGGACCCACACTTTCCAATTTCAAAACCTACTACAAAGCTACAGTAATCAAGTCTGTTGTGCTGGCATAAGGATAAACATACAGATCAATGGTAGAAATTTCATAGTCAACAAATAAACTCTCACATTTATGGTCAACTGATGTTTGAAAAGAGTGTTAAGACCATTCAATGGAGAAAGAATAGCCTTTATGGTGCTGGGACAACAGGACATCTATATGTAAAACAATGAAGTTGGACCCTACTCATACCACTTACAAAGATTAACTCAAAATGGATGAAAGACCTAAACATAAGAGCTAAAACTATAAAACTCTTAGAAGGAAACATAGGCATAAATCTTGGTGACTTTGGATTAGGCAATGGATTTTTAGATATGATACCTAAAGCACAAGCAAACCAAAGACAAAATATAGATAAATTGGACTGTTTCAAAATTTAAAACATTTGTGTTTCAAAGAGTCTATCAAGAAAGTAAAACGAGAGCCCACAGAATGGGAGAAAAGATTTGCAAATCACATAACTGCTAAGGGTCTAATGTTCAGAATATATAAAGAGCCCTTTCAACTCAATAAGTTGGGCTTCCCTGGTGGCGCAGTGGTTGAGAGTCCACCTGCCGCTGCAGGGGACACAGGTTCCCTCTGGGGAGGATCCCACATGCGGAGCGGCTGGGCCCGTGAGCCATGGCCGCTGAGGCTGCGCGTCCGGAGCCTGTGCTCCGCAACGGGAGAGGCCACAACAGTGAGAGGCCCGCATACCGCAAAAAATTTTTTAAAAAAAGACAAATTACTTGATTTTAAAAATTGTCAAAGGGTTTGAATAGACATTTCTCGAAAGGAGATATACAAATAGCCAGTAAGCACATGAAAAACTGCTCATCATCATTAGTCATTAGGAAAACATCAAAATTACAACAACACAACCTTTCACACCCATAAAATGGCTCTAATCCAAAAATGAACAATAACAAGTGTCGGTAAGGATGTAAGAATGTACAGGGATGCAGCTGCTTTGGAAACAGGTTTGGCAGCCTGTCTGTTTCCTATTTGTACTGTAAAAAATTACCAGAAATTTAGTGGCTTAAAACGAAGTTACAGCCTACGGTTCTAGGGGTCAGGAGTTCATGATCAGTTTCATTGGACTAAAGTCAAGATGTTGGCAGAGCTGTTTCCTCCTGGAGGCTCTGAGAGGAGAGTCTATTTTCTTGCCTTTTTCAGCCTCTAGTGGGGCTTCTTGTGTTGCTTGGCCTTTGACCCCTCCCATCTTCAAGGCACTACACGCTCATGCCTGCTTTTGCTCTGCCTTGTCCTTCATCCTTCTTATTATTATAAGGACAGATGGGATTACATTGGGTCCATCCAGATAATCCAGGATAATTTCCACATCTCAAGATCCTTAATCTGGGGACTTCCCTGGTGGCGCAGTGGTTAAGAATCCGCCTGCCAATACAGGGGACATGGGTTCGAGCCCTAGTCTGGGAAGATCCCACATGCCGTGGAGCAACTAAGCCCGTGCGCCACAACTACTGAAGCCCGTGCACCTAGAGCTCATGCTCCACAACAAGAGAAGCCACCACCATAAGAAGACCGCGCACCACAACAAAGAGTAGCCCCCGCTCACCACAACTAGAGAAAGCCTGTGCACAGCAACAAAGACCCAACGCAGCCAAAAAAAAAAAAAAAGAAAGAAAAATCCTTAATCTAACCACATCTACAAAATCCCTTTTGTCATATAAGGTAACATTCACAGGTTCTGGGGATTAGGATAGGGAGATATTGGGGGTGGGGGGACATTATTCAGCTCACCACAAGCACTGTCTCAAAGAGTTAAACTTAGAATTATCATACGACCCAGCAATTCAACGGCTACATATACCTGACAGAACTGAAAATATGTCCAGACAAAAACCTGTGCATAAAACGTTCATAGCGGGGACCTGGTGGGCCAGTGGTAAAGAAACCACATTCCAAGGCAGCGGGCGAGGCTTCGATCCCTGGTCAGAGAACTAAGATCCAACATGCCACGGGGCAACTAAGTCTATGCGCCACAACTACTAAGCACCTCAACAAGAGAGCCTGCGTGCCGCAAACTACAGAGCCCACGCGCCCTGGAGCCTGCACGTCACAACTAGAGAGAGAAAACCCACACGCCACAACTAGAGAGAGAAAACCCACACGCCACAACTAGAGAGAAGCTTGTGCACCGCAACAAAGAGCCAGCGTGTCACAACAAAAGATCCCGCATGCCTCAAGGAAGGTCCTGCATGCCACAACTAAGACCCGATGCAGCCGAAAATTTAAAAAACTAAAAAATAAAAATAAATTTTTTTGAGAAAAAAAAAGTTCATAGTGGCATTACTTATAACACCCCCAAAATGGAAACAATCCAAATGTCCATCAACTAATGAATGAACAAAATGTGGTATACAATGAAATATTATTCACCCACAAAAAGGAAAGTACTGACACATGCTACAACATCAATGAACCTTGCAAACATTTTGCTGATGGAAAGAAGCCAGGCACAAAAAGCTATGTATTATATGATTCCCTTTATATGAAATATCCAGAATAGGTAAATCCACAGAGACAAAGTAGATTCATGGTCACCAGAGGCTGGGGGAAGGAGGAGTGAGGAGTGACTGCTTCGTGGGTGTGGGGTTTCTACTGAAGTGATGAGTATGTTCTGAAATTAGTAAGTGGTGATGGTCTCACCACCTTGCGAGCGTACTAGAAACCACTGATTATATTCTTTAAAAGGGTGAATTCTGTGGTATGTGAATTAGAATTTTAAAAGGAACATGCTAATATAGGATAAAAAAGAAAACTCTTTCATAGTTGTGTTTCATAGTTTCATCTTCCTTGGGTGGCAGGAATCCTAGGGACTCCTCTAGACGAATGAAGCTGGGTAGAGTAGGGTTCAGAGTCCTACGGCAATTCAAAGAATGATCACAGCCATCCCATTTGGTGGACAGTAGAACATCATGAGATCCACTTGCCCAGATTGAACCAATCTCTGCCCTCTAAGAGGCTTAATCCTAGCAGGATGCAAGGATGCACATGGATAGTTAACATAACAGATCATAAAAGACATGAAGACACAACACCATCAGAGTTCTAACCCTCCTAAGTCAGGGCATTCAGCAAAAGATTCACCACAACAATATTGGCCTGGAAGTACCCCAGGATTTGCCTTGAGTGAGGTTGGGGCGGATGGAGAATGGAAGCTAGATGACAGCATTCAAGTCCTAGGTAAGACGTGACACGTCAAGTGACTATGTGCCTCCAGTGAGGGAGAACCTCCATGACCCCTCATTTTCTGTTTCCAGCTGAATGGCAGCAAGTGAATTTTCAATGAGAGGCAGCATCTTCTCCACCCCGTTAGAACATAGATCCCAGACTCACAGCCACAAAGCTAATGACACTTAGATTTCTCGAAACACCAGTTTAGTTCTAATCACCATCTCTCTACCCCTTTCCTTAAAGGAACTCCATTAGAGCTTGCAAGTTCTGACTCAAACATTTTCAACGCAGAGAAACTTACTAAGGATGTGTTTTATACCCAACTGCCCTAAATGCCATGTTCCCGACATACCCCTTTGGTCTGTTGCTCAGAAGCGTCAGGGGAGACATCCGTGATGTTTCTCCTCTTCAAGGACTGCTCATCCTTCTTGGCTTTGCGGAGCTCCAGGCTGACTGCTATCCTCTGCTGCCGCCTCATCTAATGAGGAAAAGAAAGGGAGCCCTTAGAGCTGGGAAGTCAGCTTGTCACCCTGTTTAGCCTTTAGAGCACACTTCAAAGCATCCAATTTCACTTTTACAGATGCAACAGGCTGGAAGAGTTCAGATCACACAGCTAGTCAACAGTCAGCTCAGTTAGCCTCCTCTGCTTCTTTCTCCTCCTCTACCACCTCTAGACAGATCACCAATCTTCCTCCCAAAGTGAAGGAAGACCATTTACACCCATTGGCCAGCCAGGATTCTCAGGTGTAGAGACCTCTGAGCAAAGCATCCCATTGCCCTGAATCTGAGCACATCTTCATTGGTGCTGATTACTTCCAGAGAAGCAGGCCTGTGCCTTCTAGCTGTGGGCACCCAGGTGGGGCAGGGAACTGAAGGGAGCACCCCGGCTCCAGGTGTCCTTGACCATTTCCACTGTTGGGAATCAGCCTATAGGTCATTCAAACCTTGATCCAATCCCAAGAGTTTTACTTGGACACCAGACTGAGAAAGATGGAAATTCTAAAAACAAACCCCCCTTTTCTTCTTTTATCAGGCAAAACTCAGACCTTACAGTATTGAGAATCCTGGGGAAATGACCTAATCTTTATGGATAGATGAGTTTTGGGTTGAAGACTTTAAAATATTAATTATAAGGAAGTCAGTGTGTATTAGATACTTCTGCTTCCTTAAAGGAGCTATTTGAGCCTTGCTTGAAACTAGGGTCAATGGGAATTCCCTGGTGGTCCAATGGTTAGGACTTGGTGCTTTCACTGCTGGGGACCGGGGTTCAATCCCTGGTCGGGGAACTAAGATCCCGCAAGCCATGCGGCGCAGCCAAAAAAAAAAAAAAAAAAGAAAAGAAAATAGGGTCATTGTGGTGTTATCCGGAAAGGGGGGGACACACTGGGGGCCTATGGAGCCAGTTGTCGTGTTGCTCCCATCACTAAGCGGCCCTTCCCCAAAGAGAATTTGGTACCTTTGGCTTCTACCTTCTCATTTCCTGGCCCTTCCTGCTGCTGTCCCCACAGAGGGTTTGATTTCTTTGTTCTAATTGGTTTCCTTTAATCTGCGGTGGTCTTGGAAGCCAGACAGCCAAGCTTGTTGGAAAGGGTGTAAGTAAGAGGGATTTGGCTTTGGACGGTGTTCAACTGCGTGGCTATGCCCTTGTACTCTCCTTATCCTCAGCTGCCTTTCAGATTCCCAAGGCGTAGCCAACTTGATATGTCAGTCAAGATACATAGATATAGGACACAGAGCTAGACAGAAAACTTGGCGACCAGAGAAGCTGAATGAGAGATTCACACACAGCACAGCCTCCCTGGCCCAGCCCTCGTGCTCATCCCAGTAGAGAGAGCAGTCTGGACTTTTCACTTCTGAGTCTTATTTCTCTTCAAGGCATGCTGGCTGGTACCTGTATTCCCAACATCTTAGCTCCTTGGTAAGCCCCCTTGACATGCAGAGCTGCAGGTAAGCATCTATATACCAGGTACTTGATGATGCTACTCAGGTCCTAAGAGGTAGGTATCAGCCCTGTTTTATAGATGAAGAAACTGAGGCTCTGAAGTTCAATAGTTTCAAGATCACATGGAGACCTTGATCTGAGTCTACAGTTGTCCGACCAACTCCATGAGGTTTGATCCTCCCCACCTTCAATATTTTACTATGAGATTTTCAGATATACAGAAAAGTTAAAAGGATTATTCAATGAACATCCATGCACTTACCCACAATGAACATCCATGCACTTACCCACAATGAACATTCTGCTATACTTGCTTGTTCACCCCATCTAGCCCACTCTCCACAATTTTTTTTTTTTTTTTTTTTTTTTTTGCGGTACGCGGGCCTCTCACTGTTGTGGCCTCTCCCATTGCTGAGCACAGGCTCCGGATGTGCAGGCTCAGCGGCCATGGCTCACGGGCCCAGCTGCTCCGCGGCATGTGGGATCTTCCCAGACCGGGGCACGAACCCGCGTCCCCTGCATCGGCAGGCGGACTCTCAACCACTGCGCCACCAGGGAAGCCCTCCACTATTTTTAATGCATTTCAACCATGTGCTTTTTACTGCGCCCATCCTTGATAGAGTAAGGTATTGCTTCATACTCACAGATGCATCTTTGCCACGATACTTAAATTTTCTCAGCCTCTCTTCCGGAGCTTCTAAAGTCGGCATATTGACTAGAAGAAGTAAAGCACCTGTAGGTAGGACAGTTCCAAAGAGATTTTCAGTGCCCAGTATGTGGTTACTATGTAAAAGCCATCCGGGCTGTAAGCCCTTAAAGGACCCACGGTGGAACAGAGAGCAGCATCCACAGGCATCACATGCCAGTTCAACAGGCAATGAGCATCATGGGAACTCAGAGGGGACCAGCCCTGGGCTACAGGAGTAAGGGATATCTTTTTAGGGGCAGTTTGGCTCGAGCTGGGCTTTTGAAGGCTAGGGTAGGCTGGAAGGAAAGCACAGAACCCTTCCATGTGGCTGGGTCCAAGGAGTTCTGTACAGAGCATATGTACAGGATGCTGAGGAGCCCAACCAGGCTATGACAGGAAGATGGTCCTCTTCTCCTACATCCGATCCACCAGCACATTAGTACAGGACTATCTCAAGCATGTCCCACTCCTAATTTTTTAGAGGACTTCCTCCACCCTGGTCCAGCCCACCATCATCTTTCACCCACACTATGGCAACTGCCTCCAAACTCTACTCCTTGCTTCTACCATTGCCTTATCCCAATCTGTTCTCTACACAAAGCCATGTGATCTTTTAAAAAGAAACTGACCATGTAATGTCCCCCACTTTTTTCCCATCCTCTACTGGCTGGTTGATCTCAGAAGAAAACTCAAGTTCACCATGATGCCCACCCTACGTGAGCTGGCCTCAGCCCACTTTTACCCAACGATTCTTTCCTATCTAAGAAGCAAAGTATCTTCCCAATCTGTCTGTTTCATTTTCTCCATAGCTTTTACGACAACTCAATATTTTCTTGTTAGTGCATCTTCCCCTCCATACTCCCGAGGACAATGGGACCATGCGTGTCTTAGTTATGATTCCTCAGTCCCTTCACAATGCATGGCATGTAGTAAGTAGGTACTCAAATATTTGTTAGAAGAGGGTGGTGAGCGATAAGCTCACAAAGGGAGTTAGCCCTCCATTAGAGGAGGTTATTCAGATCAGGGCAAGTTTGGACCTCCTACAGGGCAGCAGGGAATAACCTTTCTTACAAGCATGTAATGAATATTCGTCTGTTTCTAAGTATACAGGATGGGCCAGACTACATTCTACCAAAGAGAAAACTGGATAAAGATGACCAACAGACTCTCTTCTTGAGAGCAGAGCAGCTGGGAATAATTTTGGTAGGAAAGACTAATTTAGACATATCAATTTGGATGGGACGGTGTAGACAACTTGGAGAATTCTGTGAGGAGAGAGCCAAGGAGAGAGAAGAGGAACTCTATCTGAGAACAGAACAAGAATTGAGTCTTGGTGACCTGTGTATTAGGGTCCAAGAAAACAAAGAGCCAGCAAGGGACCGGGGAAAGGAGGGAATTTGAGACAGAACAACAGAAGCACAGCCTCAGAGGCACTACCGGTTAACAGCGGCTACCATGCCAGGGACAAATCCATAAAAAGAAGCACCACCAGCCCCAGACAGATAGGAGAGCAAGTCAGCTGAGCCTCAGAGCTGAGGCTTCACTGCTGTGACTTTGCTTGTTCTAAGGCATTAGTCTCTTTAGGAGCTTGGGCAAGAATAGCTGACAATGTGTGCAAATCTGAGAGTGGGAAATGCAAATTACTTCCCAGAATTGACCAGTTGCTCCCTCCCCACAGCACATCTCATCTGGAGTGGTGGAGAGTGACACAGTGGGTCACACAATGGGTCACAGGAACATTTGCGAAGCTCTAAACATTCCGTTAACAAAGTCACACTGGTCACCTCCACCACCCCAACCCCCAGAGAGTCAAGGAGCCTCGGTGACTTCCATAGCCCTTCCATTGCTGTGTATTTACCAGGAGAAGCACCACGTATAAGTTGGCTTGAGACAATCTCAGGCTTTAGATTAATTCGGTTAAAAGTTCAAGCTGGAGGTAGACTGACCTCCAACAATACACCAGAAGCCAGCACATCAGGAAGAAGAAAGAATGATGCTGCAGGACAATCTCAGCCCTGGAGGCTCAGGCCAGAGAGTAACCATGTCCCATCCCTTCATCTACTTTAAAGTCATCTCCAATCCTGCCCCATCAGGAAAGAAAGAGTTGCTTTTTACCCAGTGACCCACAGGTAAATCATTGCTATTCATCATGACACCCTTGAAAACACCATCGCAAAAGAGTTTTCCAGTTGCTGTAATAGCCAAGGTCAAAAGGATGATCAGTTGCAACCCGAGATTTGGGTTTAAATAAGGAGCTATATGCTACATCTCCGAGAGGTAAGACATATGGCAATATAAATTAGGAGCAGGATAGTATTATGGGCCTATTTCAGACAGCAATGGCCAAAATGTGTTTATTACATACCAGGAATATTGGACACTTAGGATTAAATGAAGCAACATGATGAGGTATCACCCCACACCAGTCAGAATGGCCATCAACAAAAGTCTACAAACAATAAATGCTAGAGAGGGTGTGGAGAAAAGGGAACCCTACTATGCTGTTGGTGGGAATGTAAATTGATATAGCCACTGTGGAGAGCAGCATGGAGGCTCCTTCAAGAACTAAAAATAGAACTACCATATGAACCAGTAATCCCACTCCTGGGCATATATCTGGACAAGACTAATTCAAAAAGCTACAGGCACCCCAAAGTTCATTGCAACACTATTTATGATAGCCAAGACATGGAAGCAACCTAAATGTCCATCAACAGAGGAATGGATAAAGAAGATGTGGTATATATGTACAATGGGATACTACTCAGTCATTAAAAAAAAACACGAAATAATACCATTTGCAGCAACATGGATGGACCTAGAAATTCAATTCATACTAAGTGAAGTCAGGCAGAGAAAGACATATCATATGATATCACTCATATGTGGAATCTAATTTAAAAAAAATGATACAGGGCTTCCCTGGTGGTGCAGTGGTTGAGAGTCCACCTGCTGATGCAGGGGACACGGGTTCGTGCCCCAGTGCGGGAAGATCCCACATGCCGCGGAGTGGCTGGGCCCGTGAGCCATGGCCGCTGAGCCTGCACGTCCGGAGCCTGTGCTCCGCAACGGGAGAGGTCACAACAGAGAGAGGCCCGCGTACCGCCAAAAAAAAAAAAAAAAAAAAAAAGATATAAATGAACTTATTCACAAAACAGAAACAGACTTACAGATATCAAAGACAAACTTATGGTTACCAAAGGAGAACTGTGGAGGGGAGGGATAAATCAGGAGCTTGGGATTAACATACATACATTACTATATATAAGATAGATAATCAACAGGGACCTACTGTATAGCACAGGGAACTCTACTCAATATTCTGTGATAAACGATATGAGAAAAGAATCTGAAAAAGAATGAATATATGTATATGTATAACTGAATCACTTTGCTGTACACCTGAAACTAACACAACACTGTAAATCAATTGCACTCCGATAAAATTTTTTAAAATAAATTAATAAAAAACTCAAAAAGCATGAAGCAACATTAACAGTAAGGGAGAGAGAGCCCCATTTTGCAAGTGAGGAAACCTTTGCAGATGCCATTTGCCAAAGTTCCCACAGCTGTTAAGCCTCAGAGCCAGGAATCAGCCTATGTCTGACTCCTGCGTCATGCTTTGGATCACTAAACTTTGCAGCCGTAATCTGTAACAAAGTCAGATTAGGAAACACCAAGTCTCCACCGTGGGTGGCACTTAACACATGGGTGAGATGTTGGAAAACAGGAAAGCGCACCGTTTTAGGCAATGGAAACAACAGAGGCCACTTTGGAAACACTCTGTTGCCACCTCATTGCTGCGTCTCACTCACTGTTCGGGGTCTGACCAACTCAGCTCATGAGACTGTCTGAATGTGCACAGAGGCCGGTTTGGTACACGGGGATGAAATGCTTTTGCTCCTTGAGAGACCCAAGACAGGGCCTAGTTCTAGGACTGTTGCCATGGGAACCATGCATGCTTCTGCCACATCTCAGATGGTATGGCCATAAGGAACCTGGGAAGTGGATCCAGGGGTTCAGAGGGCCGCCACTTTCCTTCAAATCAAATATGAATGGGAATTCCCTGGAGGTCCAGTGGTTAGAACTCGGTGCTTTCACCGCCATGGGCCTGGGGTTCAATCACCGGTCGGGGAACGAGGATCCCACAAGCTGCGCGGTGCAGCCAAAAACCAAAAACCAAAAATCAAGTGGAAGGCCTTTATCAGGTGGCATAATCAGGAAAGCCTGACTTCAGATCAGAGTCCTCCCTTGTCCCTGAAAGCAGTTTGAAAGTCACAGATTTGGCCACACCACTTCATTTGGGGACATCCTGCAAAGCCAGCTGCAAAGCAGATCCTTCTGGCTTTCACAGGCTTCTCTACTCACAGCTCAAACATGATTCCTTCCCCTCACATGGCTATTTCTAGCACCAGGAGAGCTGGCTACCCCGTCATCCTTTAACAGTAGTATAATGAGAACGCTAATTTGGAGGCTTTGAGTTATGCAACAAACTCAAAGTCAGTACCTTTCTTCATTGATTCTCTAAATTTGAGATCCAGAGAAAGCCAGACTAGTTACGTAGGCAAGCACCATCAACATAGGGGCTGACACCACTCCCGCAGCCTCAGGACAGCTCTGCTCCTCCCCACACTATGAGACCCCCCTGCCCTGGGTGTCAGGTGGCAGAAGCCCACCCAAGGGACCCTCCCTGGCCATGCCTTAGTAATGGCACGGGATCACTTTCTCTGGTGGGAGCATTACAGGCCATTTGGTTTTTTCTGTCCTTCCCTAGGTCTAGCCAAACTTTCACTGTGAGCATCTTTCATGAACCCAAACCGGCTTTAAATTAAGATATGTCTCATCACCCCAGAGCTGGCTTCTATAAAGGATTTTTCTGATTTTAATACATGCTCACGGCATAAGAAAATGAAATACTTCAGAAGCGTACTGAGCATTAACTCCCCATAACCCCTCTCCTCCTCCAAGTTAACCTCTGAAAACGCACACCACCCTCTACACGCCCCAGCCGCTCTGCATGTGCTCCGAGGTGCTGATTGCAGGAGGGGAGCCGATCACAGACAGGGTTTGGCAGCATGCTTCTTCACTTCGCCTGTACCGGGGACATCTTTCGATGTGTGTTCAGATCTACATCACTAACAGCCCGTTGTTCAAACAAAGTGGGATTTGTTTTAAGCTAAAACCACGCATTGGGTTGGAGTGAGTGAGGCTTATTCGGAAGGACTGAGCCGACCTCAGCTCCAAGGTCAGCAAGCAGACACCGCTGGGGCTGGAGTGGGCTCCCGGGGAAGGGGGGTGGTCTCCACTTCCAGGGCCCCCGCCCCCGCCCCCGCCCCCTCCACTGGCATTCTTCCGCTCCCTGCACGGTTTTACCAAATAGAGGTGTCCTGACACCACCTTGGAGGCTGGGAGACACACAGCCATGCCTCCCTCCCCGGCCCATGCTGGCCAAGATGAGAGGCACGTGTCAAAGCAAGAAGGAAGCAAGCAACCAGGCCTCCTTCCCGTGATCCACCTCCAAGGCTTGGAAAGGCTTTGTTCCCCAGGTGAGACCGTCCCGAGGGATATTTCAGGGAGTAGGACACCAGCAAAGACGCAGGGCACACGGATCTACAGGCTGCCGGCTGCCATGCGGGTGACGCAGCCCCAGGCCCCCTGCCATCCCCCCAACCCCGCCTGGGCTCTGGAGGGTGAAGGGTCCCCACCAACTACCACCCCCTCCTCACCCATCCTGAAAACAAGCCAAGCACCCCTTAGCACAGCTTCTCTCGACCAAGACTGAGGTTCAACAGGGCAAGGCCCAGCCTGGGCCTCCTGGGAGCCACTGCTCCAAGCAGGCCACCAGCTTTGGGGGAGGGAATGACCGCAGCAACCTCTCTGGGGCCCCCAAACAGCTTCCAAGGTCCCCGGCACCCTCCACCCACCCATCACTCACCTGACAGGGAGCCGCAGTCTCCAGCCCCCTGGTTGGCCTTAAATGCTCTCAGCAGGTGGCATGTCTTTAGGGGCATTTGGCCCATCCCCACGGGGCTGGTTTCTGACCAATGTCAACTGTTCTTGGAATCACGTGGGGAGCTCCGCCCACCCTGCCGCCAGGGCCCCACCCCAGAGACTGATTGAGCTGGCCTGTGGGGTGCGGAGGGAGGCCTAGGTCTCCAGGTGACTCTCATGCACCGACAAGGTACAGATGGGAGCCTCAGAGGCACCACGGACCTTCAGGTTCTGCAGCTGCAGCCTTGGAGACCCTCAGATGGATGATCAAGAGGCGAGGGGCGGCGGCATCTACCTCCAGGGAAGGGTTTGTATTCTGGGTGTTTTAAGGCTTCCAGGATTCAGCCGGATTGAGTGGCCTCTTCCTAAAATTGAAGGATTAGGCTTAAAGCTGCTGTCGAACAGTTAACAAATGTTTCTTCCCAAGGCAGGCAAAAGATTGGGTGGTGGCGAGAATGGGTCTGCCTCGTATCGAAATGGAAATAGGAACAAAATTTCATGTATTTCTTCAACAAATATTTATTGTCCCCACTGTGTTTCAGGCCCTGGTGTGCAACAGTGAACAAGATGACCTGGTTCCCGCCCTCCCATCAGGAGCAGAGATGGGCCTAGAGTGGGAACAGGAGAGTAATTGCAACAACACAGGGCAGGGGAGGTCAGGGAGGGCTTCCTGGAAGAGGTGATGCTAGAGCCACGTCTGTAGGAAAAGGAGTCAGCAGATGAAAAATTGTGAGAAAAATGCTCCAGGCAGAGGGAACAGCATAGCAAAAGGCACTGAGGCAAGAAAACCCAGCCATGGTTCACTTGGGAACAGAGGCTGTTCAGGATTGTTAGAGGGACGATGGGGTCAGGTGCCTGGTCAAAGATGGCCTGGTGTACAGGGGAGGGGCAGAGGAAGCCATCCACTCTGGTCCAGGCAGTAGGGAGTTGCACTGTCTGTAGGAGATTTTTTTTTTATTAATTTTTTTAAAATAAATTTATTTCATTTATTTATTTTTGGCTGTTGGGTCTTTGTTGCTGTGCACGGGCTTTCCCTAGTTGTAGCAAGCGGGGGCTACTCTTTGTTGCAGGGCGCAGGCTTCTCATTGTGGTGGCTTCTCTTGCTGCGAAGCACGGGCTCTAGGTGCACGGGTTTCAGTAGTTGTGGATTGCGGACTCAGTAGTTGTGGCTCGTGGGCTCAGTAGTTATGGCTCGTGGGCTCTAGACCACAGGCTCAGTAGCTGTGGCACACGGGCTCAGCTGCTTTGCAGCACATGGGATCTTCCTGGACCAGGGCTCCAACCCATGTCCCCTGCATTGGCAGGTGGATTCTTAACCACTGACCCACCAGGGAAGCCCTGTAGGGGATTTTTAATCAATGATAAAACCAATTACGTCTGTTTGCTCTTGGAGCCAGGAATTCCAAAGAGTGTCAGGGGGCTGCATCCACCTGTTACTCACTCTTTGAAGGTGTTTGGACTTTGTGCGGAGAGCAGCAGGCAGCCCCCGAAGGTCCCAGCAGGGTTGTGTCCCTATTTGCCTTATTTTTACTTTCTTTTTTTTTATTATGGAAAGTTCAAAATTTGTAAAAGGGGAGAGAAGAGTACAAACGAATCCTTGAGGACACCGAGGTCCAACAGTTACCAACTCCACCTTTCTTTCTTCTCCCCCCATCTTTTTTATTATGTGTTTATTGATTTTGGTTGGTGTGTTATAAAGGAAATCGCAGGCATATCATTTCATCCATAAAGTTTCAGAATGAATCTCTAACAGATAGACTTAAAAACTAAACCAAAATACCATGATCACACCTACCAAAAGCAACATTCTTAGTGGGTCATTTTAGAATATTTAGGCTAACCTGGAGGGAAGGGGTAAGAGGAGGATTCTTTCCCAGGTGGGGCTAGAAAGAGGAGGTGTCTGACCCCAGGACACCCTGGTTACAGCAGGAGATGGGGGAGGAGAAGTCGGGGTTCTGAGTTGGTGAAGCATGGGGTTCAGTGTTGGACCCGCACATCCAGGTGCCTGGAGAACATCGAGGTGGGGATACAGCAAAGGCCAGTCGGCTCAGAACTGGGGTGGGACCCGGTGAGCTGCTTGAGGCAGTGGTGGGTGATAATGACACAGAGATATAAGTTAAAGCTGTGGTTTCAAGCTGAGGTGGCTGGTAAGGGATGGTTTCAGAAAAGGGGAATTCAGGATGACTTACGGGAGGCCTGATTCCCACAGGATCCAAGGCCAGCAGAGAGATTGCCCTAGGCCTCCCTGTTCTGCCCAAGGCATTTGAGACAACCCACCTCTCTCCACCTCCACTTGGGACCGGCGACCCTCCCACCTCATCACAGCCGTCACTGCTTTGGCCTGTGCCCCTTCGGGCCTTCAAACACACACACACACACACACACACACACACACATGCACAGATCCTTTAAACATTTAAGTCAAGTTACACCACTTTGCTGCTCAAACGCTCCAGTGCTCCCAACATCCCTACAATCGCCTGTGAGGCCCTTCATGCTCTGCCTTGCCGCCCATCCTCGTCCTCTGACCTTACTCCCTCCACTCTGGCTCCAGCCACCCTGGCCTCCTCTCGGTCCTGCAAACACATCAGGACCACGCTGGCCTCAGGGCCTTTGCACCTGCTGTTCCCTGTGCCTCCCTCACTTCCTTCAGGTGTCAGTTTTGAGAGACCATTCCTGGTCACCCTGTCTAAAATCAAACCTCACCCCATCCTTGCATCCCCACCTGACTCACTTCATTCTGATGTTCTCCCGGGCAGCACTTGCTAACAACTGAAATGCAATGCATTCACTTGTTTATTTCCCATCCCCACCCCTGAAATAGAGCATAAGCTCTACGAGGGTAGGGACATTGTCTGTTTGACTCGATGCTTTATCCCCACGGCCAGGAAGAGTCATTGCTCATTATATTTGTGGAATGCATAAGTGGGCGTGCTGGCCCCAGAGCCAGGCTCTCCCCCCGCCCCCACTGTGTTCCAGGCGTTCCCCCCTCCATCACCCAGGAAGTACCCAGGGTGTACGGTGGGCGTGCTCAATACCCTTCCCAAGCCAAGCATTGAACTGGCGTCCTTTGAGTAAATCGAATCAGCTCACCACACAGAGCCCACAGTCGCCACCCAGAGGACTCAGAAAAGCAGCAGGAAGATCACTTCAGATGGAATCCAAGTCCTCAAGTGGAGGTCACTTCATCCTCTCCGACTCCTAAGCCCCGATCACTGGCAAGGGCCACACCGTCCACCCAGGCTGGGAGCATGACCTCAGCTCCCCGCTTCCATCTCCTTCCTCCATCAGCCCCACCCTCCACTGAGCCCCTTTCCTCGACCCTCCCGACCTCTGCTCGGGGCTGACCCCTGGGGACCACTTGCCCACTGGCCTGACGGCAGGTTCCTACACCTTTCCAACAAACTCTTACGTTAAATTCTCGAGATTGAATTACCTGGATGGGTTTGTTTACCTGGTTTGTTTAACCTGCCTTGACTCCTCTGATGCAGTAGGAATTACCAATCGCATTTCACAGAGTGGGAAACTGAGGCTGCCGACCTCGATGTGAATTGCCTGAGGTTACATGATGGGAAGACCAGGTCTGTGTGGCCCCATCTTTGCCTCAGTGTGTGCTACTGCCTGTGCTGGGGTCGCAACTGTTTCCCTTCCTTCCTCCCTCCCTCCTTCCCTCCCTCCCTCCTTTCCCCCCTCCCTTCTCTCTCTCTTTCTCTGTCTCTCTCTCTCTTTCTTTTTTTATGGTAGTAAAATACCTTAACATAGGGCTTCCCTGGTGGCGCAGTGGTTGAGAGTCCGCCTGCCGATGCAGGGGACACAGGTTTGTGCCCCGGGAAGATCCCACATGCCATGGAGCGGCTGGGCCCGTGAGCCATGGCTGCTGGGCCTGCGCGTCCAGGGCCTGTGCTCCGCAACGGGAGAGGCCACAACAGTGAGAGGTCTGCGTACCGAAAAAAAAAAAAAAAAACCATAACATAAAATTGACTGTTTTAACCATTTTTGAGTACACTCACGCTGCTGTGCAGCCATCACCAGCGTCCATCTCTGGAACTCTTTTCATCTTTCCAAACTGAGACTCTGTCCCCATTAAACACTGACTCCCCAGCCCCTGGCACCCACCCTTCTACTTTCTCTCTGTGTGAATGTCATGACTCTAGGGACCTCATATAAGTGGAATCACACAGTATTTGTCCTTCTGGGACTGTCTTACTTCATTCAGCGTGACGTCCTCAAGGTCCATCATGTTGTAGCAGTGGTCAGAATTTCCTTCCTTCTGATTTCTTTCTTTAAAACAAGAACATGTTTTTCATGTTCACGTAGCATCATTAATACTGTTATTTACAGTGGACTCCCAAGTGGTGGGGGAGGGGGAGGAGTATTTACCGTTGACACAGTTTACACCGGCCAGCACAAGGCTCTAGTAAACACAGACTGATTTCTACTCGGTTTTCATTGTCTTTAAATCCTCTGCAGTCAGGACCCCTCCTTGTTACCCATGTCCCTCGCCACCTGCTCCATCATCCCCCAACTCCGTGCATCACTGGTTATTTATAAATGCCCGTTCATTTATATTAATAATGTAAAAGGGATTAAAAAAAGAACCCCAGAATTGGAGAGTTGATGTCACAATTCCTCAGGGGATCCAGGGAAGGTTTTGTCCTTGAGGTCAGTCTTTGAGAATCCACAGCTCCGTGGGAATCCATGGCTCCTGACAAAGGCAGCTGTCACCGTCCTTGGCCTCTGCACATGCGAGCTTGTGTGTATGTGTGTATATGTCTGTGTGTGTTTCTGTGTGGGTATGCCGGTGTGTGTCTCTGTGTTTGTGTGTATGTGTGCATCTGTGTATGTGAGTGTGTCTGTGTTGCGTCTGTGTATCTGTGTGTATGTGAGTGTGTCTCTGTGTCCATGTGTCTGTCTGTGTGTGTCCCTGTGTGTCTGTGTGTGTGCACACATGTGTCAGAATGTCCCCAGATCCTGGGGGAACTCTAACTTCCCAGGATGCTGACGCTTAAGGAGTTCATTTCAGATTCTTGGGAAATGCTATTTGGCCCAGAACCAGGAGAAGAGGAGGAAAGGGGATATTAAGGAAGACAGAAAAAGGAACCCACATTGATTATTTATCAAGTCTGAGGCTCCCCAGTAAAATCAGGTCTGAATCCTTCCACACAGCAGTTATTTCCTCAAAGCATTTGTATTTTCTGGGCTGTTCGGCACCATCCCTCCCAAGTTTCTCATCCACCTGATTGTCCTAAGCATTTGGTTTTCTGGGGGTGAATTTTCTCCTCGTTGGGGCCGCTGAATAGCAGAGGCACAAGTCGCACCCAGGGTCCAGGGTTGTGTGTGGCTTTCCCCGACACCACGTGACCTCAGGAACTGGGCTGTGGACACGGCTCCTTTGGGAGCAGCTCCTGGGTGCCTACTCTGTGCTGGCCTCTGCGAGGTGCAGGAGTGAACCTGACAGGGTCCCTGCTGCCGAGAAACTAAGAATCACAGTTGTCATCGCTCGAGCACCGAGGCTCTCACAATCACATAGGGTCTTTGGTCCACCATCATCACCTCACCATGTGACAACTGGGTGAGATGGATATTATCATCATCCCAGATAAAGGAGGGAGGGAGGTATTCAAAGACAGCACTGTGTGTCCAGCACGGTACTCCCACTCCCTGTGATGGCTCTGTGGGGGACATGCTGTCCTCACAGAGTACAGGAGAATAAGGCCAAGGTTCACGCCACCCCAGTCTGGGGCCCTAAAGGGAGTTGTGACATAAATACATGTTGAACGGATGGATGGATGAATGGATGGATGGATGGATGCTAATGATAAATGAACAAATGGATGGATGGATGATGGATGGATGCATGACTGGATGGTTGGATGGATGCTGGATAGATGAATGAGTGGATTGATGGATGGATGGATGAGAGATTATTCAGCTGAGCTGAGGTTTGAATTCACCAGTTATTTGACCTTGGGGGATCCACAGAAAGCAGAGATTCTCTCCTTCAGAAAAATAAGAATAAATACTTCTTGACAAAGAAGAAAGATGCCGGGGGGGATAAAAACTGAAAACAATTTTTAGCTATTTTGAGATAATGAAATGAAAATGGCACATAAAATCAAATTGAGATATAGGTCTAAATGCAGTATGAAAAAGAAAGAAACACAGCTGGAGAAATCTATCTGCAGCAAGCTTGACCACCATGTTTCTGGGATTCCACAGAATTCACGATTAATTAGGAGATCTCCAGTTGACTTGGAATCAGAGACTTGTCAAGCTGGGCTGACTTTGGAGAACTCCTTGCCCAGGTCCAGCTTGTGTTAGAGGAGCCTGTCTTAGGCCTCATCTTCCATTTCAGAGTCTGCAAGGAAGTTTCCAGCAGTGGCTTGCTCGGGCTCTCCCCTCCCTGAGATGACCCTGCAGAATTCCAAGGGTCTCTGGGGCGATGGGCTATTTCTGGGCCCAGGCTCCGTGTCCATGTTTGGCCTTCAAGGGGCACACTGTGAACTTTCCTGCACCTGCCAAGGTTTCAACCCGCAACCCTCCTGGGAGGGCACTGATTTCCGCCCCCTTCCTCCAAGGAATCAAACAGCAGCTGGGAATGCAGCTCCAGGAGCTGCCAGGAAGTACCCTCCAACCACCACCCTGGGGCAAAAAACCGAAGGGAAGATCTTGAGATATCTCTGACAGGCATTTGTTACCTTTTTGATGCTAAAAAATCATTTCAGATCCTAAAAACAGTCCTTCTCATTGAGAGAAACTTTAGGCAACACTGATAAATTTAAAGAAGATTTAACAAAAATCACCTGAAATTCTGCCGCCCAGAGTTAATGGGTCTGACCACCTGGCTGAGGATCCTTTCAGGTAAGCTCTTGGTGCCTCTGTTTACACAGCTGCCATTTTGCAAAAAAGGGCTCAAGCTGTTCTATAACCTTTCTTAAAAAACAAAACGAAACAAAAAAACCCAACAGTCTGCTGTGAGCCTTGTTCCATGCCAATAAATATGAATTTACATCATCAGTTTAAAAAATATCCATTGTGCCTTTATTTCACTTTATTTATAGTTCATAATTAGTTAGATTATGAACTAATCCCCTATAGATGGACATTTAGGTTGTTTCCAACTTTTCATCCTCATAGTTTGACCATCCCAATAGCAATCTCCTGCAGAATTTCCCCTTCTGCTCCCTTCTATGCAAAGCTAACTCAGAGATGCCTGAAGGAGGGAAGGAGAAAGAGAAGAGAAAAAAGGAGGAGGAGAGGACAGAATAACGGCATTTGGGCTTCTAAAGAGGTTCCCCTGAGGAGCTGAGACGGGAGCCTGGGTGGGCAGTGCCTGGTGAGGGGCTGCTCCAGGCCCAAGGTGGGAAGTTGGGGCCAGAAGCCTCAGGCTTGACTCAGCTGCCCTTCCTCAGATCGGAGGGTTCCAGAACCTGGATACCCTAGAGGCATGTGTCCAGCCTATACATCCAAACTGTGTGGAATGTGGAGCTGGGACGATGAGAGAGGCGGCAATGAGATGCTCCCATGAGGGAGTGGGGATCGGGCTACCGACGACTCTGCCGACACCTGCAGAAGCCGGCTGGGGATTACCAGGCATGACAAATATATTCCAACTCTGTCCTCACGCCACCCCCCCCAGCTCCAGCCCTGAGCCAAGTTCTCAGAGCTCATGGCTCCAACACCTGACCTTGCTCAGAGGAGCCCAACGTGCTGCAGGGAAGCTGCCCACAGATAAGCAGAGGTGGATGAAGGGGGAATTTCTTGGGGTCTCCATTCTGAGTCACGTGGGGAGATCCTTAACATGTAGGCAGCGTATCACCACTTAAACACAATTTAAAGACGAGCCACAGGAGAAAATAATTTCATAGCACATATCCAACAATGGCCTTGTGTCTAGAATATATAAAGAGCTCTCAAAATTCAATAATAAGAAAACAAACTACCTGATTTTTTAAAAAAATGAGCAAAAGATCTGAACAGACACCTCACCAAAGAAGATACGTAGGTGGAAGATAAGTATGTGAAAAGATGCTCAATATACTTCATTAACGATGATTAGTTACAAATTTTAAAAAAGCATTTTCGAGTCCACAATCCATTTGATCATTTCATCAGTTCTGTGAAGTTAGTAGTTGTTGTTATTACTATTATATTATTTTAATAATAGTAATTATTATTATTTTTATTAATTTTAAAAATTTTTATTTATTTTTTGGCTGCATTGGGTCTTTGTAGCTGCATACTGGCTTTCTCTAGTTGCTGCGAGCGGGGGCTACTCTTCGTTGCAGTGCATGGGCTTCTCATTGTGGTGGCTTCTCTTGTTGCAGAGCACAGGCTCTAGGCACGTGGGCTTCAGTAGTTGTGGCTCGCGGGCTCTAGAGCGCAGGCTCAGTAGTTGTGACATACGGGCTTAGTTGCTCCGTGGCATGTGGGATCTTCCAGATCCAGGGCTCGAACCCGTGTCGCCTGCATTGGCAGGCGGATTCTTAACCACTGCGCCACCAGGGAAGTCCTGTTGTTATTATTATTTTTCCCATTTAATAGTGAAGAACTGGGAGGCTCATGGAGGTTAAAAGACTTACTCAAGGTCAAAACTGAGACTCAAAGTCATGGAACTCTTTCCACTTGGGAGGTCTCTGCATTCTAAGAATGTTCTAGAAGCCAACACTTTGTATCCAATTGGACAAGGGCACACTTCTCTTTTTAAACAAGGAGAGAAGACCACACCCACCCACAAACTCCCACCATCATGGATGGACAGACCAGCTTCATAAGCAGGAGGCCCCTCGGAGTGTACAGTAAACGTGTGGAGGGGGTGACCACTGAATGTCCAACAGCAGTGGCACGCGTAGGCTGGGAAAGCCCACCCTGTGGGCCTTCCAGAGCTGGCGCTTTGCTTCACAGGAAGGCGGGGCGTTGTCCCAGGAGCAGCTGGCTCCTGCCCAGGGCCTAGCACACGGCAGGGAATCTACAGCTTTGGCTTCCTGACTGCGGATCTGAACGGGGGTCCCATCTACTTTGACTTACCTTGAGTGAGAACTCTGTTCCATCCGAGGTGCTGGGCCCTGGTCCTGGCACTGGGGGGCCCTCCAGGGGCACTGCCAGGGTTGGGGGTGTGGTCCTCAGGCTGTAAAAGAACAGAAGGATTGAACATGGCGCTACTCCCCCGCCTTTATCTCCCAATCTCGTCTACCCTCCCCAGTCCTTCTCCCGCTATAGCACTCAGCACAGTGTTTCCCCACCAGAGGCACAAAGTCAACAGAGCAAACTGCTCGGAGGCAGAGAAAGAGTCTAGTTAACTGTATGTCTTTGCTGGGGTAGCAAAGAACCTGGCATAGACCTCAAAGGACTGGGGAAAGGAAAGAAGGGGGATGGGGGGAGAGATTGACACATAAGGACTATCAGGCCTATTTCCTAAGCCGGCTGCCTGGGGGAAGGGCCCAGCCCTCTGTGTATGCTAAGTCCAGGGGTTTCTGGATGTAGATGACAAGAACAACTTCCATCTAGACAACCCCCCGAACAGAGTACTGCACTTGGTGTCATTGTTTCCCATACATGGTTCGGGCTTTCATTCATTCAGCGAATATTTATCGACCGTCTAATAGATGTCAGGCACTTGTATGAGCTCATTTAATTCTCATAACAAGCCTATTTGGTAGGTACCACTGTTATCCCCATTTTCAAGATGAGAAAATTGAGGCACAGAGAGCTCATAAGGGGCAAACCCAGAGAATCTGGTTTCTGAGTCCAAGTTCTTGACCACCACACTCTAGTGCCTCCCGGTAAAGAGACCAAGCCCCTGCCCTCACCTTGCTTAGGTTCTATGAGGCAAGACCCCCAAAATCATCCAGTAGATCTATAATGCATTGTTTGGAGAGTGAGTTAAGTGCTAGGAAGAAAAACAAAGTCATTTCTCAGACACTGACTTGCTGTGTGTCTTCTGGCAAATTGCTTCACCACTCTGAGCCTCTGTTTTCTCATCTGCTAAAAGTAGGTCAGTCATTACTCATCTGCCCTATGCACCTGCCTGGGTTGTTGGAAGGATCAAAATGAGCTCACGGACAAGGGAGGCCTTTGTTTTCGTGGTTGAACCAACACCAACCCATGACTCCAGGGAATTTTTCGCCCGAGGGGATTCAGGTCAGCTTGCCTTCTATAGAAAGACATCACTAGACTTCCCGCTGGTATCTTTAGGGGCTAGATGACTCCAAGTCCAATGCGATTCTCAGTGTATCTTTTAAAAAATATTTATTCAGGGCTTCCCTGGTGGCACAGCGGTTGAGAGTCCACCTGCCGATGCAGGGGACACAGGTTCGTGTCCTGGTCTGGGAAGATCCCACATGCCGCGGAGCGGCTGGGCCCATGAGCCATGGCCGCTGAGCCTGCACGTCCGGAGCCTGTGCTCCGCAACAGGAGAGCCCACAACAGTAAGAGGCCCACGTACCGCAAAAAAAAAAAAATATTTATTTGGTTGCACTGCGTCTTAGTTGAAGCAGGTGGGCTCCTTAGTTGTGGCACGTGGGCTCCTTAGTTGTGGCACATGGGCTCCCTTAGTTGTGGCATGCGTGTGGGATCTAGTTCACCAGGGATCGAACCCGGGCCCCCTGCATTGGGAGCACGGAGTTGTAACCACTGCACCACCAGGGAAGTCCCTCTTAGTGTATTTTTAAAGGCAGAGAACAATGCATGCGCTCACCTACTCTTGGGAGGTAGCAGTCACCTGACAGTTACTTCAAGGGCCTTCCCCAAGCACACTACTGAGATGGAACTTTCTGGAATGCTGACCATTAAAAACTCCCCCGTGAGAAGCTCAAACCAAGAGACAGGTGCTGGATGTCCTACATTTGCTCCAGATCTATTTGCAATCCTTCACCACCCTGTTCCGTGTCCCAGGAGGCTGGCCTTCCCCTCTGCTCCCCGCTGCCTCCCCAGGTCCCCACTCTGCTGCTGGGTCTGGTTGGGCAGTAGCTGTGCCAGCTCCTAAGGGCCATGCCTTTCCTACAGCCATATCTGGGGTGTGGTGGCTTTGCGGTCACCTCTCTAGGGGTAGGGAGGGTACCTCACCACCCTCCATTGGTTTCCCCTAAGGTTGCCCCAATTAGTCAAGAGTCTCTTCATCACACTCTACACAGTTACCCCACTGGAATGGGCTCTTTCCCACTGGGGCCCGGGCTGAAAACCTCCTGTTAGGGAACATGCCTTCCCAGAATCACGGCAGGGCCGGGCCCCGGCTCTCACTGCTACTCTCACTGCTCGTTAGCCAGACGATGATGGTCATCAAGATCATCACGGGAAGAAGCTAGAAGGACCCTGGGCTTTGGGTGGGGCACTGCATTCCAAGGATGGACTCTAGGCCACCACTGCCAGGGGAGGGCTCCCCCCATTGCCTCTCCTGGCTGGCTGGGTGCCGTCCTCAAAGGCCCCAGGGAGGGTGGAGGTGGGGAGGCCTCCTCCCCTGCTCTACCCAGAAAAGCTCCACTTTTATCCTGCACAAACCAGACTTCTGCACAAAGGTCTGCCCTTTAAGAGTCCTGCTGCTGCAATGAACATTTTGGTACATGACTCTTTTTGAATTATGGTTTTCTCAGGGTATATGCCCAGTGGTGGGATTGCTGGGTCATATGCAGCTCTATTTACAATAGCCAGGACATGGAAGCAACCTAAGTGTCCGTCAACAGATGAATGGATAAAGAAGATGTGGCACGTATATACAATGGAATATTACTCAGCCATAAAAAGAAACGAAATTGAGTTATTTGTAGTGAGGTGGATGGGCCTAGAGTCTGTCATACAGAGTGAAGTAAGTCAGAAAGAGAAAAACAAATATCGCATGCTAACACATATATATGGAATCTAAGAAAAAAAAAGAAAGGTCATGAAGAACCTAGGGGTAAGACGGGAATAAAGACACAGACCTACTACAGCATGGACTTGAGGATATGGAGAGGGGGAAGGGTAAGCTGGGACAAAACGAGAGAATGGCATGGACATATATACACTACCAAACGTAAAATAGATAGCTAGTGGGAAGCAGCCGCATAACACAGGGAGATCAGATCGGTGCTTTGTGACCACCTAGAGGGGTAGGATAGGGAGGGTGGGAGGGAGGGAGACGCAAGAGGGAAGAGATAAGGGAACATATGTATATGTATAACTGATTCACTTTGTTATAAAGCAGAAACTAACACACCATTGTAAAGCAATTATACTCCAATAAAGATGTTAAAAAAAAAAAAAGTCCTGCTGCTGAAGAGATGAAAAACAACCCTGTCAGGTGATCAGACTCTGGAGAGCAGCAAGTGGGCGGGAATGGTGCCTCGGCAGCATCGCGGACAGCCATGCTTGAATGAAGGCATCTCAGTCAAAATCTGATTTTACCTTTGGGGAAACTGAGGTCCCACATGGGAGAAGTGAGGTTCATCCTCAGGCGTGAAGCAGGTGCTGCTAAAGGTCAATGTCATCACTGCTTATCAATATGATTCTTCATTGCCAGATTCCGGTTTTCAGAATACCGTAACATGCTGTAGGGATCAGATGATAATAGAAAACATCTGCAGAACATTACTATATGCTAAATAAAAGATTCTTTGGGTTTAAAGTAGCTGCTTCCCGGGCCCCAACCCAGAGAGACAAAAAGGGAAATCAGCTCTGTACTCAGATGGGTTCCTTTTTCCTTTAAGAGTGAATTGAGGCATCAAACCTAAATATAAAAGCTAAAACCATACAACTCTTAGAAGAAAACACAGGGGCAAACCTTCATGACTTTGAATTTGGCAGTGGTTTCTTACATATGACACCAAAAGCACAGGTGGCAAAATAAAAAATAAATTGGACTTCATTAAAATTAACTTTTGGGGATGTGGGGAGGGAAGGATTGGGAGTTTGGGATTAACAGATGCAAACTTGTATGTACAGGATGGATAAACAACAAGGTCCTATTCTATAGCACAGTGAACTATATTCAATAACCTGTGATAAACCATAATGGAAAAGAATATGAAAAAGAATATATATATATATGTATAACTGAGTCACTTTGCTGGACAGCAGAAATTAACACAACATTGTAAATCAAATATACTTCAATAAAATTTTTAAAATAAAACTAAAAAAAATGATTAACTTTTGTGCATTAAAGGACTTAGCAAGAAATTGAAAAAGCCCACAGAATGGGAGAAAATATTTGCAAATCACATATTTGATAAGGGCCCAGTATGTAAAATATATAAAGAACTCTTACAGCTCAAGAACAGAAAGACAAACAACCCAATTTAAAAATGGGCAAAGGACTTGACATTTTTCCAAAGATATGCAAATCACCAACAAGCACATGAAAAGATGGTCAACATCATCAGTCATCAGGGGAATCTAAATAAAAACCATAATGAGATACCACTTCCCACCCACTAGGACACCCATAGGTTTTTGTTGTTTTTTTTTGCGGTACGCGGGCCTCTCACTGTTGTGGCCTCTCCCATTGCGGAGCACAGGCTCCGGACGCACAGGCTCAGCAGCCATGGCTCACGGGCCCAGCCACTCCGCGGCAAGTGGGATCTTCCCGGACCAGGGCACGAACCCGCGTCCCCCGCATCGGCAGGCGGACTCTCAACCACTGCGCCACCAGCGAAGCCCCACCCATAGTTTTTTTAAAAAAGGAAAATAACAAGTGTTGGTGAGGATATGGAGAAATTTGAACACTTGTGAATTGCTGGTGAGAATGTGAAATGATTCAGCCGCTGTGGAAACAGTTTGGTGATTCCTCAAAGAACTAAACAGAGAATTACCAAATGGCCCAGCAATTCCATTCCTAGGTAAATACCCAAAAGAATTGAAAACAAATATATGCACATATATGTTCACAGAAGCACAATTCACAATAGTCAAAAGGTGGGAACAACCCAAATGTCCATCAATGGATGAATGGATAAAGAAACTATGGTCCATCCATTCAAAGGACGATCATTTGGCCATCAAAAGGAATGAAGTGCTGATACATGTTACAATGTGGATGAACTTTGAAACCATGCTAAATGAAAGAAGTCAGGCACAAAAGGTCATATATTGTTATGATTCTATTCATATGAAATCCCTAGAAGAGGTAAAACTATAAAGACAAAGAGCAGATTGGTGATTGCCAAGGGCTGGGGGAGAAACTGTTTCATGGGTTGTAGGTTTCCTTTTGAGCTGATGAAAATGTTTTGGAACTAGATAGAGGTGGTAGGCAGTCACATGACATTGTGAATAGACTAAATGCCACTGAGTTATTCACTTAAAATGGTTAATTTTATGTTACTTTTTTATCAATTAAAAAAATAGTGAATTAGGGACCTGGGGGTGGAGATGGGGTGATGGCAGATGCCAGGAAGAAAGTTCCCCAGAGGCCATCTCCAAGCTTGAGAAGGGCACAAAGGACTCTTAGAATCCATCCATCCCATTTTATAGATGGGAAAGACAAGCCCAGAGAGGACAGGGACTTGCTCAAGGTCATGAAATGCATGGAAAACCACGCAAGAATTAGAGGTAAGGCTTTAGAACTCAAAGCTGCCACCACACCAAGGTGCCCCATGGGCTCTGGCACCACACCAAGGTGCCACGGTGGGCTGGAGGGGGCCCACAGCCATCGTCAAGGGAGGGAAGTCCAAGTTCGTATTTCTGTCCTGAGTTTGTGAAAGGGACAAAGTCATCAACCAATTGTTATCCAGGCTTATCCATGCCCAAGGCTTCGGATGAGCCCACCCAGGGCCTCGCTCCTTGATCACCAGCCTCCTCCATGGCGCAGTTACAGCTTTAAGAGGAAAACTCCTTAGCCAGCTGTTCTATTTCTGCCCACAGCCTGCATCCCTGGGCTGAGGTCATCAGTTTCCCCACGAGGGCAATGGGAGGAAAGCAAATGTCCTAGAATCAAGGCATTCACTGATCCCCCCTAAGGGACCCGGGAGTGTTCAGTCAAGCCCTGGAAGGTGAGGCCAGCTGAGCCACTGGAGACCTGGGAGGTTCTTTTCTTTTTTAAGTTTTGCTGGCTCAGACCTGTTGGGCAGGTATAAAAGGGAATGGCCAGCCTCTGCTGGGCACCCAGTCTCTTCCAGTGTGGTCTCAGGTAGGTACCATAGAGGGTGCTGGGGGAGATGGGAAACGGGGAGGGGGTGCCGTGGAGAAGCCTCCAGAGGAAAAGAGATGTAATGATGAGAGATTTGCAAAGCGGACTAGGGGGCGGGCATTTCTTGAGGGGCTGCAGAGTGGGCACATCATTCAATGCTCCAAGGGATCTGGATCTACGGGGCAGGAGAGAGCTGCCTCGTTCCACGGAGAGACAGGATTTGAACCCAGATCAACCCCACTTCACTGCATCACCCGCCTCCCCCCAGGGGATTGAAGGGATGCTAGAGTCACGCTGGGTTCAATCCCTACCACCCCCTTCCCACACTCTGTAATGCATCTCTCCCCCCGAGGACCCTTTTAGCTTTTGCATTCCACAAGCTGAATTTTTTCTATGTTTTCTGGCTCAAGATTTTGAAAAATGGGTCTTGGTTATCAAAGATGCCTGGAAAAGCAGTTGTCTGGGGGCGGGGGTAGGGGGCAGGAGTGGTTTGGATACAGGGGGCCCTGGAAGGTGGGGTCACAATTGAGCAGGAGGCTGGTGGCCACTGAGAGGGGTGGGACCTAGTGTCAGTGGCCTGCACAGCCCTCAGGCAGTGCCTGGTCCCAGGGGTCTGTGCCCCAGGCCACCAGGCCAGGGCAACAGCCATCACACCTTAGCCTGTGGTTCACAGCAAAACCACCATTAAAAAAAAAAAAAAGCAAGCAGCCTAATTGGAATAAACAAAGGAGAATTTCTGGCCCTTCCTCCCCCACTAGGACAATTAAAAAGGAACCAGCGTTGAGACAGGAGCAGTTGTTCTGTTTTAATGACAAGCCTAATGCATTTTAAAAAATCTGACCTTGCTGATACTCACATTTTCTTTTCATGTGGATTTTGGTCTCATGTCCCTGGTGACTTCCATCTATGTCAAACAGAACCGCAAAAATGAGACCACAAAAAGGCAATGTTTTGGTGTCATCAGGGACAACAAATGGCAAGAGGAAGTTTATGTCGCACAGTCATATCTTCCAGAAAGGGGGTGGGGGACAACGAGACCACTGAGCTGCCCACGGTGACTTGTGGCAGAGCTGAGTGAGAGCCTGGTCCCCTGGATGCTGGACAAATACTGTCCAAAGCTACCAGCAGAAATGAAGGACTCCCAGCCCCGTGCTCCCCAGAGACGGGACTCAGGAGGGATCAGGTAGGGTTCCTACCCTGGGCTGGGGGGTCTCCAGTGGTAAAACAATTGCATCGTGATGTTCACTACCCTTAACTGAAATGTATCATTTCCTCCCCTTTTTAACACAGTCGTATTAGCAATACCTGTGACTGTCAGCAACGGAAGTCACTGATATTTTCATATCATATTACAATTGTTGCAGAGAGGTCAAAAGATTGTTAATTCTCACGGTTGCTTCAAAACTAAAGTGGTTATTAGACCTGCCGTTAGGAAGCACACCTAGTGCTGTATCATGCATGTTTAATATTGTGTTAATTACATTTCAATGTCATTTGTTTCCTTGGTGATCTTATACAGTTTATTACCTGAATTTATAATTTTGTCCAGTGAGACCACAGACATCACCAGATGGACAAAAAGGTCAGTGGCCCATGAAGGCACAGGACCCCTACCCCCCCCACCCCACCCATACCCCTTCTCTCATTCTTATTTTCTGCAAAATGGACCAGCTTTGGGGTTGGGGAACCCAGGCTCCAATCAGAACTCTAAGCTGGACCCCACAGCGAGATGAGAAGAGGAGAAAGTGTCTGGTTTTGCCTCCATCGCTTGCCTGTCCTGGCTCAGCCTCTTTTGGAAACACCAGGACCCCTGGCAGGAAACACTGGAGCTCCCCAGAGGATACCTTGGTATAGGTATAGGTATAGGTATAGGTCGTGAGACGCTCCATCCCCAGCTGGGTTACTTAAAGGTGGAGGCTGTACCCTTGGCTTGAGAACAGCACTGCTGACAATGGGGCTCAGAACCACATCCTCCCCAAACCTCCAAGAAGTTTCTTCACCCCCAAGACAAACTGCGACGCCCCTGACTTCTCTCTTTGCTACTGAAAGTCCCCAGTCCTCCTCCTTCCTAGTTTGTCTGCATTTGGAAACCAAGAGGTCCAGCCTTGACCCCAGGCTGGCCTCATCTTAAGAGAGGTAACCATTGAACCGGGGGCAATTATTCTGTACCAGGGACTCGCTTAGCATCTGGTAAAGCCTGTGGACCTCTGCTCAGATTAGAGTTTTTAAATGCATAAAATAAACTACGTAGGGTCACAAAGGAAACCAATGGTATTAAAATCCAGTTATCAAAATATTACAAAATCAGTTTGTGATATAGCAATTAAAAGTGTACTTTTTTGTTAGTAGATTTAAATAACAACTTCTAACCGAGGGTCTCATAAGACCATCACGTCAAAGTTGAGACGAGGGTAAGTCATATTTGGAGATGCCTGCTACAATGAAAGGAGAATAGCTGTGATTTCTGTTGGGGACAAGCCACAGCAGTGCTGGTACTACGGTGGCTTGTGGCCTCTGCTCAGACCTTAAGGGAAAATGAAAACCAAGTGGTAATTCTTTTCTCGTTCCAGCTCATGGTTAAAAGTGCATGCTTTAACCTCTCTTGGCCTTCGTCTTCTCCTCCATAAAATGGACTCCCTGATCCCTGCCTCACAGCCTTAGTGTGACGGGCATATGGGACCACAGATGCAGAAGTGTTTTGTGGTGGCTAGGGGTACACAACTCTGAGGAGTTATCAGCTTCTTTCTTATTCTTGGTTACTAAGATCTAATAGCAGCAAGACATTCAAAGTGACATGAGAGAAGCAGCCCCATGTCTCTCCCAGGCATTTGCCCCAGGCCATACAACAGTCTTGGCAAACTATCCTCTCTTTCTCCTCCAGCACCCAGGGAAGTCCTGGTTCCCGCCCGTGGTTCCTTCTTGCTCCTCCCTCAGCCAAGCCACAATGCCCAGTGCATCCAGAGGCGAATGTGGGGATGACGTGGACCCAATGCCCTTCCTGACACCTTCCGAAAAGGAGAGAATAGAAGCCATGAACAAGCCCTATGACATTAAGAGGTCTTGCTGGGTCAAGGATGAGAAGGAGGGCTTCATTTCTGGGGAGATCCAGTCCGAACAGGGCGACCAGGTCACCGTGAAGACGATCACCAACCAGGTGGGAGGGGAATAATCCCCAGGATGAAATTGAGCTTTACGAGTGGTGGACACCCGGGCTCAAGAGGCAAGGTGGCAAAAAGAGCAGATGCCTCCGAGTCCCCTGTGCTGGGTTCAAGTTCAGACTCAATGACACTCAAGCTGTGGGGCCCTAAGCAGGACACTTTCCCTCTCTGAGCTTTGGCTCTCTTACAACAGAGAGTCCAACATGATAGGACAGGAAAGTACTTTGTATGCTCTAAAACAGTGCATGTGTGAGACAGATTATCAGGAGAGTTACTTATCTTTAAAGCCCCAAATTATCTTATCTTTAATTCCCCTTTCATGGGGAATCTATTTTCTAAGAATGAGAAGGAACATCCCACCCATCAGGAGTGGCGCTATGTGCCCGTGATGGCATGAGGAATGCGAGACAGGGCCCCGGGACACCCTGGCCAACCTGAGTGAGCTCTCCAGCGTCATGAGCTACAGATGGTGGCACCAAGCCCTTTGCTGTATTGAGGTGGTGTGCTGGGGCTGGCTTGCCCTGGCTTGTAAGGATCTAACATAAACATTCGGGGGCTTTGCAACTGGTTGTTAAACCTTTGGCGGCCTGATGTCAGCCATGGTGGAACTGACAAATGGTACAAATCAGGGGTTTTTTCTTTTTTTTCCCATGCAGCTGGTTTACTAGCACACCACTCTCTGCTGGTCCACAGTGTTCAGCTACAAGGCGTGACTTGAGAGAGTGGATAGAAATTTTGGTTCATGAAACCCCTCCCCTAGGGCAGACTCCTGGGGAGGCGCTAGACCTTTTGCTTAACGCTTTCAATAACTTGATATAGTAGGATGTATGGACCCTATTTTGCAGAGGATCAAAGAGATTTTAGGTAATTTGCCTACAGTCACAAAGACAGAAAGTGATGAACTCAGATTCAAAGCTTGCCCATGTCAGTGCCCATGACCCCTCTACTGCCCCACCTTATCTTCCATGGTTGGGCTGCATCCGGGGAGTGTGAAGTCAATCCTTGGTTAATTTCACAAATAAAAGAACAGAGACATTCCATGATCAGAACTTGCAACGTCTAAGCTTTACTGTGTGCCTCCCCTCCCTTTGAGGGGAGTGGCCACAGAAAGATGAGGCTATAGCTGTGGTAAAGTGGGTTTGAACATGAAAGTCAAGCTTAACTCTCAGGAGAAACATCCTTTTCAGAAAGGCAGGGCACTGCAGTGTTGCCAGGAATGATGGATGATGAGAGTGGAGCCCCAGAGGCCCCAGTTTGGGTGCAATTTAAGGACAACACAACTTCTGTGAGCATCTGCGGTAGACAGGCCATCCAGCCGGGTTTGGGACAGAAAAGACCAGCTCGTGTGGCTCCTGCAATAAAGGCACAGGCTTCCATTTCTCTGCTGGGGCTGTAAGAGAAGAGTTTGCCTGTGGCGAGGACCAGAGATCAGCAACTACCAGAAATGGACTCTGAATGAAACCTAGCCTGACTTACTAGGGGTGTGGTGACCATTACTGGGTGGATTTTCCAGAACTGTCAAGATTTCAAATTATCTGCCTGTTGGACTCATAAATTATTAAAAGTCCCAGAAATCCCAGTAGGTGTTTAAGTCTCACATCTCAGGCTTCAGGCAGCTGAAAGATATTTGTTTTCTGGATCACATGTCTTGAGCTTCGGACCCAGACACTGCCATTTAAGAGCTGGCATGAGTTTTCATTTACAGAGGAAAAATTGGGGTGCAGAGCGGGGATGGGATTTGCCTGCTTGTGCACAGGAGCTCCAGACTCTTAATGCTATATTATTTTCACCTTAAAACATCTACTGCCCATCATTGTTGTCTTTTTTTTTGGTCTTGTTTGCTTGCTTGCTTGCTTTCAATTTTATACTTCAAGGTGGTTTGGTGGGAGCAGGGGAATGTCTTTTTATTTTTAATGGGAAAGTTCATTGCTATTTAGAAACCACTACTAATTCTCAAGGCAGAGAGCCAAGAGTCATATCTCTGCAAAGGGTCCCTGGGATCAGTGAGCAAGTTCTGATCAGCTACCAGAATGGACTTGGCTGGAAGAGAAACACAGGTTGGAGGTGCTCTGAATGTAGGGGAGGAACTTCAAGGTCTTTTTACTTGATGCCACTTAAGTTCATATAGTCCTCCCAGCAACCAGCCAAGGAAGCCACTGTCATCCCTACTTCAGAGGGGAGGCAGTTAGGGCTCATATGGCCTTGGAAGTTCTTCCCCATCCCAAGTCAATGAGACATAGCTGGACCAGGAGGTGGACTCACTGATTCCAGCTTTTTGCAGGACACCAGAGAGTGGGTAGTACCCTGTGCCCGATGCCACTGTGGCTGTGACAGTACTATGTCTTAATGCATGTGCTGCTGTGTCTTGACCCCCCAGACGCTCACCATGAAGAAGGATGATATCCAGCAGATGAACCCACCCAAATTCTACCAAGTCAGTGACATGGCCAACATGACCTTCCTGAACGAGGCCAGCGTCCTGGACAACCTACGTCAACGCTACATCAGCATGAGGATCTATGTGAGTGCCAGGGCTGGGCGTGGGGAGGAAGGGGAGGCTGCAGATCTTCTGCCCTCCCCAGCAACCCATACACATATGTCCGGGACAAGGGCAGAGGGACCACGCTTTTGACGTGTTAGAATTTCCACCCCAAGGCTTTGGCATCTCAGTGATGGTACGATCCCCATGGGCAGCTGACACACCCTTTGCTGAGGCTGTCATCCAGAAGTCTTCCTCCTGACCCCACCCCTGCAAACTCTCCAATCAAAACATCATTTTCCCCCTAGTGACTTCATGTGGCCTCAGTAGAGGTCCTTCCCTGTCTGTCCATCCACCCTCCGTCCATCCAATCATCTCTCCTTTCCTTCCTTCCTCCATCCCTCCTTTCTCCTTTCCTTCTAGCCAATTCCATCCAACCATTCATTCATTCAACGAACACTGAGCCCTGTGCTAGGATAAGCAAAGCGGGTTACCATCAGTCTCCCTGACAATCCTGGAAATTCTAAGACTTCCCGAAGGTGCTGGTGGCTAAACTTAAAATGGGATATAAGGAAGTTTTGGTGTTTGCCTCTCTAGATGTCTTTACTAAAAAGGAAAGAGGCTATCCGGTAGGACTAGGTGAGCTGGAGCCTGACTTCAAGGTTAGAGGCTGCTGGGGATTTCCTCTTCTGCGTTTTGGTGACAGCCAAGAGGACTGCCACATGCTTCCCCGCCTTGTCCTCCTCAATACTACTTTAGTTCCAGATTCAGACCCTCAGCAGCACCATAGCCCCATGCAGTGCTGGAGGACTGCACTGGAGCCCTGGAGGCTAGTGGGGCGTCACTGAACCTCAGCCTGGTAAGAGCCACATCTGCCCCTGGCTGAGCCTGGAGCTTTGGCTGAGAATGTCCGTGTGGGCTCAATGGCCAAGCTCAGGGCTGGTGCTTACTCAGGGCCCCCGTGCAGCTGACCCCTTGCTCCTGTGGGTGGCCACATCATGTCTTTGGGCTAAGGGGCTGCAGGCTCTGTGGAGTGTGGCCTGAGGAACCAGGGCAGGAGTCTCCTCTTAAATCCAAACACCTCAGTTGAACCACTGATTGAAAAACTGGGACAGGCAGGACAGCTCCAAGGTCCCGACTGCTGCCTTCTCGTGTCCCTCCTGCAAGGGTGGCGGGGGACCTCTCCTTTACGTTCTGACCCAAACAGGGACAGAACTAGCTTCTGGTCCACTATCTGCCCCACCCCACCCTGCAGACAGGGCTGGAGGGAAAGAGTGACTCAGTGGCTGGGTCCCGGGATGAGACACAGTGCATCAGCCTCTCAAGTCTTTACGTGGGTTCTCTTCTTCTTCTCTTTGCTCCCCTTTCTTTGGATCACTTTCTATTTAATAAGGTTCCCTTTAAAAATGCAATATATTGCAGCTCTGCTGAGGAGAAACTGGGGGCGGGTATCCCCACTTGGACCAAAATGGAAAGTTTTAAAGTTTACGTGAAAAGAGGGGGCACCAGAGGTCAATGTGAGTGTCCAGCAGGAGAAGTTTGGGACCCATGGATTTGGCCATTTCCTGCCCTCAAATAATTTCTTTCACTACCTCATTGGTTTCTCTGATTTTTAAAAACTGGGATGATTTCCTTTAAAAATTGCCATGGGGTGAAAAGAGAAGGTGGTGTCTCTTCTTAAGAGTAGATCAAACCCAGTTGTCCACCAGTTGGATTGTGTCCACATAGTAAGGACTCCATGAACTCTCATGGAAAATCTCCCCCATATAGTAAGTGGAAAAAGCAAGATATAAAACAGTATCATATATCACTTATATGTGGAACCTAAAATACGACACAAATGAACATACCTATGGAACAGAAACAGATTCACAAACAGAACAGACTTGTGGTTGCCAAGGGGGAGAGGGGGAGGGGAGGGAAGGATTGGGAGTTTGGGATGAGCAGATGCAAATTAATATACATAGGATGGATAAACAACAAGGTCCTACTGTATAGCACAGGGAACTATATTCAATATCCTGTGGTAAACCATAATGGAAAAGAATATGAAAAAGAATATATATATATGTATAACTGAATCACTTTGCTGTACAGCATAAATTAACACAACATTGTAAATTAACTATACTTCAAAAAACTTTTTAATTAAAAAAATAAAAATAAATCAGTATCATAGAATACTATTGCTTGTTTTAAAAACAAGGTGAGGGGATACGAACGTGTCTCTGGATTTGTTTGTATACATGCATCAAAAACCGTGGAAAGCGGTATTAGAAACCAACACAGAGCTTCCCTGTGGGAGGAGGGGGCGGTCACTGAGCAGCTGGGGGACTTTTTGCTGCGTATTTATCCATACAAATGACTATGTTATGGATTCAGATAATTAAGCCAAAAGAAAATGAAAGAGGTATATATTAAAGAGAAGGCTGGTTTTGTTTACTGAATAAAGACTCAGACATAGGTTTTGCCCCCAGAGAGAACATCACTGTACTTCTCTAGGTTGACAGGATGATCCAGCCAGGATGCTCTGTGATGCGCCAGGATACGGAGGGAAGAGGGCATCAGGAGGGAGGGCCAGCTAACCATCTTCCTTCTCTCCCGCCAGACCTACTCAGGCTTGTTCTGCGTGACAGTCAACCCCTACCGGTGGCTGCCCATCTATGGGGCCCGCGTGGCCAACATGTACAGAGGCAAGAAGCGTACGGAGATGCCGCCCCACCTCTTCTCCATTTCAGACGTCGCCTACCACGACATGCTCATGGGTGCGTGCAATGGGGTCCGCTGGGGCTGTCATGGCAGGGCAAGAAAAGTCCCTTTGCCATTGGGGCTCCAGGTGTATTAGACCCATGTGCTACCCAATCCCAACCCTGACCCCTCATCACCCGTTGAAGATTTTTTTAAATATTGCTCGGTGAATGCACTTGCTAAGTATCTGCCCTACCTCACACCCCATCTCATTTAAGCATCACAAAAACATGGGATGCCAAGCTAAATAATGTCCAGAACTCAAGTCAACCCTTAACCATTCCCTGTGCAATCTTCACCATACAGTACAACGTGATTTTTATTACTATTTCTCTTTATGTTGCTTACGACTAGGCAGCTTCATGGTACGGTGCTTATAGAAACAGAGTGGCTGGTAAATTTTTGGCCCGTTCTGCAAGGATGTGGGCTGCAGAGGCAGGCATGTAGCCTCAGACCCCATGGGATCCTAGGTCTTCGGTGTCTGTGGGCCACTGCAGCCATTCTCCAAGCCGGGTGGGATGCAGGGAGATGCAGACGGTGTGGTTAGGGTGATGCCAAATGTCGAGTTTCTAAGTGTTTTCTAATGACATTGTCCTGTTGACGGTTCCCTCCCTACAGAGCGTGAAAATCAGTCTATGCTAATCACGTAAGTGTCCCTCCTGCCTCTCAGTCTATAGATAAATAATTAGGTTTGTGTCTTACACATGTCAGTAAGCCTTCTTAGAATTAATTGGCGGGACTTTGTATGGAAATCTGCAGGCAGAGAGCGAGTGGGCTTAGCGGGGACGACTAAGGCTACATCCGCTAAACCGAGTGTGGGGGGGTGGGGGCCTCCATGTCCCCAAGTCCCCTTCTGCCCTACCCTGTCTGTCCCTGATGGGTGAGATGTGATGATGCCCAGCCCGTACCTTTCATCGTGTTACTTCTCCGCGGGCAATCTCCTCTTTGTCCTTCACTCGTCTGCTCTCGTTTTCCACCTGCAGCGGAGAATCTGGTGCAGGCAAGACTGAGAACACGAAGAAGGTCATCCAGTACTTTGCCAACATCGGAGGAACTGGCAAACAGTCCTCGGATGGGAAGGTAGGGCCGACTGGGCACAGCTGCTCTCTGGGTTAGGGCCGCTTTACAGATGAGGAGACGAAGGCTTAGAGGGAAGCGACTTGGGTGGGGACCCATAGGGAGAAGGTGGCTGCAGTCCCAGATCTGACCCACTGGATGGACTCTGATACCCCAGGCCACGTTTGCCCCCAGAAGTGCCAATGCTAGAGCCCCTTGTGCTTAGCGGGGGTAGAAAGGGGAATGCCAGCTCCTGGTTAAGCTGCTTCTGCAGGCCCTGGCAGCCCCAGAGCGCAGGGAGCACTAGCTGGGCCAGCAGCAGCTGTAAAAAGCTGACAAAAGGGACTTTCCTGGTGGCGCAGTGGTTACGAGTCTGCCTGCCAATGCAGGGGACACGGGTTCGTGCCCCGGTCCGGGAAGATCCCACATGCCGCGGAGAGGCTGGGCCCGTGAGCCACGGCCGCTGAGCCTGCGCGTCCGGAGCCTGTGCTCCGCAACGGGAGAGGCCTGCGTACCGCAAAAAAAAAAAAAAAAAAAAAAGCTGACAAAGAGGAAAGGAAGACTTCGGTGGAAGACCAGGGATGCCCAGGGAAGGGTTTTCAGGTTCACATAGGAATCTCTCCACCAAGAGCAAAAGGAAGAAATAGCAGCTAAGAGTCAAAACCTCTCATCTGGCAGTGGCCCTCCAATGTCAGGGTCTGCAGGGTGATAGTCCTTACTTAGGCGGTGGCCCTCCTCCCAGGTCCCCTCTAGTCCCGCTCTCCCTGCCTCCCCAAGGCTGTGCCCCTCCTGGGTTCCTGGCACATACACCACTGTCATGTGAAAGCCCTGGGTCCCCACGCAGCAGCCGACAGGCCACCCCACCTTGTGTTTCTCTCTGGGTCAGGGGTCCCTGGAGGATCAAATCATCCAGGCAAACCCTGTGCTGGAGGCATTCGGGAACGCCAAGACCACCAGAAACAACAACTCCTCCCGTTTCGTAAGTGTGACAGCGGCAGTGGTGGCCCTGGGGGTGGCAGGACAGGCATTATCACCCCATTCCAAAGAAGGAAATCAGGGCTGATTGAAACTCACCAATGGGATGAGTCAAGTCATGGCATCTCCTTCCCAGAGATTTTTATCCGTCAGGGTCTATATCAACTAGAGTCCAGTTCAGTATTGAAATCCAGGTGCTTGAATGCAGAGATGTGGGTACACAGTGATGGAGGGGCTGAGAAATTAAAACAGGAGAGCCAGAGATTTGCAGTGGCTGGAAGCTGACAACGTCCCGCCCCTGACCAGGGGGACCATGGCTGGCAGGATGTAGGAGAGGCGCTGTCCCCAGGGCACTGGTGGATTCTGAAGCTGGTCTGGTGGGAGCTGGGGTCATAGAAGGAGCTCTGTAGTGCCCCGCCTTTCCCTGCTGAACCCCCATCTCCAGCTGGGGCCTCTCACTGCCTGGGGAAACAGGGCTGGGCAGGGAGGAGGTGGGGGCAGGTGAGTAGAGGTGAGGGCAAAAGGTGATGGAGATACAGAGAGTCCTATTTCCAGGAGAGTTTGTCCTTGGTTCTGCCAAAGGTCAGGGAGAGGGATGTGGTGTCTCTCCATAAGGAGACGTGGTACAGCACCCCCATATGTGGCTGGTCAAATTCCCACCACTCCTGCCTCAAAGCCGAATTCCAAAGGGCCCCAGCCCCTCCTGTGGGGCACTCGTCTGCCCCACAAGGTCCCAAAGCCGCAGGCTATCCCCAGACCCTAGATTTAGCTCCAACACCCTCCTTCTCTGCCCATCCGAGTGGGAAACCCACAACTCCACATACAGCCGCCTCTGGCTCAGTTACCTTCCTGCAGTGCCCTTAGAATTCGGGGGGCGGGGCGGCCAAACCCGGGTCGCAGGTTGGTCTAGAGCTCCCTCACAACCCTCCCCTCTCCTCCCTGCTCAGGGAAAGTTCATCCGGATCCACTTCGGAACTACAGGCAAGCTGGCCGGAGCTGACATCGAGAGCTGTGAGTCAGGCTGCTTTTGGAGGGTTCTTGGGGCTGGGACCAGCTACACAATGCGTGGGGTACAGCACACAATGAAAACGCGGGGCTCCTTGTTCAAAAAGTGTTAAGAATTTCAAAACAGCAGCAGAGGGACTCAAATGTGGGGTCCTTCTGAACACAGCCTGCCACACCCAGGAGGCCGGCCCTGCCCCCGGATTCCCCCCCATCAGGAGCCAGCCCCAGCCCAGGCCGTGGGCCTGGGGCAGAAGAAGAGTGGACCCATGACTGGCCATGGCACTGGGCTTTATGGGGAGGGGAGCCCTGCTTTTCATGGAGCCCTGAACTCCAGGAGAATGGGCTGAACTCATGGGCATGTCTTATTCTTTTCCAGATCTCTTAGAGAAATCTCGTGTCATCTCACAGCAAGCAGCTGAGAGGGGCTACCACATTTTCTACCAGATTCTCTCTAACAAGAAGCCTGAGCTTGTCGGTAAAGATCTTTATGTCTGTCTGACTGTCCCTTAACTCGCTTTTCCTCTGTTTTCAATAACGAAAGAATTCCCATGTATGGAAGGTTTGGTGTCATACCTGCAGTTCTACATGAATCCCTTTAGTTTAGAGTTATGTGAAGAGGTTACAGGGAAGTGTCTCAAAGTTCTACTCACATCCATCTTCACAACAGACTATCAGGCTTCACACTATTGTTGGCCCATTTCACAGATGGGGCCTTGAGATGCCTGCAACTCATGGCTGAGACATGGACCTGGGATATAGGGCTTTAGACCCCCCACGTCTTGCTCGGACAGCAGCAGGAATGTCAGCCCAGGACGACTGCATGTAACAGGCTCCCCTCTGAGTGGACGTAGCCCACTGAGTGCACAGCTTGGCAAGCACACTGCACTCACCCCCTCAGCTTGATGCCCTTGTGCAAGCAACAACCTGCTCAACTGTCCATGGCAGACCTGCTCAGAATCTAAGGTCCAGAGAGGGATGAAGACTCAATCTTCCACATACACACCTCCTAACCTAGCCAGAAACTAAGGCATTGAGTATCATCCCCCACCCATTTCTTGCATCCATGTCTCTTCCAAGAGTGAAAAAACAAACATAGACCAAGAGGGGCACGTATTTGAAGAAAAATAGAAGTGAGCATATTTCTTTGTAAAGGTGACAACATCCCATGCATATTATATGCAAGTGATTATTATTGCCTGCTGCAATTGTCCTGTTACCTTCTGCCTTTGAGTGCGACCTGCTCTTTACAGGACAGAGAAAGGAGAAAGATACGCACTCATTTATTCCAAAAATATCTACTGGTTGCCTACTAGGTGCCAGGTACTGGGCCAAGCGACAAAGGGCACAACCAAGTTCCAGAGACCCTCTTGCCACTCTAAAGTTCTTCATATGCCCTGTTCAAGTCCCTCCTGACTCTGGGTGATCCCAGAGGGCAGGGACCACGTCGTATTCAGCCCTGTAACCCCCATGATGACACCACCATGCCTGGCACATGGGAGGCATGTAGAGATATGGGTTAAAAATGAAGAAGAAAACCACGTGTCACCAAGCTGCTAACCTGCTTTCCTGCTCTTGGCAGAGAGTCTGCTGCTGGTCCCCAACCCTAAGGAGTACTTCTGGGTGAGCCAGGGTGTCACCATGGTGGATAACATGGACGACGGGGAGGAGCTGCAGGTCACAGACGTGAGTACTCAGCGTGGCTGGGGAAAGACAGGGAAACTTTGGGGCCCTGCAGGCACTGCCACCAGTACTGGGTGGGTCGGGGATCGGGGGGGACACTCAGAGCCACCAGGCAGCAGCCTGGATTCTCCCATGGAGATTTCTGGGGTTTGCAGCTGGCATTTTTCCCAAGGCTGTCGTAGCAAGCAGCTTCTCTTTGCAGAGTTGAACTGGAATGCGATAGGGACTTAAGGGGGCCAACTACTCCAAGTGACTTTTCCTCCTCCCCAGCCCAGCTAGATGTGACCCTCTAGTCCCACCAGTTCCCACGGCACCCTCTCTCTCCTTCTTTGTGACATGGAGCACCTGAGAATTCTGTTAGGAATATTGTGTACTCCCTCCTCCCTGACAGCCGAATTGATTCCTGATGCACCTTTGCCTTCCCCTTCTCCTGGTACCTAGCTAGGAGCCTAAACAGTAATAATGATGGGAAGAATAACACTACTTCCTGGTTATTATTATGTGTCAAGCACAGGACTAAACATTTACACATCACTTTGGTTTATCCTAATGATCACCTACCACCACCCATTTTGCAGAAGACTAAACTGAGGCCAGAGAGGTTAAATAAATACAACGACTATCTCATGGAGCATCTGGTCTGGACTCCTTGGAGGAAAACAGTCCTCTCTCTCTCTGGTCAGGGTGTGTCTGACCTCCAGAGTCCACAGCGTGCCGCAGCAGCCCATAGGTGCCACCCCATGGTGGCCTCCACTCTGTGGAACAGGGAGCCAGGAGTTTCTTGGCTTTCTTCTCCCTGTGGCCTTGCAGGTAGCCTTTGATGTGCTGGGCTTCAGCTCCGAGGAGAAGATCGGCGTGTATAAGCTGACTGGGGGCATCATGCACTTTGGCAACATGAAGTTCAAGCAGAAGCCCAGAGAGGAGCAGGCTGAAGTGGACACCACGGAGGGTAGGTGTGGGGCGGAGGCCATGCAGGGAGGAAGCAGCCGGCGGGGGTAGGGGCTCGGGGCTCTCTAGGGCTTCCTGCACATTTCAGAGACACGCTGTAAACCGAGAATGTTCCTTTGATATCCAGACATCAAGATCCTTGGGAAGGCATGACAGAGTCGGAGACATAATTTTGGCTTCTATATTGCTTTGCCCCTTCACCTTGAGCAAGCGTGGAAACCGTATCAGACCTCTGTTTTCTTTTTTTTTCCCTCATTCTTAAATTGTTTTAATTGATGTATAGTTGATGTATAATAGTATATAAGTGACAGGTGTACAATATAGTGCTTCACAATTTTGACAGGTTATACTCCATTTATAGTTATTATAAAATATTGGCTATACTCCCTGTGTTGTACAATATACCCTTGTAGCTTATTTTATACCTAATAGTTTGTACCTCTTACTCCCCTACCCCTATATTTCCCCTCCCCCGCTTCCCTCTCCCCACTGGTAGCCACCAGTTTGTTCTCTATATCTGTGAGTCTGCTTCTTTTTGGTGATATTCACTAGTTTGTTGTATTTTTTAGATTCCACATATAAGTGATATCATACAGTATGTGTCCTTATCTGTCTGACTTATTGTACCTACCATAATGATCACCAAGTCCAGCCATGTTGCTGCAGATGCCAAAATTTTGTTCTTTTTATGGCTGCATAGTATTCCACGGTATATCTATGGCACAGCTTCAGATCTCTGTTTTCTTGTTGGCAACATGGGGGTCTCCTCCCCCTCCCCCCAACCCCTTCTCTAAACACGATAGACAGTGCTGGGGTTCTCTGGGGCAGGGCACCATCTTTCTTTCACTCACCTGCTTCTTCCGTCCCTACTCAGTGGCCGACAAAGTCGCCCATCTCATGGGTCTCAATTCTGGGGAGCTCCAGAAGGGCATCACCAGGCCCCGGGTCAAAGTAGGCAACGAGTTTGTGCAGAAGGGCCAGAACATGGAACAGTGCCAGAACTCCATCGGGGCCCTGGGCAAGGCCATCTATGACAAGATGTTCAAGTGGCTGGTGGTCAGGATCAACAAGACCTTGGACACCAAGATGCAAAGGCAGTTCTTCATCGGGGTGCTGGACATTGCCGGCTTCGAGATCTTTGAGGTGTGTCTGGCCTCGCATTCCGTCTCTGCTTTGGGGTGGCCACCCTCCTTTGATAAGTGACTTTTCACCAAGGTTCTCTTGTTTCCTTGGACCTGGGGCCGGCCGATCTCAGTCTGCTCCTGGCTCTCTGGCTTCTGGCTTCTGGCCTCCGGAAAGTTCCATCTTCATTTGTACGGTGCCAAGTCACAAAGAACGGGGAGAACATAACAGATAGAATGAGCGCCGTGCTGGCTGGATCCAGCCTGTACTGGCTCACCAGAACTGACTGGTGAATTTTCAAGAACTCTGTGACCAGTTGCCATCCTGTTGACACATGTCCGAGGTGTACTTACACCATGGAGATCAGCCAACACTACAAATCAGGCTTTTTTTTTTGAGAGGGAGAGCTGATTTATCAGCACACTACTGGTGGCTCCCACCTCTTGCCCACAAAAATGAGGCTCAGGTCTCATCATAAGACGAGTGCCGTGGGTCAGGAAGATTTTACCTTTGTAATTGGAGGCAGCATGATTAGGAGTCGGGAGACCTAGTTCTGGACTCGGGCTGGCCACCAACTAGCTGTGTGGCCTTCGGACAGTGGTGATCCCTCTCTGAGCCTCAGTTGTCTCAACTCTAAAATGAGCAGTCTGGAAGAGATGACCTCTAAGGTCCATTTCAGCTCCACTGTCCTATTATTCTAAGATTTCTACTAGCCACAGATGGGTTAAAAAAAAAATAGTTTAGCCCAATTTCTCTCAGGCTCTAAAAGGCTAATGTGGCTGCTGTCTATAGTAGAATCATTTAATTCCGTAGGTGGAAAGAACCTTAGAGAGAGTTTCCAAACCACGCCGCCTGGACTCCTGGGCAGCCGCTGATGGCCAGCAGGGTGAGGCCAGGGAGTAAGGATGACACCTGTGTCAACAGCAGGGCAGGTGCAATAGACAAATGGGGCTGGAATCCCAGCTCCTCCACTTCCAAGCTGTGTGCCTCTGTGTCCCCATCTCTGATGAGGACACTCATCATTCTTGCCTTGTAAGGGTTTTGAGCAGATGCAGCTTAGCCAGGGTCTGACACACGTACTTGCTCCATGCAGGTTGCTCTGTGATGACAATGGCACCTCTCCTTTGACCTGTTTTTCATATGGGGCTTCAGCAGGGGGTTTCATTCAGAGAAAGCAGTCTCTGGTTTAAAAAAAATAAAAAGGATTATAAACCCCTCAAACAGCTTCATCCTCCAGATGAGGATGAGAAAAACCAGAGAGAGAGAGAACTGTCTAAAGGCACACAGGAGGTCAAACCCATAAAGCATCTCAAATGATCCATCTCTAGAAATAAAATGATGTTCATTAACCACATGGGGCCAGAGTCTGAGTTTTGGGTACTGGCAACAGCATTGGGTGGCCCGGGCTCTGTGCCTTTGCAGGGGAGGGTAGCTGAGAAGGGCTTCTTGCAGGGCCGATGGGAGCACTGACCGAGTGGTGGGTGCATCCGGGGAAATGCCAGACACTGGTCGGCCCTCAGCAAGCTTTAGCTCTGCTTGTGGACCAGCTCTCAATCCGGGGAGAGACTGTCTGCATCCGGGCTAATGCGCCTCTTTCTGTCTTCCTGCCACAGTTCAACAGCTTCGAACAGCTGTGCATTAATTTCACCAATGAGAAGTTGCAGCAGTTCTTCAACCACCACATGTTCGTGCTGGAGCAGGAGGAGTATAAGAAGGAGGGCATCGACTGGGTCTTCATCGACTTTGGCCTTGACCTGCAGGCCTGCATCGACCTCCTGGAAAAGGTACCACGCTTCTCAAAGGAGGGGCTTGGAGCGAGGTCGGGACTCTGGGGCACATCTCAGGAAGGGATTTCACTGGGGCCTGTGGTTTCGGGGGAGTCAGCAACATGGCAGATGACCTCAGTTTATCTGACCTCAAGCTTCCTCTCTGCAAAATGGGTACAACAGTCACTGCAATGGCCACTGTTAGTTCGGCTGTTTTATGCCTTCACTCATTGGATCATCACAAGCTACCAATGGTGGGGAGGAATTTATTATAACCATTTCACAGAATTTATTATAAACATTTCACATTGAGGCACAGAAAAAGGAAGTCACCTATCCAAGGTCATCCATCCTATGAGTGGCAGAGTTGGGTTTTAACCAAGGCCATCTAATAGCCTCCCCTGTAATCACACCATAGGGAATGTTTTAACAAATGGCCTCATTCAGGAATATATAGGATTAGCAAATGCAAATTATTATATATATAATGGATAAACAACAAGGTCCTACTGTATAACACAGAGAACTATCTTCAATATCTTGTGATAAACCATAATGGAAAAGAATAGGAAAAAGAATGTGTATATATATATATGTATAACTGAATCACTTTGCTGGACAGCAGAAATCAACACAAAATTGTAAATCAACTACACTTCAATGAAATAAATCTTTTAAAAAAATTTAAAAGAAAAGAAAAAATAATGTATACTGTTTGATTAAATGCAGAAAAGGGATAGAAAAAGGACATTAACAAGACAGATGACAAAATTTGAACAAAGTCCGAACAGACTTTGATTTCTTAGTTTGATTTCGTAGTTTTCATCATTATGTACAGAGGTTATGGTAACATTTGGAGAAGTTGGATGAAGGATATACAGGAATGCTTTGCACCATTTTTGCAAGCCTGAAATTATTTCAAAGTAAAAAGTTAAAAAATAAAGAAAGAACATACCTTGTCTCCGAGGTTCACCCTCAGGCCCGTCATAGAGAAGCTATCATCCAGGCAGTCAGGGGTCTTCAATAGGGGCCAGGCTTACCTCCTTGGAAAAGTCTCCAAAACAGGCAGTGGACTGCCTGTCCCGCAATACCTACAAATACCTGCCTGTCCAGCTGTCACATAGCCTGAAATGCCCTCATGCTGGAGCTTTGGGATCAAGCGTTGCTTTCTTCCAGGAGTCTGCTTTAGAAGAGAAAACAGGTGTCATTGATGATGTCACCATTTTTCTGAGAGCCAAGCCTGCCTGGCACCACTATCTGGGTGGGATTAGCATTTGGGGAGCTATGTAGCCCCCTCAGAGACGTCAGTCTTCCCTTCTCTTGGACCTGATGAATTCTAGCCTCTTTCAAGTCTAAAAGGTCGTGGCATTCAAAGGCCATGGAAGACTAGACCATTCCCAGAGGTCACTGCCCAGAGTTCTGCCTCCTGGCCGGCCATGTGGGGTCTGGGGCACCCCTCCCACCAGCCCCAGGCCAGCACCAGAGTCACCCCATCGGCCCCCTCCAATGCCATCCACTCCTCTTCCCTTCTAGCCCATGGGCATCTTCTCCATCTTGGAGGAACAGTGTGTCTTCCCCAAGGCCACCGACGCCACATTCAAGGCAGCCCTGTACGACAACCACCTGGGCAAGTCCAGCAACTTCCTCAAGCCGAAGGGGAGCAAGGGCAAGGGGCCCGAGGCCCACTTCGAGCTTGTCCACTATGCAGGCACCGTGAGTACCTCCTCGGCACCCTCTGTGTCCACCTGCCTGGTGCCTCCAGCTCCCACAAATGTAGGTCTGTCCTGCCACACCCTCGCTGAGGCCTCCTCCCTCCCCCTAACGCAGCCACCATCGAACAGGGTGATCAGTTGATCGAAAAGACCTCTGGCTTGTACTTCCTCCTCACTTCTCCCTCGAGGAGTTCCAAAGCAATCTAGCCAAGGATGCCCAGCAGTTCATGCCCTCAGACCCGCCAGGGCCATGCCATTGTCTATGGCCCTTCATTTGACGGCTGAACTTCGATCTTGGTCAGAAATGGCGATGTCTGCAGGGAATTCCCTGGCGGTCCAGTGGTTAGGACTCCATGCTTCTACTGCAGGGTGCATGGGTTCAATCCCTGGTTGGGGGACCTAAGATCCCACATGCCACGCAGCAAGGCCAAAAAAAAAAAAAAACCAGACAAAACTTGCAAAAAGAAGGAAAAAAAGTCCATGAGTCCATCAATTATTCCCCAGTTGACTCATTCATCCCTCTGACAGCACGTGGCCACCAAACTAACAAGGTGACATTTACGGAGTGGCTTTTTCACTCATGACAAACCTAGTCCTTGGGGAAGAGGGAAATTAAGTACAGCCAGGACTCAGGTTTATTTGAATAATTGATGGGGGAAACAATCAGTGTTGCCATCAATGCCAATGCCTCCTGTTACCAAGGAGTTTGTTGAGCCTCTCTGGGTTTCGCTGCAGGGAAATGGCAGGCTTAGGACAGAGCTGTCAGGAAAGCTGCTGTTGGACTGGGCATCGGGGCTTTTATGATCTCAACAACCATGATAATGCCAACTACTGGCCAAATGGACTGTGCCGCTACCCAGAGCAAACGGGCTTGGGACCGAATTGCAGTGTTCCACCCCACCCTCCACGATGAAATGAGAAGGGCTCGGTGTTTGTAGCAATGGGACATCCAAAGTCAAATGGGGCCTATGCACTTCCAAGAAGGCTCTAAGATGAGGCCCAGAGGTTATGAATGTCATACACCACATAGGAGAAGGAAAGCCCAAAGGTTTTGTCTTCTCATCTGTGTCCCTAGGCTCTCCGTGCTCAACGGAAGGATCTGAAAGGCACCTTCCTCTTTGCCTCTCCAGCTGGGGCTACATGGCAAAATGGGAACCAGAAATTAGTGGATGTCCAATTACTTGGACACAGGAAGCCCCCAGTTTGGATGGATGGAGCCCAACTCCCACCAGGCAATGGCGGGGGGATGTGTGCTTCTCAGCAAGGAGAGAACAGATGCCCTTGTAGGGAGTTCTTCATGTTGCTTGGGATGCCACTGGTCAAGGTCAATCACTGAGCCAGGAATAAGATCAGCCAACCTGGGTAGAAGACGACCCAGGGGTCAGGGAGGCTCAGTGTGGCCAGCAAAGCAAGACATGTAAAAGAAGGTCACACCTGGCAAAGAGTAGCTGGGGAGTCCTGGTGTGTGGGTAAGCTCAGAGACAGGGTGCCCTAGACAGGCGAACTGCAAATGCCCAAGAGATGGGGGTTCATGGACATCCCGGGACTCCAGGCAAGTCATCAGGACAGGAACTGAAGTCTCAGGATATGGGGCTGAAGGTTGGTCCTGGGAACCCAGAGTAGACAGAGATGTAGGTCGAGGTTCTGGCTGTGGGACCTGAAAGGTGGAATCTGGGCCTGAAATGTAACCACTGGCATTTGCCCCCTTCCAGGTGGGTTACAACATCACGGGCTGGCTGGAGAAGAACAAAGACCCCCTGAATGAAACAGTGGTGGGCTTGTTCCAGAAATCAAGCCTGGGGCTCCTAGCCCTTCTCTTCAAAGAAGAGGAGGCTCCAAGTATGGCTGACCCCTCGTGTGTCCAGTCTCTCTGTGCCGATACCCTTTAGCGGCCCGAAGTAGAAAAAAAAGAAAACAAAAACTCTCATATTTGACTCTTGTTGAATGAATGAATGAACGAATGAATGAATGAATGAATGACAAGTTGCTTGAGATCAGCTATGGATGCTACTGCAATAAAGAGGTACAGATGCATCCTGGGAGCTTCTTCCATCAACCAAATTGATCACTGGGCCCATACCATGTCTAGGTGGAGCGATATTGCTTTGGAAAAGTTGATGCCCAAAAGCTCTGTGCTTATTTTCTGCTCCCTGCTCTCCTGTCTGAGCTAAATGTCAAGCTCAGTTCTGCCTCCTACCCAGTAGAGGTCCTGTGACCCATAGGAGAACACCCAACAGGGCCGCCACTTAGAGGGACAAGAACGGCAAATTTCCTTGGGCTCAGAGATGTGTGCACCACCAGCATGCAATTCCTCCAGATGGTGTGGGTTCTTCCTCCTCCCCAGGCAATGACAGCAGTGTGTTGCTTTGGGCCAGCCCTAAATCGCAAAGGGCTACAGACCCTCCAGGAAGCACAGCACGCCTTGTGACTGTTATGCCACAGTCAGCCCGTTCACCCTCTCCCTGGTAGATCTCGTTTTCCTGGTGTGGGGGTCCCACCTCATCTAGTCCCCAGACAAGTCCTTTCAAAACCAGAGAATGCACGTCCTTGACACAGAGCACTGAATGGGGCTGCCTGCCCCCGTGCTGGGTACTGATGTGAAACATGCTTATCTCTCTTCCTCAGCTGGAAGCAAGAAGCAGAAACGAGGGTCCTCCTTCATGACCGTCTCCAACTTCTACAGGGTAAGTAGGGGCTGCCCCACAGGCCACCTTGTGACCACTGCCCCCAACCATCCCTTGCAATGGTGTAGTGGTCTGGCTGCCACCTCATGGCTCAGGACAAAATGATTTCATTTCTATGCCTATGGTTGCCTCTTTCATTTCAGGGGTCCGTTTCCTTCTGAAGAGAGCGCAGAACCACAGGACCATAGGGCAGAAAAAACCCTTAAAGATGGTCCAGTCTAACTGCGTTGTTTCAGGTTGAAACCCAGAGGATGATGGGACGTGCCCAACATAACAAGTGGAAATATCAGTGCCTAAGATCTTGTGCTGGCAGGTCTTCTGGGCTGGGCACAACTTCCACAAAGTTTGGGCACTACTGGCAACATATTCCAAGGGCAGAAATGTAGCCAATGGTGAGATGTTGCACAAAGAATGATTTCAATACTTCCCAAGGATCCAGCTGTCCTGAGGCAGAGTGGGCCACCTCATTGGACGTATCCAAGTGCAAGAGGAGGGATCATCTAGTAGGGAAGTTAAAAATGGTGAGGGATTTGTCCACACAGGCACTACGGTTCCTTCTAGTAGCAAGATTCTACGATGAGCCAGCACTGAACTCAGAGGGTCCCTCTTTCTGTAAAACATGTCACTTTGGGCAAGTTACTGGACCTTTGAGAGCATCACTATCTGACAGAACTTTCTGCGATGATGGAAATGTTCTCTTCTGTTCAATATGGCAGCCACTGTCCAATATGCTGTCCAGTACGACAGCCACTAGCCACATGTGGTTAGTGAGTACCTGAAAAGTGGCTGGTGTGACCAAAGCACTGAATTGTAATTGTAATTAAATTAATTAAACTCTAAACAAATACCTCTCCTGAGCATGGGTGTCCTGCAACACCAACACCGAGCTTCACTCTTTCTTTCCCTCTACCCCCAGGAGCAGTTGAACAAGCTGATGGCCACCCTCCACAGCACCTCCCCCCATTTTGTCCGCTGTATTGTCCCCAATGAGTTCAAGCAATCAGGTACATCATGGGGACATGTCTCCCAGCTGGAAGTCCTTGGGATGTGTGAAGTTGGGGGTCACTCCAAATTAAGTCCACTTTTTAATCACCAGGAATGACTGGGGTAAAACGGGGCATTGAAAGAACCTCCAACAGTGAATCATCCAAACAGCATGTTCTAGCTACTTTGTAAAGCAGAGTGGTGCCCACCTAGGCAGAAGTCACACTCAGGAGAGCCTTTGGGCCTTGGCTGAATTGTGGGGGACCTGGGACACCCTGGGCAGTGACTGGAGGAGATTAGGGTTGAAGAGCTGGATATTCAGTTCAGCCTCCTTGAGTGGCAAGGAGTGGCCTAGGGTACCCTAGGGTAGTGACTCCCCACCCTGCGCCCTCCCTCTTGGCAGGTGTGGTGGACGCCCACCTGATCATGCACCAGCTGGCTTGCAATGGAGTCCTGGAAGGCATCCGTATTTGCAGGAAGGGCTTCCCAAACAGGCTGCAGTACCCAGAGTTCAAACAGAGGTGAGTGATGTCTTCCCGATACCTTGAGTACAGTTCTCGGTCTCCAGGGGTTGACTCTTGATAAGTGTAGTCCCATTGGAGCAGACACTATGGGTACAGTGATGGACACTATCTCACTGTCTACTTCAGTACACAATGGCCCAACTCTGAATAGCCAGCACCTGCATTTCTTTGCCCGAGGGCTCTCTCTGGCTGCTAGAGCCTGCTTTGCTACTTGGCAGGCTGAAAGTATCAGGAATTAATGCCTCCCCAGGAGCAGCCCTCGACCAATGACTAAGGACACTTGGCATATAAATGCTTCAGCTCCCTCACCCTGATGATGGGCTAACTCTGAGGCATGTTCTATACTGGCTCTCAGACAGCTGTGTGTTGGTAAATGTTTAACAATGGGTCCTCCAAGTTAAATTTTTTTTAAAAAAAAAAGAAGCCCTAATTTGTAATATCTTCCGATTTCCATGGTATAAATACTCCCACCACGGCTGACTTCAAGCTACCAATATGACATCACTGAATGCAGGGTTGGGGAGAGATGCACACAGGCGCTTGTGAGCCAGGGGGAGCTGTTCCCAGCACACAAGGGTCCCCCAGCAGCCTGAAGCCCCAGTTACCTGTTCTGATAACTGGCTTGATAACATGCCTTTTGCTGGCCTCCCTGACCCACTCCCCAACTCTGCCACCTCTCAGATAAACTACTTGCACTTGAATCCTGGTCTCAAGGTCTGATTCTGGAGGAACCCAAACTGAGACCTCCACCTGAGAGGTTAATTTGCTTCGACCCCTTCCCTAATTGCTAGAACATAGGACCACAGATTGATGGAGCAAGAAGGGTCACTAGAGGTCATCTTGTCCAAGCCCTCTGAAGTTCCTAGCTGGGGAAGGACTAGGGGAGCTACTGGCAGGTCAGGAAAAGAAGCAGTTCTCCCATGTCTGGAGGAAAAGATGAAGAAGGAAAGATTTTGGTGCCTTCATTTCTAAGCCCATCTCCCCGCTGAACTTCCAACCCACACCGACATCTACTCCCCAGCGTCTCCTGTCAGTCCCCTCCCTCTGCCTGCCATGGGCCTCTGCGAAACAAGTCTAATCCCTGATTTGAAGGCCACCTCACAGGTCGATGATAACTGAGGGTGGACTTCCTGGGCTGCCAACTTGGGGATGATGGGGACTGCCATCGCCTCTCCCGACAGGTACCAAGTGCTGAACCCCAGCGTGATTTCTCAGGGGTTCGTGGACAACAAGAAGGCCTCAGAGCTGCTGCTCGGGAGCATCGCCTTGGATGTGAATGAATACAAAATCGGACACACCAAGGTAGGGTCTTCCCACTCAGGCTTGTCCCAAGAAGGTGGGTGTCAGGGTGTGAATTCCAGCTCAGCCGTAGACCAGGTGGTCAAGCCCCTCAGCTGCTGAGAGCCTCTGTGCCCTCTTCTGAAAAAATCAGGGCTGGTAAAGCCAATCTCACAGGATTGGGAGTAGCATGCGTGAGAACCCAGCTCAGACAGAGAGGTACTCAATAAACAGGAGAATATTAGGACTGCATGGGCCACAGATTTCTCAGAATAAAAGCAGCCGATCGGAATCAAGGTCCTGGACTGGACCGGGGCACCACGGTACGTGTGTGGGCGAGGTCTGGGGGTGAAGCGCCCTAATCCCAGCCCACCCACACCACGAGTCCCAGCCCTGAGTTGGCAGGCGAGTCAGGGTTGACTCAGACCGAGCGGCCGCCTGATCCTGACTCATGGGGCCCATGTCTGTCCCACTTCCTGGCCCCGCAGAGTCCTGTCAGGATTGTAAGGGCCAGGCTGATGGTGGGAGGTGCCCATCGACACCTGCCCAACCAGACTGCACCCCAACGTGACAGTCAGGGTGATGCAAGAGGGGCCCTGGCTTTGCCTCAGGCTCGGAGCCTGCTGCCGTGCAGCATGGAGTGGGTCACTTGACCGTCCTGGTCTCGTGGGGGGCATAGGCAGGCCCAGCTTCTCCGTGGGCCTGGTGTGGCACAACGCCCAGGGAAGCTCCCAGCTGCATGTACATCCAACACGTACGGAGTGCCTCCTGCGTGCCAGGCACAGTTCTAGGCTTAGGGATATGCAGGTGGACAGAACAGAAAGAGTCCCTAGCTCCCTACAGCTTGCTTTGTAGCCATTGGTGTTAGCAGGATTATAATACTGCCTTCAAACCTGCCAGAACCATTAGCTTTGGCCTCCTGCACCACTGAGACATGCTGTGTGGAGATAAATTGACTTATGGGAACTCTCAGGCTTTGTCACAGAATCACTGAATACCTGAGCTGGAGAGAACCTCAGAGACCAGCTCCTTCCCCCACCCCACCTTTGATGGGTGGGAAACTTAAGAAAGCCTGGAGAAGACATAGATGTGACATGCCCAATTTCACAGAACTAGGCAGGACAGGGCAGGCCTCAGGCTCCTTGTCATGGGATCAGGGAAGTCATGTGACTTGTATCTGACACAGCTACCCCTGGGCAGACAGACTGATCTTGCTGTTGTTCAAGGGTTGCATGGGGCACCTCAGGTCCAGGTAAAGGCCTGGGGCTGCTGGGGACTGCTCTGCTCCCCGGTGCCAGGCAGGCTCTGGCGGCAGGAGCAGAACAGAGAACAGAATGACTCCGCCTGTACACTGTGTCCCCATCCCTGGCTTTGGCTCACGTGGGCCTTCCCCACCAGCCACATGCTTGCCTCACTGCTCCTCAAAGACCAAACCTCAACCACAATTAATCTGGAAATATCAAGCCCAATGTCTCTACCCTACGATTGGTGGGGAGAGGGCAGAGGGAAGAAGCATCCCTTTCCATCCTTTCCCTGTCAGTATCCAAGCATCCACATCTTTATATTCATCTGGGAACTCTAATCCCTGCCCCCACGTGTAGAATCAGAGATTCCCAGCGCTGAAAGGACTTGGGGTCCTGCACTCCCACTGGACAGGAGACGAGACCACGTTCCCCCAAAGGAGAGTGACTTAACCAAGGTGCCCTAGCACATCCAAAGCAGGTTGAGGCCAGGTGTGGGTCTCCTGATTCCTTCTATACTTCCAGAAGTTTCTATCATGTCCTATTAGAAGCCTATAAAAATATGGTGCATTATAAAACACACTGATAAAGCGATCACCCATAAGCCCACTTAAAAACCCAGAACTTCATCTTTACATCTCTTTCCTCTCCTTCCTCCCCACCCCAAGGAATAATCTTTGTCCTGAATGTTAACTGTACCCTTGCCTTTTCAAAAACAGTTTTATCACATATGCACATGGCCCAAGGTTTGCCTGGTTTTGAGCTTCATGAAAGTATCACACTTGATATACTCTTATCTGACATGCTTTTGTCACTTAATCATGTTTCTAAGATTCATCCTTGTTGGCTGGTATGTGACGTTTGTTCATGGTCACAGCCATATCATAGGACTTCTGATGGCCATGCCACACCTGTCCCGTCTCCTGTCCTTGGAAATTGGATTGCTCCTTTTTTTCTGTTACCAACAATGCTGCTATCAACATCCTCACACATGGCCCTATGCAAGAATTTCTCTAGAACGAAGTTTTCAACTTTGGCTGTACATGAGAATCACCTAGACTGCGGGTGGGGGCAGAGAGGTTGGAACACCGATGCCTGAGCTCCCCACCCCAGAAACTGAAGTCACCTGTGCCCAGGCAACGGCATCTTTCCAAAGCCCTCCAGGTGGGGGTGATGTGCAGCCAGGGTTGAGATACACACTGAGGGAGTGACAACCAATTTCCAAAACTGTACTTACTCACCACCCACCCCCTCATTGATTCACATACTTGCCAACACTTGTTTTATCAGAAGTCTTCAGTGTTGCAGGTTGCGGGGGAGGGGGAGTGGTATCTTGTGACCTTAATTCGCATTGCCCTGAGGTTGGGTGTTTCTGGCCCTTTCTAACATGCATTGCAAAGCTGTTCTTCTTTTCCTGGGGACGAGTCCCACTCATAGAACAGAGCCGGATGCCTGAAATTGTGCACCACTGGGAAAACTCTGTCCCCCTTCTAGAAGGTCAACTCCCCCTGCTGAATCACTATCCCCTCTTCCCACTCCCATATCCCGTGGGACCATGACTGTCCCAAGGCTGCTTTGCATAGTGGTAAAAAGGAAGGCCCGTTGGCACCCTGCTGCCAGGCAGTCACCATAGGTAGCAGTGAAGATCCAAACGATCTATCACATTTTACTCAGAGCTTCACAGTTTGCAGAAGTACTTTCTCTGTTATCTCATTTAATTTTTATAGCAACCCTCTAAGGGAGGGATCAACAACCCCATTTCACAGATGAGGCACTGAGGCCCTAAGATGTGAGGAGGCATGTCCAAGGTGACCCAGCTAGTAACTGCAAGGCCAGGACTAGAGCCCACAGGAGTGTCCAAGAGCAAGAGGAAATAGATGCTGAGGCTGGCATGCCCTGCCGTGCAGATGTCCAGGCCAGGGTCAGCTGTTTCCCAGGGTCTCTGAACTCCGAAGGACCCATCGGCACTTCTTGTTCTTTCATTGCGAACTCCCTGCTAAGCAGCTGCTTTGGTGACAGAGGGGCTATTCTCACATCCATGTGTCTTTCCCCAGGTGTTCTTCCGAGCAGGCGTCCTGGCCAAGCTCGAGGACATGCGGGACGAGCGTCTGGCCAAGATCATGACAATGCTTCAGTGTCGGCTCCGGGGTTTCCTCATGAGGGTTGAGTTCAAGAAGATGCTGGAACGAAGGTAGCACCAGTGGGGCAGGCCCACTGAAGCCACACCATCCACATGGAATGACCAGGGACCCCTCCACACACACAGTGCTCAGCTCCACCAGTGACACTGGGCAGTGAGATAGGGAGGGTGCCAATGTCTTTGTTGTCCCAAAGAACCCTCTTTGGGGCCTGTGTTGGTTTCCTGGGGCTGCCATTAGCAAAGTACTACAAACCAGGTGCCTTAAAATAGAAATTTATTTTCCCATGATTCTGGAGGCCAGGAGTCTGAAATTAAGGTGTTGGCAGGCAAGCTCCCTCCAAAGCCTCGAGAGGAGAAGCCTGTCTTGCCTCTTCCAGTCCTGGTAGCCCCAGGCACTCCTTGGCTTGTGGCTGCATCTCTCCAATCTCTGCCTCTGTCCTCACAAGGTCTTCTTCTGTGTCTGTCTTCACATGGTCTTCCTTTTTTTTATAAGGACACCAGTCATCTTGGGTTAGGGGCCCCCCACTACTCCAATATGACCTCATCTTAAACTAAGTTAATTCCATCTGCAAAGACTCTTATTTCCAAATAAGATCACATTCACAGGTTCTGGGGGTTAGGACTTCAGCGTATCTTTTCAGAGGGGACACAATTCAACTCCTAACAGGGACCACCTAATATAAACCCTTCTCTTTACAGTCACTTTCACAGCCTTCCCCTTACGTGATCCATACGAAGATGCTGTGAGAGGGATGTGGTAGGATCAGCACCCCCATTTTACATATGTGGAAACTGAGATCAGAGGGGTTAAGATACTGGGCCAGGTCCATGCAGAAAGAGTCAGGATTAGAAGCCAGAAATCCTTGTCCCAAATCGCTGCCCTCAGAATTGTGCTTCTCAGCCATCTCCCTAAAATGGTCATTAGAAAATAGCTCTGGCTGCCCTGGCTGCCCTGTGGTTGACTCTGGCTCTTGTGGTCATAGTATTAGTAATAGTAGCAGTAATGAATAAATAATAACAGTAATGAAGTCCTGATATCCACCAGCAGGGCCCTTTTAACCCCGGCCAAAGGCAGGGACACCAGTTAGGGGCTGAGTGGTGGGACTCAGTGCACAGAAGATCCTCAGTAAATGACAGTTGAAGGAAGCTGTCAGGGACAAGGAGGGCTGATTCCAGAGACCGCAGACTGATGGGATTTGGAGACTAACGGATGATTTCCGGTGAGGGAGTAGAAGGAGGGAAATGCAGGAAGAAATGAGCTCAACCCTGAGCTGTCCGGGAGGAGCTGGTTCCATCGGGGAGGCCAGTCTCCCGTCCCCCCCCCAACCCCCATGCCTTCATTTTAACCCATGCAACGCTGGATTCTTCCCTTCTTTTTTTTTTTTTCTTTGCAGAATTGGCCTGAAGGTCATCCAGCGGAACACACGCAAGTTTCTGGAGCTGCGTTTCTGGGGCTGGTGGAAGCTCTACAACAAGGTGAGGACTGAGGGGCCGCAGTCCTGGGCGGAGGGGCCTCCTGGGGATGGGAGGCCGCGGGATGCTGCAGGGACAGTCTGAAAATGAGGGCACCTTGGAGGAAGACTGTAGCCTCCTTCCAGGAGGGAGCTGAATCCTCCCTGAGAAAAACAATAGTGTGTCTTCCCACCTTTCAACTCATCTCTCAAAATAAAACCCACTTAGGATGCAGAGAGCCCCCTCCCCACAAAAGTGGGCTTGGTGCGCAGTGCCTCACCCTTGGGCATGTCAAAGCATCTCAACTCCTTCAGTGAAGTCCTGGACTTTAGGAAATCATGGGATCCGACCTCTCCTTTCCCAGGCTGTTCTGAGGCAGCAGTGGGGATGAGTGAGTCAGCCAGGAGGGGAGGCTGCAGGCGCCCAAGTAACCAGTCCACCCTCAGCAAATGCAGGAGGCCACGAACCAACCTACTGCATGAGGCTCCAGTGGCGCTGGGGTATGGCGTCCCACCTGGGGTCCCTGTTACAAGGAAGCACGGCACTGGACCCGGGGGCAGGGCTGCCGCATTCAGGGGGTCGGAGGGCAGTGTTGTCTTGAGGGACGGGGTGTTCAGGGCAGCTACGTGGAGGGTTGGCACAGGCTCCAGGTCATCTTAGGGGGCCCTGAGCCCCCGACAACTCAAGCAGAAGCTTCTCTCCCCTCCCCATAGGGAAGAACTTTCTAACAATCCATGCTGACCACAAATTGAAAGGGAGGGATAGTAAGTTCTGCATCCCCAGCGGTACCCATGCACAGGCCGGCCCACTGGAGGGCCTGAGACGGCAGAGGGATCTAAACAAAAATTTCTCAAATTTAGTCAGTATGGCACTTTCCCCACCTGTTCTATGACTGACCTTCTTTCTTTACATCAACTCACTTTTTTATTTCGAAATTTTTATTTTAAAAGGAAACTTCACATCCTTACCTGTCTCATCCTAAGCAAACGTTATGCATAAAACTGTGGATTTCACGAGTTCTTTTCATTTTTAAAAATTATTATTTTTCAAAATCATGTATTAAACTATTACTTTTCAAAATTATTTTTAAAGTAACCATGTAACAATGAAAATCAAAAGGTTTCCGTGCAAAGGTTGAATCCATCTCACCTGCCCCCTCAGTGTATGTATTACCCTTTGGGAAGCCTCAGACCAACGGCCTTTAAGATTCCTTCCAAGCCAGACATAAGTGACCACAGATGACAAGGAGACAGAGCCTAGAAACTTCTCTGCTCTTTACCAGAAAGTAAAACTTCACCAATTAAACATAGCGGAGCAAGATCCTGTTCCAATAAGTAAAAACATAAAATTAAGTTAAAATCCTTTACTCTTAGCGTGTTAAGTGAGCTCTAATCTTATTTAACTAAGTCAGATAAGCTGAATCAATGGAAAAAAACACCTTGGGGGAGGCTTTCACTGGATAAAAAGTGTAACACAGTTGCAAGTGATACTTACTATCACCTTTTTTTTTGGCGGTTCGCGGGCCTCTCACTGTTGTGGCCTCTCCCGTTGCGGAGCACAGGCTCCAGACGCGCAGGCTCAGTGGCCATGGCTCACAGGCCCAGCCGCTCCACAGCATGTGGGATCCTCCCGGACCGGGGCACGAATCCGTGTCCCCTGCATCGGCAGGCGGACTCTCAACCACTGCGCCACCAGGGAAGCCCACTATCACCTTTTTATGCAAATTTTGCACTGCAGTATCCCAGATCCCCACAGACCAGGCTGGCGATGACAGGTTCATCTGTCATCTTCAAAGAGAGGCGATTCCTTCTCCCCAATCCATGGTGTTTGCGCTCCCGAATAATGTATCCATAGATCAGGAAATATCCCGAGGGCCTGTCCTGCCCGCTCTGCTTGGTGCTGTAGAGACACGGAGGGCAGGAGGGAGATGGGGAGGGGCAGAGGGCAGGGCTCGTGGTCTAGCAGGGCAGAGGACCCAATGGACCCAGGCACTCTTGCAGGATGAGAAGTGCCAAATGCACAGAGAGGTCCAGACACGTGCTGTGGGTGCAGAAGAGGAGCGACTATTCCTGGCTGAAGGCAAAGCAGCCCACCACCTAGCCCCCTGGCAAAGCCCATCTCCCTAACACTCTGCAGTGTTGCTCGCCACCCAGGTCAAGCCACTCCTGAATGTGGCTCGGCAAGAGGAAGAGATGAAGGCCAAGGAGGAGGAGCTGAGGAACGCCATGGCCAAGACGCAGGAGCTGCTAGACAAGATCAAGGATCTGGAGGAGAAGATGGCCACGCTCAGCCAGGAGAAGAATGACCTCACCATCCAGCTGCAGGCAGTATGTGGGGCCCTGGGGGCAGCGGCAGGAGCTGGGGGCCTTGGCAAGAGTCAGACCCACAGAAGGAGGGAGAGTGGCCTTCTAAGAAGCTGTGTTCTTCCAGACGCTGGGGAATTCCCAGCCTTCTCTTTCTTTCATTGCCATGTCATCCTGGACCCAACTACCAAAAAGTCTCCATCAAATTCCTGTTCGCCCACAGCAGCAGGCTGAGGACACACACATACAGTACATGCTGGGCCTGGGGGATCGTCCAGACATGGGGGCCACGAGATGGTGGGAGGAGCACCTCTGGGGTGAGCCTGGCTCCCTGGGGACCTAGGGAACTTGCCCTCTTTTCTCTGCTTCCTTTTCCTCGCCCATCAAGTGCAAACACAGAGGGGAGAACATATGACCTAGTTTCTGTGGGGAGCCTGACTCCCAATACGATGAGCAGGTTCACTGCCGTGACCCTTCTGGTTTACAAGGGTCCTTCCTTCTCTGATTCGAGCTTCACAACCACCTCATAAGACGCCCGGTTTTCATGTGTATCTTCAGGGTAGGAAACTCCACTTGACCGACCTTTAGAGATTTGATCAAGGTTGCAAGCCGGTCAGTAGAAGACCCACAACTGGGAGGGGTCCAGTCCCATCTTGGTCATTCCTGCTCTGTCACAGCCATGTCTCCTCAGCCGAGAGAGTGTCAGCCACTTGCATTAGCTATCCATTTTCCCCAAGCTGTCTCTGACATCTTTTCTCCCATCCCCTCCACCCCCCCTGAGAAGTTGCTCAGGCTAGGACCCTCATTTTATGTTTGGGGAGGCTGAGGCCGAGTGTGAATGCAAGGATAAAAGAATCTTCCGTTTATAGAAGTGCCACATGTGCTCCATCCCTTTATGCCTCACGATGATCATTTCCCTTATTTTGCAGAGAATTGAATTTCAGTAAATTTATGCCACGAACCGAAAGTCATCTAGCTGGTCTGGTCTTCTGACTCCATGGCCAGTTGTTGCCTTTCACCACTGACCCCATCTCAGGGAGACCCCAGTGGACACCCCGCTTGTCCCTCCTCTGCCACTTACTGCCTGTGTGACTTTTGACAACTCCACCCCCTCTGCATATTGGTTCCCTCATCTCTGAACCCTAGCTTATAGATGACACCTGTCTGGCTTGCTTCTCAGTGTTGTTATAAGGAGAAACCAGGGACAGGAAATGGTTTGTTAACACAGAAGTGCTAAATCAATGCTGGGAGTTATTTGGGTAGACATGCCCCTCCACGTTGGCAGATGCAAGCACAGGCCCACATGGGATCAGTGGATGAGATGGCAGAGCCTGAACGGACAGAGGTGTCCTGCCTGAGTGGCCCGGGCTTCTCCTAGGCTACTGCTAACGCCTTAAGGTGAATCTGATCACCTGGGATCTCGTTAAAAAGCAGATTCAGATGAACAGGTCACAGGTGGGGCCTGAGATTTTGCATTCTAACCGGCTCACAGGTGATGCTGCTGCTGCTGGTCTGGGGACCACACTCCTGGACGAGCCTTCGTCACCAAGAAGCTCAGAGATAGCCAGCCCCTGTCCAGCCCCCAGGACACGTTTGTTGGGGGCCCATCAGCCCGAGGCCTATCCATCAGCACGTTCCCCTGCAGGTGCCCGGCCCCTGCCCTTGACCAATACTCTCTTTCTTCCACCAGGAACAAGAGAACCTGATAGATGTGGAGGAGCGCCTGACCCAGATGATGAAGACTAAGATGGAGCTGGAGAGCCAGATCTCTGACATGCGGGAGAGGCTGGAGGAGGAGGAGGGCACATCGGCCTCGCTGAGCGCCACCAAGCGCAAGCTGGAGGGAGAGCTCAGTGACCTCAAGCGGGACCTGGAGGGCCTGGAGACCACGCTGGCCAAGATGGAGAAGGAGAAGCAGGTGGGGAGGCCCCTGGGCCAGACCCTGCTCCTCCCAGGGCCAGGGAACCCCCAGCCCGCTGCCCTGCAGGGGCCACACCCAGAGCCCATACAGCTATGCTGCCCGGGACCCGAGCCACCAGCCACATGCAGCTATTTTAACTTAATTCAGTACAATTTCAAATGTCGTTCCTCGGTCAACCTGGCCGCACATGGAGGGCTCAGTAGCCGCTCGCAGCAAGTGCTACAATGTCGGATAGAGCAGACGGAGCACATGTCCATTGTTTGGACAGAGCAGCTGACTCAGGGGGCTGAGAGCTGTTCCCCTCGTGGGGACGCCCAGGCCTGGCTGGTTCTCCTCGTGCCTGGGATTCCTGGGCGTCTGCCTGGCCTTCTGCCCACTCAGCCTCAGCATCCCTGGAGCCCCTCACAGAACATCCTTCTGCAGCACCATGTCCACCCCTCCCCCTTCCCAGAGGAAGCAACCATATTGTAAGGTGGGGTCACCTTTAGCTGTTGGATTTCTGCCCAAAGAAGCAGCTGCTGCCTTCCAAGTGGCTCCCTGACTCCTGGTACCGTCTGGCTCGCCCTTGGTCCCAGGCCCCCTTCCTATCTCACAGTGGGTGGGGTCCCCGAGCAGGGGGAGGTGGATGCTGCCTAAGCCGGGGCATCTGCAGCTTTGATGTGCACTCGAACCACAGGGACCTCAATAAGACGCAGGCTCTGGGCCAGCAGGTCCTGCGGGGCCCAGGGGCTATATTTCCAACACAGTCGCCAGCGAAGGCACGGCTGCCGTCCAAGGACCAGGCTCTGAGTAGCCAAGGCCTGACAGTGTTCTCTCTGCCCCCTCACCCCCAAGATTCTGACTTGGTTGGCTGGGCTGTACCCTGGGCATCGGTATCTCTTAGGCTCCCAGGTGGCTCTGGGGAACAGCCAAGCTGAGAACCCTCTCTCGGGGCAAGTACTCTCCTCCCCTTCTCCCCCTGAGCGTGTTCCCAGCCTTAAAGTCCAGCTTCTCCCCTGCCGCCCCATCTCCAGGCCCTGGATCACAAGGTCCGCACCCTGACTGGGGACCTCTCGCTTCGAGAAGACTCTATCGCCAAGCTCCAGAAGGAGAAGAGGGCCCTGGAGGAGCTGCACCAGGTAGGCACCAGCCACTTCTCCTCTTGGCGAAGCAAATGGAGCTCGGAGACAGGAGACCCTCATTCGAATCCCGGCTTTGCCGCCCATCAGCTGGGGCCCTTGGGGAAGTCACAGTGTCTCCCTACATCACAATGCCCTCATCAGTGAAGTGGACACAGTCACTTGCTACCTTCCTTCCAGGTTTGTTAAGTGGGGTGAACATATCATTTATCACCCAAACTAGGACAGGTTTCAGAGTGAAAGGGGACAGCAGGCATGCCTCAGAATGGTCCAGGCACACTGGGAGGGATGCTCCCAGAGTCATAAGGATGAAGTGGGCGTATGGAAGTGCCCTGTGAGCTCTAAAGCACCAGGGAACCCTGATTCGTTGTGGCAACAACAGGCGTGAGTTCCTGAGGTCATGGGGAGCCCACCCAACTGTTCCAGTTGCTCCTGAGTGTGGAGCCAACTCTGACCACCCACCAGTGCTGACCATGGCGTGGAACACCTCCTAGCCTAGACACAGGTGCCAGGAGCAAATTGAAGCCCAGAACTAGACAATGGACCCTCATCCCTGTGTTTGCTGACATCATGAATCTACAATATGTCCCCCGAGCACATTTCTCTGTCGTCTCTGGAAACACCTCCTCTTAGACTGTGACTCACCATCGTATCAAACCCAGAACCCCCTGTTATAGCAAATATGCTCAGTTCTCATTATTCGGGGTAGTGATGTTCTATAGAGTCATTGAATTAGCAAATACTGAACCTTTGCTCTCGGGGAAATACAGGGTTATCTTCCTGCGAGCCTCTAGTCACAGCATTTTCATCAACTCATCAATACATCATACATATGATGGTGATCAATACATTATCTTGTTTTATGTGTATTTCTGTTGAAAAACACCTTATTTAGTACATATTGTTTCTTTGGGTTTTTTTGTTTTGTTTTTTTTGCGGTACACGGGCCTCTCACTGCTGTGGCCTCTCCCATTGCGGAGCATAGGCTTTGGACGCGCAGGCTCAGGGGCCATGGCTCACGGGCCCAGCCACTCCGCGGCATGTGGGATCTTCCCGGACTGGGGCACGAACCTGTGTCCCCTGTATCGGCAGGCGGACTCTCAACCACTGCGCCACCAGGGAAGCCCCAGTACATATTGTTGATACCTTGACATTGAACTCACAGTCAACAGCCCCTGTATCTCAGGCCTGAATGAAGCTCATCCAACACATAGATTTTCTCTGCAAGGCACATCACAGCCTTCTTGCGTCAGGAACGCCAGACAGCACTGCAGAACTGTGCTTCGTGCCAATGTAAGCAGTGAAATCACCAACAAAGAGCACTGACATGTAGAAAACGTGGCATTACATAGACTGGGAAAAGCACACGTGTTTGCAGTCTGAGATGAACCAAGGAGACGGAGCATCATTTATCCGACCTCAGCTGGGAACATGCCCCGCTTCGCATGTCCACGAATGACCACGAAAGCACCATGAGTATTGATTTGGGGATTACAAATAAATTTTAGCGAGTAGGTAAACCGGCAAATAGATAATTCACGGATAATGAAGATCAACTGTATTTTGGAACGCCCTCTTACTATCCTGAATTGAAAACTATAATAATGTAACTAATATATAACTTCAGAAAAATCGAGAGTGCCCTTCCATATAAAAGGAGAAATGAATGAAAGTAATTTATAATAAATAATGGGGCTGTCAAAGTGTAAAAGCTCAGGCAGATCTAGGAGGGCTGCCTGCCCAAGCCCGTCTTTGACGGCTGTAGACGGGCACCCGAGGGCGTGTTGGTGACTCAGGTAGCCAAGTGCGGTTGCTACCAGTGATGCAATTTTACAAAACAGTGAATAATTCTCAGGGCGATTTTAACAACAAGAAGTAAATCTTCTCTTAGTTTCCATGGTAGATCATTCTTTAAAATTGTAGTGTATACTAAATGAAAAAAATGTTGAGTTATGTGCGAAGAGGTACTAGGTTCTAGGTTCAGAAAAGTATAAATAGTTGTTTACTTACGTGAATGGGATAGCAAGTGTGTGAAATGCAGAATTATTCTTCATGGCACCCATTATCCAGAGCAAGGCCAGATGTCCAGCGTCCCTGGAAGCACCCACAAAGTACCAGTGAGGCCCCCAATCATTGTGACAACCAAAAGCACCACACACCCCAAATTTCCTATATGCCCCGTGGAGAACCAGAGCCCCCAAAAGACCCCTAGGGGCCCACCTGTGGCTGACGGGTGATCAGTGTACCGTGGCCTCACCCACCACCCAGGAGCAGGCGCTCTGTAACTGATCCCTGACATCATCAACTCAGCTCGGAAGTGATGGCAGAGAACCAGATCTGTTCAGCTGCTCCCGCCTGCCTCACAGGACACACACGTGTATCTTTCCTTCCAGAAAACCCTTGATGACCTGCAAGCCGAGGAGGACAAGGTGAACCATCTGACCAAGAACAACAGCAAGCTTAGCACCCAGATCCATGAGGTAATGCCCCGTCGTTGGGTCTGATTCTATAGCTCGACGGTCAGGTCTGTCCCAGGTCACAGGGACCTCAGATACATTTTGGGAAACTGGGAAGTGAGGCCCTTTCTGATGCCACAGCTAAGAAACCAGGCCCAGTCTGGTTCTTTATTGCATTCTGGCCTCAGACAACCCTCCCCACACACACACACCCTACTTTCTTTTGTATTTTTTGTCTCCGCAGCTGGAGGATAACTGGGAACAGGAAAAGAAAATCCGGGCGGAAGTGGAAAAAGCTCGCCGGAAAGCTGAGAGTGACTTGAAGATGACCATTGACAATCTCAATGAGATGGAGCGGTCCAAGCTAGATCTCGAGGAGGTGGTGAAAAAGTACGCAGTCTTTCATTTTGCCCGTAGCAGTGTTAGCAATATCTAGCACTTCCTGGATGGCACCCGGCGCCAGGCACTCTGCTGAGGGCTTCATGTGTATCAGTGCATGTCCCCTGAACCTGCTTTGTACCAGGCACTGTGCTCAGCTCGGAGGATTAGGGAGGGAGGAGCAGGTGCTTCCCTGTTCTCAGGGAGTTCCCAGCCTCACACAGGGCCTGCTGGGCGCTGGGAAGGACACAGGTACTAAGCAATGCACCCACCCCAGAGGTCAGGGAGTCTTTGCAGAAACCTGAAAATTGGGCTCTCAAAGATCACAAAGAGTTGAGGGGATATGTTAGCAATATCACCCTGGTAATAACATGGAGCACATGTGGGGTGGAGAAAGCAGGAAGACAACTACTGCAATAGTCCAAGCATAAACCGGAACTGAGTAAGAGGCTGAAGGGATGGAGATAAGGAGGCAGGTAAGGAAAGCTTTTAGGGGGCAGAATTTGGACAATGCATCTTTTTAAAAAATATTTATTTATTTATTTATTTAATTATATGGTTGTGCCGGGTCTTAGTTGTGACAGGTGGGCTCCTTAGTTGTGGCACATGGTCTCCTTAGTTGTGGTATGCAAACTCTTAGTTGCAGCATGCATGTGGGACCTAGTTCCCCCAGCAGGGATCAAACCCAGGCCGCCTGCATTGGAAGCACAGAGTCTCATCCACTGTGCCACCAGGGAAGTCCCCTGGACAACGCATCTTTGAAGTACATTTTGCTAGGGCAATTCTAAAGTACCACAGGCTGCCAAGAGGGCGTGTGCAGCTAAATCTGCATCTCAGCACATTTCTTGGGAGGCACACCCAGAAGGTGCGGGTGACCCTGCCCATCCTCCCCACCTGCTTGGTCTCTGGCATCTTACCTCTCACACGTGGCTCTTGACACGTGGAACTCACATCAGGAGACAGCCTTTTGCAGAAAGATTTTGGAGGAACGTTTTCCCTAAAAAGGCCAAGCATCTGTGTGATTCTGGAGCCCCCAGACTGTAAGCTGCACCAGAGCAGTGACTTCTGTCCGTTTTGTTCACTGATGTGTCCCTGGAGCCCCAGACAATGTCTGGCACCAGGAGGGACTCAACAAATTGAAGGCAAATTAATAAATGCACAAGTGAATGAATGAGTGAGTGAAAAACCAGTGGAGCAAATCCTGGGGCTCTGTAGGGCGACTCATCTGTAGGGTGAGAAGGCCAGGGGTCAGGGCTGAGTGTGTCTCAGCAGGGTCAAGGTCTCCCCCGGCAGCCCCAGCTCCATTCCCGTGCCAGCTTGCTGGTCTAGCCTCAGAGCTTTTCCTCAGGAGGTCAAACCTTCTCTTGCAGGAGAGATATGGAAATCAATTCTGTCAACTCTAAATATGAGGATGAGCAGTCTCTGAATTCCACGCTGCAGCGGAAACTAAAGGAACACCAGGTCTGTCTGTGCGGGATGGAGGAGAGCCAGATCCTCTTTTGAAATGCACTGGCCTGCACCTTTGCTCACATCAGCTGATCTGCTGCTGCCGCAGAGTCCTCAGAGACTGACTGATGTCCACCTCATGCTGGGATAAATTCCAAGTCCCCACAGTGGCCACAGGGCCCTCCACAATAGCCCCTGCTCCCTCCCTGGCTTGTCACCCACCGTTCCCCCACCATTCCGTTCAGCCCCTCTGGCCCCTTGCGGGGTCTCACACACCCCAGCCTCCCTCCTGCCTCAGGACCATTGCACACACTCTCTGTGGCCCGCTTCCCTCTGCTTTTGACAGCGTCCCGCATACACTTAGCTGCCTTCCATCATTTTCATTCTAAAAGGCCAGTAGGTGGGTCTCTAACTTCACCCAGGAGAGATAAATGCCCCGCTCTGTCTGCCCTTTTGCCTGCTAGGCCCGAATCGAGGAACTGGAGGAAGAGCTGGAGGCTGAGAGGGCAATGAGAGCCAAGGTAAGTGAGATGCGTCTACGCTTCCTCCCTCCTTTCCTGAGGCAAAGGACCCAGTGAAGCCACAATCCAACAACGAGCAGAAACTCCTGTTGAGAAACCAGTAGGGAGGAGGATGGGGTTCCGGTTGGAAAGGACTTGTTGTTTCTTGAGCACCTACTGTGTGCCAGGCACTGTGCTACATGTGCCCATTAATGACAACGTAAGAGGCACAGATGCTCTTTGTTGTGCGGTCCAAGGAGAGTGGGCAATGTTAGCCTGGGGACTGGAAGACTGCATTCAACAGGCTGAGGCGGGAGGAGTTTCTAGGCAAAGGGAATCAAATAGCACTTATGTGCACAGGTACAAAGGTGTGAAAGGAAGAGCCAGGAGTGGAGGGATCCTGTAGGGAGATGGATCGTAACACACCTAACCCCAGCTTCAGCCCAGCTGGGCTGGGTGGCAGGATGGGCACTAAGGCCCCCCCAGTGCAGGGAAGAGGACAGACAGCATCCTCTGCTGAGTGTGGGGGAGTGACGGGCAGAGTGCAGAGCTCCCCAAGCGCAGGCCCCTGGCCTCACAGACGCCACGTGGTGATCACAATCCTTATCAGAGAAACAGGGGTTCTTGGACGGCCAAGGTCAGTGTCATCCCATCTCCCCCCAGGTGGAGAAACAACGCAGTGACCTGTCCCGAGACCTCGAAGACCTCAGTGACAGGCTGGAAGAGGCTGGGGGAGCCACATCTGCTCAGGTACCATCCTCGGGGTGTCCAGGAACCCCGATTCCTGCCTGCCTGCCTGCATGGAGAAACAAATGCTGGACGATGAGCAGGGGGATAAGGACCAGTTAGTTCCTGCTGAATTCCCAGGGCTCCCTTGAGGAGAAACCAATCAATGATAAAGAATAGGCAAGAGGGGGCTGGTTCAGTCCACTTTCTTCTGGGGCTCCTCGGTTCAGTGGATGCAGGTGGGATTTGGACTGAATGCCCCAGGGAGGCCAGCACCGGCCAGCCCGCAAGCCCTTCTTCTGCTCCGCCCCAGATCGAGCAGAACCGCAAGCGGGAGGCCGAGCTGCTGAAGCTGCGGCGGGAGCTGGAGGAGGCGGCCCTGCAGAGCGAGGCAGCGGCCTCCACACTGCGCAAGAAGCACACAGACTCCATGGCCGAGCTGACCGAGCACGTGGAGAACCTGCAGAGGGTCAAGTCCAAGCTGGAGAAGGACAAGCAGGTCATGAAGGCCGAGATCGACGACCTCAACGCCAGCGTGGAGACCATACAGAAGTCCAAGGTGAGGGGGGACACCCCGCAGAGCCTTCACGAATAATATCCCCTGAGTCCCCCGACAGGCCCGAGGTCCATTCTAGATGCTGTGAAGGGAACCAAGATGGACCTGTCACAGACCCCACTGGCTGTGTGTATAACCTCGGCCAAGGTGCACAACCTAACCGTGCCTCGGTTTCCCCATCTGTAAAATGGGGAATAATGATAATCCCCACCTCATAGTGCTGTTGTTAGGGCTACGACAGTTCCTGGCACGTAAGAAAAGCTCAATAAATGTGAGCTATTAGGATCATCATGACATTAGTATGACTATATCCTCCAGGAGTTGGAGACTTAGTAGGAGAAACAATCATCGCCACGATGAAAAAGTGATATGTGGCAAGAAAGAAAATTAAGTACAATTAAAGTAAGCCACTCAACATGCATTTATCCAGCCCCTGCCACAGGAAGAGTCTTCTTGTGACACAAGGGAAGTGGCGGGTGGTGCTCCAAAGGTGAGCAGGGATGATGCTTTGGGGGTCCAGGTCCCAGCCAACTAGTGTCTCCAAACTTCAGACACTCACGAGGCATCTTCGTAGTTCCTGTTTTATCTGCAGAGGCCTGCTCTAATGCTGGTATTTTTCCTTAAATTAACTGGCTCCCGGCATTTTCCTATCGAGTGAGGTCAGCAGGGGCCCAGAAGTGAGGGGCTGTGTGCCAACCCAAAGGCTCTGGGCTTACGTTGATAGAAAATGGTGAGCCACTGGAGGTTTCTGAGACAGGGATGTTCTAGAAGGATGAGGTAGGTGGCCTGGGAGGCTGCACTAGGGCAGCGCAGCTGGGAAGCAGGGAGGGCCTGGCCTGGTCCTCCCCATTTCCCCACTGGGTTCGTTCTCCCTGAGCAGATGAATGCCGAGGCCCACGTTCGAAAGCTGGAAGATAACTTATCAGAGGCCAATGCCAAGGTGGCTGAGCTGGAGCGGAACCAGGCGGAAATCAACGCCATCAGGACCCGCCTCCAAGGTGAGCTCTCCCCTCCCCACAGCTTCCTAAGGAACAGTGCATGGAAAGGAGTGGGGATCCTCAAGGAAACTGAAAGAGTACCTGGGTGCCCTCCCAGAGCTTCCTTGACCTTGGAAAATCCACATCCCCTGTGACTAGACGAGAAGATTTTCTTCCTCCCACTGAGTGCTCCAAGTAACATCTTTACAGTGTAAAACAGGGAACACTGTCCAAAACGTTTTCCTATCAGTTCTCTCAGCCACCCCGTGAGATCAGCAGGAGGAGCAGTAATACCGACAAAACACAATTTTCAAACGTTTTCAAACATGACCTGCCTACTAACGTAAAGCGAACACGTGTCGCTAATGAGGGAACCAGAAAAATGGGAAAACTGCCTTTGAAAAGCACCTGAGGGGGCCGAGATTTACACAGCCAGTCGGGAAAGGAATGTTTCAGTAACTCTGCTGAGTTAGATGCAAAACTGGTTCATGTCCTATGCGGCAATAATACTGCAACCTCTAGGTTTGACTTGGGGTTTTTTCTACCAGAAGAAATTCTCTGCATCTCTAGGTCAAAAATAATTTGCAACTCATCAATATGCAAGTTAACGTCTGACTTCGCAGAGTCTGGGCTCTAAAAAGGGTCAACAGTTAAGTCAAGCAAAGGTGCATGTCCTTCGAGAAGTTAACGCTCCTGAGGCGCACCAGTTAGACAACACTCTCGTTTGACACCAGAGAACCTCCTTTGGCCTTACTTTCCACATTCTGAATACTTTTTAAAATCAATATCCCCATTTGATGGATAAGAAGAGTGAAACTCAGTGAGGTGAAGTGACTTGCCCATGGTCACAAAACCAAAGATACAGGGCAGAACTGGGAACCCTTGCTGGTTCTCTGGCTCATGCACCTTCTCCTGGCCTCTGGCTCCGGAGAGCAGTCTACAAATGACAGGAGTGTAGGTTCTGGGACCGTGACAAATGCATTTTTTTTCCAAAGTAAACACTCTCCGCCCGACTGTTTTCTCCAAACTTCTTTGCTGTATCTCCTGCCAGGGGCTTCGCTATCTGAAGCCGCTTATCCCATGCAAATCACCTGGATGGTGACTACCCTTGGGCACTTGCTCCCCTCCTGGGCCCACTAGATTTGGGCAGCTGATATGGTGGTCGCCCTGCTCCCCATTCCAGCTCAGCTGGCCAAGACACTATACTGATGGGCACTTTGGGAGCAAGGCTTAGGATCTGGCAGGGGAGCTAGTTCTCCACCCAACGCTTCTCCCGTTCCCTTCTCGCCCAGCTGAAAACAGTGAACTGAGCCGGGAATATGAAGAATCCCAGAGCCGGCTTAATCAGATCCTGAGGATAAAGACGTCCCTGACATCACAGGTGGACGATTACAAGAGGCAGCTGGATGAAGAGTCCAAGGTTGGTTTTGGGGTGAGGTAGGGGGTGACAGAGCTGCCTCCTTGAAGAAAGTCATATGTTATGAAGATGTAGAAGGAACATGAAAAATATTTGATTCCACTGCAAGTAAAAGAGTTAACAACAAAACCAGAGTACGCTATATGTGCGACTAAATGAAATTAACGGAATTACGTATCCTTGTGGATAGTAATTGGAAGAAATCAAGGAAAGTTAAACCCTGGTGGTTTGGGTTGTAGACTCCTGTGTCTCCCCCCGCCGCCCCCCGCCCTGCCTTTACCCCGCTGTACTGTTGATCCAACGTCGTGTATCTCTAAGTGATGGCCCTGGGTGCCACAGAGGCTGGGGGGCCCTGACAGGCTGGTCTGGTCACCGCAGTCCCGCAGCACGGCCGTGGTGAGTCTTGCCAACACCAAGCACGACCTGGACCTGCTGAAGGAGCAGCTGGAGGAGGAGCAGGGAGGCAAGTCGGAGCTGCAGCGCCTTGTGTCCAAACTCAACACCGAGGTGACCACCTGGAGGACCAAGTATGAGACGGACGCCATCCAGGGGACCGAGGAGCTGGAGGAGACCAAGTGAGCGTCACCCTGCGCCAGAAGGGCCAGGGAGGCCAGCGGGTTGGCGGGTGGGTGCAAGGTGGAGGTCTGAGCACCACAGCCACAGCTGACGCCAGGGCCACACCCAGGAGAGGGCAGTTCAGGGGCTCCTCTTAAAGGGGGGACGAGTGTCAGGACAGGGAGCCCACTTCGTGCCCTCACCAGGTCACGCACTGCATGCTCCACTGCTTTCAGCTTCCCTCTTCAAGGGCTCTCTTACCTACATCTTCTGCCCAGAAATGCTCAGGCTCCCTGCAGGGAAGTCAGGATGGTGGGGGGGCGGGATCTGCCTCCAGGCAGGGCTTCTCTGCCTCTGAAGTGCTCAGGGAGCTTCCATGGGCCTGGTGGGACTGGGGTGAGGCCCCTCGGTGATGCTGAGAGGACACGGGCCACGCTCCGTGGCAGAGGTCCCCCCTCGGCCAGTTCCCCAGCTCTGTGGCGAATGCCCTCAAGTCCTTTGAGCTTTCTTCCTTCACAAACTAGAGACACAAACGCTCTGCTTGACGGGCCTGAGGAAACAAGAGTGGACACATGAACGTGGCTCAGAGCTGCCCTCTTGCACAAGAGGCTGGCGTGGGTGCCCGTGGGCCAGGGCACCCAGGGAAGGCCTGCGTGTGAGCCCCTGGTGCCAGGCGGGGAGGGAACCTCAGCCTGCCACTGGTGCCTTCCATCCACTGGAATTTGTGGTGACAGCATAAGCGCAGTGCCTTCCAGCTGACATCAATCTTTATCTGGCACTCTTTATTCGCTGAGCCTACACCTGCCTTCCTGCAGCTCCACCTCCTGCCCTCCAGCCCTTTTCTAATATTTTCTATTGAGAGCTACAGGGGCTGCCTGGTCCCACCCCAGGCTCTCACTCCGAGCCAAACCTCAATTTCAAACCCTCCCCTCTCTCTGCCTGGAACCTCTTCCCCAGACACCCACAGGGTCCTGGCCTTTGCACATGTGTCCCCTCCCTGCTTTATTTTCCCATAGTGCTTATGTCACTTTGTTGTGTATTCTGTCCCCCCTCTAGAACAGAAGTTTTTTTTTTATATATAATTAATTATTTATTTATTTTAGGCTGGGTTTATTTATTTTAGGCTGGGTTCAGTCTTCATTGCGGTGGCTTCTCTTGTTGAGGAGCACAGGCTCAGTAGTAGCAGCACATGGACTTAGTTGCTCCACGGCATGTGGGATCTTCCTAGACCAGGGCTCGAACCCGTGTCCCCTGAGTTGGCAGGCGGATTCTTAACCACTGCGCCACCAGGGAAGCCCCTAGAACAGAAGTTTTGAGGGCAGGGATCTTAGTCTGTTTTATTCACTGCTGTTTCCCTAATGCCTAGAATAGGACTTGGCACTGAGTAGAAACAATGAATATTTGTGGCATGGATGACTGGACACTGGTTGCTCTGTGCCAAACACCCGTTTTTATCTGCATCTTTTCCATTGTGACACCAGAGCTCAGCGCCATGCTGGGCTCCCCTGCCCGTGGGTGCCTATGTTTCCTTGATGGCCTCTCTTGCTCTCATCCACAGGAGAAAACTGGCCGCCAGGCTCCAGGAGGCAGAAGAGACGGCTGAAGCCGCCCAGGCCCGAGCCGCCTCCCTCGAGAAAAACAAACAGAGACTCCAGGCAGAAGTTGAGGACCTCACCATCGACTTGGAGAAGGTCAGAGGGCCAAATGCTCCAAGGCTGACCATTTGCTGGGTCCAACAGCCCACGGGAAGCTGGATGAGACTGTCACATGTTGGGTTAGCAAGAAGGAACAGGTGGCCCAAGAGGGTGGAGGACAGGGTTTGCAGTCAGGCCCACTGTCCACTGCTTGAACGTGTGTCAGCATGCTCATGATTCTGAGATCTTAACTCAACCAGCCACTATTTAAATAGGTCCGTGACAAGGATAAAACTCAGTCCCAGGAAGTCCAGGAAGCTATTGCCCCTGTTCCCCTTCCTCTTCTGCAAACCATGTTCCACACACTTTGTGTGGCTAAATATTCCCGTTTGCATCCCTAGTTCAGACTGATTCGCCAGTCTTTAGCAAAATTAAATAAGATTTCCACTGGCACACACCAACCCAGTCTTGGTCCAGATAAGGTCATAGCCATGTGAGAGGCTTTGGGGGGAAAAAGTCCTAAAACCGCAAGGTTTTTGCTCCCTCCAAATTAAGAAGTTAAGCAGAAAAAAAAAAGAAGAAATTAAGCAGAAATTTACAACGTCTAATATCGTGCAGCAGCAAATACACAGTTGCGGGGAGTTATGAAAAAGATGGAAGGACTATGAGAATAATATCTAAGAATAATGAGCTTTGATGCACAAGAAAAATAATACCCACCCATCTCTGAGTTGGGCAATGATATATATTAGTATGTCATAGAGAAATACGTTATGGGGAGTTAGGCGAACGTCATAAATCTGGGAAGGCTGTTGTGGCCCAGATCCCTCCTTTTACGCCTGAGAAAACCCTCACCTGGGAAGATAAGGTGGGCGGCCCAAGGTCACATGTCTAGTAGTAGATGTTTTGGAACCCAAACATAATTATTTCTGGACTCCCTATTCTGTGCTTGTGCCACAAATGTTGAATTCTATCCCCATTCGAAGAAGTCTGGGGTCACCAGAGTTACTGGAGAGGTAGAGGGAAGGAAGGGAGGGGGCAGAAGGAGGGGAAAGGCACAGGAAAGGCAGACCCCTGACACCATCCCCTGCTCGCCCCAGGCCAACGCCGCGGCCGCAGCCCTGGACAAGAAGCAGCGGGTCTTTGACAAGATGCTGGCTGAGTGGCAGCAGAAGTGCGAGGAGCTGCAGGTGGAGGTGGACACCTCCCAGAAGGAGTGCCGCATGTACATGACCGAGAGCTTCAAGATCAAGACCGTCTACGAGGAGTGCCTGGAGCACCTGGAGTCGGTGAAGAAGGAGAACAAGACCCTGCAGGGTGAGTCTGGGGGCAGGTGGACAGGCCTGCAGGGACAAGGACACAGCCGGACCCCCCCCTCCCGTCATGGGTCTGAGCACCCAGCGCATAGTAGGAGCACAATCAGTGTTTGCTGACTGGCTGGCAAGCACTTGGTCAAAGCATGTGGGCATTCAGCAGTATAACTTCAGGCAGGTGAGTTACCTAGTTCTTCTGTGCCTCATCTGTAAAATGGGGAAATAATACTGCCTTCCGTGTAAGGCTGTTGCGATAATGAAATAAGATAAAAATGTCTTAAGTCTTCGCTCGGTAGAGTAGCTAGTCAAATAAGGGCTCAGGAGATTTTAGATATTGAGCCCTTCCATCTACCGTATGTAAATAATATGTGTATGCATATGTGTTTCTTACATATAGGAGTCTCAGGCTGAAATTTCATTCTGTTGGATATTGCTTGAAAAGTGTTGGTTATCTAATCTTGCCACATGAAATTTGTATTATTTGTTTCTGTGGTTTTCCTAAACACAAACTCAGTGTTCAAGAGATGTCACTTTTTTCCATTTTTGAAGAACTGTTTTGGGGTCCCTGTTCTGCTGAGCAGCAGAAATGAAAACTCAGCCAATGCAGGGTTTCCTCAATCTGGGCTGCCCCACCCTGCTTCCTCCCCAGGGTTGTATTTGAGTCCTGGTGGGGGCGGGGGAGTTGATGTAGCATCACTGCAATGGAGGGTAGAAAAAGATGGTCCTTGATTGTCCCCAAAGCTGCCCAAGGTCCTATGAGTCACTCCCAGAGGAGCTCTCTGCTTACAGGAGATAATCTTGAGAGTCAACTGTTTGAGGCCTCTGCTTTCTTAATTTCAGAAGTGTAAGTACTGAAGGACTTGGGCATAAAGTAAATACAAGTTAAAGATTGGGGAGGAAGAGCTGAACCAGATATAGGTTGACTGGACTAGGAGAGAAAGGAAAAGAGGAGGGGGGGTTATGATCAGGTGCTGCTGAGGGTCCCTGCCTACCACCCCCTATCAGCTCCTGGTGCAGGTGAGAAAAGATAGAGGAATAATTGTGTCACATGCCATTACCCCGGGAAGCCGATAGTCCTCATGCTTCTTGTTAACAAAATATTCTTCTTGTTAACAAGAATATTGCTTCTTGTTAACAAGAATATTCCTTTCTCAGAGGAGATAAAGGAACTGATTGATCAGCTGGGTGAGGGAGGACGGAGTATACATGAGCTGCAGAAAATGAAGAAAAAGTTGGAGATTGAGAAGGAAGAACTCCAGGTGGCCCTGGAGGAAGCTGAGTCTTCCCTGGAGGTAACCATGTGGTCATCACATTGGGGGCTGGACCTTGGCCAGGGACCACACACCTGCTGGGCCAGGAAGACTGATGTTTATATTCCTGGCAGGTTGAAGAGAGCAAGGTGATTCGAATTCAGCTGGAACTGGCTCAGGTGAAAGCTGATATTGACCGGAGAATCCACGAGAAAGAAGAGGAATTTGAAGCTACGAGGTATGAGGCTGATGGGACAGGAGACTGAGTCTAGGTAGCATGATGGAGCAGAGTCCAGAAACCTGGGTCTCTGCCACATACCAGTCATGTGTGAGCTTGGGCAATTTAGGTGAGCCTCTCTGAACCTGTTTCCTCATCTGTGAAATGGTAATAATGATGGTACCTCATACTAATATGGCACTCTCTGGTGTGCACTTAGAAATATAGTACTTTAGTGATTCATCACAAAACCCCATGAGATAATAACCCAATTCAAAAATGGGTAGTGAAGTAAATCAGAAGGAGAAAGACAAATACCACATGATATCACTTACATGTGGAATCTGAAATATACAAATGAACTTATTTACAAAACAGAAATAGACTCAGAGACGTAGATAACAGACTTGTGGTTGCCAAGGGGGAGGGGAGGTGGGGGAGAGATGGATTGAGAGTTTGATATTAGCAGATGCAAACATACAGAATGGATAAACAAGGTCCTACTGTATAGCACAGGGAACTATAGTCAATATCCTGTAATAAACCATAATGGAAAAGAACATGAAAAAGAATGTATATATATGTATTACTGAATCACTTTCCTGTACAGCAGAATTAACACACTGTAAATCAACGGTACTTCAATAAAATTTTTTTTTTAAAAAAATGGGTAAAGGACTCAAATAGACATTTCTCCAAAGAAGATATACAAATGGCCAACAAGTACATGGAAAGATGCTCAGTATCGTTAGTCATTAGGGAAATACAAATCAAAACTACAAGATACCACCTCTCTTCCATTAGGATAGCTACTATCCAAAAAACAGAAAATAACAAGTGTTGGCAAGGATGTGGAGAAACTGGAACCCTTGTACACTGTTGGTGGGAATGTAATATAATGGTACAGCTGCTGTGGAAAACAGTATGGAGATTCCTCAAATTTTTTTAAATAGAATTACCATATGATCCAGCAATTCCACTTCTGAGTATATACCCAGAAGAATTAAAATCAGGGTCTCAAAGAGATATCTGTGCACCCAAGTTCACTGCAGCATTATTCATAATAGCAAAAATGGGGAAGCAACCAAAATGCCCAGTGATGAATGGATACACAAAATGTGGTCCATCCATACAGTGGAATATTATTCAGCCTTAAAAAGGAAGGAGATTCTGACACATGCTATAACATGAATGAAACTTGAGGACATTATGCTAAGTGAAATAAGCCAGTCACAAGAAGACAAATACTGTATGATTCCATTTATATGAAGTACTTAGAGTAGCCATTTGATTATAGCCATCCTGGTGGACGTGAATTGCATTTCCATGATGGCTAATGATGCTGAGCATCTTTTATGTGCTTATTGACCAGCTATATGTCTGATTTGGAGAAATGCCCATTCAAGTTCTTTCCCAAAAACTGGGTTATTTATCTTTTTATTGTTGATTTTAAGAGTTCTTTATTTATTCTGGATACTAGACTCTTATCAGATATATGATTTGCAAATATTTTCTCCCATTCTGTGGGTTGTCTTTTCACTTTATTGATAATATCCTTTGAAGCACAAAAGTCTTAAATTTTGATGAAGTCCAATTTATCTGTTTTTTCTTTGGTCACTTAACTGTTGCTTTGAAAAGAGAGATTCTGACCTGTATAGCCAAAGCTCACATTTTATAATGAAAACAAACAGCGGAGACCTTAGCATCTGGCCTTGAATTGACTCCATTGTGGACTAAAGGGTGATCTTTGGCGTGTTTTTCATCATGTTGGAGCCTCAGTTTCCTTGCCAGGCTGTTTTGCATATTAAATGAATTGAGATCACAAAGACACATGGTAAACATCGACCTTCCATTCCTTTTCCCAAAGGATGATGCTCCCCCACTTAAAGACTTTAAGAGGAGATACAGTTTAATCTCACAGCATGGTAGCCGTATCCACATTATTGCTGAGATTTCTTATCTAGAGAGGTTTAGCACATCCTGAACAGTGGACCCAGTACGCCAAGGCCTTCTCTGCTTGGACTTGCAGGAAGAACCACCAGAGGGCCATCGAATCCTTGCAGGCCAGCCTGGAGGCGGAGGCCAAGGGCCGGGCAGAGGCACTTCGGCTCAAGAAGAAGATGGAGACAGACCTGAATGAGATGGAAATCCAGCTGGACCACGCCAACAAGAACAACAGCGAACTTGTGAAGACGCTGAAAAGGCTGCAACAGCAAATCAAGGTAGCAATCTGGAAGCAGGAAGAACTAATCACAAAGCCAGCCATCCCCGAGCCTGCAGGCTCACTGGGAGCTAATGACATGCCTGTCCAGCCAGGATAAAGGCACGAGAGCGAGAACGTGGGGTGGCTGGCAGTCTAGGGAGCAGGAGACTTGGGGACTGTATAAATGAGAGACCCCAACTACCAAGATCCGTATCCTGGACCACTGGAAAGGGGGAAGGAGGGAATCAGGAATTTGGGCCTGTCTTGCTTTTTAAAATCATTTTTGACTTATTAGAAATGATTACAGACACAGAAAAATAAAGAACATAACAAACACCCATATACCGACCACTCATCTTAAATAGAGTTGAAGGCCTGCTTTATCACTTGCTGTCATCAGCCTGGTCTGTAGCACATGCATAGCTGGACCCACGCATTCAACATGTGTTTACTGGAGCCCTGCCCTGGCCAGGCACTGTATTAGGTGCTAGGGGTACAAGAATGGATAAAACAAACAAACTTCCCTGCAGACAAATAATAAGCAACAAATAAATAAAACTGTAGTATTAAAACTGGTGAGAGGGCTTCCCTGGTGGCGCAGTGGTTGAGAGTCCGCCTGCCGATGCAGGGGACACGGGTTCGTGCCCCGGTCCGGGAAGATCCCACATGCCGCGGAGCAGCTAGGCCCGTGAGCCATGGCCGCTAAGCCTGCGCGTCCAGAGCCTGTGCTCCGCAATGGGAGAGGCCACAACAGTGAGAGGCCCGCGTACAGCAAAAAAAAAAAAAAATTGTGAGAAGTGCTATGGAGAAAGAACAAGAAAGACAGGAGAAGGGAGACGGGAATTAGCCAGGGCAGGGTGTAATTGTCAAAGGTCACTGAGGAAGGCCTCCTTGAGAAGACCCTGCTGGAAACACCAGGTCCTCGTCATCAGGAAATCCTTGACCTCATGCTGATCAGGCTGGACAGATCCTCCAGACACCTGGGCCCTGCATCAACCAGACCCTGAACTCCCCAGGGCAGGGCTGCACTTTGCACTCTCTTCCCCTGTGGCCTGCACCTCCCCACCTTCACCCCAGCTCCCCGCTGAGCCTGGTCCAGGAAGGTCATAGCACCCTCAGGCCTGGGCAACCCCTGGCCGTGGGAGAAGGGCTCAGGCCAGGGTCTCTCATCCGCCAGGACCTGCAGATCCAGATGGACGAAGACGCCCGGCAGCACGAGGAGCTGCGGGAACAGTACAACCTGCAGGAACGGCGCCTGAGCCTGCTGCAGACGGAGATGGATGAGGTGCGCTCGGCCCTGGAGGGCAGCGAGCGCTCCCGCAAGCTGCTGGAGCAGGAGGTGGTGGAGGTCACCGAGCGGCACAACGAGCTCAACGTCCAGGTGGGGGCAGCTACCGGCCATGTGGACTCCCACTCGGGGCGCTGGGGTGAGGCCAGGGCGGCGCCCAAACCTCATGGGCTCCCCTCAAAGGCCCACTCGTCAGATCCTCAGAATGCACCTGCGGAGCTTTCTTTCTGTTGTGGTTAGAAAACAAAAAAACCCATAACATAAAACGTACCATCTTAACCATTTTTCAGTGCAGAGCTTTTCAAGACAGACTCCCACGACTCCCCCCTGGAGATTCTGATCCAGTGAGTCTGTAGTGGGACCCACGGGAATTTAACTTTTAGAAACTCCTCATGAAATTCTGATGATTTAGCCAATTTTAAGGACAACGTTACCACCCCCCATCCCCCCACCCCGCCCAGTGTACTGAAGATAGAACTTCAGAACTGGAAGGGATCTAGAATATTCCAAAGTCCGACATTCGTGGTACAAATGAAAAACTGTGGCCGAGAGTTGAGTGGCTCACCCATGGTCAACACCAGGGACCCCAGCGGTGATGCAGGTGCTTCCTGCCGCTCACAATGCAGTCCTTTACCAGCACGGCTTCATCCTTACTCACCATCTCATGCGAATTCACCGAAAGAAAAAAATGTACATGGGACATATAGGGATTACAACCCCACTTTAGAGATAAAAAGACCAATCCCAGGGGTAAAAAGGAGACACACAGGCAGAAGCACTAGGGCTTGAACCTGGTCTTCCCAGCTCCAAGTTCAGGATTGTACTAGAGATACCACCCACCCCAGGCCTAAATGATGTTCTTCCCAGGCTCCGTGTGATGCAAATTCTAATCTAAAACAGAGAAGAATGCAGGATAGAGACCTTCACCCCAAGCAGGGGGCCCAGGGCCATTTCTTGTTGGGGGTCTGGGAGAGGGTGGCTTTTCCTGGACACAGGAAGGGCTGTGCAGACTCTGGGCTCATGGCAATGTCTTCGTTTCCTCCTCCAGAACCAAAGCCTCCTCGTGGTCAAGCGTAAGCTGGAGTCTGATGTCCAGCGCATCTCCAACGAGCATGAGGAGCTCATCAGTGAGTTCCGCTCGGTCGACGAGAGGGCCAAGAAAGCCATGACAGACGTAAGTGCGTGCACGGCCTGCTGCAGCCGGGCGGGGCCTGGGCACCCTACCCCCACCCCAGCCAGGCCCCCTGCCGGCGACCAGGCCACCCTAGGCAGGGAAGGCCGCCTCCTTTGGTTTCTGAAAAGCCAAGAGATTAGAGCATGAGGCCTGGGGACACAGACCAAAGGAGCCGTTGAAGTGGGCTCATCTGGGCAGGTATTTTGGCAAGGAGAGGAGCCTTGAACCAGCCTTAAGGGGAGGGTTAGTGAAAGGAAGATGGGTGCCGTGCCCAGGGGTTCAGGGCTGGAGGTCAGCAAGGGAGGCCTTCAAGTGTTTTCACCCTAGTATCCCTTTGGGTGCTCAGTGGTGGATGCTACGTGCCCCACTTTAAAGATGAGGAAATACAGATTTTATCGTCAAGCTCCTTAGGCTTGACTGAAATGCCAGGAGCTCAGGAACATTGTTGGTCTTATTTGGTGCTGTGTTCTGAGATCATAGACTGGTACCCGGCACGCTGTAAGCCCGCCATGAATATTTTACACAAGAACAAGTGGGTTAAATGACTGGGGCTGGGTGCAGACCTTGGACTTTCTACTCAGACCTGTGTTTTTCCCGCTGTCTGTGCTGTGCCCCTCATGGAGGAGACAGCAGAGTCTGGCTGGAGAGCGCCGGCTGGCGGGTCCATGGGATTGGGTGGCCTGGGTCTGAGCACAGGCGCCTGCCTCCTCCCGTCACTCGGAGGGATGTGGGAGCGTGGGGCACCCCCTCTACCACACCCCAGCAGCATGTCAGCCAGGGTCCTCTTGTCCACCGCTTGGTGTCCCAGAGGCTGGGAGACAAGGTCCCTCGTCTCTCAAAGGCACTAGGAGCCTGGATGGGAGCCCAGCTCCAGCTCCAGTGCTTCCACCCGCCCCCCCACCCCAGGCTGCCCGCATGGCCGAGGAACTCCGGCAAGAGCAGGACCACTGCATGCACCTGGAGAAAATCAAGAAGAACTACGAGGTCACCATCAAGGACTTGCAGGCCAAGATGGAGGAGGCTGAGCAGCTGGCTCTCAAGGGAGGGAAACGCACAATCATGAAGCTGGAAGCCAGGGTGAGGGCGGCACTGAACCAGAGGGAAAAAGGAGATGGGAAGGGGGTCTTTTCCCCCCCAAAAGTGCCAAGCATCTGATGAGGAGCTGGGCCTCTAATCTATTTCTACAACGGTCTCCTCTCCTCCTCCTCTCCCTGTCACCTTCCCCACAGAGTGTCCTTAGCCCCCAAGCAGAGTGGTTCCCCACATTCTTCCTCTGTCTCTGTTCCCAGTCTCTGTTTCCAACATTACTCCTCTCTTATTACTTACTTAAAACGAGCCTCCATCTTCACCTCATGGAATGTCAGAGCTGGAAGGGCCCAGGGGGTCGGTCACCTTGTCCCACCCCTGCCTCCCCCATTTTCCAGAGGAGGAAACTTGAGGCTCAAGGCATCTGACCACCTGCTGGTGAAAGGCTGAGCCCACCCAACCCTCCTGGGCAGGGCTCACCTCTGGGCAGGAAGTGGACACCTCAACACCCCTGCCCAAGGCCACTGAGCTCTGAAGTTCAAAAACCTGCGTTCCCCCAGCCGCATTCCTCTCCTCCTCCCCCAGATCAAAGAACTGGAGACGGAGCTGGACGGGGAGCAGAAACAGCATGTGGAAACGGTCAAGACGCTGCGGAAGAATGAGCGGCGCCTCAAAGACCTGGTCTTCCAGACGGAGGAGGACCACAAGACCAACCAGCGCATGCAGGAGCTGGTGGAGAAGCTGCAGAACAAGCTGAAGGTCTACAAGCGGCAGATCGAGGAGGCGGTGAGTACCCGCCACGTGGCCCCAATTCTCCCCCCTTCCCAGCCCAGGTTTCCAGCCTTGGTTAGAATGAACCACAGGAGAGGACTCAAGTCTTGGCCAAAAGATGGCTTCTTGTCCACAGCACTTCATCCTCGCTATCACACAGGGAGTGGACTAGACATGACACACTGGAGATAAGAACGTGTAAAAAATGAAAATATCCCGAGAACACCCGTGCTAACTGAAACACCTACTTCGGAGGGATCTAAAGCCAGGGAAGGTCTTGGGTGCCTCCGTCCTGCTTCCACTGCCCCTTGTGGCCTCTCCCTCCTGGTCAGAAGGTTAAACACCAGGACCTTCCCTTTTTTGATCCCCTTGACACAAGGCAGGAAGGCTGATACTCTTAATCTATTTCACAGGTGAGGAAACAGCCCAGAGTAGGGTACTTATGTTATTTCAGTCAAAGTCACATGGTTAGCAAATGGCAGCTTCAAGTCTCAACCCTAGACCGCACGCCCACCTGCCGCCACCATCATCCCCCACCCAGGATGTAGATATTTGACTCTGCTGTCATTTGCCGCCAGTTCTGGGACCACCACGTTGACTCCATCATCCACCCACGCACCTAACACTGTTCCCAAAACGCTCAATAAAGGCCAGGCTTACAGGAAATACGGTTCTAACCAAAATGACACTATTACTCTCTTGGGAAGATGAGGGGGTGGGAAATGTGTGACAGGGGCTCAAGAAAGCACCAAATCCACATCTCCCGTGGTGGGGTACCAATAGCTAATGCCTAAAACCACACATTATAGAAGCCGCAACAGAGCACATTTTATTTAGAAATATGGACGTCAAAGCCAAAAACAATCAGCTAAAAGTGTTGAAGGTGGGTGTCCGTGGTGACCTGGGGGATGCCCCGACCCAGGACTGCTGTGTTTCCTAATAAGCCTTACAGAACGACTGGACTCTTTAAGATGTCCATGTAGAACTGAAAACAATGCACGTTTAGCCAGAACAAGCCAGGTTTATGCCCCATTTTCCACTGTACCTTTGTCACAGGAGGAGCAGGCCAACCAGACCTTGGCTCGCTATAGGAAGACGGTACATGAGCTGGATGACGCCGAGGAGCGGGCCGGCATGGCAGAGACCGCCCTGAACAAGCTGCGCACCAGACACCGCGTGGCTGGCAAAGGCATCACCTCTGTGGAGATCATCCAGGTGTCCAAGACAGGCACCTCCAAAACCCTTGCTGAGGAGTGAGGTGCCACGTGTCCCAGCTCACAGCCAGTAGGTGTGGACTCTATGCTCCAAGTTCACCTCCCCTGCTCTTGCTTTGCTCTTTCCAACTTCTCTGCTTCCTGTCTGCCATGCCCCGACCTTATGCAATGGGGATCCCAAAGCCTCCCCTGTCCCTTCAGCTGCAACACCCCCTCAGCACTCTCAGGTGTGATGCCGTCCACTTGTGTCACAGGTGCTGGTGGTCGTGATGCTCCCCCCATCTGAGTGGAAGCTCTTGGGAGGCAGGTTCCACGTCTGCTGCCCCTTCACACTAGGCCTGGCAGATAGGTGCTCAGTACATGCTTGTTTTCACTGGAGAACTGTAGGGACATTTGCAAGTTTATAGGTGGTGTGTATTCATCTTTCATATCCCCCACAGTATCATCCCTGAGGATTTCATCAATGCTGGCTGAATTCAGGTTTCTAATATCAAGGAAATCATCATCACAACTACCATTTCTTGAGCACTGAGCACCGGTGGGATTTTAGGGGAAATTTTTTTAATAGTCTTTTATTATTTTCCTTAATCCAGAACCAATTGAGAAGAAATACAGGAGACAATTACATAAGAGTCACAATGCTAGTTTTATTATGATACAATTCTAGATTGAGAATTCATGGGTGTCCACCATGAGCATCCTTGTACTTCACCCCAGAATTAAAAGTACCTGCAGAACTGAACAACCACAGCCCTGCTGCCTGGGGAGCAGCCCCTACTCCAAGGGCAGGAATGACCAGAGCTCATCGACCCTGCAGGTAGATCCAAAAGGAGACCAGATGGGGTTCATCCCCGCCTTCCTGGTTCCTTCTTCCAAGCACAGGATAAACCACTCCTCTTCCCATGAGAGGAGCAAGGGAAAGGTGAGAAGCAAAGAACATTATTCTAGAGCAGTGGTTCCCAAAATGTGGTCCTTTGGACCAGCAGCCACCTCAGCATCACCTGGGAAGTTGTTAGAAATGCGAATTCTTGGGCTCCACGCCAGACCTACTGAAGCAGAAGCTCTGGGGGTGGGCCCTGCATTTGAGGTTTAACCAGCCCTCCAGGTGATTCAGACATATGGGCAAGTTTGAGAACCAGTGCTGCAGCAGAAATCTCCCCTTACAGAAACAGGAGCCAGGGAATGCAGGTTTCTTCTGCTTCCACAAGAGCCACACATGTGGTAAATGTTTTTCACTCTAACTTATACCGTGAGGCAGGCATAAGTATCTGCGTTTGCCAGTAAGGAAAATGAGCTCGGGAAGCTCAGCGACGCCCACGGTCACGCAAGCGCTGTGCTGCGGAAAGGCAGGCTGTCCTTGATCTTAATTGCTGTGGAGAGTGACACGGTTACTGTCTGATTAGGATGAACCGGGACAACTCATGATCAAGGACTTGGTTTAGGTTGGGAGGGGCAGGGGTTTGGAGTCTCAGTGCCACGTGCTGGTGTCCAACCTCCACGGATTCTGGGAATTTTTTTCTGGCCTCATGTTCAAGCATCCAGTTGAGTCAGCCCTTGGTGTGGGTAAGGTCCCCCACTCACAGCTCTCTATCTCTCAGGACCGGGTCAGTTTGGGTTTTAGCCAGAAGGGATAACCCCATTGACCTCTGAATTCAAGCTGAGCCTTTTCTCACCATTTGCTTAGGGAGGGAGCAAAAAATAGGACACAGAATCTTCTTTTTAATTCTCTAATTCTTAAATAATGGTTAGCTCAGGAAGTTAAGGAAACCAGAGGCTTGCCTCTGGATGAGTCCTACAATTAACATGTAACCCCCTCCCTGCAGGGCAAAACCCTCAAAGGGGTCCCTTCTTTTGAGCTCCCCTCTTGGTGGGGGTTACTCCTGAGGCCTCCTGCACCACCCAGACTCGGGAGGCATTTCAGCTCCTTCTGCCTGCTAAGTCTTAGCCTCCAGGATTAGGCACCTTGTAAAGCAGATCCCCTGCTCCAGCTTGGTGACTGTTTATTCCTGGGGTCTGCTGGCCCTGGTCCAACTGCTCTGTCTTCATGTCATTGGGTTACAGTCCTGCCAACAGTGCCCAGAGGCAGAGGCCCTGGGGTCTGCTCTCTGTGTCCTGGTCCGTCCTCACTCTTTTACCCCATTTTCCCCTTATCAGTCACAGATATGCCATTGTGGCCATGAGATATTGCAAGCAAACTAGTACATGGGTTAGCACTAAGCCAAAATCCCACAGGAATTTAGTTTTCCAAAGTGGCATTATCTTCAATCACAAATACTGACCAAGCTCTGAATATGGAATAGGCCTGTACTCTGGGATACAGCGATGAATAAGAAACAACATCCTCCCTCGTGGAGCTCAGAATCCAGTGGAGAGGCAGACGCACACAGCAATCACCACAAGGCTGTGAGCGACTGTTCTGCAGTGTTTGCTTCTCACAGGAGGGGATTCCAGGGGAGGAACGACTGGTTCAACCTGAGGTGGCTAGGGAGCAGCTCCATGGAGGACATGACCCGTATGAGAGTCTAGAGCAGCGCCACTCAGTGGGTGGTCCCCATTGCAGAAACTGAGAGGAAGCGTTTAGAAATTTCAAGAGCAATTGGATGCTGCCATGACATCCAAGTGCATGGTCAGTGTATTTCATAAAAGTATTCATCTCAGATAGTAATTAAAATAAACAAAAATGAAAAGTAAAAATAATAGAATCGAAATTAAAAAGAATAAATAAAATGGATCCCTCACCAGGTAGAGAGGGAAAGAAGGGAATTCCAGATAGAAGGCCCAACACATGCAAAAGTGCAGAGGTGGGATGCGCACAAGGGTACAGCATGACTGGAGAAGAGGGGCTCAGGATGAGGTCAGAGTGCTGGACAGGGTGGGAGACAAAGCTGGTGGGACAGGCGTGGGGGGTGGGTGTAAAGGGCCCTGCTGGGAGCAAGTGTTCCATAATCTCCATAAGGAAATCTTGCTAATTTTTAAAATCCATTTGTGGGATGTGATGAGTAGTAGCTTTTCTTTCTTGGGAAGACACATCAAGTTGGCAAAAGAAGCCTCTTGGCCCCTCATGAGACATTGCAGACAAGTGCACGGTGAGCATTGCATCCCAGGGCATCGCACTCTGGCCCTCTCAATGGCCCGACTAGAGTTCAGGCCTACCTGGGCATGCCAGGCCCAAAGAAGGTGTCCCTAAACCCTCACAACCTAGCAGAGAATGAGCCAGGTATGGCCCAGTGGTGTCCATTACAAGGAAGGAAACCTGTGCAGAAGCAGCCCAGGAACCTGAGGGCACTGTCTTTCTAGCAAGAAGGGGTCAAAGATGTCAGAATTTCCAGCTCTGGTCCATAAGGGTCTTCTCACCCTCTCTCTCTTTTTTCTTCCAGGGTGACACAGATCACAACAGCAGACCACTGAGAGGAAAAATATATGAAAATGGAAAACTGGGTCTATCCTGAGAATGTTTACTATGCAAAGGAAAGTACAAGCCAGAAAGAGATAGGTGCAAAAGAATAAAGATAGCTGTGGGGGAGATGGGCTTGGGGATGTAAATACCCAGCCATTACAGGAATTTAAATTAGCATGGCTTCTCCGAGATGGCATCAACCTGTCAAGCACTTGGATAACAGTAAGAGTGGGTCTGATTTAGTTGAGATTCTACATGTTCATGTCAAGGACGGAATATGTAATATCTGTGGGACTTGGCTGTTCTCTAGAAGTAATTCCTCGTGTGGACAATTTTAATACCTTGTCCCCATGCATCTTAAATAAAAGAAACTTGAAAAATAGACCGAGATTGTTTTTAAGTGAAGAATTTTTTCTGAGACTTCCTAATCCAAAGGCAATTTTATAGTATATCAGAGGTCTGTTGTGTCCGTGACCTCATTCACAGGCTTGTGTCTATTGGAAACCATGAAACCTATGTAGTCATGGTGAGGTTCTTTGCAAATTGTGAAAGGGTGTATCAGAGATATGAAGACAAACTAGGTTTCGTAAAGCTGAGATAGTTACAGGACCCCCTAAAAGGATGTTAAGATCCATCCAGGCTAACGACCCAAAGGCCCCCCACGCCACGCCTCAGCATCTCCCTGGATGCTCAGACACAGGTAGGTCAGCTCTGTGAGGGCAGGCAAAGTGTATCTTGTGTGTTTTATTCACTGCTGTTTCTCAGCAATAAGATAGCACCCAGCCTGAAGGGAGAACACAGTAAATACGGTAAATACGTTTGGAGTGAATGTCAGTGCTTCCTGACATTGCACAGAGAGCTTCCTTAAATCAGGCTGAGCCCTGCCCCCTGGTGGAATCCACTTGTCAACCCTGGTTTTGACACCCAGGACCCTACAGAACCAACTGAATGGAAGGCAGGTCTCACGGTCCCTCCAAGTTGCTCTTCCCTTCCTGGGTCCTTCCATCTTCCCAAGTGTGACAGGATTTCTTTGTCACCTTCTGACACTCCTCGACCCTGTTTCTCTCCTCACTGTCCTAGTCTTTGGGGTGCAGGGGCAGAGGGAGCAGCCCTCAGAACGCCCCTCCTCCCCAGCTTCATGGAAATGGGGTCTTCCCTTTGAATTTCAGCACCCTGACCTCTCCAATGCACTAGCAGACAGAAATCATTGTTCAGGCTGGTAGAAGAAGGGATATTAATATGCTGGTGGTGGATCCCTCTCCGTCTTCACACGGGCCCACATCACCCCCATGATGGTTCTAATCTTCACACTCTCTAGGCACCTCGGAGGGAACGGGGTTTGCGTCCTTCTGTGCAAATGCACCAAATGTGAAGACGCTGCCCTCCGGTGGTGGGGTCTCCAACTGCTGTATGTGAATTTCCTGGGAGACACCAAATCACACAATCTTAGAATTATATTAGAATTTTTAGGGCTCAAAGGGACATTTGGAGGGTGTCTAGTCCAACTTTCAGCCAGTTTGGGATTCCCTTCCACAGCATCCCTGAAAAAAATGGTAATCCAACTTGAACTCTTCCAGTGAAAAAAAGGCAGCCCATTGCAGTTCTGGCTGACAATCATGGTTCAAAAGTCCCACCCAGTATTGAGTCGAAATATGTCTCCTCTATTTTGCCCTTACTTCAATCTAGTCTTCACCTCAGTAATTACATAAAATAAGTCTAATTCTTATGCTCTGAAGTCAGATATGGGTTCCACTTTCCCAGCAGTGTGACCTTGGGCAACTTAACCTATCTTATCTCCTGTTTCCTCAACTATTAAATGAGGAATAATAAGAGCATCTGCCTCGTAGGAATGTGAAGTTTAAACAAGATAACTTGGCATGGAGCCCATTATGCATGGCACTGAGACACTCGCCAAGTTTCTTCTAGCATTCTGTAGGACTCCGACACTTGACCTCCTGGGGGAGGCTCTGCTGGGCTGTCAGTCTAGTAGCTGATGGCAGCGAGCCTCTTCCTGGAGAGATGCCAGGAGCATTCCATGAGGTTGAAAGACCTCATCATTGTTTCCTGGAGGACAGTCCACTTTTGGTCCCCCCACACTCAGAGAATTTCAGAGCAGCTCCTGGCTTTGCCAGGGAGGGTGGGGGCCCAGAAGTAGACAGGCTCAGTGGCTTGCCCAAGACCATTCAGTTAATGCAGAGACAGAAATAATTCTTTGTGGCAGGAGATGAGGTGAGGTTTCTGACTCAGTGTTTATAAGAAAACGGACTTCACCTCGCCACATATGCTGTTTTTTGCCTAAGGACATGAAATTTCAGAATGGCTTAAAGGCCTAAAAGGGTATAATCTATATGGCCTTACAAAATAATAATATATAATTGGCATCCACGATGATTGAAATCAGGGCACTGGCACCATGTTCTGTAGAGTAAATGGAGCAAAGACTATTTAGATGGTTTTGCTAAATGTTTTGGGATAGCTTTCAAGGCTGCTAAATTTTGTATCACTGATTGTATTAAGTATATTTTCTTATTTTCTATATTCTTGAAGGTCTGGCATCTGAGGAGACACTGCCTCTCCCAGGGCTGCCAATTCTTAGGGATAGCAAACAGCTCTCATACACAGACTAACCAATCTGGAGCCCAAACTCTGAACCACCTCCTCTATCCAGTTCTTATACTCTGGGAGGCAATATTCCCCTGCCCTAATTATCCCAGGACCAGGTAGCAGACGAGGGACTGCCCCTCTGTCCCACAGCCTGCTGAAATTAGCCAATCCTAACCCTGCTCACCCTGCATCGCCCATTCCTTCCCATGGAAACCACAATGAAAGCTCGTGCCCATGCTTTCCCCCTTGCTCCTTCTACTCCTGACCAACCCTGATGCTTCCCCACGTGGCCCTGAGTGGCACGTCATGCCATGCTTCCTACTTCTGGGTCTATGAGTGTATAAACTTCTTCCTTCATGACAATCATTTCTATGTCTGTGTATCTTCCCACACCTGATTAAAGCAAACCCCAGGTACATTTTAAGGTACATACACCAATTATCTTCCTCCTCCTTTCACATGTGAACCACTACTGGGTCCTTGTAGGGAACCCAGCAGGTTCTGGGTCATCCCCAAGGAGCACAACTTTGGGTATTTCCAGAAATCACAAAGACCCCGGGCCCTCCTACCCACAAGCCACCAGGAACTGAGGCTGGAGATCTGTTGTGAAAAGGCCAACCCTGAGTTATGGTAAAACCACAAGACTGGAAGGGAGCTTGCTGGCTATTATAAGGGACTGTTCTCTCCTCTGAACCCTGAACCCTGGCTTAGGCTAATGAAAAATGTATCCTGAGACTTTGCAGCAGTGATTCCGTAACACTTTTTTCTACAGACATTTAAAAAACCAACTTTTAAATAAAGACAGCAAAACAGTAACCAGATATTTTGACCAAGGGGGAACCTGTATTATGAAAATTAGGTTTGGCAATTAGAAAGGTTACTGTGGGGGTAGGTACAGGATGCAACAGGAGAGTCCTGGAAGGTAGAGGAAATCGTGTCTTTGCTGGTGCCTAAGGATGCGTAGTAGGCATAAAGGGGAGGGAGAGCCTGTGGGAGTGGAAGGTAGGAGTGGGGAGAACCCGCTGAGAGTGTGCTTGGTGGCAGGTAGTGGCACATGAGCCAACAGTGGTGCAAGCAATAGTGACATCTAATGATCTTTCACACCAAGCCCTGCAGTCACAGGTTCCAGAATTAGTGCAATGTGAAGGATCCCGGTCTCTACCTTTCCACACTGCTCTACCCTTCCGTCTGTCAAGACAGTTGCCACAACTGGTTAACTTCCCTCCATCTATGAAATTGCTCAACTTTTGCCAACATCTTCATTTGGGAGTATGATATGAGAAGCAGCCACAAATATATATGTGATAAGCACACAAAATCAGAGGCACACTATATGCTACAACAGAAATATAGCCATCCCAGGTTAATCCATTCCCCAAAACAATTCTAAGATCAAAGGAGTCTATATCACACTATTTTAAGTGAGAAAATAAGAATGCATTCACCATCTGTCCAAAAATTCCAACCGATTTCTCTAAATATCACTAAAACCCTCCTGAACACCTATAAAACAATTCTCCAAACATTTCTGCATAATATAAACATTTTAAACACTAATTACCTATTTATTTAACACTTAATGAACTCCATAGTGATTACACTTGTGAGCAGTACATGATGACATGCACTATACTATATTTGATGAGAATTAAATATTCCCTTTAACCTACAACAGACATGTACCACAAAGCAAACAATGTAATAATGTGTAAAAGACATATCATTAATGCAATAGGGTTTAGCAAAATAAAAATAACAGGATATATTTTTTTAAATGGTTACTTACCAAATGATTCTGGTAATGGAGGACTAGGGTGACAGACAACTCTCTCACTAACGATAATTAAACAAGTGGACAAAATACACAAAACATCTACTCAAAATTAAAAGAGAACTAATAAGGTAGTAATTACCAGGTCAATATCCAAGAGAAACACCAGAGAGTGAGTTCAGCATTTTAGGACTGCTTTACCCAGAGGGCTATCTGCTAATTCCAGTACAAGTGGTTGAGAGTCTAAGCAGTACTTTTGACAGCCTATCATGACCACAAAGACAAAAGTCAGAGTCCAGGGCCCTCCAAGGATGAGGAGAGTAATACAACTCTAAGTTGTATTACTTAGAGTTCTCCAGAGAAATGGAACCAACAGGAGAGAGAGAGACAGACAGACAGACAGACAGAGAGAAAGACAGATACAGAGTCAGAAAGATATATAGGTAGATAGATGTAAAGAGATTTATCATAAGGAACTGACTCACATGATTATGAAGGCCAGCAAGTAAAAAATCTGCAGAGCCAATGTCCTGGTTCAAGGCGGAAGGCCAGAAGCTGCTGTAGAACCAGAAAGATCCAATGTTCCAGTTCAATTCCTCCTGTCACGCAGGAGGAATTATCTTTTACTTGGGGGAGGTCAGCCTTTTGTTCTATTCAGGTCTTCAACTGATTGGGTGAGCAACATCCACATTATGGAGGGCAATCTGTTTTCAGTCTACCAATTTAAATGTCAACCTCATCCAAAAAACTCCCTCACAGAAACATCCAGAATAATGTTTGACCAAATATCTGGGCATCTTAGGGCTCAGTCAAGTTGACAAATAAAATTAACCACCACACCTGTGTTTTGGGTTGGGATTCGAGGAATAACGGTGAATTAGAAGATGAACGTTCTTCCCAAGGACTGGAGCCCAGCTTTGAGTCATCTGGGTGGTCCAGAAAATCTCAAATCCTAAAATTAGATAAAGGTGATTCCAGACTGTTGACATCTTTGGGTACATGGCAAGATGAAAATGAAAACCTTATCTGGGCAAAGATAAAATCATTTTAGGTCTCAAATTATTCCTACACAATTTTAAAAATAAAATGTTAGACACAACATTGGTAACCAAGCGTATGAGAGGACAAGAACCAGTCAAAACAACATGTTAGTAATAGCAACAATCCCACAGGAACTTCAGAAAATGGCAAACACATGATATTTACTACAGAATTAAAATGCATGACAAGAATAGCATATAACTATGGAGAAGGATAACAAAGGAGCTAAGGTATTCTAAGATCCTTGCATTATCCAGGAAGAGAAAGTACTAATCATTGGTTGCTGGTAAACATTTAGCAACCAGCTCTCTGTAGGATAAAAGCCATGATCTGAAGCCTTTGTTACTTTCTATGGTATAAATGCTCTACCACGGCCGATGTCAAGCCACCAAGAGGTTACTGAACATGGAGTTGGGAGGAGACGGGCATTCTTGGCTCTCCTGAGCCAGTCTGAGCTGGCTCCAGCACAGCTCTGAATTAGTCCTTGAAAATGGAATATAAAAAATAATCAATCCGGGCTTCCCTGGTGGCACAGTGGTTGAGAGTCCGCCTGCCGATGCAGGGGACACGGGTTTGTGCCCCGGTCCAGGAAGATTTCACATGCTGTGGAGCGGCTGGGCCCGTGAGCCATGGCCGCTGAGCCTGTGCGTCCGGAGCCTGTGCTCCGCAGCAGGAGAGGCCACAACAGTGAGAGGCCCGCGTACCACAAAAAAAAAAAAAAAAAAAAAAAAATCAATCCACAGGACTTCCCTGGCAGTCCAGTGGTTAAGACTCCAAGCTTCTGGGCTTCCCTGGTGGCGCAGTGGTTGAGAGTCCGCCTGCCGATACAGGGGACACGGGTTTGTGCCCCGGTCCGGGAGGATCCCACATGCCGCGGAGCAGCTGGGCCCGTGAGCCATGGCCGCTGAGCCTGCGCGTCCGGAGCCTGTGCTCTGCAGCGGGAGAGGCCACAACAGTGAGAGGCCCGCGTATCGCAAAAAAAAAAAAAAAAAAAAGACTCCAAGCTTCTAATGCAGGGGACTCAGGTTCAATCCCTGGTCAGGGAACTAAGATCCCATATGATGCACGGCGCGGCCAAAAAATAAAATTAAAAAATAAAAATCAATCCAAAAGAAGGCAAGAAAGAAGAGAAAAAGAAACAGAATAGGACAAAAATAAAGTAAATGATAAGATGGTAGGGTTCAACTCCAATATATCAGTAATTACTTTAAATGTAAATGGACTGGATGTTTCAAGTTAAAAGATAAATATGCTATAAAAATAAAATGCAACTATATGTTGTTTATGAGCAGCTCATCTAATAACATAAGGTAATAGAAAAGTTTAAAGTAAAAAGAGAGAAAAAGATATACCGGGCAAACACTAACCAAAAGAAAGCTGGGGATGCTATATTAATATCAGAGAAGCAAACGTTAAGACAAAAAGCACTATCAGAAAGGAACATTTCATAATGGTAAAACATTCACTTTATCAAAAAACCTAACATATTATATAAAATAGAGGCACCTATAATATAGCCTCAAAATACATAAAGGAAAAAAATGACAGAATTAGAGATAGACAAATCTACAATCATTTGGGATGTATTAACACACCTTTCTTAGCAACTGAAAGAATAAACAAGCAAAACCAAATCAGTAGTTAAGCTAGAAATTATGCAGTTAAGGCAGAAATCTTTAACAAAAATATAACTTAAAACTTCCATGTTGGGCTTCCCTGGTGGTGCAGTGGTTAAGAATCCAACTGCCAATGCAGGGGACACAGGTTCAAGCCCTGGTCCTGGAAGATCCCACATGCCGCGGAGCAACTAAGCCCATGCGCCACAACTACTTCTATAAGTTTCTGTCAAATGAGGTAATGATAGAGCCTTATGATAGAGCCCGCGAGCCACAACTACTGAGCCTGTGTGCTGCAACTACTGAAGCCTGCGTGCCTAGAGGCTGTGCTCTGCAACAAGAGAAGCTACCACAATGAGAAGCCCACGCACCGCAACGAAGGGTAGCCCCTGCTTGCCGCAACTAGAGAAAGCCCGTGTGCAGCAACGAAGACCCAGCGCAGCCAAAAATAAATAAATAAATTTATTTTTTTAAAAAACTCCCATGTTTAGAAATATTAAAATGCTAATTCTACACAAACGCCTCCAGAAAACTGAAGAGAAAGGAATACTTCTGAACGCATTTTACGAGGCCAGAATTACTCGGATACCAAAACTAGAAATTACAAGAAAAGTAAATTACAAAACAATACCCTCCATAAGCAAAGATTTTAAATTATATTTTAAATTGTCAAATTCTTAACAAAATTTTAACAACCGAATACAATATTGTATAAAAAGAATAATACATCAAGACCAAGTAGGACTTTTCCCAACAATGCAAGTTTAGTTTAACACCCTGAAATCAATCAGTGTAAAAACTATAAAACTTATAGAAAAATACAGGAAAAAAAATCTATATAACCTTGAATTAAGCAAAAATTTCTTAAACAGGACACTTGATAAATGGACTTCCTCAAAATTAAGATCTTCTGCTCTTTGAGAGACATTAAGAGAATGAACCAAGAGAAGCCACAGACTGGGGAAAAAAAAATTGGGAAATAATAAATTATGACAATCAATTTGGTACAGTATTCTCAAACAGTAATTACCACAATTTATTGGCTGCTTTTAATGTGTCACGCACTCAAGTACTGTATATATGTCATCTATTTTAATCCTTAGAACCACCCTAAGAGGTGGGAACTATTATCCTCATTTGACAGAAACTTATAGAAGTTGATTGACTTGCCCAAAGTCATATATGTACTGTAGCTGGTAAGCTGCAGAGTAAGAATTTGAACCCAGTTCAATTTATTTCCAGTCAATGAACTCTCTTAAGCTGTCCATCATACTACCTTTTTATTAAAATAATAGAAGATTCCATAAAAACATGAAAAAAATGTGTCAGAAACAAAATGTGTAAGAAGTGGCCCTGGCCTCCAGGAGATTTACAGGCTTGCAGACTACAGATTTCACTTATCAAATTTGGAAAACGATACTTAGTATTCATAAGTATGCTTATCTGCTTGTTCTTGTAAGTATGGTTATTAGTGATTGTATGCTATTTATATACCACCTGAGACTATCTTACGTCCCTAGACATCCCATAAACTGGTCCCATCCCTGCGCTATGGAAATGAACTGGGTGAGCAGCCTAGAGTGGAAAAACCTGCATGCATTTTTCAATCCCTCTGCACTAATTGTATAAAATCCTTTCTATAGGAAACCTTCCCCCCTTGGGGCCACACCCAGCAATTGGGGCAATATCTAAATCATAAGGATTATTAAGTATTAACACAGAGTATGCATTTAGGTTTTTGTCCTTCTGTTAACTTATATCTTTTATATGCATTGATTCAGTAACATTTCCAAGAGTCTTGTGGTGAATAGGTGGCAGGCCTTAACCCATGTAAGAGAAATGGAGGCAAATTGGCAGTAAGTGTTCACTGTCATTCAGCTGGTGGTACAAGCAAGAACCAATCTTCTTACTCTCCAAATCAACATTCCAGAAACTAAATCAAAGGTCTCCTGAACAGGAGGAAATCCTTAGATGTTTGCAAACACATAACCTTTCCAACCTATGATTGGTTATGTTCCTGATGTGTCTGTACAAACCCCCTTCCCATTCACAACTGGGGGTAACCAGTCGAAACCCCAGACTGTTTTCATTTATTCATAGTTTCATTCAACAAACATTAACTAGGAACTTCCAGGTTCGAAGCACCATGCATTTCCTTGTATTTAAAATATGTGTGAACTGGTTTCATCCTAGTCTCTAAGTTCCTTGAGGACAGTGGAATTTTACCCAACTCTTCTGTACACTGCACAAAATGCTTGACACAATACTTGGCACTTGGTGAATACTCATTATTTGATGACTTGAAGCTTGATCAAAGCTTCAATTCAATCCTATTCCAATTCCAACTGAGAGGGGCTGGGACAAGATGGCGGAGCAGAAGGACCTTGAGCTCACCTCCTATCACGAGCTCACCTCCTATCACGAGCTCACCAAAATCACAACTGCTGAACAACCATCCATAATAAAGACCAGAACCTACCAAAAAAGATCTTCTACACCCAAAGACACAAACAAGAAACCACAACGAGATGGTAGGAGGGGCGCTCTTGCAATATCATCAATTCCAAGTGAATCTATTAAGCAAATAAAATCATCCCATGGCAGTGTCCAACCACTCTCTTCCTCCTGTTTCCCATTTCTAAGTACCACCTTCCCTGGAATTAATTTTTTAAAAGGCAGAGTCCTCATATTGGATACTAGATCAAGGTCATTACACTAGTCTAAAAAACAAACACTAAAAATAACTTGCCCTTCTTGTAACTCAAACTGGCTCTTACACCAGAACATGATGGGATTAGGGGCTATGTTCTGGACTAGGCATCAGGTCAGCCCTGCCACTGACTTACATCAAAACCTTCCTCAACTCTCAAAATCCTCTGGTCCTGTTTCTTCAGTACAGAACAAGATGGTTTCACTTCGAGCCCCTGTGGAACTAAGAGTAGTCTATCATCTGGAATGGCTCATAAAACATGAAAGGAAATGCATCAAACGGTAAGCTTTGCTTAGGCTGAAAAGCAAAATATTAACTCAAACGATAGAACCAGTGACTAACATTAAACGTCTCACTGTTACTTTTCTGAGGCTAAATTATTTCTTACCTTGTCATGTATCATAAAGAGCCTGGTATTACTGATTTGCATGTGTCACCCTCATCTGCCCGGATTATAAACTCCTTCAAAGAAGGAACTGTCCTTTGTAAAGAGGTGGGATCTGAATAAAACACGGTAGGTATTTTGACTCTGGGTACCAACTCTACGTACTTCTGGATTAGTTCACCTAACTTGCAGACACACGAGGAATCCTTGCTTCCACGCGTGCTGTCCTTTCTTTACCAGGATGTTGTCTTCAGGAGGGAGTGATTAACTGAAAATGATCTTTCAGCTCTCAATCTGTCCTCGATCGCCCTTAAGACCAAAGGCTTTGCAGCCACGGGACCAAATACAACAATTACTTCCAGGGCGTTACTGCTCCATGAATAGCCCCAGAGAACACAGTGTGACTCTGAAGTAGGGAATTTGACGAGTTCACTTTGGTGAACATCACCTGACAGCCAAGCATTGGGGGTCAAACTTGTAAACCACCCCAGGGCCAGGAGAGCCGGTTCAGAATTTCTGTGGGTTCAAGAGCAACCAGTCTAGCGGGAAGAGGGGTTCAGGGCATTGTCTTCCTGTGTTTAGGGGGCAGTTGAACTCTCCCAACTCCCCGGTGCTGTGGCGCCATCTCGGGAACAGGGAACAAGCGATTCTGACCGGGAAAGGGTCGAGAAGGTTCCTTGGAGAGACTTCCACAGAGGGAGACGGGCTCTGACGGGGCCTCTATGAAGGGAGAAAAACATAGGGATTTGTCGGTCCGTGTGGCTCAAAAGGCCCCAATTCTCAGTACCTCATTTCGTGACCAATGCACTTGTGAAAGCGCCAAGGCTCCACACACTTCGGTCCGTGAGTCTGAGGACATTTTTCGAGGGAATCAGTAAGACGTCCACGCTGCCGCGCCACCACCTTCCAGCGGTTTTCTGACGCCGACTTCGCAGAGGCAGCAGCTTCCCCTCAGGCCCGACCCTCCCCCGCCGGCCGCGCTCGGGACCCCGGCCGCGCGCCCGGCTGTGCGCGTGCGCCGACCGCCCCAGCCGCGCTGCGCAGGCGCCGTGGCCACTTCCGGGATCTGTCAGCCGCTCCCTCAGGGCCTCGGTCGTTCGCCCGCGCTCGCCGGAGCCTGTTCGCGTCGACTGACCAGAGTCCGCGAATTCAACGCTCCGAGCCCGTTCGGACGGCCCCGACCCCCAGGTAAGGCGCAGCAGGGGCGAGTTTCTGGCCTTGCCGGCCTCCCCTGGGCCGGCCTCGTCCCGGATCTGAACCCGCGGGGGCGGCGAGGCGGGGGCTTAGGCCGTGGGGCCCTGAGGCTGAGGGGCGGGCCGGGGGTAGGGGGCGGGGAAGCCGCGTTCTCAGAGGGGCCTGCCGAGCCCTGGGGTCCCCACACGTCCAGATCCCATTTTCACGATTTTCGAGCGCCAAGCCTTCTCCGATGCCAGAATTAAAGGTTGCTTCTTCTGCGCTTCCATTGTGGGCATTTATCCCAGTCTCTAATATTGTGGTGAATGGAATCATCTCCCCCCAGTCGAGCGTCACGAGGCACCGTTCATTCCTTTCTTCAGCGTCTAGAATAGGGTCCCTGCGCGCCATAGGCGCCCCTGGAATGTTTGGCTCCTGTCTAGGGCCGCCTTCCATCCTTCAGATGTTGGGGGACCTTACCGAGCTCGAGAAGAACCTTCCCCCGAGTTCTTTAAGAATCCCCCCGCTTGGGTGCCTCCTTCCCCTAAGTCACAGTTGTACCTCTTCGCTCCTGGTCGCTCCGTGGAACCCTTTTGTAGCGCCTTTCCCACCACACCCCTTCGGTTCGGCTGCCCAGATTGCTATCCCGGCGCCACCATTGCTTGGATGACCCTGGGAAGATTGCTTCTCTGAGTCCCCGTTTTCTCATCTGTAGTAATAGGATCCTCAGGGGGTTTCTGAGGCTCCAGTGAGTTTATTTGCATAAATGCTTAGGATAGTTCCTGGCCCAGAGTAGGTGCTCAATAAATGTTAGCAGTTATTCCTGCTTCTCGGCGTTCTCTGTCTGTGTATCTATCTCCCCTTCCTCTTCTACGCTTCTCCCCCCAGATTTGAGGACCAGGAAAGTGTCAGATTTATTTATGTTTCTGGCCCCAACCTGGTACTTACTACACTGCTGGGCACATGGCAGGCACTTAATAAATTGTAGTTTAGAACCTTTAAATTATAAAGCCATCTGTTCTCATACTGGGGCTTTGGAACCGGAAGGAAATGCTGACCTACTTTTATCTCTTTCAACTCATTGCTGAAATTACCTAAATTATCCTAGTTCTGCCCTCTTTTATCAGTTTTTAAATCTAACCTTTTGGTTTCCCGGAGGCCCTGGGTTTTTCAGGTATCTTAAAAAAAAAGAAAAAAGAAAGAAAAGGAGAAGGTATCATTCAGGAGGCAATTTTTTGCCCTGTGAGGGAGTAGGTGTAAGTGCCTGCTTCCTACACAACCTATTCGGAGGCCTTCCGAGGTTAATTTATCTACTTACCACAATTAAAGGAGGGGATCATTCTCGGAAAATTAAATCTCCTGCTGGGGGAGAGTATCAGATCTAGGTAACTAATCCGGTGCTGAAACAGGTTCTGCCTAAGGAAGTTTGGTCTGCTGGTGAGACTGGTGCCTGGAGTTGGAACCTGTCTCTGAACGCTGGGGAGGGTGTGGTGACCTTGTCAGAGCACCTGCTATTGCTGGGCTGGGTATTGAGAGCAATTAGAAACTGGATGAATCACAGTCTCAAAAACTGGCCCCAAGCAGGGAACTGAAATCCCCACAGTACAAATACTTTAAAGCTCCAGGACCGAGAATTTAAAGCCTAGGTAGGTGTTTCCAAGTTCAGAGGGTACTTACTGGTGTGTATTTCTAGGGATGGTTTCAACAGCCTTGGGTCAGAGGAAGAAAGGGAACTAACTAACTTAACTTACCAAGCATCTGTTTTAGGCTAGGCTTTGAACTACATGCTTTCACGTATTATTTAATCCTGCTACCACTGGCCTTGGGATGTCAGTTCTGTGTCCATTTTACAGATGAAGAAAAATGAGTTTTAGAGATATTGAGTGACCTGCCCAGGGTTTCCTAGCTACTGTGTGTCAAAGCCAGGATTCAAACCCAGGTCCTCTTGGCTCCACAGCCCATGGCTAACCAAATACCAGGATGACTCAAGTGATAGGTAAAGAAAGGAGTTGGGGGGTGGAGGGGGTCCCTGGAATCATAATGTCCTATAAATTGTTCTTTCTCTCTCTGTGCTGGACATTAAAAGTTCATCAGTAGAAGTTTGTTAAATTTAATGCAGCACCTTTTTGTCTCTCCCTTTTTCTTCTCTCTACCCTCGTTAAGACAAAGTTTTTCAGATTTCACTTAAATATGAATCACAGTTTAGAAATTATAATTATCACCCTACGACAGAGGTTTCTTTTTCTTTGTACAAAATTCAAGTTGTCATTATTCTGCTTTCACACTGAGTTTAATGAACACAGGCTGTGTTTACTGGTGTCTTATGAATCTGACAAACATGAGTGTTGTCTTGGCCTACAGACTTAAAATAGCCACATGATTATAGAAGGAAGTACAGGTCTAAGTGTATGTCCAAATATGGAACTTGAATGCTATAACGAAATTAGAAATGTGATTTTAGAAATAATTATGCCATTGAGTAAATGTTTACCTCTTTTGAAGGCTTTGCTGCATTGCTTATAACCGTGAGGTTTAGAATGAGAAAGCCTTTGTCTGCACCTTTTTTTTTAATATAAATTGAGAACTTTTTTTTTTGCGGTACGCGGGCCTCTCGCTGTTGTGGCCTCTCCTGTTGCGGAGCACAGGCTCCGGACGCGCAGGCTCAGCAGCCATGGCTCACGGGCCCAGCCACTCCGCGGCATGTGGGATCTTCCTGGACCGGGGCACGAACCCGTGTCCCCTGCATCGGCAGGCAGACTCTCAACCACTGCGCCACCAGGGAAGCCCGAGAACATTTTTTAAAATTAATTAATTTATTTATTTTTGGCTGCGTTGGGTCTTTGTTGCTGTGTGCGGGCTTTCTCTAGTTGCGGTGAGCGGGGTCTACCCTTCGTCGCGGTGCGCGGGGTTCTCATTGCCGTGGCTTCTCTTTGTTGTGGAGCACAGGCTCTAGGCATGCAGGCTTCAGTAGTTGTGGTGTGCGGGCTCAGTAGTTGTGGCTCACGGGCTCTAGAACACAGGCTCACTAGTTGTGGTGCACGGGCTTAGTTGCTCCGAGGCATGTGGGATCTTCCCAGACCAGGCTGGAACCTTTGTTCTCTGCCTTGGCAGGCGGATTCTTAACCACTGCGCCACCAGGATAGTCCACCTTTTCTTTTTTAACTATATATGAAATGTGTGCTTTTATTGCATGTAGATATTTACATTAAATTATTAATTTGCAGACCAATTTTGTTTCAGTTAACAAGTAAGCCTTTAAAATGTGGCATATAAACTAAATTGCTTTTAATTAAGCAGATGTTTATGGCACAACATGTTATTTTGAGTAACTGAGTAAAACCTTTTGTAATGGGTAAGCGTATCATATCAGAGAAAAAGAATCATGTACTGAGCTTCTGGAGGTTTACTTAAAAAAAAAATAGACAAATTAAGCAGTGTTATTTGAATTCATTTAAAAGTTTTTTTTATTTCGAGTTAGAGATTTTATTTGTGAGTTGCAATTTGCTTTCTAGAACATGTACCCGTAAAAAAAAATTAATGACTTAAATATCCTCACTCTTAGAATAGAATGTGAAACACTGATATTTCTCTGCCAGTTCAAGATATCAGATGTTTTATTTAAGGGTACACTTATCTCTTTTTGACCTTTAGGTTCCCTTACAACAATTAGCAGAGACACTTCCTTTGCTTTCTACTAAGATTGATTTCTGCTTTGTCTGAACTTTCATTGTTCACTTTACAACCTTCTGATGGCCTTTCCATTCATTTCCTTCTTGCATCAGAATTCCTATCTCACATTTCAGTCTCCACCCTAGGTTGACTTGTACTTAAGTATTGAAACGTCTGAGTGCTGTGGGAGTGCCTCTTAGAAATGATAAAAAAAGGGATGGGGGTGGGGCCGCTGACTGCTTTTTTGAAAAAATTTCTCCTATTTCAGGTAAAAGTTGCTTCATCAGTGTATCTAGATTTCGGTGCCTATAGAATGGAGAGTGTGATTTGATTTTTAATTTAATGATGTTTCACAGATTCCTGCTTTTCATTTAGTTACAATAAAAGGTTTAAAGAGTAACTAACATAACAAACACCTGCCTACTCTTTGCCTTGATTCGCCAGTTGTTGACGTATTGCCACATTTGCTCTTTATACATCTACTTGTTGTCCTGAATGATTGAAAATAAGTTACAAAAGACGTCATGACATTTCATCCCTAAATACTTCATTATCTTTGTCTCCTAAGAGTTAGGACATTCTCCTACCTAACAGCCAACCATTATCATAGTTAAGAAGTTGAAAATAATTCCGTATTGTTGTGTGATAGGTAGTTCAAATACAAATTTTACGAAATACATCTTTTACAGCTGTTTTAAAAATGTAGGTTTACAATCAAGTTTCATTTATCAAATTTGGTTTTCATAGCTCTTTTAATCTAGAACAGCCACCCTCCCCCACCCCAACCTCTTTTGAATTGTCCAGGCCAATTGTTTTATAGGATGGCACACATTCTGGTTTTAACTGTTTGTTTTCCCTTGGTGTTACTTAACTAATTCCACTCCCCTTTATTTCCTGTAAACTGGAAATTAGGTCTAGATGCTGATTGGATTTAGCATAAATACAATATGTTTGGCATAAATACTTCATAGGTAGGTTGGCCATATTACCAGGTTTCTCCAGCATAGTCCTGTGGCCTGTTTTTGCAGCATAATTATTAATAGTGCCCCTTTATGCTCTCTTGAAAGTATTCCGGTCTGGATAATAAATTAAGTGGTCACTATTTATAAGTGATGGTGTGCCCTTCAGTTTGTCTCCTGTCAGGAGGCCCATCAGATTATATTTTTCCACTACTTATGATACTAAGATTGATTGCTTGGTTAAGGTGGTGACTGCCAGATTTTTTTATTGTAAACGCATGTTTTTCTGTTTGTAATTAATAAATAATCTATGGGATGATCATTTGAGACTGTGTGAATATCTTGTACCCCAACAGTTCTTAAGTCATGGTTTTAGAGTCCCTTGATGTGGTTACAGTGCTAATTGTATTTAAATGATTAAGTTTTGACATTGAGATTGGTCTTTTTCAATGGGAGAATTGTTTTATTTATCCCCAAACATTTCAGGATCCCCAGACAACTTAAATATGGGTTGCCTGCCATTTTAAGTGCTTTTTCTGTTGCTTGTTGCAGCTTTCTGTCCTTTGAACACACTAAGAATAATGTCCCTGCATCAGTTTTTACTAGAGCCAATCACCTGTCATGCCTGGAACAGGGATCGTACCCGTAAGTATGCTATTAACTTTGCTCCTTTATTTTGGTACCTTTGATTCTTTTAGATGTAGGTACTTTTAGGGATCACATATTTCAATATCGTATGTGAACAGGACATAGATATAGCTTCAGAGAGAACTAGGTCAGTCCTTTGGTTTACAGGTAGAGAAATCGAGGCTGAGAGGGTTGGAAGGACTTTCCAGTGGTTACACCCAAGTTAATGTCAGAGCTGTAATTAGCACTCAGGCCTTCTGGCTCCTTGTCCACTTCTTTTTCTACAGTACCACCTGGAGGACAGTTTATATCAGAGACATCTTTCATTGCCCTAATAACCCAATGTCTGGGATGGTTGTACAGTAACACTCACCACCCAGCATTTAGTCAGAATACTAGGACCTAGATATAAGACACATATGGTTTACAAAGTGGCGTACTGAGAGCAGTATTTAATCTAGTGTTTACTATGTTATTCGTAATAAGCTTGAGTTTCCAGTTTTATAGCTCTAGCAAACTAGAAAGGGATAGAGAAGACTTTTACAAGTAGGTGTAGTACAGCAAGCAAAGTGCAGGTAACATGACAAGGAGAAGGCAAAAAAAAAAAAATCTAAAAACAGACAGAAGTGTAGTATTATGCCCTTGAGTTATTTTTAAAAGTTAGGTATTTATTCACTGTCTAAAATAATAGCCTTATTGAAATATAATTCACATGACATAAAATTCACCCTTTTGAAGTATACAGTTCAGTGGTGTTTAGTATATTAAACAGAATTATGCAACAATCACCACTGTCTAGTTTCAGAATATTTTCATCACTCCAAAAAGAAACTCTATGCCCATTAGCATTCACTTCCAATTTTCCTCAAAACTTCCAGCCCTAGGCAACTACTAATCTGCTTTCTGTGTCCATGGATTTGCTGTTCTGGATATTATGTATAGATGGGGGAACCATTAAATGATTGACCTAAAGTTTGGGTCATAGACTTTAATTTTAAGAAATCGATATTTATTTTTAAAACATGGATGAACTAGAAAGGAAAAAATACCAGTATAAGTTCAAAAAAATCCATCATATATGTATATTCTTAACATTTTAGATTGGTCTAAGAGAGTTCTCTTGAGAATTCTATTTTGTGATTTATATTGGCTTTATTGTAAAGAAAAACTTCAATATATTTTATCAGTAGTATCAAGGGTTGTTGGAGGTTTTGTTTGTTTGTTTCTTTGTTTTTATAAACTAGTGGTTCCAGCCTGGGTCTGTGATAGCAGTAATGAAAGCCTATGAGCTATTTTTAGTATTTCAGAAAGTCTAACAGAAATAAAATGTTTGTCTTTAATAGTGTTGTACAGGCAAACTAAAATGTCAAATATATTTACTGTGGACTAAAATTATGTCAGTTAAGGGAATTCCCTGGCGGTTCAGTGATTAGGACTCAGCACTTTCAGTGCTGGGGCCCTGGGTTCGATCCCTGGTCGGGGAACTAAGATCCCTCAAGCCTAGCGGCTGGGCCAAAACAAAATAAAATAAATAAAATTATATCAGTTAAGTATAGTAATATTGTTTATTTGTTACTGGTTAGAACTTTAATTGACAGTTGTATATGTTTCTAATAAAATGAATTTTTTAATTCAGTTTTTCTAGAAAACATTTTAAAATATGGAGTACAAGTAGAGGTAAAAATAATAAAGGAATTCTTCAGGACGAATATTGGGAACCATTTTCTGAAACCGCTTTCCTGTTCCCTCCTTCAGTCTGTTTTTAAAATGCCAACTGTAACATCACTTTTTTTGTGACAATTTCGAGTTCAGGTGTTAACTATTGACTTTTTTCTCCAGAGATTGCCCTTAGCCCCAATAACCACGAAGTTCACATCTACAAGAAGAACGGGAGCCAGTGGGTGAAAGCTCATGAACTCAAGGAGCACAACGGACACATCACAGGTAAAAAAAAAAGGAGATCACATGAGCTTAGTATGGCATTTCCAAGTCTAGCATGCTTCTGTGTAAACAGATAGCCTAGTAAAGGAAGTCTGCCATGGTACTTAGTGCAGCATTTACTGATTTTTCTTGAGAAAATTTGAGAAAATATATAATAGTGACCTCAGTTTTTAAGTGCGTCTCTGAGCCCAGCTGGTATGCATTGCTCTGCTAATGTTACAGAAAACACAACCTACTCTGGGGACTAGAGAGCTTAGATTAGATGAGACATGAAAGCGAAAACCAGACAGCACGTCAGCTGTGTGCAACCGCAAGCCAAGCTGTGTTCCCAAGTCCTAAGGGAATGCTGTGTCTTCCAAAAATTTCCTGTATGTTGTTTTTAGGGCAAGGAAGACATTCCAAAATATTGAAAAGGACATAGAGTAATATAACAAACACCCATATTCCTGCCACCCAGAATTAGCAGCTATTTATATTTTTTCCTGTGCCAGAAAACTTGGGACACAAAGATTTGATTATAAGAAGTATATTATTATAAGAAATATTATTCCAGATAATGGTAACGTCTCCTGTCACCACCAGTCCTATTCCTCTCCCCCAGAAGACACTGTAATTGGTATGACATTGTCCCAGTCCATTTTTTATACTTTCACATACATGTATGTGTGTGTGTGTGTGTGTGTGTCAGTGTGTGTAAGCAGTCTTTAGCACTATTGGCTAGAATTTTTAAATACTGCATAAATGGTATCATAGCATGCTTCTCCTGTGGCTTACTTTTGCATTCCACATTGTTTCTGAGTTCTCTGTATGTAGGTGTATCTAGATCAAATTGATTCCTTTTACCCGCTGGGTAGCATTTCATACCTCATCTATTTACTCTTTCCTCCATTGAAGGATATTTAAGTTGCTTCCACTTTTTCCCTGTGACATTTTAGTGCTAAATTGAGCGTCCCTGGGCAGATCTCCGTTCAGGTGTGAATGTCTCTGGGAGACTTGCTGTACCACAGGGGTGCAAGCATCTTCAGCCTTGCCAGGCATTGTCAGATCGCCTGCATTCCTGCAGCCCTGATAGGAGTGCTTTTCTTCCCACACTCAACACATGCTTGATAGAAGCAGACTGGCTGATGAGTGACCTTTGGTCACTCTATAAGCTGCATTTCTCTGATTAATAGAAAGGTTGAGCAGATGTTTATTAGCCACCTGGGTTTTAATTTTCATGACTTTACTGTTCATAACTCCTAACCATTTTTCCATTGAGTTTTTAACTTGTTCTTGTCAATTTGTAGAAGACTGGATCTTAAAGCATTAGCTCTGAGGCAGATTCCTAAGTGTACAGTAACTTTCATCTTTGACAAAAACTATCAATGAATAGTTGGGTAGAGGTAGCAAGCAGAGCAGTGTCGAGTTTTATTAAGCAAGTGTGAAATAAAGGAGAAGGAAGAAAAAATGGAGAATTTTTACAATGTTTTCAGAATTTAGTAAACCATATCTTGATACCAGATTTCAAGACAGTGTATTGCTTTGTTGTTAAATCATGTCTGGCTACTTTTTTTTTTTTTTTTTACGGTACGTGAGCCTCTCACTGTTGTGGCCTCTCCCATTGCGGAGCACAGGCTCCGGATGCGCAGGCTCAGCGGCCATGGCTCACAGACCTAGCCACTCCACGGCATGTGGGATCCTCCCAGACCGGGGCACGAACCCATGTCCTCTGCATCCGCAGGCGGACTCTCAACCACTGCACCGCCAGGGAAGCCCTGTCTGGCTACTTTTTAAAAAAACATACTAACTTACTGCTGCGTTCAGGGAGAACTCTTAGTCTTTGACCCTTACTACCATAGTTTCTTTTTTATCCTATTTTCTAAGTGATTCAACTGCTTTAAACAATTGGCCAAGCACATCAAAACTTATTCTCCTTAACTTTTCAATTATAAATTTCTCACCGCAGTCTTGGGTTTCCCTTCTCACGATGATTTTTTGCACTTAAGTGGGCAGCACAGGGACTGATGGTAATTTTCTTTTTTTTTTTAATTGGGACCCTTGAGTTTTGCCTCTCATCCCCTAATATACTGATTAGCTTAAATATATCCTTCCCCCCAATCAGAAAAAAACAGCATGTTTTGACCCTCTGCACCCCTTACATTGTATCCCCAGCAAAAACTTATGACCATCCCTTCTTGTTTTTACCAGTGCTTTGTATGTGATATCAGTCAGGAACCGACTAACTGTATTACCAAACCAGCACCAAAGACATAATTTCTATTTTTGTTGCTGTTGCTTTCCCATGACCTTATTTTTATGAGGTTTGGCCTATTTTCTTTAAGTCCCTTTGCCAGTGGCCTTACAGCCTAAAAATAAGAACACTCATATTTTAAATTGGAATTTTAACATTAGGAAGTACTTATAAACGAGAAAGGGCCAAGATGAAAGACCAAAGAAATAGCCAAAAAAGTGAAATGGTTAGTTATGTCCTTTTTCTCCCCCTGCTTCTCTTCTGGAATCCTTTGAACTTGGGCCTGTTTTCTGTCCAAATGTTCAAATGACATTTTTTTTAAGATCTGAAAAAACTGTTGTTGGAAAAGTCTAAATATAACTCTGTGGCAGGAGACCAAGGATCAAACATAATTTCTCAGAGAGATAGTAACTACGGAAAAAGAAGATTACTCTCTGAAGCTTTTTAGAAGAAAAGTCTGCTCAGTACTACAGAGAAAAAGAGTATGGCATGCATCAAAGGGATATCAGAGTTCTGGTGTTTTTCTCTGACTTTATTCTTTTGTGTTAAATGCTTGATCACCATCTCCTTTAAAAAAAAAAATTTTTACTGTGGACACTTTTAAATAGAAAGCATATAAAAGCAGAGTAATGTAATGAGCCCCTGTATACCCATGACTCAGATTCAGCAATTATCAATTCACAGCTAATCTTGTTCTCAGCTCACTCTCAATTCTTTTTCCTGTACTATTTTCAAGCACATCCCAGACATCGCATCACTTCATATTTCAGTTTGCGTCTCTAAAAGGTAAGGACTCTTCAACAATAATCAATACAATAGTCTGTTTTAATTGGCATCCTAATAAGGTACACACATGGTTGTGATCAGTTGATCTATCTATTAAGTTTATAGGTTCCCTTCTTTCTTTTCCTTTGCAATTTATTTGTTAAGAAAATTGAGAAATCAGGTTGTTTGTCCTGTACTGTTTTCCAGAGCCTGGGTTTTATGGATTGCAAGCCCGTGGTGTTTCACATATTTCTCCGTCCTTTGTGTTTCCTGTGAATTGCTAGTTGAAGTTAGGTGGTAGCAGGTTCTTTCATGAAGGAGGCACATAATGTCCGGTTGTCTTTCTTTCTGTGATGTTAGCAGTTGTTGGTGATTAGTGCCTATAGCCATTAATTTAATAGTGGCTGCAACATGATAATATTCTAAATCTATCATTTCTTCTCTGTTAGCTGGAATACATTCATAAAAGAGATGCTTACCTTCATCTACTGTTTGGTTATCCTGAAATATAGTTAGTATAGGAAAGACAGGATAGATGTTAGATTCCTTTTCTTTTCCTTCGAAGTCTTCCAATGGCAGGAAAACAAAAAAAGATGCAACGCTAAATGAGCAAGAGATGAGAACTTGCCTTTACTGAATATTTGCCCTTCCCACTCTCTTTTTAACAAGTGTGTGTTTTAAAAAGTTAAAAGCTAATGTTATCTAAAAACAGGTTGAGGCTACGACTCTGGTTTTACAACTCCTATATTCAAATGAAAGATGTAGCCACAGAAGTAGACTTAGAACTATAAAATGAAGCAGAAGGCAGTTCCTTGTATTTTTCTTAGAGAATAAGGATCTATTGATTTTTTTTTTAAAGCACCTCAGGAATTCTTATAAAATACATACGTGTGTAATTAAAGTGGTGGTGATATTGGAATGGGGTGAAATTTGAGATTGTCAAAATCATTACAGAATCACTGAGTTTTCTCATTACAAGGCAATATTCTGGATATTAGAGGATGTATTAGTCTTCTATCGCTATGTCACAAATACTACACACTTAGCCACTTAAACCAAAACACACTTATCTCACAGTTTTTTGTGCGTCAAGAGTCTGGGCTTGGCTTCTCTGGGACCTCTGCTCAGGGTCTCACATAAGCTGTAATCAAGGTGTCAGCCACGGAAGGGCTGTTCTCATCAGAGGCTCCACCAGGGAAAGATCTACTTCCAAGCGCCTTCAGGTTGGTGGTGGTAGAATTCATTTCCGTGCAGCTGAGAGATTCATGGCAGCTTGCTTCTTCAACAGAGAGTAACAGAGAAAGACCTTGAGAGTCTCTAGCAAGAGGGGTGCCGTGCTCTTAGGTAATCTTGTGCACTAGTCACATCCATCTCACCTTCCCAGCATTCCACTGGTTAGAAGTGAGTCAGGGGTCCTTCCCACACCCACAGGGAGGGGGGTTCCACAGAGTCGTGAACAACAGGAGGTGGAATCTCGGAGACCACTCCAGGGTCTGCACCACAGTAGTTTCAGAGACTCGCTTCATATTGTCAGGAATCTGGTAATCAAGTTAGGAGAACAAGACAGTCATAAAAATAACTATTTTGTATCACACTTCTGGGAGTTTATCATAGAGATCATTTTAACCAGAGCAAGAAGGTGTGTGCCTGAATGTTTATTTCAGTTTTATCTATTCTAATAAGTGATTGGGAATAAAACGTACAACAATGGGATGTTTTGGGAAATTACTATGATAAGATCAGTGTTCTAAAATAATGTACAACCACTGCTGATTTATAAAAAACAGGAGAAAATGTTTGCCATGATATTAGTATCCTTTGCGGGAAGAATGTGTGTGAAGAATGGAAGCAGGGCTTTTTTGACTTTGCATGTGTCCCATTGTGATGTTTGTCTCATGATAATATGTGGGTTTGCTTTTGTAGTTAAAAATAAAATTTAGGGCTTCCCTGGTGGTGCAGTGGTTGAGAATCCGCCTGCCGAGGCAGGGGACACGGGTTCGTGCCCTGGTCTGGGAAGATCCCGCGTGCCGTGGAGCGGCTGGGCCCGTGATCCATGGCTGCTGAGCCTGTGCGTCTGGAGCCTGTGCTCCGCAACAGGAGAGGCCACAACAGTGAGAGGCCCACGTACCGCAAAAAATTAAAAAAATAAAATAAAATAAAATTTAAAATCTAATAAAGAGAGCTGCAAAGCTGTCCTATAATGAATAGATTTAAAATAAAAATACATATCACCGAGAATACACTTCCCCATCTTTTTCCCTTCACTGGTATGAATAATTGAGCTGACTATTCCTGTAGGTGAATGAACATAAACTGTTCACACTACTAAAGTCACTGTGATTTATGGCTAATGGAGCCTTTGATTCTTACTTTTTTCATGTAAATGTTAAGAATGTTAATTATTTTTAAAGAGATATCTGTAATAAAAAATTATTAGTAGTATTTCTATACCTTCAGTGTTAAGTTATACTTATAGAAAATACCTCATCAGTAACTATAAAATGACTGAATCATAGCAGATTTTACTCTTGGTATATAACAAACTGACCTTGACTTTGGGATCCTTCATAGAGGCACCAAGTAAGTAAAAGTCTGATCAAATAAGAAAAATAAATCTTACATTCAGATACATATTTAGGTCTTTTCCTTGTTTAGATGCAAAGATACTCAAAGACTCTTTCATAGAACCTGTATCATGTAAGAAAGGTATTTCGGTTAGTTTAAAAAACAGTGAGCTTCTGAAGAATCACAATTTATATTTTCCCCTCTATACTGATGATTGTTTACCCTATATGTTGTTTTATTTGTAGGTCATATAGCAGTCTTTCAGTTAATATCATGGACCAAGGTCTGTTACTGAATGAGTAAAGGTACTTTCAGAGAAAAAAAAAAAATCCAATAAAGAAGGAAGAAAAGGGTCTTCAGATCAGATATTCTAAAGATATGTGGCTGGGTGTTAAGAATGCCCCTGCTTGGTTTGTAACCTCCGCAATTATAACAGCTCTGTTCTGCCTGGCCTCCAGAGGATCCTGAGTTACAGAACTTTGCAGAGAAACATCCTTGCCTTTGTGTGTGAAGTGGTGACCAGGACCATAGGTGGGGAAGGATGGGCTGGGGAGGAAGGTCCCAAGCCCTCATCCAGCCCTGCCACGCCAGTGCCCTCCTGCTGGTGCTGTGTCAGTTGTCAATGGCCAGGCAGAGCAGATGCCACCACATCTCAACTTGCAGGTATCGACTGGGCTCCCAAGAGTGACCGCATCGTCACTTGTGGGGCTGACCGCAATGCCTACGTGTGGAGTCAGAAAGATGGTGTCTGGAAGCCGACCCTGGTGATCCTGAGAATTAACCGTGCAGCCACTTTTGTCAAGTGGTCCCCGCTAGAGAACAAATTTGCTGTGGGCAGCGGAGCACGACTCATTTCTGTTTGTTACTTCGAGTCCGAAAATGACTGGTGAGCAACATGAGTATTTTTATTTCTCTGTAGAATCATACATTTGGACTGCTGTGTCCTCGGTGACTTCTTGAGGCGCTGGGTGGAGGCTTAACTGTAACTTCATCTTTTCCTCATCTGGATTTTTTTTTTTTCCTTTGAAATTCTCCATTCTCTCTGAACATTTTTCCTTCTTCTGTGTGCAGTGAGTCCAATCTCACATCTTTCTCATATTAATATCGAACTGTGGTTTACATGTTCTGATCTCCTGACTTGTTTGTTCTTTAAGATGCTACAACTCTTCTCACTCTGTACTGTCTAAATTGCTGTTTTCTTACTCTGATATATAAATTATAAGCTTGAAAGATGCTCAGTGCCCTAAGGAAGTTTTTTTCCCTATCTCTATTGACTTAAAATATCTAGGAGTCTTACAGATAACAATATTCTCCTTTCTTTAAAGTTTTATACCAAATCTGTGTCCTGGTATAATATTTTACTTGTTTAAACTGTTAAACTTTAAAATTTGACCAGAATCTCAGAAATATAATCAGGCTGTTGTACTTACTTTATACTGTAAACCACTTGGAGCTGAGCCAGTGAAAATACGGGGATTTATTTAATGGCTAAGTAAGTTATTTTAACTACTCCTTCCTGCTTACTTTGATAAGGAAACCACTCTGCTCTACCTGGCACGTGTTCAGAAAGGGTGGTAGATACGCTTCAACATGGAATTGTCATTTAGTGCGAAACTGGCAGTGTTTGTACTAAAAATAGCCGGGTACACATTACTCTTCATGTGTCACTGTCTGAAACAAGGAAAGGAAGGGATTATCACATTACAGTTTGTAATTTAGTAAAACCTCAGAAATTTTGATTCTTTGAAACAAGTCTGTGAATTTGCACCAAGATTGAATTTTGAGTTGAAGACCTGCGGTTTTTCTTGCTTGCAAGCTTGCAAGCATGTGTAAAAATAAGGCTAACAAAATGTTGCCTGCAAGAAATTGTTTAGAAGGCTCACTGTAACAAATAGATTAGAAACAGCTTTTTTCCTGGGTAGCTTTCAACCTCAGTGACTTTGCATTTTTATTCATTGAAAAATAGTCTCAGATTCAGGCAAATGGGGCTTTACTGTAGTACGAGGTATTGTCCCTTGATCAAGCCATTATATTCAGGGGAGTGTCTCAGCTATGGCACTATAATTCATTTGTAGGATGCGAGTACTTTAAAACATCCTCTAAACGCCTTTAAGGTAAAATAACTGTTATAAAACAAGTCAGAATGTTGTCTGCTTTTCAGAAAAGCCCCTACGAAAAAGATTCTATAGAAAAGTGATTTAACGTTCAAGGAAGGGCGCTCTGCTCGAGAGTAAGTCTCTCAGCTCCTAAGCAGCAGAACAGCATTGGTCTTTAAGCAGCAGTTTAGGGACAGAAATTGAATTAGGCCAGAATAATGACTGATCTTAGACATAAATAAACATTTTAGTGGAGCTAGAGAGTTAGTCAGAGGCCCATCACCAGCAAGAGGTTCTGCTAATTTCTTGATTTCTCTGTGAAAAAATAAAGAATTTGCAGCTTCTCAGAGACTTAGAAAGGAAATTAAACTATTTTACAACCCAAACTTAACCCAAAACAAAGGAACAAATCACTGAATATTTGTAATAAAAATTCAGCAGAAAAAAAAAAAAAAAAAAATTCAGCAGACTTCCCTGGTGGCGCAGTGGTTAAGAATCCACCTGCCAGTGCAGGGGACACAGGTTGGAGCCCTGGTCCGGGAAGATCCCACATGCCGCGGAGAAACTAAGCCTGTGCACCACAACTACTGACCCTACACGCTGCAACTACTGAAGCCCACGCATCTAGAGCCCGTACTCCGCAATAAGAGAAGCCACCGCAATGAGAAGCCCGCGCACCACAACAAAGAGTAGCTCCCGCTCACCAGAACTAGAGAAAGCCCACACACAGCAACGAAGACCCAACGCAGCCAAAAATAAATAAATTTATTTAAAAAAAAAATTCAAGTGATTTCAAACCTCAATTTTTATTTCAAAGGTTAGAGTTACACATAATGTGAAAGTCCGTGGGGGACGGTATGAGAGTTAATCCGTAAATATACTTAATGATGAGGATCCCCTGGTAGCCGGGAAAGTTCCGAACTGGCTGCTCTGATGAAAACGTCAAAGCCTGAAAGACAGGAGAGCAAAGGGGCCACATATGGTTCCCCTTCCTCTCTTCCTCTAGAAATGCACCTTCTCTCTGGTAGAACACTCGGTGGCCACGTGAGAACCACGTGTAGGTGTTTTCGCCTGACACACACTTGTAGGTCATTTGGGGACGGTTGCTTGATGCGTGGATAAACTAAAATGGGTTTTCTCCTTTTGTAGGTGGGTAAGCAAGCACATTAAAAAACCCATTCGCTCCACGGTCCTCAGCTTGGATTGGCATCCCAACAATGTCTTGCTGGCAGCAGGATCCTGTGATTTCAAATGCAGGTGGGAACGAGTGAGGATTGGTAGACGGCCTTGAGCTCTTCGTTTTTCATCTTTCAGCAAGTATTTTTGAGGTTCCTTTTCTTTGTAAGGTACTGTGCTAGGCCCCACGAGGGTCCCAGAGATGAAAGGAGCTTGTGATCTAGAAAAGGAGCTACAGCAAGTGCGGAAATCAGGAGGTATCAATAGAAAGCAGTGGACCAGGAGGGGCAGGCGGAGGGATGCAAGGGCAGAACCAGGAAGTTTCCTTAGGCAGAACATCCAGGTACAGGGTCCCCCGCTCCCACGGTGTTATTTCTCACTTCATAACCCAGGCAGCAGACTGGGCAAATTCCAGAGTGAAACCAAAATCAACAAAACAGAGCTGAACAGAGCACTGCTGAGCTGTTATTGTGCGGTTCCTTTTCAGTTAAAGCTCTTTATTTGTCATTAGCATGAGACTAGAAGAAACACAGCCACTTTGCTGAGAGCTTTAAGGGTCATACAGTGTAATTGCTTTTTAAAGCTGTTCTTTATCAAGAAGGCTCCCCCCTCCCCACCCCGGCCTTAGCCAGAAGAAAAGCAAATGTTGCTTCATGTTGACTCTATGGTGGGGTGCAGCATTCTTTGGTAAGCTATGTGGAGAAATTCCAGAAAACCTGGCCAGTGATTTATATCCAAGAATCCTCACGGGGTTTTTGGTTTGGGATTTTTTTTTAAAGGATATGTATGGGAATTTGGCTGTGGGATGGGAGTACAATAGTGTCAAGGTACTTTTTGGAAAAATATTGGCTCTTCTGCTTGAGAACCAGTGTTAACAGTAAAGATTTTTTCATATTCAGGAGTTTTGTTGTTTGTGATGTGTTACGCAGAGTCATTCCAGCTCCCTTAGAAGATGCAATTTAACCATACCACCTGGGTTGTCAGGCTGTGTCTAAAAATCTCCTTGTACAAATAGCTTACAATTCTTTTGTTAATATTAATTTCCAGAAATAAACTTGGCTTTGACCTGTGGTCCTGTGGGTAAGGGTCTTTTCTGTTCGAACTCTCATTTTGGCAGCACAGTTCTTTCCTGGCTTCTGATGACTAAAGCAGTAGCCATCGTGATGCAGATTTAAAGCACAGAGATTCTGAGGTCACATCATCTAACTTACAGATTAATTCGAGGCTTCCTTTACCTCTCCACTGTCCTACCTCTTCCAGAGCTGCTGCCGCCAATATTGTTTTAGGGGGGAAATATCCCAGATCGCTTCGGGAGGCTTTAAGTTTCAGAAGTTTTTGAAGAGAAGCTGTATAAAGAAATAGCATTGGAGGGCAGATCCCCAGCTGTTCTATAGCCCTTCTGCTTCCCAACTCTGGTCAGAACATCCTTACGCACGGCTTCATGGAATTAGAGAAAGAGACTGATGATCCCAGGCTGTAAAGGACCCGCCGTCATCCCAGACTAGCCCTGCCACAAAGGCTGGACAGTGGACCTGAGGGTGACACTAGGGAGAGCCTACCCACTCTCACTGGCCTCCCTTGACTTTCTCTTTGGTTGTCTCTTTCTTCCTTTCTTTCCTTCCTTTCATTCCTTTCCTTCCTCCCTTCCTTCTTTCCTATCTTTCTTTCCTTCTTTTCTTCTTTCTTTCCTTCTTTCCTTCTTTTCTTCTTTCTTTCTTTAGTTTTGCCAGGTCTTAGTTGCAGCAGGCGGGCTCCTTAGTTGCAGCATGTGGGATCTAGTTCCCTGACCAGGGATCAAACCCAGGCCCCCTGCATTGGGAGCATGGAGTCTTAACCACTAGACCACCAGGGAAGTCCCTCCCTTTCTTTCTTTAAATGAGTTAATGCTAGTGGTTTATTGCAGAGTAGCAAATAGTTTCCTCTCTCCTACCATTTGACTGTGTGGGCTCTGGACTGCTGTGTTAAGAATGATGGTGAAGCAGACACGAAAGTATGCTGTGCTCATTTAGCAGAGTCTGCCATGGGCCAGGGAGCGGAGAGGGGCAGGACAGAAAGGTCCTCCCCTGGATGCACTCCAGGAGGGAAGGGCTTTTGTGTCCATCACTTCTAGAGCTATGCCCCAAGAGTAGTGCCTGACACGACGTAGGCCAAACTTGAATTGACCTGTAGGCAGCCCTTAGAACCCTTCTGTGTCTTAAGAGGTTTGTGTATCTGAACTTGTCTGTCATCAGGTTTTGCTTTTTTTTTTTTTGCGGTACGCGGGCCTCTCACTGCTGTGGCCTCTCCCGTTGCGGAGCACAGGCTCTGGACGCACAGGCTCAACGGCCATGGCTCACGGGCCCAGCCGCTCCGCGGCATGTGGGATCTTCCCGGACCGGGGCACGAACCCGTGTCCCCTGCATCGGCAGGCGGACTCTCAACCACTGTGCCACCAGGGAAGCCCATCAGGTTTTGCTTTTGATGAGTCAGTATCTTTTCATTTTGGGACACCTTACAGCAGCTGCCTGTGGCCTGTTTCTATATACGCATATTTTCATTTACTCTTTCTTTCTCTTCCTGCCCTTAAACCACAGAGTGTTTTCTGCCTACATTAAAGAAGTGGATGAGAAGCCAGCCAGTACACCCTGGGGCAGCAAGATGCCTTTTGGTCAGCTGATGTCAGAGTTTGGTGGCAGTGGCACTGGCGGCTGGGTGCACGGGGTCAGCTTCTCCGCCAGCGGGAGCCGCCTGGCCTGGGTCAGCCACGACAGCACCGTGTCCGTTGCCGATGCCTCAAAAAGTGTGCAGTGAGTATCTGCCTTTGTCTGGACTTAGAGAGGAGTGGGGTGGGATCTCAGCAGCTGGCCTGAGGCTGCCCTTCCCTGGGTATAAGTGCAGGGCACCAGCATAAAAATCTGAACCAGGTTGCGAGGCAGCCTTTAAAGTTACCTTCACACGTTTAGATTGTCCATTTGGGGAAATTTTGAAGACTTAGGTCTCACTTCCAGAAACACTTCTTAATGGAAGTGCTGATTGTGGTTCCTCCAAAGGAGTCTCCTGGTTTGCTCCTGGTAAGAGTTCCTTCAGATGGCAGTTTAGTCTGTTCCTGTGAATTCCTCACAACACGTAAATGGCATCCAGCAGCCTTAGATGAAGTGGGAGATGTGTTCTTACTCTGTAGTCAGTGGACAGTGCTCCATTCATGTGGGCCTTCATGCAGTGACACTTGACACCCTGGGAGCCAGTCCCCCTGGTGTGTGCACTGGGGGAGCCCGAATCGCAGAGACTCGCTGTGAAGAGGTGCCTGCTCAGCCCTGAGGAGAGCAGTGTGTGTCTCATCAGACTTCAGTTTGTGTCTGCTTATCATGTCTAGAGGGAGAGAGAGGGTGACCGCAGTCCTTTCCGCTTGTGAATCTTGGTTCTGTCCTGGTGAATCCTTTCCGTTGGCAGCTAAAGGTAACCCACCTGGGGCTTCCCTGGTGGCGCAGTGGTTGAGAGCCCACCTGCCGATGCAGGGGACACGGGTTCTTGCTCCAGTCCGGGAAGATCCCACATGCTGCGGAGCGGCTGGGCCCGTGAGCCATGGCCAATGAGCCTGCGCGTCCGGAGCCTGTGCTCCGCACCGTGAGAGGCCACAACAGTGAGAGGCCCACGTATCGCAAAAAAAGCAAACAAACAAAAAAAAAAGGTAACCCACCTGTAAGGGTTTCCTGACTTGTCCCCTGTGCAGGGAGCCAGTCACATCTGACTCCCACTGCCCCACACTGACAACAAAGTGACATTTCAGAAAGAATATATATTTTACTGATTGGGGTGAATTTTTTTTTTTTAATTTTTAAACACACCCCCAATCTAAATTATGAAGCCTTCCAGAAGATTTCTGTACATATGTAGACACATATATCTTTTCATTTTTAACTCCACTGGGATTATGGTATACATTTTGTATAGTAATTTGCTGTTTGTCATTCAGTAATGTTTTGTCATGGCTATTTGATTTCTGTACAGTTTATTGTAATGCATAATAAGCTCTTAGCACATGCTTATATTATAAGCTCTTGTCTACCTTCATATTGATTTATTATTTGGCTTCTCTGGTCCTGCAAGTCAGATTACATCTGCTACCCTTCTCCATATCAGAGTATTTCATGTAGTAAGAGCCAGGTATGCCACAGGAGAGCCTAAGATGAGGTGTTAGTACTTTAATCCAATACCATTCGTACTGAAGGGGATAGGGCAGGGGTGTCTCCTGAGACACAGTTTCAAAATGCATCATCTTTTACATGGAGCCATATGATCCTACTTCATCAACCAGCATGTTTGCTGCCGTATCTGTGTAATCTCTCGGCCAGATGATCATGAAGCATACATGTGTACACACACACACACACACACACGGCCCATTCGCATGTGAGCTCCTGGCTGGCCAATACTGTGTCATGTTCATCGGTGGCCGTAGCTCCTGCCCCAGTGCCTGGTGGGGCACAGAATAGACTCCCATAAATGTCTGTGGTCCCAGCCCTCTAGGAGCCCATGTGAGCACAGGTGAGGAGAAGGGAGCAGAGAAAGGCCTTCAGTCCTGCGTGCCGGTGATAGTCAACTCTAGGAGGCCAGAGAGAAGAGCAGCCACTGCAGGCTGATGTGGTCCAGGAAGGCTGTTCATGGGGGTGATGAAACTCAAGCCGAGTTTCGGAGACTGGGGTGGACTTTGGAAAAGCAGGAGGAGCAGAAAGGGCGTGTGGGTAACGGGGCAGGGGGAGCCAAGGCCGAGGCGGCAGAGAACCAGCGCTCCTGGGACCGCAGTGTAGGGCAGTTGGTGGTGAGCAGGGGTGCAGGAGGGGTGGGCACAGCCAGAGGGGGCAGAGGCCTGCGCGTCTGCGGGTCACCTCAGGGCTGGCTCATGCTGGAGATTCCTGGAGGCTTGGGTCATGGGACTCCTCTTAACGTAAGTGTTTGTTCATCCTGCCAAGCCCCCATGAGAACAGGCCCTTTGTCGTCTGTGTCTGAAGAGGCTGCGTGGTCCGCTCCATCTCAAGTTAACACTGTTCTTGTGTTCAGGGTCTCAACTCTGAAGACAGAGTTCCTGCCCCTCCTAAGTGTGCGCTTCGTCTCGGAGAACAGCGTCGTGGCCGCTGTAAGCATCTCTCTTGCCCCGGGGCCTGTGCTTACTCTCCAGAACGGGAGCAGGGCGTGCCCTGTGGCTGTGCACACGAGCTCGGAGCAGCAGCCTTGTAGGGGAAGCAGCTCTAGAGGCTCCCATGGTGGGGCCGCTCTGCTGGGGCGCTCGCTGGGCGCACACCCCGCAGGGCCTGACTGATCCCTCGTTTCAGGGCCATGACTGCTGCCCCATGCTCTTCAGCTGCGACGACCGCGGCTGCTTGACCTTCGTCTCGAAGCTAGACATCCCGAAACAGAGCATCCAACGCAACATGTCGGCCATGGAGCGCTTCCGCAACATGGACAAGCGGGCCACGACCGAGGACCGCAACACGGCCCTGGAGACGCTGCACCAGAACAGCATCACGTAGGTGCCGCCCGGCCCCTGGCCCGACGGCTGTGCAGAAGTGTTAGGTGACCGGGCTGCCCTTCTCCCCTCTTCGTTTCCTGATGGGTCCCTGTGATGTTCTCTGTCCTGCGGGCCCAGACATCCGTTCAGGAACGGGGGCGGTGAGGGGTCTGTAACTTCCCGGCTGCAGGCTCTTACTTCCAACTTGTCACAGAGAGCGAGCCGCCCCCACGTAGTCATTACGTCCTTCAGGGCATAGACGGCCTGGGCGTCCCGCGTGCGGAACGCAGGCCCTGCTGCGGGCCCGTGAGCTGGCGCGGCCTGTCATACAGCCTCTTCTGGGTCTTGCTTTCTCAGAAACTTGACTGAGGACAAAAGGAGACCTTCCTGAATGTCGTGTTCCTCTAACAGTGAGCACCTGACAGTCATATCCTTTTTGAAAGGTAGCTGTCACTTCAGCCATGGATTTCAAGTAAGGTGTACAAGTAAGAAGATAGTTTAACTAGAGAGACAGCTTTTTCAGCATCATTATGACAAAGCCAAAAAACTCCTTATTTTTCATCAGGCGTCTGTGATTAAATAAGACAGTAGAATTGTGTCGTGTCTAGAAAGCTTGGTGGGTTTTTTTTTAATCTAGAGGAGAAATGCACTGTGTTCTTTTTTTTTTAATTTATTTTTGACTGTGTTGGGTCTTCGTTGCTGTGCGCAGGCACTCTCTAGATGTGGTAAGCAGGGGCTACTCTTCATCAGGGTGTGCTGGCTTCTCATTGCGGTGGCTTCTCTTGTGGAGCATGGGCTCTAGGCGCAGGCTCAGTAGTTGTGGCACACAGGCTTAGTTGCTCCGCGGCATGTGGGATCTTTCCGGACCAGGGCTCGAACCCATGCCCCCTGCATTGGCAGGTAGATTCTTACCCACTGCACCACCAGGGAAGCCCTGCACTGTATTCTTTGACTAGACCTTTTGTGTTGAGAGACTTTAATGTGGGTGATGATCATGGGAAGAATAATGGAAACCTCTAGACTTTCTCTTCGAGAGAATTTCTTCTTTTTTTTTTTATAAGATTCGTATTACTTTCTTTTTTTTATTATTTACTTGGCTGCGCTGGGTCTTAGTTGTGGCATGCGAACTCTTAGTTGCAGTATGTGGGATCTAGTTCCCTGACTAGGGGTCAAACCTGGGCCCCCTGCATTGGGAGCTCAGAGTCTTAGCCACTGGACCATCAGGGAAGTCCCTCTTCAAGAGAATTTCTAACTGCAGGTTGTTATGTTCAGCGGAAAGGGCCACTGGACTTAAAATAGGCTGGAAATAATCTGTGCTCTATTGAAAAGTAGTCATTTGAAGGCATAGCAGAACTTTTCTCCACACTTTTCAAGTTTCTCTGTCTTGAAAGATTTTCAAAATTATTTTCTGTGAGGTTCTCTTAAGCTTCTCTGCAGACTGTGTATCTGTAAAGAGACAGCTCTCATTGCCTTTTTGAGACTTTGAGGTTAGGAATAAAAAGCCCCTTGCAGGTTGGCGTGACTGCTGCCAGATATTAAGTCCTCTTTACCCTAGAGCAGGGTCAGCACACTTTTTGTATAAGGAACCAGAGAGTAAATTTTAGGCTCCGAGGACTCCATGGTCTCCATGACAACTACTACAGCCCTGCCATGTGGCCTGCAGGCTGCCATGGACAGTACAGAGATAAATATGTATGGATGTATTTCAGTAAAACTTTATAGGGACTTCCTTGGTACCACAGTGGTTAAGAATCCGCCTGCCAATCAATGCAAGGGACACGGATTCAAGCCCTGATCCAGGAAGATCCCACATACCGCAGTGCAGTTAAGCCCGTGCGCCACAACTACTGAGCCTGCGCTCTAGAGCTCACCAGCCACAACTACTGAAGCCTGCGTGCCTAGAGCCCGTGCTCTGCAACAAGAGAAGCCACCGCAGTGAGAAACCCACGCACTGCAACGAAGAGTAGCCCCTGCTCACCACAACTAGAGAAAGCCCACGCGAGCAGCAACAAAGACCCAACGCAGCCAAAAATAAATTAATTAATTTAAAATTTTATTTAAAAATAAAACTTTATAGACACTGAAATGTGAATTTCACATAATTTTCATATCATGAAATAATAGCCTTTTAATTTTTTTCTAAGCACTTAAAATTGTAAAGGCTATTCTCTAGCCCATAGGCTGTGCAGAAACAGGTGGTGTGTGCCATCCCCTTCCCCAGAGGGAATGTTCTAGGCATTTCGGGGAGAAAGACAAATATTGTCTGAGCTGTGGAATTGGTTTTCTTGAAAGGTTTTCAGATAATCAGGCCAAGCCAAGTTGTTTCATCAGCCTCCTCTGCTGAGCTTGGTTGGAATTTTGTGGTGTGTCTGAATGTTGCTAATATTAATAATGATTAATTTCAAATGTAAGGAGAGCTTTTGACTCATATGCCCTCATTGTCCTAGAGGGTAATTTGGGAGTTTTGGTTTGGAGCCAGTTGGATTTCAGTCGTGCTTCATGATGCCTCTAGTATTTTTTTTAAGCAGCGTGTCCATTTCAGTCACAGCTGTGGTCGTGGCCTCTCCTGGCTCCGCAGGGTACACGCTGTGTGGCCTGAATTGTCCTGCTTCTCCACGTCCCTCTAATTAATGCACATTCTTAACTTTTCTCTCTTTCCAGTCTTTTTCTTTTCTGGACATCTGGTAATAAAATACATTTTAATATTTTCTGAGTCAGATGGCTACAGACTAATATCTATGGACACTTTAAAGGAATTGATAGACAGTTCGTTTCCTGAAGACGCTGTTGCCCTTCTAGGAAGGTTGGAGCTCACTTTCACCATGTGCCTTACAGTCTCTCTCTTGTCTTTGCCTTTTTTCAGTCAAGTGTCTATTTATGAGGTGGACAAGCAAGATTGTCGCAAATTTTGCACTACTGGCATCGATGGAGCCATGACCATTTGGGATTTCAAGGTATCGTCTGTCTTTCAGAACAGATCTCGTTTGTGTTAAAAGTCTTCCCATGAGAAGACTGGTCCTCATTTCTTGGACCCAGCCGTCAACTGCAGTGCACGTCAGGAGCGCAGTGCACGTCAGGAGTGCAGTGCACTGGCTGTGGTTCTCTTGAAACCCTGGGAGTTGTTAGCAGGAGAGAGCCGCACTTGCTCACTGAGGTGGAGTCCACACTTCTGGATGTCCTCGGAGTCACTGAGGGGGGCTGGGGGCTGCTTTTGTGGCGGGCCCCAGGTTGGGCCCGGACTAGCTGAACTCTGTAGACATATGTTTATGGTTGTCACCAACTAATCGGATCAGCACTCACTGCCTGCCTGCCGGGTGCCGGGCCAGGTGCTGGCATTGAGGACGTGGACGTGAAGGAGCCCTCGGGGAGCTCGTCGTGGGAGAGAGAGGAGGGTGGGGGTCGGGTGGAGCTCCGGGAAAGGAGCCAGCGCCTCTGTTTACACCTTGAGGAGTTGGGGGGCTGCACGAACTGCCTGAGTTGCCTCTCTGGGCGAGCGGTCTGAGCTGCAGGGGCAGCACGTGCAGAGCAGCCGAGCGGCTCAGGGGGCGCGTGCTGCACTCAGGCCCTGCTGTGGGGCCTGCGGAAGCAGAGCAGAGCGGGCCCTGCCTGTGGGCAGCTGGGGGCTGCTCTGGAACTGTTGTGGAAAGGCACCTGCTGTGACGTGCAGGTGGCCTGGACTCTGGACAGAGGCTGCTGGAGTGAACGGGTGGCAGGGATGTGCCTCCAGCCGTGCTGGGGGGCAGGGGGTGGCCAGGAGGTTCTGGACTAGAGGGATTTAGGAGGCCGCATGGAGGGGTGTTGTGACCATGAGGGACAAACCCCGGAGGCCTCTGCACCCTCCACCTTCGGGGTTGGGATAAGGAGGCGGGGAGGAGGGGCGGGGCTAAGAGAGCAGTTCCGGTGTGCAGCTCTGCGGACTTAACCCCCAGAAGTTAAACGTTTACAGAATTCTGCCACTGCCTGTGCGGTTCCATGATTGATGTTGCTGCCTCTACAAGTCTCTCCTCACCCTTGTTACCTTCACCTGCTTTGGGGCATCGTGCACCTGTGCAATTAGCTCCACCTGGGCAGGTAGCTCCGCCCTTCATCCTTTGATCCCTGCGGCCAAGTCCCTTCTCTCCTGTGCAAGTGAGCTGGGGAGTTCCAGCGCATTTTCCTCTCTGGTCCGTCTGCCTTTGAGCACTGCTAGGCGTTGTGCACCAGGCTGACTGCATGAGGGCCACAGAAACACGGGAGTGCCTGCCATCAGGGCACCTGGAGTGAGGGCCAGTGACACAGATGATAAGCACATACGTGCCCTGGGAGCAGGCGTGTGCCCAGAGCCTGTGGGCTGGGGCCTAGGGGACAAGGTGGCGCAGGGCCTGGAAGGGCCAGCAGGGGGAGTCCTGCCTGGGAGAGTCTCTGCAGGCCATAGTCCCGGAGCCCGTCTCAGAGGGAGCGGGTCACAGCCAGGAAGGAGGGGGTGTGGGGTAGTGCCTTGGGGAGAACGCCAGGATGGCCGGTCCCCACTGACCATCGGTGTTCTTCCTGCCGCTCTCCAGACCTTAGAGTCTTCTATCCAGGGCCTTCGGATAATGTGAAGCTGAGTGAGCCGCCCAGATCCAGCATGAGGACGGACAGGCTGCGCCGGGCAGCTCCGCCATTCGCATGATGGGCAGGAGAGCCGGCCTCCAGGAAACACTGAAGACACATATGGCGCAAACCTTGTTGTGTGTTTCGTTTGAGGATAATTGGTGAAAGTGTTGGTTTTTTAAAAGCAGCAGTGATTTGGGTTTTGTTTTTTGTTTTGCTGTTTCATTCCATTCTTGACCAAAGCTTCTCTTTAAGTAGTTTATTATGGAAAATTGTCACACTAACTTAAAGGAAGGGGTGGGGGAGGTATGTAAATTGTTCGCTACAAAATTAAATAAAAATACTGAATGTGTTCTTGGTTTTGTCTCCTTATACCGTTTGCATTTTTAGTAGGAAAAGATGCGTAAATTCTTTGTTATACTAGTTAGTTTTTAGGGTAGAACCTTAGATTCTTAGTTTCTTATATTGAGCCATCTTGTACAACCTTTACCCAAAAGAACCGGTTCTCGAATGCTGTTTTAGCCGTGCAGGACTTCGGCAGAGGAGGCCTGCTTGCATACAGGCAGCAGAGAAACCTGCCTCCAATGAGCAGCCAGGGAGCCCCTGCCCAGTGCCCGTGGCAGGCGTGTGCAGGGGAGTGTGCAGTGGGAGAGAAAAAGCACAAGTTGTCATTTTGGTTTAGAGATTATTGTACCCAAACTAAGTCATCTTCATCATAATTAGACACAAAGTTTGACATTTCAAGGCTGAGACTCTTGAGAGGCGCAAATAAATGAATACAGCGTAGCCTAGAGCATGGCTGTGTGCCCAGAAGCGGAGCAGTGATTCCAACACAACTCTAGTAGTTAGGACAACGCTGGTAATAGCACTTCTCAAAGGACATCGTGATATTCTTAAAAGAGTAAATTTGCCCTTTTGCTAACCCATGGGAAGCATTACTTCCCTCCAGGAGAGAATCCCAGCACCTGGACACCTGCCTCTTTCCGTTTGCTGTGGCATCCTCCCTGCCCGCCCCCCACCAATGGCAGGAGCTCCTTTGTGTACACGTGTTTGTACCAGTACATCGGCAAGGCTGTCGTGACAGAACAAGGATAGACAAAAGCAGGCCAAGAAACAGGAATTAGCTACCAATTTCTTTTTAGTTTCATTAAATCACATGGTTTGGGAGCAATTCCAGAGGTTTTTAGAGAAACAATGTATTCTGTGAAAGAAACAAATTTACTAACTTGGCCTCCAAGAACTTAAGCCTAGAGTCATCTTTTTTCTTTTTTTAACTTGGGCCATCTCACGTCCATGGAAGAAGGCCCATCCCTGTGGTGGCAGCCAGAAACCCGCAGTGCTGGGGTCTGAGATGGTGGAAGGTCCCTTCTCATCTCGCCCTGCTTGTGAGACTCCGAGCAGTCCTCGGTCCACAATCGCTACCGATTTGGAGGGACAGTGGCCAAAGCCCTTTGATTGGAGGCTTTGGTGTCAGGTCATAGTTCTGCCAAGCTGCGTAGCCTTGAGCAACATAGTTAACATCTCTGAGCCTCACTGTCTTCACCTGTAAAATGGGAGTAGTAAAGGGTTAGCAGTTCCTGTTATTCAGTAAAGCCGAGGTTTGCCTTCAGGCTTGGCATTGGCCCTATACTAGGCCCCCGGAGACCCTTAATAGCAGAGTGGGGTAGGGTGGGAAGTGGTGTAAGAAGGATTCTGCTAACCAAAAAAAGTTTTTTCTAGAATATGCTGAGAAAACTGGGGTTGGCCTCAGAACCCAGATTAATTGCTTAGGCATGGCCCCTTCAGTTTGACCCAACAGTCACGCAAGTGGCTTAGTTCTCATGTGTGCCCAGTGAGGCAGTGATGCGAAGGCCTAGGGTTCCCTCAGGTGCCTGCGATGTCGGTGAGGCCATCAAGCTACCCCACGTGGAATAGTACAGCTGGTCTATACATTATAAAGGCCTGTGAGGTGTGTGTGTGTCTAATTCAAATATTAGGTGTGGTAGGTAGACTACTGGCCCCCCAAAGATGTCCCTGCCCTAATCCCCAGAACCTGTGAGCTTTGCAGATGGGATTAAGTTAAAGATCTTGAGCTGGGGAAGCTGAGCCTAGATTATCAGGTGAGCCCAGTGTAATCACAAGAATCCGTAAAGGAGGGAGGCGGGCGGGGGAGAGTCTGAGCAAATGAGGGGGTAGAATCACAGATTGGGGTGGGAGAAGGCCAAGGCCTCTAAAAGCTGCAAGAAGGAACCTGGTTCTCCCCTGGAGCCTCCAGAAGACACAGCACCCCGCCAGCACCCTCCAGCCACTGATGTGGGCTGTGAAGATCTGACCTCCAGCGCTGTAAGAGAAGACACTTGCGTTGTCTCAAGCCACCCGCTCTGTGGTGAGTTGCTCCAGCAGTAACAGGAAATGAATCCACTAGGTCCATTCAGAAAAGGGGAGGAGGGACTTCCCTGGCAGTCCAGTTGTTAGGACTCTGTGCTTCCATTGCAGGGGGCACGGGTTCGATCCCTGGTCAGGGAACTAGGCTCCCACAAGCCACTCAGCACGGCAGGAAAAAAAAAAAAAGGAAATATGGTCTGGAGCTGAGTTTATCAAACTGAGGGTCAGAGCCCATTTGTAGGTTGTAAAATCACGGCTGGTACTTAGAGGAGAAAACAACATTCTGCATTGCGTGTCGTAAGTTCTGCTTCATGGTACTTCTGTTTCAGATACACAGGGGGCTGTGGACTAGGCCGCAACATATGTCTGTGGGGGTCATGGTCAAAAAAAGTTTGAAAGCTACTAAGGTAGAGGAGCCAGTCACCTGAGTGGGGCTTGATGAGGAAGGATGGGCGGATCCAGCACAGCAAGAATGTGTGCCATGCACACAAGGTCTCTGTGCCGGGCACCAAGGGAAGCAGCTGATATGCAGGAACTCCTCACAGCAACCCTGCAGGGTTAGAACTGTGACTGACTGCCACATCTTAGAGATGACAAAACTCAAGTTCAGAGAGGGAGGGCAGCCTGTATCGAGGCAGCCTCTCCAGAGCCCCAGGGGTAACCGCCAAGCATGCTCCCTGCTGGGTGGTGACAGGCAGGGGAGATGCCTAGCGACCCAGCCCAGTTCTGTCACCACACTCAGAAGCAGGGTGATGTCATTGGAACCAGGAGGGGACCCCCCGGCGATACCTGTGGGGTCTCCTGGTAGACCTCGGTTTCTCAGTTGAGCCTTGTGGCTTGGAAGGGGTGTGAGCAGGCCCCGGCTGAGGAGTACTGTGTGTGTTCCAGACCTCCATGTGTGTGTGGCCTTGGAAGGAGGCCCAGGGTCTCCCCTCTTCCCTCCTGGTACCGGGTGTCAATTCTTTGATCTCAGGGGGAGATCTATGGTCCCCATTCGGGGGTGGGCAGGGGCTGAGACAGAAGGAGATAGCGCTGCGTGCTTCTGGAAGGTTTTCCTCCCTGGTTTCCCGCTGCCTTGGCCAGCCCACCACCTCCTGAGTCCAGAAGCCTGAAGCTAGGCTGCCATCTTGTGACCAGGAGGCAGTAAGGCCAGTGCAGCAAGAAGGAAGGAGCAGAGAGCCAGGAAGGACCTTGATGGCCCTGAAACGCTGCACCAGACCCTAACTGACGGCCCTCCTCAAGTCAGCCAGCCCTGAGGAGTCAGCCTGGGTGTATGTCTGCCTCCTGGGAATCCTGGGAAGGCGGGGAAGAAGGTAGAGTGTAGGACCTTCATCCCAGGGCACCAGGGGAGGCAGATTCCGGGCAGAAACAGAAAGCTGAGTTGTTCTTTGAGCTCCAGATGAAATTCTTCCACCACCAGGTTCTCCTCACCCAAGGACTTGCTCCACTTAAGGCTTAGAAGACTGTTCCCCAAGGGAGCCATTTCAAATAACACCCCTGTCGCTTCCCAGCTTGAGGCGTGTTTCCCATCTACTGGGTCTTCCCACAGTGACCGCAGGCCTGTGAGGTGGCCGGGCAGTGCTTGTTAGGAATTAGCCTCACTTTACAGATACAGAAACCCAGGCACTGCAAGAAGATTCAAGTTACACTACAGGTTAAGTGGCAGAGCCGGAAGTGGGTTCAAGTTTCTAACCCCGCTGGTTTGTTCATTCATTGATTCATTCAGCAAATACATACTGAGTGCTCCTGGCTGCCAGGCACTGATCTCGGCGCCGGGAAGAGCAGAGTGAATAATACAAATATGGTTTCCGCTCACACTAAGCTTGAGTCTTATCAAATTAGCTCAGTTTCGTGAGGAAGAGGGAGTCCTCAGGTATGCATATTTGTTAGGATGCTTTTAGGAATGAGTAACAGAAAAGCAACTCAAACCAACTTAAAAAGTAGATTCCTTGGCTCACGTACCTGAAGAAACCCCCGGAGGCAGGTTGGGCTCAGGCTGCCAGTCAGAGGTTGACCAGGGCTCTGGTCATTTCCTGAGATTCTCTCCATCATGCTCCCCCCCCCACCCCGGGTTGTCGGGCTTCCCTGTGGCTCTTCCAGTTTCGTGTTCAAATTCCAGAAGGCGCTGCTTTCCCCTCTATCTTCATCCGAGATCCTGGGCTTTGCTTTGACCCACCGTCTCAGGTCACAAGTCCAGGAGGTGGGGCGGGGAGACCACACGCTGATTGGGTGACAGCACTCAGGGGCCGCCACCAGAGATGGAGCTCAGTCCCACCTGGGATGGTTCCCTGGGCATCTGCAAAGCTGCGGAGGGGTAAATGGAAGGCAGGGACACAAATGTCACCTCAGCATTAAACTGCACTTATCCTTACGGGATGGGGGTGGCCAGTACAGACCATCTGAAACTTTTTTCTGATTAAAGCCATCACTTGGATTTGCCAAGGCTGGATGGGGGGCCCTGCTGACAGCCACTCAGTGTCTCCTCAGAGCCAGGAAGGCCAGGGTCCTACTAATTGAAGCTGAAGTTTCCCAAGCACCCTGTGTGCTCACCTCAAAGTGCTCCTCACCTTTGGACACCTTTCATTCTCCCGGCTGCCCGCAAGTGTGGAATTGTGTAATGGGAGCCATGACTGGTGAGCACAGGATCCTGTTGAGGAGGGGGTCAGGGACAGAGTGACCTAAGAGACACTCACTCATGTCCTGCAGGATAAAGGGAAGTGGGCCAGGTGGGGACAGGGTGGGACAAGTGTTCCAGACAGAAAGAACAGCATGGCTCAAAGCGGGGAGACCTGACAGGGTGGGTGCCTGGCCCCGGACCTCCTGAGACCCACGAAGACCCCACGCCCATCCGTGATGCTGCTTAGTGCCTGGCTGACCAGCTGAGCTGAATCGTAGCGGGAGGGACCACCTGGCCACATCTCCATTGATGAGGCAGAGGGCAGGGATGGAGAGACCTACAGGCCTACCTGGCCCAAGACCCACATACAGGCGGCTGCCAGGCCGCTGGGTAACTTAAGGGTCGGAGGCGGTCTGCGGTGGAAAGAGGGGCAGGAAGTCGGCACTGAGAAGGAACTGGACCAGCCGGGGGTTGGTGGCCCCGTTTTGAAGCGAGGACCCCGGCGGCGGGCGGGCTGCCTCGGCTCCCCTGACTGCCCACACCCCGCACATTCGGCGCCCAGCGGGCATCCGATCGCGAATGGAGGGGTGGTCCCCGCGCGGCCGGGGCACGAGGCCGGGAGAGGCAGCTAAGCTGCTGGGTCACCGGCGCTCCCCACGGCCGCTCGCGGGGATGGGGGCTGTGCGCGCTGCAGGGCTCGGGTTCCCGCCCGGGCGGTGTCCCCCTTGCCGAGCCTCAGTCTCCCCGCCCGCCAGGGGGCGAGGGGCGGACGCCTTCAGGGCGCCCCGGGTCAGCTCGGCCCCAGCCCCGGGGAGTGGGCGGGACCAGGGCTCTCCAACCGCTAGCCGCCCGCCCGGGTCCCGCCCGGTCCCCGCGGGGCTGAGCCGGGAGGCCCCGCCCCCCGCCCACGAGGAAGTGGCAGAGCTGCGCGGGGCCCAGAGCCGGTTCGGCGCGTCGACTGCCCAGAGTCCGCGGCCGCGGCGCCCCGAGGTGAGGGGGCGCGGGAGCGGCCCGGAGAGGGGGTGGGCGTGGGGAGAGCGGGGAGCGACCTCATGCAGGTGGGGAGGACGCAGCGAGGGGCCGCCGGAAGATCGGGGATGAGAAGGGCCACACGGGGCCCGCCTGGAGGTGAGGGGACACGCGGGGCACGGGCTGCGGGCGGGCGGCCTCCTCCGGGCGAGGGAACCGCAGCGCTCCCCACCCCACCCCCCGCAGTCTGCGCCCTCGGGGCGCCCCGGCCCGCGCGTCCGCCTCCCCACCCCCCTAGCCTCCCCCCTCCCCCCAGACTCTGCCCCGCCGTCGGTGTGCCCCGTTATTTCGGGCCGGAGGGCCCCACGCCCAGTCACTTCCCCTCCGTCCTCCAGCCTTCCGGGTTGCTCCAGCCGGGAAATGAGCTGGCGCCCCCGCCCGCCTCGCCTCGCCCCTCCCCTCCCTCCCTCCCTGCCGGCCACCGCCCCCTCCCTCAGCCCGCCTCCCGCCAGCTGGGCCAGGTCCTAGGGGTCCGGTCCAGGGAGGGGCGGGCCGGGTCTGGAACGCTCCCTCCTGAGCTCCCGAGCGCTAGACCGGAGCGTTCCGAGCGGCGCCCCCCGTTGCCGGCGGCGTGGGGACCGCGGCCAGGGCCGGGACCTCGGGCGGTGACAGTGACACAGTAGTGACTGGCGTGAAGCCGCAGGAGCTAGCCTGGTGCGGACACCGAGGCTCTCAGGTTATTCCGGGCTGTCCCCCGGCCCCTCCCGCCTGGCGGGCAGTGTTGCCCGGTGGTTAAGAGCACCCCCGCCGGCGAGGTCTCCGGGACCAGAATCTGGTAAGAGCGCCAGCTTCTTCCATCACTGGCCACCGACCTTGCAAGCCACCTAACCTCTCTGGGCCTCAACTTTGCTTATCTGGAAAGTGGGGAACTTTCAAGTTGTGAGGCTTAAATATGATCATGAGTGTAAGGCACACACGGGGACTAAACATGCCCTGTTATTGTCCTTGCTGTTATTTATAAGGCCTGCCTACATTTATCAAAGTGTCCAGGTGAACCTAAACTCTGAGATTGGGGTCAGTATCCCAAACTGTGCCGTTTAGGAGTGGGGTGACTTTGAGCAAAGTTTGGCTTTTGTCTGAGTCTGTTTCCTCCTGTACGAGATGAAGGTTAAAACAAACACTGGAAAACTTCTTGGGCTTGTTTTAGGGTGTAAAAGAGAGAATGTATGTCAAAGTCCTGGGTAAATTCTGGGCATTTAAAGATGCCAAGTTGGTCCAGTGGTTAGGACTCTGTGCTTCCACTGCAGGGGGCACTGGTTGGATCCCCTGTGGGGGAACTAAGATCCCCCAAGCCAAGTGGCAAAAAAAAAAAAAAAAAGCCAAGTAAGTTAATTAATTACATAGTTAATTACATAAGTGTTTGTATATTATCCACATAGGTCTTATAACAACATGTTCATATCACTATTTCTCTTTCCATATTTGTAGTCATCTGGAGTTTTCTATCCTGTCACCATTTTAAAGAGGGTTATTATGAACATGTTTGCTTTAAAAAAAAAAGTCGGCTATTTTTTTAGCACCAAAATGAACTTATGCCACCAAAAATGTTAACAATTTTTAAGTTCCTGTTTGTGTTCTTCTCTTCTGTTTGTTCCCACCCAGTCGGTTGGATTGAGTGTTACCACATTGCCCTTCAGGAAGGCTGAACAAATTAGCAACAAATGAGAATTTCTCCACAGTCTGGCCAGCATTGAGTTTTATGCGTTTGAGGTTTTGTTTGGTTTGGATTATTTTAGCTGATGCTTTATGGTGCCTTATGATTATTTTCATTTGTGTTTCTTGACTTGATTTTGCCTGGTTTCTAAGACCTCAAGAGCGGAGCTGGTCTAGGATTGGCTGGTCTGTTGGGGTGAGGAGGGCTGTTCCACATACAACAGGAAGTTGAGTAACAGCTCAGCACGTGTGCAAAATGGCTTGCTGGCAGCTCCCTGGGGTGGCTGAGCTGGGTGGGGACTTCCCTGAGTGCCTGCAGAGCAGAGATCCTTGCTCCAGGCAGCTCCTGCCTGGTTTAGCCTCCAATGCAGTCAAACCTCTGGATTCAGAGAAGGTTGGGCCGGCGAAGCTTCTCTGAAAGCAAGAAAGAACCTACAGCTGGTGCCTCGTCCAACCCCAGACTTTTCTGGATAGAGATGTGGGGGAAACATGGGCGGAGGGCACCCAGTCAGTATGGAGAGAGTCAGAATTTGCACCCAGCATGTAAGAAAGAGATGGGAGGCCTGAGACCGTTGGCTGGGCAGCTGGGGGCTTCGCCTGGCTTGCCTTGCTTTGGAAGGGAGCTGTTTTCTCCCCGAATCCTCAGAGAGGACCCTTTAGATTGACGATTTCCAAATTTTTTGGATCATTGACGCTATCAGGAAAAAATCTTGAGCGCATACTCCCCAGTAAATATTTACAGATTGCATACATGTACCAGTGAAATAATAGGGCTGGTCTATAAGAAGTATACCATAAGACGGATGTGATTCATTCATGCAACCACATTCAAGAAATATTTATTGAGCACCTACTATGTGCCAGGCACTCTAATTGGTACTGGGGATTCATCTGTGAACAAAACAAATATACCTGTCCCCGTGCAGCTTATGTCCACACCCCGGTACATGGTCCTTGGCACCCCCTGCCTGGAGACCCACGCCCCACCTTGGAGACCCAAAGCTCCTCCCAGCCATCATGCTGCTCTCCCAGCCCTGCGTGATCCCCCATCCATTCATCCTGAGCACCTACTGTGTGCCAGACACGGGGGAAGAGCTACCTGGAGCACAGAGAGATCCCGGCTCCAGGCTGGTGGGGGACAGTTAGAGCCAGCTGGGGGAGTTTCTCGGGGTTTGGCCCGTGCTCCCCCAGCCTCACTCTCTTCCAGGGTGATGGGGGCACAGAGCACTAGACGTGGACTCCCAGTCCCAACGCCATCCTCAGGGCCCCTTCCTCTCTCTTTGTCCTTGACAGTCAAATGGGTCCACAGTGCTGACTCACAGGGTCACAGCGATGAGTGGGTGGGTTTCCCGGGGCCATGCCTCAGCCTGCCTTTGTCTCCACCAGGAGACACCGCTGAGCTGTTGCATTGTCCACACTCGGGCAGTGCCCGCCCCACCCTCCCCTCCCGCCCCTCGGTAGGGTAGAGGTTTCCCTGGGAATGATTAAGACATAGTTCCTGTGGCGGGGTGGCCTGGTGTGAAGGCTGTTTTCCTGGATCTGACCACACGGAATGATCCCATGATCCTCAAGCCTGCAGTGGCTGGAGAAGCCACGCCCCTCCCTGGGCTGCCACTTCCGCATTTGTAACCTGTGGGGGTAGGGAGTCCTCGGGGGGGCCCTGCTGCTTTCAACCGCTTTGCAGAAGTTATGAAAAAGTTATGAAAAGGGGAAAACACGTCTTCCTCTCTCCCACCCCTTCCACCCGTACCCCCTCCCCCCTTTACAGTGTGGGTCAGTAGACTAGGGAGTATTTCTGTCTGAATTTATGCTAAAGTGTGATCGGCTGATAGGTGTGCTCTGAACCTGCCTGTCCCACTGTGCTGTGGCCATCTTTATCAGCCCCTCCCTCTCCCCCTTGAGAACCTTTGGGTCCCAGGAAACAATGGGCAGGGTCCCCAAGCCCTCTCAGATGCGATATTGGCAAGTGTGGGGGCCGCGGTCCTCTGTAGAGCCAGTGTCTCCATCTTCACAGCCTGGAACAAAGTCCCTAGACAGGCTGTTAGAGCCCGGCCCACACGTCTGGACACTCACCAAGAGCCGACAAGGGGCAGAGATGCCCGGCCAGACAGTGTGCCTGGGACAGTTGGAGCTGGGAAGTTGGGTTCTGCTCCGTCTGAGTCTAGGGTCCAGGGACCCCCTGGGCTCTTGCTGGGACGCCTGGGGTGAAGGGGAGGGGGTGGTTGGCCTCCTGTGGAGTCAGGGGCCAAGAAGAACCTAGCTGGCGTTTGGAAGTGAGTTTCTTACTTTAACCACCACCACCCCGCCCCGCCCCCGCCCCGTTTGTGACCTTGGGGAATGGGGGCAGGCAGAGCAGCACAGCTTAGTGGACAGGCCTAGGTGCTCCCTCCCTGCGGTGGAGACGTGGATGACCCCCGCCCATCCAGGCCGGATGCAGCGGAAGTGCCTGGGGAAACCCTGTCAGGCCTGCTGACCTGGGCTCCGAGGCCACTTCCGGGGCCTTTGCTTTACACAAAGAGGCCTTATAAGGAGACAGAGGCTGGGGAGGCGGCCGCTGTGGGAGCGGTGTGCTCGTGTGTGCATGCAAGGCTGACATGCGTGTGTGTACGGGAGCAGTGTGTGCGTGCGTGCGCGTGCGCACGTGCAAGGCTGACCGCGCGTGTGTGTGGCCTCAGCCTGGCTGTGTGTGTCCACCTTCTTTCTCAGCAAATGTTGCCCAGGGACCCACTCGGGGCCCTGCTCTAGGCCTGCGGGAACAGGCGTGGTGGTCCCTGTCCTCTCTGTGCACGTGTGCGCGGTAGTCTGTGCCGCTTTAGGAACTTTCCAGGACTTCCTGCTATAAATTAAAGCGGGATTTGTGGTCGCTGAGCCCCGGAGTCCCCAGCAGTATGATGGACGGCACTGCAGCCTGACCCTCGTGTCTGGGCCCCAACTCAGTGCTGTTCCTCCCAGAGGAGTCTTGGTCGAGACCCCCCCCTGGGGGCAGAGAGAGACCCCAGGGTTCCGGGGAGGTCAGGGCTCAGATCCAGGCTGAGGAGCGGCCTTCCGGGGGCCCAGCCTCGGGCCACAAACCTGCCAGTCAGGTGGGGGAGGTGACCGAGGGCCTGGGAACACCACGTCAGGGCCACGTGACTCTGGCAGGTGGCTTCCCCTCCAACCGCAGCCCTCACATCCGTCATCTGGGGCTCAAGTCGAGAATACAGGAGGGCTTAGAGCTGGTGAGTGCAGCATTCAGGGAATGCGGTGTGGCTTTTTTTTTTTTTTTTTACATTAAAAAAAAAAACTTACTCTGCTGGACACTAATGGCAGTAAACAATTGTGTTCATCAAATATTTATCGAGTGCTTACTATGTGCCACGCATTTAGGCGCTGGGGATAGAAATGTAAACAAGATGGTCAGAAATGTGTGTCTCCATCAAGCTCATTACTTTCCAGCAGGGGGAGAAAGACAAACGGGCAGGATGAATGAGCACAAAGTAACTCGTGTTCAGTAAGATTATCCCCTGGAGAAAACTAGGGCCTAGGGAGTGTGGAGGTGGTGTGGGAGGCAGCCTTGCTCAGAAGGTGGCCTTGGACACAGACTTGAATGGCAGCAGCGAGGGTGGGAGCTGTGCAGGCAGCTGGGGGAAGAGCTTCGAAGGCCGAGGGAACAGCCAGTGAGAAGACCTGAGGCTCGTGGGCCCCTGGATTGGCCCCTGGTCCGGCCGGGAGGCCCACCCCTAAACAGGTGAAGCACGGCGGGTGCCGGCACATCCATTCTAGACAAAGCGCTGCCATTTCATGATCACCTACTATGTGCCAGGCATGGTGTGTCGTCTTGTTTCACCCTCTTAACACTTTGGCCGGCGGGGGACCGGATTCCTGTTCCCATTTGGCAGATGTGGAAATTGAGGTTCAGAGAGGGTGAGTGAGATGCCGGGGTCACACAGCTGGTAGGCAGTGCTGCTGGGCTCTACCCATGACTGGGAAGCTGAGGTGGGGAGAGAATGGGTTTGAGGAAGTGATGCTCTCTTTGGGTCTTCCCAGTTGAGCAGGACTTTGCCGCATAGAACAGAGGTGGACATTTGGTGGTGTAGAGAGACTAGCACGCTGGTGTGAAATGTGGACAGAACTGGCCTCCAAGGCACATCAGGCTTGGCCTTCCCTGCAGTGGGAAGGAACAGCATGTGCAAAGGCCAGGAGGCCTGGCTCACCCCTGGGGAGCGAGAGTTTCCATCTGTGGGGAAACTGAGGCACAGATGATGAGTGATGGCCTGTCTGGGGCAGGGTCCCAGCACACCCCACTCATGGTAGTGGCTTCGCGCACACCCCCATTCCCTGCCTCCACTCCCCACCCCATCCTTTGTGTTTGTACCCTGGAGCCTCGGACACATCCCATGAGAGCTGCTGTTTCATGAGGAGGGAAACTGAGGCCCCAGGAGGGAAGCAAAGCGCTAGGCCAGAGTCGGGAGGCCAGGGTGGCCCCTGGCTGCCCTCCCGTGAGGCCGGCTGGGGCAGGGTGGGGCTGACCTGGCTTCCCTCTCTGTCTTGGGCACAGCAGCCGAGCAGCCATGGCCTATCACAGCTTCCTGGTGGAGCCCATCAGCTGCCATGCCTGGAACAAGGACCGCACCCGTGAGTGCCCCCCCCGACCATCGGATGACGTGGGAAGCTGTCCCCCTGCTTGACCCCCGATCCTGAGATCCTGAGTGTTAGGAGGGAAGGGACCCAAGCAGGGCAGCCAGGCGAGCGGGCATTGAGGGTTGGAGGCGAGAGCACGGCCCTGCCTGCACCAGGCACTGCTCTGGGTGCCAGGACTGGGTGGGCACAACAGCGGGTCTGCCCTCTGCTCACGGCTACGGGAGGGTTTGGGGATGGGAAATGTAACCTGCAGTGAAATGAGCTCTGAGGAAACATGAAGGGTGAGGGGAAAGCGATGGAGCCAAGGCACTAGTTTAGAAAAGGGGGCCAGGGAAGGGCTTTCAGGGGAGGTGACGTTTGCATGGAGACCCAAAGGAGGTGACGGAGCCGGCGTGCGAAGGCCAGGGTGGGTGTAACGGCCCCGCGGTGGCAGAGCCTGGTGTCATCAGGAGCAGCAAGGAGACCATGGCTGGAGCAGGGGCGGAGCAGGGGGCAGGGAGAGCTCCCGCAGGTTTGCGAGACTGCCTTGGGGACACTGGGGCTGGGGGGTGCAGATGAGGGGTGGCCAGCCCCTGGGGAGGAGTCCCAAGGGGGGCCCAGCAGGACCTGAGGCAGAGGAGGAGCGTGCATTAGCACAGGACAAAGTGTTGCTCAGGTGGCCTGAGAAGGTGGGGAGTCATGGGGGAGCCTGGGCACGCATGCCTCCTCCCCACGCCCACCCGTCTCTCCTGCAGAGATCGCCATCTGCCCCAACAACCACGAGGTGCACATCTATGAGAAGAGTGGGAACAAGTGGGTCCAGGTGCACGAGCTCAAGGAGCACAACGGGCAGGTGACAGGTGGGTTGGGCTGGCTGGGGTCATCTTCCTGAAAGAAGGCAGGGGACAGGGCAAGGCCGGGCCATCCACCTACTCACTGTGTTAGGTAGGATAGTTTGGGTTGCAAGTAACAGAACCCTGATTCAAACTGGCTTAAGTTATAAAAGGATTACACTGATTGGTTAATGTTACTGAAAAACTGAGAAGTTTAAGGGCTTCAGGAAAGGTGTGATCCAACAGCTCAGCATCACCAAGGACCCATTTCTCTTCAGTCTCCTGGCTTGGCCTTCCGGCATGTTTGCTGATAGCTGGGGGAGCTGTAACACCCCCAGTGAACTCTAGTAGTACCCCCTGCAGCAGCTTTCATCCCGATCGTGGCCTCTAAGCCCCCCCCATGCGTACACTGGAGAGCCACCTCTGCTTGGATGGCTTCAGCCTAGTGCCTCCTCCCACCCCACAGGCATCGACTGGGCCCCCGAGAGTAACCGCATCGTGACCTGCGGCACAGACCGCAATGCCTACGTGTGGACGCTGAAAGGCCGCACGTGGAAGCCCACGCTTGTCATCCTGCGCATCAACCGCGCCGCTCGCTGTGTGCGCTGGGCTCCCCAGGAGAACAAGTTTGCTGTGGGCAGTGGCTCCCGTGTCATCTCCATCTGCTATTTTGAGCAGGAAAACGACTGGTGGGTGCCTGGGTGGGGCCAGAGTGGGCTGGGAGGGACCTGGGGCTGCAGACCAACAGGTGCTGGGACAAGAGGGTCCCAGAAAACACGGGACGGGGAGTCAGGACCCCTGTTCACATGACCCTGGGGAAGTGTGTCCTCTCTGGCCCTTGGAGGTGAGGCGAAAGGCTCTCTGCACAGCCTCCTGCCCTCCCACAGCTCTGTATCAGTAATAGGCGCCCAGGCAGCACCCGGGCCGCCTCTGCAGGCATCACGCTAAGCCCTGCACACGTATTGGCACTGACCCACCCCCTCCCATCAGCCCCCTGGACTGGGCGTCTGCTGCAGTCCCGTTACAGATGAGCAAAGGCCCTGAGGCAGATCACTCGCCCCAGGCTCCCCGCCCATCACACTCCAGGGCCCACTCACAAGCTCCCAGGCACGTCGTGATCTTCTCCCCGGGGTCCCTGAGGGCAGAGGCCAGGTGGGAGGTCAGGCTGGAGTCCAAGAGTCGAGTTCAAATCCCACCCTGACCAGTTAGCGGCCTCGTGACTTCTCACTGAGCTGCCCCAGGGTTGTCGCAAGACAAGGGATGGAGTCCCCACCCTGGGTGGGACCTGGCACGTTGCTAGCCTGGACCCAGGCCCCTTCCTCCTGGGACCTCTGTGGTCTGCAGGGCCCAGTGGGAGCCTGGAGCCTCTGGGTTGGCGGGTGCCCACCTGTGTGTCCCTGTCTCCTCCCTACCTGTCTGCCTGCCGTGTCCAGGTGGGTTTGCAAGCACATCAAGAAGCCCATTCGATCCACCATCCTCAGCCTGGACTGGCATCCCAACAACGTGCTCCTGGCCGCCGGCTCCTGTGACTTCAAGTGCCGGTGAGGGGGGCCCTGCCATCGACACAGGGACAGGGATTGGAGGGTGGAGGGGAGCTCCGTCCTGGGAGCCCCACGACCCACCTTCCAGACCAGCTCTGCTGCCAGCAGGTGACCTGGGGGCCTCAGTCGAGCTTCTGCGAGGTTTTGCTCTTTGAAGGGTCATCCCTGGGTCCTCTCTCCAGCCTCTGGGGAGTCTTAAAAGGATGTGCCCCTTGCCACCGCTTAATGTCAGCAAGATTTCTTTTCTAGGCCCTCCTGTATTCATGAGAACCTCCCACTCCTTCAGCTTCTTGGCTTCTATCTGAGGGAAAATGAGTGGGTGTACTTTTTCACATTAAGGTATAATGACTGATAGGCTGGAACAAACCCTGCCTCGTTATCTTAAGGCCTGGAACAAAGAGTCTCCACCTGCCACTGGCTGGCTGTCACTTCTGGGCCCATTACCCTCCCCCCCCACCCCCGAGTCTCCCAAGGCCTCCGGCTCCCAGCTTCAGGCAGATGGCCTGGGTTTCTGCATCTGCCCTGGGAAATGACGCTACAGCAGGCACCAGAGGCCCCAGGCACAGAGAGGATGAGGTCCTGATGAGGCTCTTGTTGGCACCCTGACCTGTCAGATGACTCCGGGCTGGCCCTGGGATGGCGAGTGGAACTGGTGGAGCTGGCAGGAAGGAGGGCAGGATTGGTTCACGGTGCAGAGCAGGAGGCGGGGCACATCCTAGGGGCTAGCCCTGGAGGGTAGTGGTCAGCGTGAGGGGGACAGGAGACGCCCTGGGAGCCACGTCAGCCGTGGATGGTCAGTCCTCAGGTGAGGGCCCCAAGGGTCCTGGGAGCTCCCGGGACCCTGGGCTGGGAGACCTGACCCCACACTATTGCCCAAAGTGGGCACCGAGGCCCAGACTTGTCTGCGCGTGAAGATGCAGGTCACGGAAAGCCGGCTACAGTACCCTTGGACTCAGCCGGGTGCTCTGGCCTCAGCAGGCCAGTTTGGGAGAGGGAGTCCCTTGTCAGGCCCCTCCCAGACCCCCGGTCACCCCCTCTTTGGCCTCTCCCGGCAGGATCTTCTCAGCCTACATCAAGGAGGTGGAGGAGCGGCCAGCACCCACCCCGTGGGGCTCCAAGATGCCCTTCGGGGAGCTGATGTTTGAGTCCAGCAGCAGCTGCGGCTGGGTGCACGGGGTCTGCTTTTCCGCCAGCGGCAGCCGTGTGGCCTGGGTCAGCCATGACAGCACCGTGTGCCTGGCTGATGCCGACAAGAAGATGGCGTGAGTACAGGTCACCCGAATGGGGGGCAACCCAGGCACCGAGCACGAGGGGCCGGTGTGGCTGACGTCTCTCTCTCTCTCACTCAGCGTCGCGACTCTGGCCTCTGAAACGCTGCCGTTGCTGGCCCTGACCTTCATCACAGAAAACAGTCTGGTGGCAGCGGTAAGGGGGCGTGGGGGCAGGAGAGCAGGGGCCGGTGACAGCAGGTCTCCCAGCGAGCCCCGAGAGATGCCCAGGCAGCCCTCTACTTGTCCCCCCTCCCTCCTTTCCTTCCTCCCATCCACCCACCCATCCATCCATATCTCTGTTGGCCAAAATAGGTTGGGTTATGCTGTGGTAACAACAACAAAAAAATCCCCAACTGCAGTGGCCTAACACAGTAAAGGTTTGTTTCTTGCTCACTTCGACTGTCCAGCGTGGGCGCTGTGAGGGGGGCTCTGCTCAGTGCAGATGGGAGCTTTGTCTCCCGTGGAGTGAGGAGGGGAAGTGGAGAACTGGGCCCTGGATCCTAACCTTTCTGCTTACATTTTATTGGCCAATGAAAATGACAGGACCACACCTCCTCACTCAAGAGAATGAGTGCTTGTGGGGGAGTGCAGTCCTGTGTGTCCAGAAGGACACTACTCTCCCTCCCTCCTCCTGCCCACCTATCTGTCAAGGCTCTTCTCAGGCCTCAGGAAACCTAATGGGGTCCTAGAGGGGGATCAGGCCTGCTTTGCCTAGACAAACGTCCAGCTGTGGGGTCTCTCCCAGAGCAGGTGTAACCGTCTAGGCAGGACAAGGCCCCCTGGGCTCCCAGGAAAGTCCCAGACCAGCTTTCTCAACTGAATGCTGGCCCTGCTGGCTGAGGGGGCTGCTCCTAGGTGCTCAGCCCCGACATCCAGTCCCTGTTACTACACCTGGGGTCGCCGACTGTGTCCCCGAGCTGGCATCGGCTTCTCTGTGCTACACCCAAGCCCTGCATCCAGCCTCTGGGACCCCCCGATTCGTGGCCGGGCACCCCTCGGCGTTGCACCTGCCCTTCGGCCTGGGTTTCCCCGGGAGGAAAGTGGGGGCACTCCAATGTCACCCCGCCCCTCCCTGCTGCAGGGCCACGACTGCTTCCCAGTGCTGTTCACTTACGACGGCGCCGTGGGGACGCTGAGCTTCGGTGGGCGGCTGGACGTGCCCAAGCAAAGCTCGCAGCGTGGCTTGACAGCCCGCGAGCGCTTCCAGAACCTCGACAAGAAGGCGAGCTCGGAGGGCAGTGCGGCAGCGAGCGGGGGCCTGGACTCGCTGCACAAGAACAGTGTCAGGTGAGAGCGGGGCCGAAGGGCGAGCTCCACACCCACCCAGGCAGCGTCGAGGTGCAGGCCCACTTAGGAAGCTGGTCAGTCTCTTGAGGTTTTGCATCAGGTGGGGGCAGAGCAGTCAGCCTTGCTCTGCGTTTTCAGTTTTCAGGACGCGCTGTGGGACTGTTCTGGGGGGTGGCCGGGCAGTGACTGGAGGGGGGAGGGGCGGAATGAAGGGTCTCGCAGCAGCCTCCCTGAGGAACTAGAGTGGAACCAGAGCCAGAGACTCCCGGATCCTGCCAGCCACAGGCGTCCACCCCAGGACAAATCAGAGGAAGTGTGGCGAGACTTTGACCTTGCCCCTTGGCTAGTTAAACCCTCCTGTGGCTGCCTGGCCCAATGTCTTCAAACTAAACTCCTCTGCCCGGCCTTCAAGGCTCTTCAGAACTAGCCCTGCATCCACTCAGTGCCATCTTCTGCTGCTTCTCCCCACCCTACCATGCTCCATCATTCTGATTCCCCCAGCACATGTGCCTTCACCCCCTGCCCAGGCCTTTGTGCGTCCTGTTCCAGCTGCCCGGCCGCCCTGTGCTCCTTGCACAGGGACTACTGCTCGTCCCTACAGCAGACTCAGGAGCCCCGTCCTGTCGTCCTCTGTGATCCTTCACAGCCCGGCCTCCTGGGCTGTCCCTGCTGGGCACACACACTCACACTCACTGGGGTGGGCTCCCCCAGAAGTTGGGGAGCTCCTGGAGGGCAGAGTGGGCCGGAGCACAGCCCAGGCACAGGCTGGGATCTGTAAAGCCCTCATCCTCTTTGCAGCCAGATCTCGGTGCTCAGTGGGGGGAAGGCCAAGTGCTCGCAGTTCTGCACTACAGGCATGGACGGCGGCATGAGCATCTGGGACGTGAAGGTGAGGCCTGCCCTCTCCCCACCGCCTCGCTTCCCCGCAGGCCGCCCAATTCTCCCTGGCAGCCCCGCAGGCCGCCCAATTCTCCCTGGCAGCCACCTAGATGCCCCAGTCCTCCTTCTTCTTTCCTGCAGGGCACTTCAGTGGGGTGAGGGCTCCTTGGCATCTGGGCCTTGGCACCCTCTGCAGCACCTTCCTTTAGGGCTGGGATTCAAACCCAGGTCTCCCTGACCCCAAAGACCAGGTTCTCTGTCCCAGGCCAGGTCCCTGTGGGTGGGGTGTCTGCAGGACAGCTGAGAACCAGCCCGTCTTTTACTTGTCTCCTTCCAGAGCTTGGAGTCAGCCTTGAAGGATCTCAAGATCAAATGACCTGTGAGGAGTCTGTTGCCCTCATCCCAGCTGCTGAGGGAAGGGGGTCAGGGAGACGAAGGATCGCTTTGCTGAATGTTTCTAGGGTACCAGTTCGGGTCCCCACAGGCTGCTCCCTCAGGTGGGGAGGGGAGGGGAGGGGAGGGGCGGGAGGCTTACCTACTGAAGGAACAATTGCCTTTTTCTTAAAGAAATGCTTCCATTTATTGTAAAAAATGTCCCCAAAGCACTCTGCTGGTCATGAACTGCTTCAAAATGTGGAGGTAATAAAAATGCAACTGTAGACACGCCGGCCTGTGTGTCTAGGAGGAGAGGTTAGTTTGGGCAGAGCACTGGTAGCTTATTTTTGTTTGCCAGCACAGCTGATCCTTAAACCCAAGAGGCTGCCCCCAAATGGTTCCTTCCCTGCTGCAGTCCAGCCTGGGAGCTGCCAGGACCAGGTGTCTTTTCTGTCACTCATTCAGCAGTCAGATTCCTAGACAAGTGGTTGCACATTGTGGGCTGGTTCTGGGCTTTAGTGGAAACTTATTATTTCTCTATTTGATGTTTGCGGTTGGTTTCTACTAACTGCTCATCATTTTTTAGGACTTTTTTTCCCCATTCCTATTTTACTCAGGTGTTTTTGTTTAATTACATGCTTTTTTTTTTTTTTTGCGGTACGCGAGCCTCTCACCGCCGTGGCCTCTCCCATTGCGGAGCAACAGGCTCCGGACGCACAGGCCCAGCAGCCACGGCCCACGGGCCCAGCCGCTCCGTGGCATGTGGGATCTTCCTGGACCAGGGCACAAACCCATGTCCCCTGCATCGGCAGGCGGACTCTCAACCACTGCGCCACCAGGGAAGCCCTCACATGCTTTTTAGTTACCTGTTTACGTAACCATGGTTTTTCTTTTAGTCTAACTAGGTAATGAATTACATCAGTAGATCTAATTGTGAACTGTCCTCACATCTGCAGGACAAACGATACTTAAGGAAGCCTCCCCCGCCCCACTGTTCTAGGGCCTGTCCCTCAGGATAGCCTCCTCGGTGAGAGGAGACCCACTGATGCTTTTTTAAATCAGGAGATAAAAATTCTCAGTCCCCAGAGACAGCTCAGGCTACACAGCTCCCTTTAGTCTTTAGTCTTCACCGAGTCCCTCCCTGCCTGGCGCCCATGTGCCTCTCAGGACTGCGCAGAGGGCACTGCTGTTTAGGAGGCGGTGCCCCTCCTGGAGGGGTGCAGAAGCAGAACAGGCGCCCACGTGACTGCTAAGCCTCGGCTTCCCCACTGCCACCCCACCACGAACAAGGTAATGCCTAGCAGTCATGCTGGGTGTTGAGTCCCTTACTCCCAGCCCTGAAATCCTGAGGCTGTCACCACCAGGGGGCACCAGGAGGACAGGACGCTATGTACTGTGCCCAGGTCCCTGGCCCCTCCGGCCTAAGGTCCCCGCTTGATTAAAGGAGGGGAGGGGGCTGGCTCCTGTATCCTGAAGCCTCTCCCAGCTCGGATGCCCGGGGTCCAGTCCCTGTACCCGGATTGGTGCCGCCCGAACCCTGGGGTGGGCCTGCCTGAGAGTGACACCTTGTGCTGCTGGGTGAAACAGCCCAGGCATGGGGGCCCAGAGACAGATCACAGAACCAGAATTACGATAATGTCAAGTTTAATTTGCCAAATATACAAGTTGGACTTGTGGAGCATGTTTTGCCTGGGGGCTACACAGTAAACAGGTTTCTTGAAATGATCCATGGGCAGGGTTAAGAATGGGCCCGGGCCCTGGCCAGAGTCGGGGGTAGGGAGTAGGGTGGGAAGGTCAGGAGCGAAGCCTCAGTCAGAGGGGACTGACTGGGGATGAGCCATGACCCTCAGAGACCCAGGGCCCTGGCTCCCAGGCGACAGCCCCCCCAATTGGGCGCCGGGGCAACACAGACAGGGGGCCGTCCATCACAAACTTGTCAGCAGCTACTGCGGCTCAACCGTCCCCTGCCCCGCAATCGACCAGACAAACGGAAGCTCTTCTTACCCCACCTCCCAGGCACCCCCCCTCCCACAAGGGTTCTGAATTCTAAAAACAGCCAAAACATTCAAATGGTTACATATGCAGCTGTCCTGCATCTTTCTGTCTCAAAGATAGCAGCTGCCCCTCCCCCCACCCACCATCCCCCCAAACGATTTCTGTGTCAAGATGAAGAGGAGCCGTGGGGGGCTCCTTGCCGCGAGGGGCTGCTGCAGTGGCGCCGGGGCACAGGGTGGGTGAGACACGGCAGAGGTCCTGGCAGCACGGCCCAGTTCCCTGCTATCTCCTCCCACAGGCCGTGCTACTTATTCAGGGAGAGCGACTGCATTCGTTTTCCTGACAAAGCGGCATCATCTTTTGCTGAGGAGCAGGAAGGGAGGAGTTACAAGACAACACCACCCCTCCACATACGCAGCCCGCACACCCCCGAACCATATACAACTGTAGGTCTGAAAGGCCTCAGACAACATTTTGTGCAACTGGTTCAGCTGGCAGATGAGGAAGCAACCCAAGGAGAAGGGCCCGGACTGACGCCCTCCCCTGGAAGCCACCGGACCCACGTGTCCAGACATTCTCGTGGAGTCTGGGTGGCTGCCCCCTCCACAAAAGCCCACCAACACACAATCTACTGAGCAAATGGAAACTCTTCTTAGCCCACCCCCCAGGCAGAGCCCTGTAATTCCAACCTCTCCCTGTGGATTCTGAAGCCTGCAATCAGCAACATTCAAATAGTTACACATGAGGTCCTTTCCTGCTTGAGGTCTGTGAAAGGAGCTACTAGTGGGAAGTTGAGATTACTGGGTATCTCCAATGTGGTGACAATGCCCTAGGGCAACTGATTTCCCATCTCTAGGCCTAGAAAGCAGGACAGCAAGATCCCAACACACTCATGACCCCCCACATATGGAGCCATGAGGCCAGAAGGTCATGAGTCAAATGCTCCTTTAAAGCAGACCGGTTCCCCACAGCCAACCTGGCCTGGAAGAATCCCTACCACCTTTGGCCCCACTGGAAGGAAGGCAGGGGGGAAGAGGGACACCTGGGCCAGGTATCATCTGTGACATCCAGCTGAAATACGAAATGCTGACATATGAAGAGCTACCCCAGGCAGCTCTCCAGGCTACACAAGACACCAGAGACCTTAGGGGAACCTTCTAGCCTCTAAGGTAGGTGCATCCTGAGGCCTCCCTCGGATGCTGTGGACAGTGCTCTGCTGAGATTCAAACTCACATCTGACTCCGCTGCTGCTGGACTCTCCTAGCATCCTGGGAGGTGGCGGGCAGGAACACCCACCTCCATCTGACAGTGAGAAGGGCAGGCAGACAGGCACGCACGTGCACATACACCCACACCACCCTCCCCACACACACGGTAGGCCTCTACCGAACAGTCTGACCTCATACCACTTCACGACAAGGACACTGAAGTGCAGGGCTTGGTGACCTGTCCAGAACCAGTCAGGCTGCCACAGCAGCGGCTCAAGACTTACCTTTCCTCTCTTCTTCTTTCTTCCTGGCAGCCTCCTCCCGCTGTTTCCGGATGATCGCCAGCCGGGCAAGGTCAGCCTTGGCTTGCTCCGTCTTCCCCGCTAAATGCATTTTCATGTAACGCTCTTTTGCTTTCTGCTTCTCGATTTCTTCTCTGTTTGGGTAAAATGGTGTCACAGGGGCCATCTTCCCCACCATTAGCAGCTGAGCTGGATGTGGGAGCCAGAATAAAGCCCAAGCACTCAGGCCTGGGCCCTAGCTCCGTGTGCCCCCTCCTTGATGACGCTCAGCAAACAAGCCAGCAGTGGCTGTCACTCTGCAACCTCAGAGGGGGTTTCACTGGTGAGAAAGAAGCTGCTGGAAGGGGAGACTCTTCAGCAGCCTCCAATCACACCCCAAGCTTGTGGGCCTTCCCCACTGGGTTTTCAGAGACCCCCCTCAGCTGTCACAGAGTCAGCACAGCAAGGTGGATTTAAATCGAGCAACCCAGTCAGGAGAGAAATCAGGGTGGCTTTTCCTAGTAGCTTTCAACCTCCTATAAGGCCCTTGATGTCACCTGGTGGCCGTGAAAAGTCAGGGAACAACTTGTTAAAGACCAGCTGTGTGCAGGGCACTGTAGCACTTGGTGTGATCCTTGCACAGCCTGTGAGCGAGCTCTCTGCAGCTCCATTTTCACCTGGGACTCAGAGAGGACTGGGGCAGCTGGTGGACCTCCCTGCACAGTGCTGGACGGCATGGGTCCCCAGTCCCCTCCCAATCCCTATGGCCACAACATCAGGGATGGATGCAGGCCAAGAAGGGTCAGATCAGGCTGGATAAGGGAGGTATCCCTGGAGTGGGGTGCCCTGGAGGAAAGGGCTACAGCATAATTTCTGTTTTTCCTGCTATGCTTCCACTGGGGGAAAAAATTCTGTTTTCTGCTTTGTTTTGTGGGGGAGAAGCTTCTATAGGGCCTTTGGGTGAATGAGATGACAGAGAAATAAATACCAGAGCCAGAGCGCCCACCAGCCACTGGGGACCTCAAGAGCCCAGGAAGCAAGGGCAGAGGAGCTGGGGGCCTCAGCCCCTGGCCCAAGTCACAAGGCTCAGAAGCAGAGGTTACCTTTCTCTCCTTGAAAGTTCCTTGGGCCCATCCAGGTCCAGCTGTGTGACCTTTTTGGTTGTCTGTGCCACCCGGTTGGGGTTCTCAATGTCAATGAGCCCTTCTACACCTTTGCGCTTTTGCTAAGATAGGACAAGAAGCCGGCTGTCAGAGCCCCTGAAGGCCACTCCCCATCTCCACATCCTCCTGGACTAGGACAAACTCCCGCTCCACCCCCAGGCCACGTGACTCCTGGCCCAGCCTCACGGTGGGAACAGTGCTCGGGTGTCTTCACCACCTGGGGAGATGCAGGGAGAGCGAGTGCGGGTGACCAGAGCCCATCCTGTGCCCAGTCCCGGCCACCAGGGATCATTATCCTAGTTTCACAGGTGGCAGAGGCCAACTCACAAGCTCTCAGCACAGAGAGTTACTCCCTCACTTCAAGCTCAGCCTCTGAAAGCAGTTTTCCATGGAACGCCATGGCTGACTGCAACAAGCCATGCTGGATCCCCACAGCAGGGTGGGCCAATCCCTAGCCATCCGGGTGACAGCAGGGAAATGGGACTTGGGAACGAGTCACACAGTCTACAGGTTTGGGGAGGCGGCACAAGAACCTGGAGCTCGCACCTCCCACCTGCCCTGGGGAAGTTCAGAAAGAAGTGAGAGCACAAGTGCTAGACGTAACAGGTTCGATCAAAGTTTCAGGCCCTGTCAACCCAGGTTTTCTCTTTAAGAGACCAGGGAGACAGCTTCCAAACGCCAGTTAATCTGAGCACTGCACGGAGCTCCAGGCACCTCTACCCAATCGGCTACACATATACACCTCCACCCAGATACCTGACATCACAAATTTAACTTGTCTGAAACAGAACTGGAGACTCAGCCCTCACCCACCCCGTTCCTCCCAATCCTAAGGACAACCTTGTTTTTCTTTCCCTCAGCAAACCCCAATGAGTCTACCTCTAAGACATGGCTTGAATCTGCCCACTCCTCTCCACTGCCATTGCCACCAGCCTAATGCAGCCACAATTTCTCATCTGGATACCTGCTGCCGTCTCCTGGCTTCCACCCTCAACACCTTACAACTCACTCTCGGCGGAGGAGCCAAAACAATCTTTTTTTTTTGCGGTACGTGGGCCTCTCACTGTTGTGGCCTCTCCCGTTGTGGAGCACAGGCTCCGGACGCGCAGGCTCAGCGGCCATGGCTCACGGGCCCAGCCGCTCCGCGGCATGTGGGATCTTCCCGGACCGGGGCACGAACCCGTGACCCCTCCATCAGCAGGCGGACGCTCAACCACTGCGCCACCAGGGAAGCCCCAAAACAATCTTTTAAAAGCAAATCTGGGGGCTTCCCTGGTGGCGCAGTGGTTAAGCATCCGCCTGCCAATGCAGGGGACAGGGGTTTGAGCCCTGGTCTGGGAAGATCCCACATGCCGCAGAGCAACTAAGCCCGTACGCCACAACTACTGAGCCTGTGCTCTAGAGCCTGTGAGCCACAACTACTGAGCCTGCGTGCTGCAACTACTGGAGCCCGTGCACCTAGAGCCCATGCTCTGCAACAAGAGAAGCCACCGCAATGAAAAGCCCGCACACCGCAACGAACAGTAGCCCCCGCTCGCCGCAACTAGAGAAGCCCACATGTAGCAACGAAGACCCAACATGGCCAAAAATTAATAAATAAATAAAATCTATTAAAAAAAGAAAAAAGCAGGCTTCCCTGGTGGCGCAGTGGTTGAGAGTCCGCCTGCCGATGCAGGGGACACAGGCTCGTGCCCCGGTCCGGGAAGATCCCACATGCTGCGGAGCGGCTGGGCCCGTGAGCCATGGCCGCTGAGCCTGCGCATCCGGAGCCTGTGCTCCGCAACAGGAGATGCCACAACAGTGAGAGGCCCGCGTACCGGGAAAAAAAAAAAGCAAATCTGGTCATCTCTGTCTCCTACTTCAAGGCCTCTGCCAGCTGCCCACTACCTACCACAATGAAACCAAAACCTTTCAACAGCTGCACAGGAGCTGCCCTTGCCAACCTTTCCTCCTTCATTCCTCACCACTCCACTTTGTACCAACCAAGTCACAGCCCCACTAGCCTCTCTGTTCCTTGAACTTGCCCAGGTTGTTCCCAGGGCCTTTGCCCTTGCTAACCTGGCTGCCTCGACTACTCTGAACAACAGTTTTCACACAGCTGGCTCCACCTTGCTTTTCAGATCTCAGTTTAAAAGTCACCTCAGCACACACTACTCCAAGTACCCTCGATCACGGTCTGTCTCATTCATAATACTTCTGGCTGCTTGAAATCATACTGTTCATTCATTCCTTATCGTCTGTACCTCCCTATTACAATGTAAACCCTTAAGAGCAAGGACTCTGCATGTCCTACTGGGACGGGTAATGTTTGCTGAATGGATGAGTCTAGGTCCCAGGCCCCCCTCAGACTCAGTACCTGGTAATCATCTTCTTCATCCTCGCTCTCATCTGAGTCTAGGGATTTTTTCTCCTTTTTGGGGTCACCTGCAGCCCCATCTCCACCTTCTTCTCCTTGTTCCTCTTCTTCCTGTTTCAGAAATGGACAATGTGAGGTATCAAAAATGCAAAACAAACCCCCAAGACTGTGATCCAGCCGCCACCACCCCCAGACTGTGGACCTTGAGAAATCAGGCCCCTAGAAGGCTGGGGCCAAGTATGATTAGAGTCCCACTCTGCCATGCTGGCCTCCAGTGGGGGACCTGTGTCAGAGGCAGCCTCTCCACTAGGCTCCACAGCCTGGAAGCCAATTCCAGTCCAACCACCACCTCGTACAGCCATAAAAGGCCCTGCTCCTCTTCTCAGCCCAGGTACCTCAGACAACCAGGGTGAGCAGCTCGTCTCCTAGGGTCCAAAGGACGTGGCTGTGGGGCTGGAAAGCACAGGCCTGCTCAGCTTCCCTCCCGCTCTCCCCGCTGCCATGTGGAGCTGCCAAACTGTCCTTGCTGTCCTGGGCAAGGCCCCTGCTTTCCACTCTCAGTCAGTGGCGGGCCAGCCACTCCAACCTGCCCACACAGAGGCCCGGCTGTGCCAGCTTCCCATGACAACACCCCGACAGGACGCTTCCCTCTACCTTTCTTGCCTCCCAGCCAAAAACATCCCTTACAAAAACCATATGACCTTTGCCCCTTGGCACCTGCCCGCACACTCTCCAAGGTCCTGGTCAGCCTCTGGTTCCTCCACCAGGCCCTCCCCACCACCCCACGCCCCTCTGATGGGCATGAAGTGTCAGTCTCCCTGACACTTCACAGCCGTGCCCCTCATCCAGCCTGACTGTGCTCCCTTTGGCCCTTAGCCAGGTGAGGATCTAATGGTGTGGTAGGGACATGGACACCAACGATGCAAACACGTTCTGTTTCCTGACAGTGGGCTGGAAAAAGGACTGGGGGAACAGAATAGAGGGACTGCCTAAGCTTCGACCGGAGGGGGAAGGGTGGGAGTCACGGAGGAGGGGATGCTGAGCAAGGTCTGAAGGAACGAATGGCACTCTGCCTGCTGGGGGTGTGGGAAGGCAGGGGCATCATGTCACAGCAGGGCTGGCAGCAGTCCTGCATGGCTGGAGCACACAAGTAGGGGTGCCGAGAGCCCGAGCTGCAGACGGGCAGAGCTGGGCGAGGGAGAGAGGAACAGGAGCAGGAACACAGGACCACAAACAGAGACCCACCAAGGCACCCGCTGCTGAGTGGACAAAGTTCTAACTGATCCAGTCAGAGGCTGGCCCTCCTCCTGACTCTCAGCGGTTGCTCTGGGACTCCCATCTGCTACCTGCTGCCTGTCCCCTCCAATCGAGCCTCAGGTGTTAGCTGCTTCTTGAGAATGGGTGGTCCTTGCCTGGCCTCTCCGGGTGCCAAAAGCGCAGGGTGCCGCCCTGGGCTACTGGAGTGGCCCGGACAGGCACGTACTCACCCTGGCCTTCTGCTTTTCAGCCTGGAGCTGTGCGTCGATCTCCTCGGGGCTCGTGTACTGCCTTGCCCGGCCTTTGTGGCCTCCCTTTCTCCCTGCACAAGGATTGGCAGTTTAAGAAGGTGGGAGGGAAGCAGCTTCCTTGATTGCCCTGGGCCCCAGGCTGTGTGCTGCTTGAGGTGCTCTCAGCAGAGGCTGCAGACCTCAGGTACCCCTCACCAAGCACCACCCAAACCTGTGCCCTTATGTGTTCAAAGGGACAAAAAAGGAAACACACAATCACCTGATGCAGTCCCAAACCATGTACTGGATGCAGGCTCCCACAAATAAGACCTGAGGGGAGGATCTGGGGGAGGGTGCACCACATGGAGTGACTGGCTAAATCCCCTGGTCCCTTTATCCAAACACAGCGGACTCAGATGTAATCATGACGAACATGTAACACTCGCCCCTGCTGTCACAACAGTGCTCTTTACTTGCAATGTTCTGTCATAGCTATGGGCTCATTTCATCCCCAGATTAAACCTATGGCACACAATCACGGCTGGTCCCACTTTATAGACAAAGGAGACTTGAGAGTAAAGCAGAGTGGGGAAGAGCACAAATGTTGGGGTCCAATCCTTGAGTTCAAATCTCAGCTCTACCACTTAATAGCTCTGTGACTTTGGGCAGGTACTTAACCTCTCAGAGTCTCAGCTTCTTCGTCTGTGTCCCTACCACATAGGGTTGTTGTGAAGATGGATTTGTTAACATATGTAAAGATGTTGGCACAGTGCCCGGCACTGGACAAGCACCACAAAAATGTCTGCTATGACTGGTACTCTTCTAATATAGCACCTGGTGTGGAAAAAAACAAAGCCACTGGTCACATCGGCGACTTACTACAGGTGTCAGGGAATATAATAAGATACTTCACGTTCACCTAAGTCATATGTATGGTAGAAAGAGAAAACTTAAAACCTAGAAAGGAAAACTTTCTCGTGCTTGGACTAAGAAACACAACTGGCAAACAAAGTTATTTAAAGTTGAAAATAAAACTGACTACCTTCTAAAAGTAAAAAATGTGACTAGCAATTAAAGTTCATCACAGATAATCAGTTTTACAGTCTGACCCTCTTGAGCCAAGACACTAGACTGACCCCTGCTAAAGCCATCAGCCAGTTTTACAGAAGGGTGGCACCCCCTCAGCTGGTCCTGGAGAACGCTGGGGTGGCTGTGGCCTGGATCCATTTCCACCTGTCCTGGAAGCTGCAGGTATCCCACCAGGTATCTCGTGACTCTCTCACTGAGAGCAGAGAATCTGTAATTAGGCAGCCAGAGCTGCTCTGGACTCCAGAGCCAGTAGCAGAGATACCGGCCTCCCATGATTTCCTAAACAGCAGCTGCAGAGCCATAACTGGGCTGCTGCAGACAACACCACTCATTTTTAATGACTACCCAGGGTTCCCAGGGGTGTCTCAGTCTATGTTCATCAAAGTCCTACTGTGAGAGATCAAGTTTGCCATCCAAAAAGCCAACATCTTTTCTTGCCCTCTTAACACTCTAAGTAACAGAAACAACTCAAAATTGACTACTATAGGTTCTCATCCCCCACGCTTGGCTATGCGATAATGATCTTAGCTTGGTCTACAGTAACTCTTATCAGAAGCTTTCCACGCCTTTAAAAGTGCTTCACAAGGGGCTTCCCTGGTGGCGCAGTGGTTAAGAATCCGCCTGCCAATGCAGGGCACACTGGTTCGAGCCCTGGTCCAGGAAGATCCCACATTCTGCGGAGCAATTAAGCCCGTGCACCACAATTACTGAGCCTGTGCGCTACAACTACTGAAGCCCGCGTGCCTAGAGCCCGTGCTCCGCAACAAGAGAAGCCACTGCAATGAGAAGCCCGTGCACCGCAACGAAGAGTAGCCCCCGCTCGCTGAGACTAGAGAAAGCCCGCGCGCAGCAACGAAGACCCAACAGAGCCAAATATAAATTTTTAAAAAAGCTTCACAGGTTTCATAACAGAAACAAGAGTTGGTCCTTGGCTCTTGGAGAATTTTATACTGTTACTTACATCTTCATGTTCTCTCTCTCTCTCTCCCTTTTTAAAATATTTATTTATTTATTTGGCCGTGCTGGGTCTTTAGTTTCGGCATGTGGGATCTAGTTCCCTGACCAGGGATCGAACCGACCCCCTGCATTGGGAGCGCAGAGTCTCAGCCACTGGACCCAGGGAAGTCCCTTCATGTTCTCTTTTACTTTTCAAGCAAATTAACACAAGCAAGAAATGTAAACCTTATCTGCCCATGAAGCTTTCACAAGCCAAAAAGCCAAGTCGTTTAAACAAGAATCCATATTTAGGATTTTCTAATTGTAACCTCCAACCTTGGCTCAAAGCATCTATTAAGTAGGACTCTTAGAACCAGAATTCTGGAGCCAGAAGGTACCCTTAGTATCCCTGCTTCTGCAGAACAGGAGACTGGGGAACACAGAGAAGACAAGGCTTTTCCTACCACAGAATAAACCAATAGAGACCTAAGTTTAAAGAGATTCAGCTCTGTAAACCCTGTGGGCTGACGCATCTTAACCAACGTAACACACGAGCAACCAATATCAACTGAACATCTGTTCTGCGCCAGGAGCCAGCCAGGCACGGCGAGTGCTCTAGTTTTACGATCCCGACCGAACTCTCCAAGCTAAGGGTTATTTCCAGATGGGGAAAACAAGCTGGAAGAAGTTAAAGAACTTGTTCAAGGCCATAAGGTTAGACAGTGACACAGCTGGGCTTCGGGTCGAGCACTATTGACCTTAAGGGGGAAGCAGATAGAGGATGGTCTACAACGTACTGGGAAGCCATGGATCCTTTACGCTCCTGGCCAAGGAACTGGCAAAGTCTAACGACTAACAGTAGTTAATTATTACTGGGCACTTAGCGACTATCCAGCACCGCGATGCACTCTCCACATGGGTTACCTAGTTAAAACCTCGCGTCAGTATTGTGAGGCAGGTACAATCACAACCCCACCTGCAAGTGAGAAAATTAAGACTCGGGGAGGTTAAGCGACTGGCTGAAAGGCACACATCGAGCCGCTCGAATAGGGCAGTCAAAACTAGGTCGGCCAGGCTGAAGAGCATCAAGTTAGGTCGCAAGAGGCAGGCCTGGCTCGCCCAGAACCCAGGAAGACGCACGTTTTACGCGCGAGGCAGGCGGGTCCGGCACTGGCGCGCGAATGCGGTGACTCAGTCCCCGGCGAGCCTGAAAGTGGGAGGAAACTTCAGACCCCCCAGGCCGGGAGAAGGGCGCCCTAGATAGGGCTTCCGGATCGCCAAGGACCCAGAGCCTCAGAGTCTCCTCAGACCCCCGAGGGAGTGGCTCGAGGCCACTACGCTCTCTTCAGTTTCCCCAGCGGGACAATTGGGCTTCGAGGCCCAGGCCTGGCCCTCAGCCCGAGCAGACGTCCTCCCTCTGTGCCGCTCTCCGAGGCGCCCGCGGGCTGAATGGACAACAGGAGCCGGACTCGGGCTGCTCCTCGAGGCCCGCAGGCCACACGCGCCCGCCCCTCACCTCCTTTAGGCATCGCGGCTCCGGCGGCTGCAGCGGCGGCGCCTCTAACTGACACCGGAACCGGAAATACTTCGGGCTCGACTTCTTCCGCCCGGCCAGTTCCCCCTCCGACCCCGTCCCCACTCAGCCAGCCGACGCCGCCGACGCCGCCGCCGCCGCCGCCGCCGCCGCCGCCGCTAGGACCGGGTACCTCAGTGAGGCAGGACTGTCCCACGCACCGCCTGAGCCCAGGCTCGCACGCGCGCTGCTGGGCAACAGAGCCCCCAGCCCCCGCTCCGGGGGAAGCGCGTAAGTCTGCCAGTCACCCCCCGGGAAGTGAGGGCAAAAGGCGACAGTGGCTCTGGAATTCTGTACAGGCAGAGCTGCGGACACCTAAGATAACGCAATTTCTGCGCTAGGTGGGGCGGGGCTCCGCGAGGACCTCATCCTGAAGGGATAACTTGGGAAGCGAAGGCAGGCGATAGAGAAGGGGCGTCCTACGGTTACGGAGGACGTGGTGAGTGTTTCTCGTCTGTTTTCGAGTACCTTGGTGACTGCTGGGGCCAGGGATCGGAGGTCTGCATTGGCTCAGAAGGGCGATCTGAACAGCTGAACTGGGACGGGTTCGGGCCTCTGGACCGGGAGGTCGAAGTGAGTTCCAGAGAGGAGGCGGCGCTTTGCTCGTTCGGCCGAAGGGATGAGAGATTTGGGGGGTTCCCTTGCTTCTAGGCTTTTCCCCCCCTTTATTTTCCATGCTTTTTTTTCTCCGCCTGGAACTTTTTTTGTCTAAATATTGCGTGTTCTCGTAAGCCCCGTTCAGATGCAGTCGTCTCTCTGAGCCTTTCCTACAACCCAGGCTGTAACGTCTTCCCTCCCTCCGAACGCCTTTCCGCTCGCCGCCTCTTCCGAGCGCTACCACCTCTCTTATACGGCCCCGCACCTCTTCTCCTTGATCTGGTTACTTCTTAGCTGTTACCTCCCCTGGGACGCCTCCTGTGACTCCCCGGCTGGGCCAGGCCCTCGAATCTCCCTGAGTCTTAGTAGAGTGGTCATCCCGTGTCTTTGTCCTCCCAGCCCTTGCGCGTTGGGACAGGGACCAGATTCCATCCGTCTCTAGCTTCATAGCAGGGTAGACAAGTGCAAAGACCGCTGATTTGGGAGTCAGGAGCCCCCGATTAGAGTCGGACTCTTCCAGTTCCCAGCTGTGTGCGACCCTGAGTTTACCTCCTGTGGTTTGATCTTCATCTGTAAGGTTGTTACGGAGAATTCATGAAAGGGAGGGGCGGGGCTTCATCAACTTGTCAGGCCCCCTACAGCGGGGAGGAACTCAATGAACTTGGAAGAGAGGAGTCTGCTATGCTTAAAGATGAGATCATTAACCTGAGTTCTGTTTGCCACCTAGGAAATGCTATGCGGTTTGAAAAATGACTTGCTATGTAGATTTGCACTGGTCTGTCGTTGGGCTTTACATGACTTTCCTTTATGTAGTATGTTTGTTGGGTTTAAGAGACTTTGGCCATCCGGCTAATACACTGTCCTCGTCTTATAGACAAGATTGAGGACCAGAGAGAGAAGGTGACCTCTCCAAAGTCACAGCTGGCCAAGAACCTAAGCCTGTAACTGAAGAGACCAGAGATCTTTCTTTCTGCTACATACACTCTTGGGAAACAGACCCTAAGGTACTTTGGTTTCACACTGTCTTTATCCTTTTTAAACACTCATCTTCTTCGCTTTCCCAACCATAGCCTTCCTCACACTGTATTGTAATTCCCTTTTCACTTTGTATTTCCTTGCTAGAATATCACCTTCTCAGGGACAGTGTGTGTCCTATTCTTTGTTCTATGTTCTCAGTACAGGGACAGGCTCATAGTTGATGTCAGTTAATGATAACAGCAAAAATCTAGTAAGCACACATTAAATGCCAGGCATGTTACATATAATTATAATTAATCTTCACAATGGCCCCATAAGTAGATTCTATTATCCCCCCTTTACAGATGAGGAAACAGATTTAGGGACATGAGTGTGCATCAGAGTTGTGGCTTGTGAATTCTTTTGGGGATCTGAGGCTCAGAAACCAATTCTTTTAATTTTTTTCCCCACAGATCCTTGCAGATTATCTTCTGGGAAAAAATGCCTAAAGTCAAAAGAAGCCGGAAAGCTCCCCCAGATGGCTGGGAGTTGATCGAGCCAACATTGGATGAATTAGATCAAAAGATGAGAGAAGGTGAGTCTAGGAGTTCCTGTCTGAGTGGGCTGTGTCCAAGGGTCACAGGCTTACATGCTTCAAGGGGCCAGGCTAAATGCAAGGATAAATGAGAAGAGACAGGCTGTACCACTGTGGCCTCCTGACACTGACATGTTTTGTTTGCTTATTAACTGATAGGAATACTATAAATGCCAGAAAGTAAGATAATACAAATGAAAAGGTCCTCAAAAATGTTTTTGAATATAAGAGCTTTAGGGAGTATAGATCAAGTAGTCTACCTATAATTATTTGCTGTGTTGGTTAGAGGTATATTTAAAATCATACAAAATATATTTACTTGGGAAATCCTGTTCTTTTTCACTTCCAAATTTTCTGAAACATTTTTATTCGGATTTTTCTTGTGAGTCTCTGTTTTCATCATCACTTTGTTTTTGCATCATCTACCAGTTTTCCAGAATGCACCATCTTCACTTCCCTCTAAATGTTGTGTGATCCTGCACTTTGTGAGTCAGTGTAGTGTGCAGTTTTGGGAAATTTTATCTGAAGCCACAAGCATCTGTCGGCCCTATCACAGTATAACCACTTACTGAATTGCTTTTTTTTTTTTTTTTTTCTGGTACGCGGGCCTCTCACTGCTGTGGCCTCTCCCGTTGCGGAGCACAGGCTTCCGGACGCGGAGGCTTAGCGGCCATGGCCCACGGGCCCAGCCGCTCCGCAGCATGTGGGATCCTCCCGGACCGGGGCACGAACCCGTGTCCCCCGCATCGGCAGGCAGACTCTCAACCACTGCACCACCAGGGAAGCCCCTGAATTGCTTTTTAAAGCGATCTCTTTTTTTTTTTTTTTAAGGTTTTTGGTAATTAATCTAACCTTTGTTATTATGAAGCCATACCTCTAGCAATAAGTAGTAAGTGAGTGTTAAGTTACTTTGCTTCCTTCGAAGCTGACTGTATCAGGTAACTTCTATTAAATACCCAGAACTTGCAGTAATCAGGTCATTTTGGGCTGAGAGATTTCTTCCCCAAACAGATCTTTATTCAACATAAAGGAACTTAGAGATTGCTGTAATAGAAGAGATTTTTGTGAGTCCTTGCAAATAAACCTACTTCCTCTTTTTAAGGGGTGACTTTTTGGAGGGAGAGCATTTAGATGTATGTGATATTCTTTACCGTCAAAAGAAGTATTCCTTCTCTTGTTTTTATTTAAGCATATAGTTCTTCTCTGCTTTCCCATTTCTGATACACAGGTTTTAAGACCTAGTTTCATGTTGCTCTTGCTTCCACTATAAAGAAAACAGAGTGGATGGCAGGTAGTACCAGAGCTGGCTTTAGTGTTGGGAACAATAGGGAGCTCTGGGGGTGGGGAGAAGCTGCTACTCACCCAGGGCCATTTACCATGTGGGATGCAGCCTCAGCTTTGCCAGATTTGCTGAGTGTTTTTCTTTTTCCAAGATAAGCAGAAATTCAGCTTTTCTGTGTGAAGTCTTCTAATTTAAAATTCAAACTTAAAAAAAAAAGTGTCTGTGGGAGGAGCCAAACAAAGCCAGCCTTCAGGCTGGTGGAGGCTGCCAGCCTCCAGTTTGTAGCCTTCCGCACAAGTTTTGCCTGTGGGATCTGCGGCCGCACTCCTAGGCCATGGAGGAGCCTTGGGCCCACAAAGGCCCAAAGCCAGTGGCATTGCCAGGCCTGTCCTTCTGATCTGAGGGCCATTTACAGGACAACTCACACTTATTGAAGCAGTTGGTCCTCTTATCTTAGGAAGGAAAATTCCCGTTTTTTCCTAGTTTGTCCCTGTTATTTCCTAGCTCAGCACAACTGCCCAGCTCTTTGTATGTTTCTTAGCTTGCTACTCAAGTTTTTGTATAGCCAGTGTTGCCCTGTAAGTCCCCAAACAAAAAGAGCCTGATCATAGGGACTATGGGGCAGAGATGGGGGAAGTTATGTGTGGCAGGGGTTTTTATGGGTGACTGAGAAATAAAGGCGCTATCTCCATGGACTGTAACCAGGACTTATAAATAACTTTGCTTTTACAAGTACTTTAAACTAATTGAAATTTGAAGTTAATAGGCAGTTTGGGGCATTAGCAAAGAGGCAGAAACCTAAGTCTCATCTGTGCCACAGTGTCTCCTCCCTCTAGCCTCTTTTCATACCCTCCTAGTGGCAGGACTCCACATCGCCCACTGAAAGCTGCCTTCTACTGTGTGTGCGAACCTATACAAAATGATATCCAAGAATGTTCACATGAGCTTGTGAAAATGGGTCCAAAAAGCAATTTTTAAAATGTGGGTGATGCTACAATTAAAATGTTGAGAGATGACTCAAAAGCACAGGAAGGTTCCACGTCCAGGATGGCAGCCTGAGGAGCTCCATGGCCCCCACCCCCCCTTCCCTCAGTCATCCCATCTAGTCACGTGGCTTTCCGAAACACTCTCGACTCCGGTGAACAAATGTCTTCTCCAGCCTTGACTCAACACTAGAAGTTTCATTTTAAAATACTCCAGTTCCCCCAACTCCTAAAAGTAGGGAGAACCAGATAAAATACAAATAGCTGAATGTTAATTGTTGAAGCTGGGTGGAAGGTACTTGGGAGTTCAGTGTACTGTTTTCTTTTGTGTATGTTTGAAGTTATCCTTATTGAAACCTTAGAGAATTCACGAATCTAAAATCTGTCTCCTTTTAGCCCCTCCACCCCACCACCTGGTCCAGGCTACCCTCACCTGTCACCTGGGTGCCTGCAGCAGCCTCCTGCTTCTGCTTGCCCTGCAGTCTTCTCCACGGGGCCGCCAGGGTGAGGGCTTTAGGTTGTACATCGGATCACATCATCATCTACTCAGGACCCTGCGGTGGTTCACCCCCCCCAGAGCAAAATCAAGTCCTTCTGTGGCCTTCCAGGTCAAGCACACTCTCCCCACACCCCGTGAACTCCGTCCCCTACCCCCCACCTCCCCCAGCCCACCAAGCCCCCAGCCACACTGCTGTCCCTTGACTCCCAGGTACAGTCCCACCTCAGGGCCTTTACATTGGTGTTGGCTCTGCCTTGTACACGTTTGCCCCTCTTCTCTTTTCTTTTTTTTAAAATTGAGATATAATTGACATACAATGTATTGTTTTAGGTGTACAACATGATTTTATATATGACTATATTGTGAAATTATTACCACAAGTTTCGTGAACACTCATCACCTCACATAGTTTTCTTATAAGAACTTTTAAGATCTACTTTCATAGCAACTTTCAAATATACAATACAGTATCATTAACTTTATAGTCACCGTGCTATAGGTTCCCCAGGACTTATTTATAACTGGAAGTTTGTACCCTTTGATCACCTTCACCCATTTTGCCCACCCCCCCAGCCCACCTTGCACGTCTTGTTTCTTAAGGTCTCTGAGCAGATGTCTCCTTTGATGACTAGTATTAAGTGGCAGTCCCCCTCTTTCCCTGCTCGCCATCCCCTTCCTTGTTCCCTTCTTTTCTGTGGCCGTTACCACTTAACAACCAGGGGCTGATCTGCTTCCCTCTCAGATCATGGCTTTGTTGTTTCTGTGTCTTGCCCACTGCCATATCTTGGGCACCTGGATCATGGCCTCGCCCATAGCAGACACGCAGTGTTGCTGAGTTCTCAACACCTGCCTTTGACTTGGATCACAGAATCCTGTTTATTGAGCTGAATTACAAATTCTAGGTAATAGAACAGCCTCGGTGTCGGAGAAATGGAGGTATAGGTTTCTTAACCCTTCTCACCTTTCTCCTCTGCCCTAAAAACCAAGAAGAGGTGACAAAGATCAGCTTGTAATGCTAAGAGAAAGACTTGCCTTTTGGCAGGTGCAAGCTGCTACCTGATCCTACATGACTTGATGGAGCCATTATTTCCTGCAGGCTCGCCATGCTAAGAACTTTCAGACTTGTCTTTTTCTTTTTTCCCTAAACGATTTTGGTTGGGAAATGAAATTAGAGGTGCCTTAAAAGATTATTAGAATGCCCATCTGTAGGTCCGGAATTATCTTGAGAAATTATTATGCTGGAGAAATAGGTCTGGAAGGATAGAGACCCGGGTATTAACAGAGGTTGTCTTTGATTTTTTAAAACCTTTGCTTTCTAATTTATCTAATTTAAAAGGCATTTTTAATTTAAAGCAATTAATGTTTGTCATGGGGCTTACCTTTTGCTTCATCTTTAAAAAAAAAAACAGCCCTAATGAGCCATAAATCATATGCTGTAAAAGTCAGCCTCTTAAAGTATTCAGTTAAGCAGCATTTAGTGTGTTCACAGTTAGGCAACCATCACCACAGTCAGTTTTACAGTATTTATCACCCTGCAGAGAAACCCCATCCCCTTTAGCGGGGGTCTCCCTCTCCATTTCCCCGTGTCTCCCTGATCTAGGCAACCACTAATCTACTTCCTGTCTGTATAGACAAAGTCATACAATAGGTGGTCTGTGAGGACTGGTTTCTTTCACTGAGCATAATGTGTTCAAGAGTCATCCATGTTGTGGCATGTGTGAGTACTTCATTACTTTTTATAACTGAAAAATATTCCAGCATGTGGATAATTACATTTTAACCATTCATCAGTTGATGGACACTGGGGTGATTTCTACATTTTGGCTACCACAAACATTCATGTACAGGTTTTTGTGTGCAAGCGCATTTTCAGTTCTCTTGGGTATATACCTAGAAGTGGAACTGCTGGGTCATGCGGTTACTCTGTTTACCTTCCTGAGGAATTGCCAGACTGTTTTCCATAGCGGCTGCATCATGTTCCATTCCCACCAGCAGTGTGTGAGGATTCTGATTTCTCCACATCCTCACCAATATTTATTACTGTCTTGTCATTTTGATTATAGCCATCCTAGTGGGTACAAAGGATTTATTCTTTATCCCTACTTATTAAAAAAATAACACTGTATCCTATGCAGACTACCCTATCCCCCAAAAAACAAACATGTGTTTTCTCTCCAGCTGAAACAGAACCTCACGAGGGAAAGAGGAAAGTGGAATCTCTGTGGCCCATCTTTAGGATCCATCACCAGAAAACCCGCTATATTTTTGACCTCTTCTACAAGCGGAAAGCCATAAGCAGAGGTAATTGGCCAAAATCTCTCTTGACCTTCCCAACTTGAGTAGCTTTCAGATTTATTTAATTCTTGAAACCTCACCAAGTGTCATGATGTTTCTTACCACCAAAAAAAGGAGAGGGGCCAGGCCAATATTGGCTACTTTTTTTTTTTTAATTTTTGGCTGCGTTGGGTGTTCGTTGCTGTGCGCGGGCTTTCTCTAGTTGTGGCGAGCGGGGGCTACTCTTTGTTGCTGTGCGCGGGCTTCTCATTGCAGTGGCTTCTCTTGTTACGGAGAATGGGCTCTAGGTGCGCGGGCTTCAGCAGTTGTGGCTCGCGGGCTCTAGAGCACAGGCTCAGTAGTTCTGGCGCATGGGCTTAGTTGCTCCGCGGCATGTGGGATCTTCCCGGACCAGGGCTCGAACCTGTGTCCCCTGCACTGGCAGGCGGATTCTTAACTACTGTGCCACCAGGGAAGCCCCTGGCTAAATACTCTTTTTAAGGGTGGGTAGTGATGGGCCAGGGGTGGGGGGAACTTTGTTTTTTTGTTTTTTTTTTTAAATCTGAGAAGGTTTTTTTTTTTAAGATGTTGGGGGTAGGAGTTTATTAATTAATTTATTTTTGCTGTGTTGGGTCTTAGTTTCTGTGCGAGGGCTATCTCTAGTGGTGGCAAGCGGGGGCCACTCTCCATCGCGGTGCATGGGCCTCTCACTATCGCGGCCTTTCTTGTTGCGGAGCACAGGCTCCAGATGCGCAGGCTCAGTAGTTGTGGCTCACGGGCTCTAGAGCGCAGGCTCAGTAGTTGTGGCTCACGGGCCTAGTTGCTCCGCAGCATGTGGGATCCTCCCAGACCAGGGCTCAAACCCGTGTCCCCTGCATTAGCAGGCAGATTCTCAACCACTGCGCTACCAGGGAAGCCCGGGAGCTCTGTTATACTATGGTCTGATGCCCTTTCCCCATCTTTTTGACAGAACTGTATGAATACTGTATTAAAGAAGGCTATGCAGATAAAAACCTGATCGCAAAATGGAAAAAGCAGGGATATGAGAACCTATGCTGCCTGCGGTGCATTCAGACACGGGACACCAATTTTGGGACGAACTGCATTTGCCGGGTCCCCAAAAGCAAGTTGGAAGTGGTAATGTCTCCACCCCTGTCATGTCTGACGACTGGGTGGGATGTTACTGTCAGGATTCTGCCCTAGTTGACCACAAGGAGTTTTATGTTTTTCTGTTTTGTGGTTGGCCATCCCCCCAGCAGTGAGACCCTCTGGTCAGGAATCCATGCCAGGGAGTTTGGCAGTAATTATCTTACATCTGGGGGCCAGTCTCACCTCCTCCTTTGGGCAAGTTATTGGGTTCCTTTCCTCACTTAACCAAATGGGGGTGATGATACCCACCGGCCAGTCGGCAGGAGCTTGTCCCTTTCCCTCCAGTGCTTGCCCTTCAGCCGCCCTTTTTTCCAGGCCTCCTTTTCCTCCCAGGGACACTTCAATGTTAGCATCACCATGTCTCCTGCCAGAACTTCCTCGGCGGCTGGGGAACACGGCTGGGTGTGCAGTAGCTTGGCTCCACACACATACGCCTCTGAAGTGGAGCCGCAGGAAGCAGAGAAGGGTTGCTGGGCTGTTGGCCGTTAGCAGCCTTTGAGCGCGGCCCCTCGGCTGACTGCCATGGGCCCCGCTGGGAGGTCAGGCCAGATGTCTTCTTTCACATGGTCCCTCGTCACAAGGTCCCTTCACACTGCAGCACTAGTTACAGCTTGTAGGGCTTCGGCTCAGCAGGCAGCTCTGTCCCCCTGAACCATCTGGAAGCTCAAGGACGGGCATGTGGAGCAGTGGAGAGCGAGCACGGGCTGCCTCCTGAGGGGCAGCTCTGCTGCTGGTCTCTGGCGGGGGCAGGAGGGGTGGCAGAGCAGCAGAAGCCCTGCTCCTCCAAGAGCCCCAGGGTTCCACGGTGATGTCTAGCTGGGGCTCCTGCCCCCGACCTGAGGCCAGAACAGAGCCTGCTTCAGATTCAGTTGGGTTTCACCATCAGATCTTGTTTCCTTAGACCAGAGTCTTGCTCCTCCAAAAAAGAAGAAAAAGGAAAATAAACACCATTGCCCTGGGGCCTTCTGTCTGCTGGGCGGGCTCCCCCGCCGGCCAGACACCAGGCCACACCTGGCCTGGGGGACAAGACCATTCCGCTGCCACACAGATTCAAGTACACACTCTTCTTCTTCCCGAGCCCACAGTGGAAAGTTCCCCAGCCCAGAGGCGGCCCTGAGGCCTCTGGCGCTGAGCCCCCTGAGCGGTAGCAGACCCACCCCCAGCTCACTATAGGGTGTGTCCTGCGTGCTTCGCAGAATAACAAGAATCATTTACACAGACTTTTTTTTTTCCTTTTTTGGGAGTAAGTGTGTACACTGAATTTGCATAAATTAAATCCACATAGAGAAGTAACTGCAGTGTCAACAGCAGCTGTTTCCATGTTCACGAGGGAACCGAATTTTCCCCATCCAGCACTGTCGCAGAGGGTTTCTGAGGAGTGTCCTATGGGGAGTGGATGTCCCGTGGCCACCCTTCCCACAGGAGAATTCCTGCGTGTGGGTGTGTGGCCCGTGGCAGGGGCAGGGGGTCTCAGCTGTCTTCTGTTTGCAGGGCCGGATCATCGAGTGCACGCACTGCGGCTGCCGGGGCTGCTCTGGCTGAGGCCGTCGGCCCCGACCCCTCTCGGCCCTGGACTCTGGACTGCGCAGGTTTCTGCCTGTCACGCCACCCTTTCCTGGGAGCAGCTCTTCCTCAGAGCAGTTCCCCAGGCCCGAGTAGGAGCATGGTCTCTACGTGTGAAGGCTTTGGTGTTCATCAGCTGTGATTTGTAGAAATAAAACTCTTAAACCTTTTGGGTCCTGCCTGCCTTCTTTCAGAGCCAGCAGTCTGTGGAACCCAGTGGGACAGCGCCAAGCCCTGGAGACCAGTCGCCCTTAAGGCGTGATCCTAACTCCACCTCACAGGTGCTGTGTGACCCTGAGCACTTACTTTCCTCATTAGTGATGGGGGTGGCAACCTCTCAGACGAGGAGGGCCTAAGATGACATACCAAGGTGGCCCAAGCTGCTCTTGGACTTGCCATGAACTTCTTGGGCACCTCAGACCAATGCCTGCAAAAAGCTGCAGCTCTTACTGTGGCCCAGACCTTTCCCTCAAGCTTGCAGCTACACCGGCACGTTCACGTGTCTTGAATATGAAAGGGACTCTTGGGGCTCCCGCAGAGCCATGTGAAAGCCATGCACTTTGTTCCAGCTCTGCTGGAGGTCCCCCAGGGTCTCCCCATCACCTGCCCCCAGGGCCTCTGTCCACATCGGCCACAGTGACGGTGTCCTGGTCTCCCTTTGGTTTGGTCCGGAACTTCTGCCACGGGTGGGGGGTTTCCTCTGCTGGCATCACTTTCAGCCACTGCTTATAATAAGCTCGGAAACCATCAATCTTCTCCAAGTAGGTGTTTCTCCCTTTGTACTGTAATTGGAAAAGCGTGGGGTTCCAAGGCTCAGAGGGGCCACGATTAGACTCACTGCATACTACCTACCGCTGACCCCGAACCATGGCAGCTGGCTCAGGGCTCAGGGAAGCTGTTCTTGCTTCCAGTTGGTCAAAGGGAGAGGGCAGAAAAGCTGCTCAACACCGAGTAGTGTACAGTAAAGAAACAAAGTTGTACCATGGGGCAGACCCAGATTCTCTCTCATCTGCTAACAATCCTTCCTGAATCTTTGCTGCTGTGCTCCTATATACCCAGGCATGGCACCCCAGCCCTGCACAGCTAGAATCGCTGGGCGCCACCAGCTGTGCCTCCACAGCCTGCTGAGCGCCTCCCGCTTGGCACAGGCATTGCCTCCCTCTGACTGTCATCTCAGCACTGCTGCAGAGGTCTCAGGAGAGGAGGGAAGAAGGAAAGGAAACAAGACGTGCCAGGCAGACACCAAGAGAAAGCTGGTAGGGAAACACAGAGAAGATCAGAGGAAAAACAGACAAAACGTATGAGATAAAGACCGTTACTACATGATGATAAAAGGGTTGATTCAAAAGGTTTAACAATTCTAAACTTGTACCTAATAGAGCCTGAAAGTACGTGAATCGAAAACCTGATGATCACAAATAAAAGTAAGTCCACCATAAGGGAGCATGAATGCATGACTGAATGCAATAAGCTTTAGGCTTCTGGTAGTTTGGGGACTGTTGACTGAACCTGAGAAGACCCCTAGTGGGCCCTACACAGTGAAGAGACAACCCCCCAACCGGAAGATTCTTGCAACATGAAACCAACAAAAGACTAGTGTCCAGAATATTTAAAGAACTTTGAGGCATCCGTAAGATAAGACTAACAATCAGCTGTTCAAAGATGCCCAGCTATGCCCTCCAGCACACTCTCCACTGCTGTCTCACTAGCTCTTACTAAGCCTTCAAGCATCCCCCCTGCACAGCCGTCCCTGACCCCACGTCCCCTGGCTTGGTGTGTCCTGGCCGACTTGTCTCCCTCCCAGTCAGGCCACAGCTGCTCTGGAGGTGCTCAGCATAGGGTCTGACTTAGCGGACCTAAAAACCAAAGCCCCGGAGCCTGATATCCTCAGAACAGCAAGGAGAGAAGTGGCCATTACAAATCAGATTCTATCGCTGCCCTCCTGCCGTCCCCATTCACTCGACAAACAACAATCTATGCTGGGCGCCAGATGACAGGCAGGCACCAGGGACCCAGGTGAGCAAAGCAGACAGTCTCCACCTCTAGGGGCTTTTACAATCTCTTCAAGGGAAGAGTCACACACGTGTGCATGTAATTACCAACTGTGAAACATGGTGAAAAGGAATAGTGCTCCTATGGGGGCCGCCAGCAGGGCACCTCTGAGAAAGAGCCATCTGAGCTGACACCTACCAGATGAGAAGGAACCACAGCCATGTGAAAAGCAGGGCAGCCTACTCAAGGTGGAGGGAATACAAAAACCCCCGAGACAGGGAAGAGGCTGTGGGACTGACAGTGAACCGAGGGAGGAGTGGCCCAAGCTGAAATGAGCCACGTGAACAGGGGCTCGCAGGCCGCAGTCTGAGGAGTTTGGCATTTTCCCCAAGGGAAGCCACCGACAGTTTAAAGCAAAAGGATGCCAATCCCAGCAGGTCAGAACCAGGCGGGGTGGGGGTGGCGCTGGTTAGGGAGACGACGGGCATGTTAGAGCTTGGCGCACTTACCCGGTCGAAGGTGGGTGGGTACTGGGCTGCGAACTCCAGCTGGCGGATGACCACTTCATTCACCGGGACCCTGTTCTGCCTCATGTCCTTCAGGATGTCGATGAGATAGGCGTAGTCCAGCTTCTTGACGGCTGCGTTGATGAGAGTGCTGTAGATGTGGGCGCTGGGGGTCATCTGGGATTTCTGGAACATCACAGACACGCCATCAGCAAAATGATGGCGGTGGCTGGGACAGAGAGGCCACTGGTGGCACGTCGGGCTTGGGGAGCTACCCTGCCAGTCAGGCCTGCTCTGCAGACCAGCCACCAGGGACGAGAAGGGCAGGACCTCGTAGCAACAACGGGCTGTATGCCCCGCTCCACGTCCCCCGCTCTGTGGGTCCATCCCAGGTGGCTCAGGACCCCGCCCTCTCAGCCCTGAAGAACCTAGACAGCAAGTAGAGGGTTGTTCTCAGAGATCAACAGACTCAGGCAGTAAACCACATCAGGGCAGGAGACCACCTCCTGTGGTTCACTGCACCCCTGTCCCCTGAGAATTCTGGTACCCTCCCTGCTCCCATCATGGCCTCCATCCCTCTAGAGGGTTGGGGCCAAGCCCTGCCCCCACCCCTCAATCTCACCCCGCGGCCACCACCTTGGCAATCGTAACACCCCTGGCCCTCAACGCCCATTCCTGCAGTGCCTCACCAGGGTTTCCTGTCTCCCAAATTGGGCCACTGACCATTCCACACTGCAGCTAGAGAGACCCCACTCTCCCTGCCCCACCCCCAACAGCTTACCCTGAGGGCAGAGGCCTGGACAGTTCAAGAGGGCCCCCTCGCACCACCCCCCCCACCCCAGCTTTCTTCTTCAGCACCACGGGGCCTGCCTGGGCCCGGGCCCGCTCACCCTCATGTCTGCGAGCAGCTGCAGACCATCCCCTGGCCTGCGGCACCCGATGGCCAGGCTGCAGAATGTCTGCAGGTTAGGGACGATTCCCCTCTTTGCCAGGACTGGCAGCAGTGCCTGTGGGGACAGACGTGGCATCACCGTAAGCTGTAGCCCAGCAGCCCTGCCAAGAGCCTTCTCTGCTGGAGGCGCCAGGGCACGGCTCTGCTCCGAGGCCTCGTGGCTCCCTCTGCTGACCACACTGGGCACCGGCCTTGGCCCAGCTCCCCAGGATTCAGCTGCTCTGCGAGTCCTCCCTGCCTTCCCGCCCGCCTGTCTGTAGCAGGTCATCCCTTCTTCGAATGTCCTTCATGTTCCTGCCCCCTCTGCTCCTCTCCCGGCCACCATCCATCCCTGCGCTCGGGCCTTCGATGTCCATCGAGCACCAGGGGCCTCAGGGGATGGCGGTCCTGTGGTCCAGGGCAGGAGACAAAGCCGACAACAGCATGAGAAGTGCGGGCCGAGGGAGCCCCCGGGCAGGAGATGAGGAAGAGGGTGCCCGCTCAACATGGCTGGGTCAGGGCGGGGCCCAGGGAGGGGCTCTAGAGAAAGCTGTGCTCTGCTCTGAGGGCCTGAAGGCAGAGGCTGCCTCTGTCAGCTCTCAGGAGAGCCCAGGTCAGAGCTTCTGGCAAAAGGGGCATCACACAGAAATACGTTGTACGAACGGACAAAAATCCCGTGAGGGCCCCAACGTCGCCATCTGTGAGACGAGGAAAGCCACAGGCCAGCGGAGTCTCCTGCTGTGGTCAGTAAAGAAACGAGTGGATTTGAAGCTCTCAGAACAGAATGAAGCACAGTAAGTGTGAGCAAGTCCATGAGGCTGGGGCGGGGCTGAAGGGTGGCCCCTCTGGGAGGGCGGGGAGTATGGCTGGTTCACCACCTGATTCCAGGTTTTCACCAGGGGCTCCGGACAGTCTGCGCCCCTCTCACAGGAACTGCTGACACACCTGGCAGGGGAGGGTCTGAGGGGGAAGGAGAGGGGCCCAGCCGGGAGCCCTGTGCCTCCCCTGCGCCCCTCACCTTCGCCCCCTCCAGGTCGCCCAGCTTGCTCTTCCTCCTCATCAGTGTGTTGAAGAAGGTCAGGTCGGCCTCCACTTGCTGCGCGTCCAAGATGGTGAGCAGCGAGGACTCTGCGGAAGTGCCGGGCTCCACCACCTCCGCCAACAGCGTGAGGGTTTTGATGTCGGGCCGAAGCCCATGCTCCGCCATCTTTCCCAGGAAGCCCTCCAGGCCCCCCATCAAGGCCAGCCTGTCGGCTGGAGTGGTCACGGTCCCAAAGGAGACCACAGCCGAGGAGACCGCCCCGGGGGTCAGGAGGTTGGCCTCCAGCCCCCAGGGAGGCGGCACCGGGGCCGCAGGGGCCACAGCGTGGTCAGGCTCCACCTTGGTTTCCACCCCAGGCTGGGCCTTGCCGCAGGCTCCGGCCTCCTGAGGCTCCAGAGGCCCCTCAAGTGCCTGAGAAGGTTCTAGAAACAGCTGCCTCTCCAGGGCCTCCACGTGCAGCCTGGTTGACAGGCTATCGTCCGCCCCGACCCCGTCTCTCCTCCTTGCCTGCTGCCCAACTGCCGGGGGCTGGAGCAGGACCATCTCCTCCCTGGGCCTCAGGAGCACCGCCGAGGCCACCTCCGGGTCCCCCAGGCCACAGTCCCGAGCTGCCCCCAACAGCAGGTTGTAGCCGTGCCGGCTCGGCCGGAGCCCCAGGCTCAGCATCTGCCTCCACACCTGCCAAGGAGAACAGGCCTCACCCCCAGCTCCCGCTCCGAAGAGCCCCCAGCAGAGCAGGCAGCGCAAGGCAGCAACCAGTCTGCAAACGTGGGGGCGGGGGGGACACGGGAAAGACGCCAGGCTCTGGGCCACTGAGAACCCCAGAACCTGGGAGCTTCCATGGGGCGCCGCTTCTCCTCTCCTCTGGCTCACCCCAAAACCGTGTCGCACGTCCATCTCTCCGGCTCTCCCAGGCCCTCCTCCCACTCCCCTGGGGAGGGACAGCCGGAGAGGCTTGGTGCTGGAGGAGTCCAGGCTGACTGAAAGACTGGACGCAGCTGCCCTTCCTGAGCGCCTGCCGTGTGCCCTGCCCCATGCAGCGTCCTCAGCTGCCTCAAGAGCACGGAGCGGGCGTGGGCGGAAGGGGGCCTCAGCCAGGAAGAGCACCTCACAAGCTGTGGGCCCGGGCAGGCCTGTCTCCCTTCAAGCTGAGGTCATTTTCACCCCTCAGTGAGGAGTCTAGCACACTTGTGAGTTCTCAAGGGGGCAGTCTGACCACGTGCGGTCACTCTGACACCAACCAAGATGCCACGAGATGCCCCACGAGGCTCATGGTCTCGCTGGCTCCTGTCCGCAGGCTCACTGGGAGGCCACGTGCAGCGGCCAGGAGCTCACATCAAGTGTGCCTACGAGTCAGGGCCGGCCAGGCCCAGGTGGGTGCCACATGCAAAAGGGCCACTGCCCACCAGACAGGGTCCTGAGGAGGGCAAGGGTCTGGGAAGCCACCTCCATGGGGAACACTGACAGAACTGAGGTTTATCAGGGACACAGATGCTATCCCGTGGCAGGAGGGATTCTTGATTCAAATCACAGCTCTGCTTCTTAGTGGCTGTGAGACCTTGGGCAAGTTACTCAACCTCCAGGAGCCTCAGCCTCGTCGTCTCTAAAACGGGGCTATGGTACCCAGCTTGAGCAGTTTAACAAGTGCATGACACAAACCAGCTGCTAGCGTGATAGACTATTTCTCACTAGAACAGATCGAGGCCAAAGAGAGGGAGGAACCAGATCCTGTCTATAAAGCAGCCAGGGGATGGCCGGCAGCCACTGTTTCCAGGGGGTTTGCAGAGCGGAGGCACGTGGTCCAGGGCTGCCCCAGATCACTGGGGCTCAAACTCTGTGCAGACCATCCCCCTGGGGATCTTGCTGAAATGCCGATCTGGCTGCACGAGGCCTGTGTGGGGCTGAGACCCCGCATTTCTGACAAGCCCCAGGTGAGCCTGAGGCTGCTGGTCTGTGGGCCATACCTGAAGTTAGAGCTTTTGGTGAACTCCAGGTCCTTCCCACCCCTGAGGAGCTGAGGAGACAGCTGTGGTACCAGTGCTAATCCCGCCTCCGCACTTGATAAGAGGGGTGCTGCGATGGGATTAGAGCAGCGTGTCTCAACTTTAATGTCTGTGAGGCTCTCTCAGGACTGAATGCTGACTCCTGGGTCCCACACACAGAGACGCTGAGTTGGGGATGGGTCGGACAACCTTCAGGGACCGTAAGCTCAGCGGGTCTGGGCCGGCTGCACAGAGAGCCACCAAGTGGAGTGGGAGAGTGTGGGCTGGCTGTGTCCCGACTGGAGCAGCAGCCACGCCTCCTCCGCGTGCCCTCCCTCCCTGCCATCTGTAAAATGCAGGGAGCAGCGTGCTCTGGGAAGGCCAAAAGATCACAAATATAAAAACACTCAGCACAGGGCAGGAGCAAGTGCTCAAGTAACGCACACAGGATCATCACTTGCACCCAACACAGGCACACGGAGGGGGAGCGAGCAGGGCAACAGGAGAGAAAGGACGCAGAGCCAGGCGGGACAGACCTGCAGGGCATATCGGAAACCCGTTTTCTTGTCCTGGATGCAGCCCATGAGCAGGTAACTGAAGGTCTCCTCTGTGACTGCATGTCCTTTCTGGATGATTTCCTGGGGGAGGGAACAAAGAGGGCCGGATGAGAATCTGCAGAAGAGCCAAGGCCAAGGCCAAGGCCCAGGCCCGATGGGGCTGGCTAAGGGCAGACACCCCAGGTCAGGCTCAGGGCTACGCCTCCGGAAGAGGTGGGGCCTGACTCCGGCTCCGGGCCAGCTCAGTACCAGCTGCTGGGCAGAGCTAACTGCTGCCTGCACCCCCTCCTCCTCTCCTTCCCAGGCCTCTCTTCCTGGCTCTGCTCCGGTCACTTCTCTGCAGCCTCTCTGCAAAGGCCACCCCAGCAGCCACTTTTAACCCCTGTACATGAGGCTTTGGCATTGCACAGAGCTGGCTTCAAGTCCCAGCTTCACCACTGGCTCGCTGTGGGAGTGTGGGCAAGGCATTATGCTCCCTGGTCTCAGTTTCCTCATCTATGAAGTGAGGGCACAGGACTTGCCTTATAGGACCTTTGGAACGACCCCTCAGTGAGCACTGGCTCATCTTCAGCACCATGAAGCCCACCCTCTGGTACGGCACCACGGAGTCCCATCCAGCGGGACTGCACACGGCAGAGCACACGAACCACCGCCTTCACAGGGCTGGGGGCTCCTCTGTCTGCCAGACCCAGGCCTCTGACAACAGGGTCTCATGGGATTCACCTGTGAACCCCAGAGCCCAGTACGGGGCTTGTCTCATCGGCCCCTGAACCTTCCTTCATGAGGAACACAGACAATACAGCCTCACACCCTGCCATGTGGGACTGGCCCCGAATGGGGAGCAGGAAGGAAGGGATGTCCCACCTTAAACACGTCCAGGCACATCCTGAGGTCTGCGCACATGGCGGCCATCTTCAGCAGGGAGTGGTACGTTTTCAAGTTGAGCTGGAAGTTTCTGGCCTGAAGCTGCTGCCGTAACTTCAAGGCACTCTGCAGAGCAGAGTCCTTCCAGGGGGACTCAGCACAGACGTTAAACAGGGCTGTGTAGGTGGCATCTGAGGGCTCCAGGTCTCGCTTCTTCATCTGTGGAGACAGGGAGAAACTTGGAAGTGGCTCTGGGATCAGCCCGACGCACAGACGATGGCCACCCTGAAAGGAAGCTAGAGAAGACTGTGCTACCACACTGAACAGGCCTGGGAGCTGGGCCTGTGACAACGCAGAGCCGAGTGACACGCAGACTGGGCTCTCTGAACCCGACTCAGCCCGAGGGGCTCTGGGAACTGACCCCGCACCGCAGATGCTCCAAACAAGAAACCATCCTCCCCATGGTGCTCAGCAGCCCACCCTGGGCCTGGGGTGCTTTTGCAGCAGGGTCTCCCCAACGCTCCCGCTCTGTGCCCGACCAGGCCACCCTGACTGTTAAGATCCATGGGGTGGATCTGGTCTGGGAAAGGGTGGAGGAGGGTGGTAATCAAACCCCAGCTCCAACATTTACTACCTGAGGGGTTGTAAGTTAGCTCGTCATTGGAAAAATGGGGGTGATACGGTCACCTCGAAAGGCTGTTATGAGGGAGAGCATCATGGGAGAGAGGCCCTGGGAGCAGCAGCAGCCAGGAGCTCATCCCTGCAGCACATGTCATAGTCCCCCACCCCACCTCCACTGAGTCACAAACCCCGGACTGACACTGGGCTTATTAAGCCCTCCAGGTGACGGAGTTTGAGAAACTCCTGGTAAAGCCAAGCACTCGCTATTTCCCAGAGAAGGGCAACCTGACCGAGGGTAGGTGACCAGCTTTTGCAGAGTGTACAGAACCCTGTTCTCAGGCCATTTTGGGCTCCACTCCCAAGTCCAGCACTCTCGAGAGAGAGAGGTAACCTTAGACATGGCACTTCATCCCTCCAGGCCTCAGTTTCCTCATCTGAAAAAGGAAGACGGTGATCCCAACTTCAAGGATGGGCAGATGCTCTGTATGTGTTCACATATTCTATAGCGCGTACTAGGGACTTACTAAGGGCCAGGCCCAAATGACGAGACTAGGGCTCCCAAGAATTCTTGCTGGAATAAAGGATGTTCTCAGCTCCTGGCTACAGGAGAAGATGGGAATACTTCTGCTAGAGTCTATGGTCCTCTCAGGCACAGCTCTTTCCTGACTCAAGAGGGAAGCAGCTTCCTGGCTCTAAGAATGACAAACACACCCCAGAGGTGGGCGAATGTAAAGTAACACCATCTTCCAAGAGAAATAAAAGCCCTTTTTCAAAGGATCAGCTTTGGAAGAAAGGTGCATCTGTGCACCTGTGTGTAGCGTGAGGATGGGAGTGAGACAAAAGTGAGACAAATTAACTGGGAGTAGCAGTGGAAAAGGAAGGGGACCGGTGGGCCCTGCCACGGCCCAGACAGGCACTGGAGGACGTTCCATGTCATCACGTAGTTATCTGAGATCACCTCCATTTTATGAACGATGAAGCTGAGGCTGGAGGGGGTAATGCACTAGCAGGTGACACATCCAGGGTCTGTACCCAGCTCTTTTGGGGCCCAAAGCCCATGTTCTATGGAGCCTGGCCCCTGCTGCCCCCAGGCTCATGCTCACGTCATTGTAGAGCTGGAAGGCCTTCCTCAGGTAGCCGGCCCGCCCGCAGCCCCCGATCAGCACGGTGTAGTTGCATTCAAGGGGCTGGAGTCGCTCCTCCTTCAGCATCTGTCTCTCAAACAGGTCCAGGGCCTCAGCCAGCTGGGCAAGAGGGGTGGGGGGGGGACACAACGGGGGGGGGACCTCAGAGACCCTCAGCAGAGGGAGGGAGACTGAGGCTGGGGGACCCTAGCTGAGCCCAAGCTCAGGCCTGCCCAGGAGACAAACACCCACCCTGGGCCTCTGCCACCAGCCTCTTGGTGCCCATGGTCTGCAGCCATGGGCCTTCGCGGTGGCCAAGAAGGAAGCCCACCAGTCTCCCACCACCTGTGACAGCTCCTGGCCCCACTGCCATGGGGGAACTCCCTGAGAGGCAGGGGCGATGCCCAGGTGAACAAAGATCTGAGGATGGTGAGGGAAGGAGCCACGTGGCTCTCTGAGGGAACAGCCAGTGCAAAGGCCCTGAGGCCGGAGTGTGTTGGGAGCTGTGGGAGCAGAGAGGAGGCTGCAGCAGAGTAAGTGAAGGAGGGGAGATGCGGGCGGAGAGGTAAGGGGGGTGGAGGGCAGGTGGCAGTCCTTGCAGGCTTCATAAGCTATTGTGAGGACTCCGGCTTCTCTTTATTTCTCAACTTTTCATTATGGGAAATCTCAAATATACACAAAAGTAAAGAGAACAGCGTAACTACAATGCCTATTAACATCTGGCCAATCTTATTTCATCTATACCCTGCACTTCTCCTGCAAACTGAATTTTTTTTTTTTTTTTTTTAGCGGTACGCGGGCCTCTCACTGTTGTGGCCTCTCCCGTTGCAGAGCACAGGCCCCGGACGCTCAGGCTCAGCGGCCATGGCTCACAGGCCCAGCCACTCCGCGGCATGTGGGATCCTCCCGGACCGGAGCGCGAACCCGTGTCCCCTGCATCGGCAGGCGGACTCCCAACCACCGCGCCACCAGGGAAGCCCCCAAACTGAATTTCTGAAAGCAAATTTCAGACATCCTGTCACTTCATTCACCAAAGCTTCGACATATACCTCCAAGAGATTTTTAAATATAAATGGAATGTCGTTATCAATACCTAAGGAAATGAACATCCCCAGTGTCACTTAATACACTGGGAGAGCTGGAGAGAGAAGTCAGGCCATCTGCTCTCTGCTTTAGCGGGATGGCTCCATGCTGCAAGCCCACATCCTGGAAAGAGGTGGAGAGAGCCTCGGGGAGCCCAGAGACAAGTGTCGTTATAGCTGAGGTGGGGCGAGGAGAAGGCTTGGCCTGGGCATTCCGGGGTAGGCTTGTGAGAAGTTAGGACGGGAGAAATTTTGAAGCTAGAGCTGGTGAGAGAAAGAGAAGGCTCAGAGATGACCTGAAGGCATGTGGCCTGGGCGGATGGAATAATGGGGTTACCATTGAGTGAGATGAAGAAAGCGTAGGAAAATCAAAGTTGGGAACAAAAATTGCAGGCCACCGAGGGTAAGTATAAGGGAGATGGTGAGGAGGCAGCTGAATACACAGATGGGGAGTCCATGGGATGGCCGAGCTGGTAACAGGAAGATGGGAGCAGCATGAAGGAGGGGGCACTGAAAGCCAGGAGGCTGGCGGGTCGCCTGATGCAGCACCGAGGGGGGAGTGAAGACAAAGAGAGAGGAGCTCTCAGCATCCCACCCTTTAGAGATGACTGGAAGGTTGGGTGGCCCATCACAAAATACCACAGCACGGTGGAAGCAGGAGCCAGGAGCAGCAGAATCCAAAGGTTCCCTACCTTTCCTTCCTTGATCAGGCGTTTGCACTGAAAGAAGTACCAGCAAGGGGTGTTTCTCGGGCCCTGCCGTGATTCTGGCTGCAGCACCCCTTCCTCATCTTCTTCACCACTCTGTTCCTTGAGCCGCAGGTTATACAACTGGGCCGTCGATTTGTGGAACATTCTCCGGGAGGAGTATTTGTCGGAAAGGGTCCCAAAGCTCTCCTCCTCCCCTTCCTCCTGGGTGGCCATGGGGCTGGGCTGGCCTGGGTCAGAGCTCAGGCTGCCTGTGTTCTTCTGGCTCCGCGGGCCGAGGGACAGCCGAGAGAGGGAGCTGTTGAAGGCTGCTGGCGCTAGCCGAATCAGCCCTGCGGCCCTCGGCCACATGGGCCCCTCCCTGCCTCCGGCCCACCTGGCTCTGAGGGGGTCAAGGTGGTGCAGGATGGCCAATCCCATGGGGCAGGGGCCGGAGAAGAGCCGCGAGAGTCTCACGAGGTCCATCTCTGGCGTTCCCCTCCAGGGCCTGGCATAGGTCAGCAAAATAGTGAAAGTCAACGCGAGTTCATAGTCACAAAAGGCAGAAAGAAGACCGAGAAGGTGGGCACAAGCACAAGCCCTGAGGTTAGAAAGTAGGCCTAGCGTTAGGGTTAGGTTCAGATTTCAGCTCCACCAAACAACTAGCCTTGAGTCCCTGGGCACTCACTGCTCTGGCCTGTCTCCTCGGCTATAAACTGGGGTTAACTATAACATCACCCACACAGCACCGTAGCAACGATTCAATCTCAGATATCAGTGTTCAGGTGCAGCATGGTGAGCACTCGATAGACCTAAACTATTGATCTGTATCACTGAGCCACGACCTAAGTGACTGGGCACTCAAGTCAGAGCTCACTTTGAGCCCTGGCCAGAGCTGAGTAACTGGGCCCATTACTTGACCTTCTTGGACCTCAATTCCTTCAGCTGCAAGACCCACTCACCTTACCACAAGGCCATAAGGATTAAATGAGATGTTTTTATCATAATGCCTGGGGTTTAATAGGTGTTCAAAAAATTATAGCATTATCATTTATTAGGAAAAAACACTGGCATTCTGGGCCTCTGCACAGGGAAGTTAAGTTAAACATTTCTCTTCTGCAAAATTCATGGGCAAATCGGCTTCAGCTGTGCTGTCCAATGGGATTACTGACACTTGAAATGTGGCTAAACTAAATGCAGATATGCTTTAAAAGTAAATTATACACCAGATTTCAAAGACTTTGTACAAAAAAAGAAGGTAAACAAACTACACATTTTTTTCCATGTTGAAATGATAATATTTTCGATATACTGGGCTAAAGAAAATTTGAGACTGATTTCACAATCTTTAAACTTTAATGCGGCTACTTAAAAATTTTAAATTACATACGTGCTCACACTATACTTCTATTGCACAGTTAGGCTAGAGATCCTGGTCTACATATTTGAAACTCTTTAATAAAAAAATATCAGAATACCCCCTATGAACAGAGCCATGCACTTATTTTGATGGGAGGGTATGAATAGTTTTAGTTACTTAAGAAACAATTTGGGGAAGTTTTTATCTACTCTGAAAACTTTCGGCCCAATTCAAGGACTCTGTCAGTTGACAAAAAGTTTTCCCCCCAAACAGATGAATACTTAAACTCATTCAAAGGAGAAGAAAGCTCCCCAAATAAAAAAAAAATCAGAATAACGAGCATGAACACATTTTAAGGTCTGGTTATATTAGAAGGTGGAAAGACCTCAGAGGGGACAGCAGGTTGGACAAATTAATATCTGTGGCCCAGGGAGGGGACTGACTTGCTGGGGGCCCTGCAGCAGTGTGGTGGGCGAGATCCACTAGCTCTGGAACTGGCTGGCTTTGAACCCACGTCCATGAATAGTATCAAACAGCTTCTCTTGACCAGCACCCTAGTGACACCAGTGCAGGGGGCCTAATTTACCATTCTGCACCTGGTGAAGCTCCAAGAGAAACATAATGCGAGCCCGTATGTAATTTTAAATGTTCAAGTGACCACATTAAATAAAGGGTTTACACGTTAATCAAAATACAGAGAATTTTAATTACTGATATTGATATAAGTACCAAAATGTCTTTCAAACAAACTTATGCTCTATTAGTATAGACGCTTCTTTTTCCAGCATTAAATAACAAGTCCTATCGTCATGTCCAAGCAGCGACAACTGGAGAGCAGTTTGTTGCAGATACTCTGTCTCCAACCATCATTTACACTCATCCCCCTTTGCAATCGCGACTTCGTTTTGGACAGAGCGAACGCCACTCGGTCAGTCACCGAAGGACTTGCTAAATTTCACACTGAGACAATAAAGGGGTAATTCCTTCCTCCCCAAGTTCGTCAACCCGCTCGGGTTACTAATCCCTGAATTAGAGACACGGGGCCGCCGTCCTCCCTTGGGGAACCAGACCCTCCCCGGACGCTCCCCGGGACCCTCAGGCCGACCCGCCCCCTCTCCACACCGGCCTTTAGAGCCTCGGTCTCCTCAGCGGACGCCCCCGGCTCCGACTCTGGCTGTCACCCTCTCTGCCCCTCTGGTCAGTCTTCGTCCGGAGCCCGGGCCCCTGTGAGGGTCAAACAGGAACTCACTCCAAGGGTCCAACCCAATGAACGCGGCCCCACCTCGGCCGCCAAGCCCACGGCACCCCCCGCCCCGCCTCGCGTCACCCCCAGTCCTGACCCCGCGTCACCCCCAGTCCTGACCCCGCGTCACCCCCAGTCCTGACCCCGCGTCACCCCCAGTCTCGTCGCCGCGAACCCGTCTCCACGTTCCGGACGACCTTGCGCAGGCGCAGTCCGCGTCGCTAACACCCGGCGCGCATGGCTTCAGGTGGGCGTTCGGCGAGCTGCTAGCCGGCCTAGCGGAGCGGCCCGTACTCTGCGCTTGATTGGCCGAGTCTGGGCAGGCGAAAGGGCCGGCGCGGGCTCCGGGAGCTCCCAGCATCCCTCGGGCGGCAGCGGCGGCGGCGGCTGCGAGGCGGGGCGGTGGAGGACCTTGTGCTGCGGGGCCGACAGCGGTTAGAGGTGTGAGGGCGGCAGGGGATCTGAGCGGGAGCCGGGCCGGTGTGGCCGCCGCCGCCACCGCCACCATGCAGGAAATCATCGCCAGCGTGGACCACATCAAGTTCGACTTGGAGATCGCGGTGGAGCAGCAGCTTGGGGCGCAGCCGCTGCCCTTCCCCGGCATGGACAGTGAGCGCGGGGTCGGGGCAGGCGGGCGAGGGGCGCGACCGACTCGGCCCCAGGACCCCTATTCTCTGGTTTCGGGACGCCCTCCCCCTCAGTTCGGGAGCTCCTCCCCCTCGGTCCCGGGACTCCTTTCCCCCAATCCAGGGAACCCCCCCTTTTCACCTCATTTGGACTAGGGAGCTCCCCTCTGCCCCGGGGGCTATTTTAAGGCAGTCTTCAGAAGGGCAGGACCACGTCCGGCAGTTCAGATAACTCTTGAATGAAGGCAGGTGTCCTGGGTTGGAAATCCTGCCTTCACTCGCACACACTCCCCAACTACAGGAAAGTACTAAGATATCCCCTTTCCCTACCTCCAGGCCCCCCACTTTGAGCGCCCTTTTCCTGCTTTCATCAAAACTGGGCCGTTGGAGGAGTCTTGCTGAGGGAAGGACCCACCTACCCCTCTCTGTAGGACACCCCAGTGAGACTCTCAAGCTCCATTGTTTTCCTAGGACTCGCACTCCTGGGAGCCCATCCCTCACTGTTTCTCTGGACCCCACCTCTGGGTCATTCATCACACCCAGGCAGCTGCATGAGTTCCCTTCACTGTCCCAATTCGCGTGGTGGCTCCTGGCTTCCCCCCCACCCCAACTCAGGTGGGACGGGTAACACTTTATTTATTTTTATTTCTTTTGACCGCGACCAGGGATTGAACCCGGGCTACGGCAGTGAAAGCGCCGAGCCCTAATCACTGCACCGCCAGGGAATTACTTGGAACGTCTAGCACTTTAAAAGAAACCAACAGTTTCCTTAATTTCTCTCTTTTCCAGACATACTTGAAATCTAACGCTATAGCATTAAACCTCAGAGGGCTCTTAGAGGTCATTGGGTTCAAGCCACAGGTGGGGCAGCTCAGGCCTGGGTGGGGGAGGGGACTTGCCAAAGATGGCTCAGCGCCTGGTGGCTCAGCTCGACAGGATTCTTGACCCTTCCACCTGCAGTTCCCCACGCCATCTCCTGTAACTGCCAGAGGACATGGGCCATAGCCCCACGTTCTCCCACGTGTCCCAGGGCTGGTCAAGTCTCCCTGCAGCCTCGTTCTCCCCAAGTGGCCACACTTCTGATGCACACGTGACCTCTGAGGTGTCCCTCTCACGCTGACACTTCTGTGTGAGACAGTGCTTACGCTCAAGAGATGTAATTCGAACAGCCTTACTTTATACACACTCAGCACTGTCTCCACTGTACACGGCTCATAAGCCACTGCTCGCATTCAGATATGCACTCTTAAACCTACTCGTTGATACGCGTGGTCACTTTGTGCTTTTACGTGTATGTCCACTCACGCGTGGGCTTTTCCTGTGTTGATGGCACTAGCCTGATGGCATGGAACCCTCCACGCAGGGCGGCTCTTTCTCTTCCTCCCCGCTCCAGCCTGGAAGCACAGATGCTTGAGCCTGTGAGGGCAGGCACAGAGGTGGGGAGCCCACAAACCTGTTCTTAGGGAGGGTCCAGGACATACCTGGCCACAGGTACTGCCTCAGACTTGGTAAACGCCGTCAACATTCACTGCCTGCCTGAGATCACGGTCAGTGTGTTAGAGGCCAGGGAGGCCACAGCTCTTCTTCCCCCTTCCCTGCACTTCAGTCCCATCTTAATAAATCCCATCTTAGTTATGCCCTGAAGGCATACTTCTTTATCCTGTCTGCCTAAAACCCGATCCCCAGGACTCTGGACTTCTTCTGGCTTTAGGGAATGAAACGACCTTAACCTCTGAAAAGAATGAAGGCCCAGAAATACTCTTAAATGATACTTTTTTTAATGTAAGACTTCTCAGACTTTTTGCAATGCAAACGAGTGACACCCTTGTGACTCCCATCACTGGAACCTTAAATCTGTCCTAGCAAAAGCTGCCTGCTTCCAAGAAGCCAACGAATCTCTTGCAAGTTAGCAAGGAGAGGCACGTAAGTGGGCTTCAGAGATGGTGTCGGTGGATTTCCCATGATGCTAAAATGCCTGTTGATAGAGAAAACTGTGTGGGAAGACACGGGCTATTTATTCTGGTGGCCATGGCAGGTGAGTCCCTGGGCTCCTTGGGACAGCCCTGGACCCCACTGACTTCCACTGCGCTCAGCTTTTATTCTCCTGTTCCCCTCACCAGGACCAGCTCCATCTGTGGAAGCAGAAGACTGTGCTCCTTTAGTTACTGTGTGTTGGTATTGCATGTTAAGAGCAGTCCTGCTCCTGTGTCTTCAGTTACGCTCTTCCCTCCGGAATAGCTTCTCTAAGGCACCTGCCTCTTCTCTGGAGCCGGTTCCTCCTCAGAGCCCCCATCCGCTTCTTTGTGCTTCCTGTGAGATCATTCCCTCCCTCTGCCTCAGGTGAAAGTGCCCCTGAATTAGCCCTCTGGGACGTCTGAGCTGGGAGTAATGAATTTCTGTGATCTTCCATTCCATCCTTCCTTCCTCCATCCACTCTGAACTCCTTGAAAGCATCTTGCTTATAGGAGATTCTCAGAAAGCCCTGAATAATGACTGGTCTCAGCGTGGATGTCTCATTTTGCAGGGAATGACTGAACTAAGGAGCTTTTGCCTTGCTTGGTCAGGCTTAGCATTTTTTTTGCCACTCTGTTTCCTGTGCCTTGACCCCTCCATGGGTTAAAGGCCAGAAGGGTTCCCTCCCCATCTTCACATGTCACCAATAGCAGTTACACATCGCTTTGTTTGACACCTCTTCTCCTCTCTGCAGAGTCGGGGGCTGCTGTCTGCGAATTCTTTTTGAAAGCTGCCTGTGGCAAAGGTAAGAGACCCCTGGCTCCCGACGTTCCCCCTGAGGCGCCCTCCACCGCCCTGTCCCCGGCAGACTCGCAGGCTCTCAGGTCCCTGGCTCACCCTGCTTTCTGAGATTCACGGTGTCCCTAGATGAAACTGTGGTCCAGATAAGCTAGGAACGTGGTGGGGTGTTCTGCCTGAAACCTGGAACACAGGCCTGAATCTGGCTCTGAGTCTGCCTTCTCACCTCACTTTCTCTGCAGCCACGAGCTGACCTGTGACATGGACAGAGGCCCCTAGCCCTGAGGTGTTCAGGAACTTTCTCAAGGTCATAGAGTCAGTGAGTGGCTGAGCCCAGGCCTTTTCTGATTCTACAGTGTACACAAGCTCATGTCCTCTGTGTACTCTCATCAAAAAACTCCACGATAGTGTGTCTCGTGGGGTTCTTGTTCATACTAACCAGGTCCCAACACAGGCAGCGTGAGCCAGACTCTCTGCTGATCCATAAGACATACCGCTGGGTGGGACCCTACATGCCATGTACAGGTCTGGGCATTTTTCTTCCTGTAGCCAAATTTATTTGGAAACTAAATTTTAATTAGAAGCTTGAATAGGGTGCACAGAATTACAGCAAGGGGATGGTTTTAAAGGATGATTTGGGCAAGTTGTGGTTCTATAACTCAAGTCATTTACCCTGCCAGGTAGATCAGCCAGGTTGACCTCAGGCTCTCTGGTCGGAACATTATTCCTCTGCTGGGCTCCTGGTCTCATTCCCTTGTCTTCTGCCTTTCTGACCCACCACCTTCTGTTAGTACAGCCATCCTTAACACAGGGCACTACGACTGTTTCTGTGTTAACTAATACAGTAGCCACTAGCTCCGTGTGGCTGTTCAAATTTAATTAAATAAAAAATGCAGTTCCTCAATCACACTAGTCGTATTTCAGTTACTTAGTAGCCGTATGTGGCTGGTGGCCGCCACGTTGGACGGCATAGATAGAGAACATTCCTATCATTGCAGAAGGTTCTGTTCAGTGGGGCTGGTCTGGATCTTTCCCAGACACAACCTCATTCTGGTCAGGCCTTCCCAGTAGTCCCTCCAGGTCACCAATTAGACATGTGACTTTCCCAGGGTATGGCTCTGTCCTATTTGGGTGATTGATTGCTCAGGTTCTACAGAAGGCAGACCTCCCCCAGTTTGTATACGATGCATTTCTTCAGTTCTGAAGTTGATTTCTTTCTTACTTGTTGGAAGCTAAGTGGGCACTTTTTGGGGTTTGGGAGGTTTTTTTGGGGGGTATGGTTGCTCTACAATGCTGTTAGTTTCTGCTGTATGGCGAAGTGAATCAGCTATATGTATATATTTATCCCCTCTTTTTTGGATTTCCTTCCCACTTAGGTCACCACAGAGCACTGAGTAGAGTTCCCTGTGCTATACAGCAGGTTCTCATTAATTATCCGTCTGATACATAGTAGTATATATATGTCAATCCCAATTTCCCAATTCATCCCACATCCCCTTTCCCCCCTTGGTGACCGTAAGTTTATTCTCTACGTCTGTGTCTCTATTTCTGCCTTGCAAACAGGTTCATCTGTACCATTTTTCTAAATTCCCCATATATGCGTTAATATACAGTATTTGTTTTTCTCTTTCTGACTTGCTTCACTCTGTATGACAGTCTGTAGGTCCATCCACGTCTCTACAAGTGACCCAATTTCGGTCCTTTTTGGGCTGAGTGAGTGGGCACTTCTAACTAGGGGTAGAGCCCACGCGGAGCCCAGGCTTCTGCTGGTGGTCCTCTTTGCCTTCTGTCTTTTAGGGCAGTGTTTCTCAAACCCCAGTCTTTTACGACCCCTACAAATTTTGCCACGTCAGTGTATCACCGGAACTCTTCTTTAACTGAATTAAGAAAAACACTCCTCCCTTCCCCCCCACCTCCCTTAGACTTCTTAAGTTTCCATCTTATGGAATATCTGTGGGATCATGATTTGATGTTTTAGATTTTCCCAAGACACATTAAAATAAATCCATAACTATTGAAACTTAAAATGTGTGCTCACATGCTGCCGAAAATCACACTGCCTTCTGCCAGGGCAGTTGGCCACCTTCCAGGACACGCTGCTTTCAGGGGCCGCCTGGGTCCTCACACCACACCCACCCACCCCGACCCATCTTCCTCGGCAGGGGGCATGTGCCCGTTCCGCCACATCAGCGGCGAGAAGACGGTTGTGTGCAAACACTGGCTGCGGGGGCTGTGCAAGAAGGGGGACCAGTGCGAGTTCCTGCACGAGTACGACATGACCAAGATGCCCGAGTGCTACTTCTACTCGAAGTTCGGTGAGGCGTGTGGCAGGCTCCCGGCACCCAGACCCCCTGGGTAGGGAGCCCCGGGAGGCTCCACTGAGCACCAAGACCTGGGGGTTAAGCAGCTACTCAGGTGCCTGTGATGCCTGCCGACCTCAGCTGGCCCTTCAGTTATGGGCAGTTAGGGTTATTCTCTCATAACCCCTGTGTCTTCCTAGTGCTTCAGTGTTTTGAGTGCTGGCAGGTACTTTGGGAAGTCGAGGCTAACCCGGCCTCACGGGTCTCACGGTGGGTCTCACGGTGGGTGCGGGAACAGGGCAGCTGGCTGGAGGCCCTGTTTCTGCTCCAGTGGACGTTCTCCCTTAAATCAGCTGCTTCTTCCGGAGTGGCAGCTGGTTGCCCCCCAGGCTTGAGTCGGTTCCTTCTCTCTGGAAGTGTGATCCTGAGTAGTAGCTTGTCTGTCCTAAATACCCCTTAAGAATAGCTGCTCCGGGGCTGTCTTCTGGTGGCAAAGAACCGTCCTCTTAACCTTGAAAGTGAGATTGCCTTTGTTTCTGCTTAGAGGACACGTGGCCTTAGCTGAACTGAGTGAACTGTGTGGAGAAGCCAGGGCGGTGGGGCTGGCACAGGGCCCGGTGGAGCTGATGTGCTCCGTGATGGAACTAGACTCCCCTGCCTGTGCCCTGGGCGAGGTTGCCCAGGAAGAATCCCTGTTGGTCAGGATGAGGGTGGGCGCTGGCCCCAGGACTGCTGGCCTCAGGCCCCGGGTAGGAGCCGGCAGGAGGCTGGAAGCCTGCTGCACTCTTTGTGACGGGCCGAGGAACGCTGGGCGTGCAGCACGCTTTCAGAGCACTGTTGTCAGAGGAGACGTTAATTATTTCAGCAGCCCAACAGGCTTGGCCTGCTGGCTTATTAATGATAGTTGTGGCTTTTTTTGTAGAGGCAACATAAGCTGAGAAGTCAAAGCACAGACAGATAGGAAACAGGACTCAGCTTCCCAGCTCCCCACCCTCTCCGTCCTGCCCACAGCAGCATGGGAACCAGTAGCAGAAGGGGCAGCAGCTTCTCCATGGGAGCCGTCTCCCATCTGGCCCCAAAGGCAGGAGCCAGCCCTCCTGAGTGGACTCCCGGGGGCGCCTCTGCAAGCTGGCTTGGGTTACCACTTTCCCTGCTGATGGCCCTGGGCCCCACTGCCCTCCAGGCCTCTGTGACAATCGGCTGCCTGCACCTCCCCTGCAGAGTCTGTCCTGGTGCAGACGTACTGTCTGCAGCTCCTGACACTATTCCACAGGTGAGGGTCCCCCTTCTAGGCACCGGAGGGACAGTGGTAACGAGGACAGACGCCGTCCTTGCCCTGTGGTGCTTTTACTCCAGTGGCCCAGGGGAAGAAGCAGCTGATTCACCAGTAAGACAACGAAGAGAATTCACCATAAGTGCTCTAAAAGAGACAAACAGTAATGGGGTCACCTGAGGAGATCTTGAGGCAGTGTGGTCAGGGACAGCCTCCCTGAGGCGGGGAGACCTGGGCTGGGGGCCAAAGTCTAAGAAGAACCCCTGGGAGGCCAGTGTGGCTGGGAAGGGACTGGTCTAGACCCCATAGGGACTTGTGGGTCTGGGAAGGAGTGTGCTCTGAACAGCAGTGATCAGACTGGCCTTTTGTGTGTAAATGGACTGAAGGCAATGCAGCTGCCCAGGTCGGCAGTGCCTGTACTTGGCTGAAAGATGCTGGTGGCCAGCTGGGCCCATTGCTCCTGAGAGGAGCTGTCATAAAGGCTTCATCACATTCTACCGTAGGGACCCAGCTGTGAGTTCCCAAATCTTCCCCACTTTTATCGTAAAAGGTAGAGTCCTCAGGCCTTTCCCCTGTCCCATCAGAGCTTATCAGAGTGGAACGGTAATTTGCTACTGGTCTCAACTGATGCGTTTTCACATCTGGGCCCCCTACATTGCCAACACCTCTTTTGGGTGAGGGGTGGAGCCGTGAGTTGTTTGATGAGTGTGTACCCTGTGCCCGCCTCTGTCAGTGTCATTGACCCTCAAGGCAGCACGGACATCTGTGAGGGAAGGACTGTCACAGCCCACGTACGAGTCAGGTTACTGAGGCTCTGAGACACCCTGCCCTGGGTCTCAGGGCTCGCCGGGCCTGGACCGGACACCAGACCCACCTGGCCCTCTTTGCTGTACCGTGGCCCCGGCCACAGGAGAAGCACGGGTGGGTCTGGGTCCAGCTCTCCCAGGTGGACGCATGTCTGGTCTTCCCTGCAGGGGAGTGCAGCAACAAGGAGTGCCCCTTCCTGCACATCGACCCCGAGTCCAAGATCAAGGACTGTCCTTGGTACGACCGTGGCTTCTGCAAGCACGGTAGGTGTCCGGGTGGCTGGGCTGCCTGGTCAGAAGCCAGTCCTCCCCCCCGCCCACATGACCCTCTGCTTGTCCTGCGCAAGTCACTTGAGCCCCCCCAGGTTCCCGCTGGACCGCGCTCTCACCCGTATTTCTGATGAGGAAACTAGTGTTTAGAGGGTGCGCCCTGCCCGCTGGCCTACTGAATAAGAGGCAGAGCCAGCGCTTGAAGCCCTGTTCAGGCAGCAGTGTGGGCAGAGCTCGGACTGGCAGAAGGGCATGAGGGCATCCCCTGAAGAGAGAACAATCTGAGTGACCCTGGTGCTTGGCTCCACAGGCCCCCTGTGCAGGCACCGGCACACACGGAGAGTCATCTGTGTGAATTACCTCGTGGGATTCTGCCCGGAGGGGCCCTCGTGTAAATTCATGCAGTGAGTAGCCAGCCCCTGCCCAGGCCCTGCTGCCCCCTGTATCTCCCCTGAGTCCATCGGGGCTTTGGTCACTGGGTAGTGTCAGCACAGGGTCTGGGACAGGGGTGGGAGATGGGGAGGGACCACCACTGCTTCCTGAGCGGGAAGCTCAGGGTAACCTTTACTGTGTCCCAGACCATCTAGGACTCAGATGAAAGCTATGGGCCCTGTGCTCCAGAAAAGCTCATGTACCTGTGACCTCAGATTAAGAACCTGTGCCCTGAAGGAAGGGAGCTTCAGTTTCGGGGCCTCCTATATGGAGGTTCATAGAACCCTCACACGTGAAAGGATGTCCCCATTTCACACATGGGGACACTGGGGCTCGGAGCTCAGCCGCTGGCAGGGGGCAGGTGGTAGCTCCCGGTCAAAGGCAGATCTGTGACCTCTGGAGCCCAGTCCTTGCGTGGGAGGGCTCAGCGCTCCTCTGAGCACCTCTGTCACTTCTGTCACTTTGGGTGGTTGCACCTCTGTCACTTTGGGTGGTTGTGGGGTGGCACTGGGACTGTAGAGTAGTGTCCCCCCGATGCCCTGTGCTGCCTCCATGCTGCTGACACCTGCACGGAAGCAGAGTGTCCTGGTCGCTGCCACGTGGTTGGCAGGTGGCTGGTGCTCCTGACTTGGTCCCACTCCCTAGATGAGAGCCTAGGAGCCTACAGGTGGCCCAGGATTCCTCCGTGTGGGGTGGTGGTGGAGGGCGTGTCCCCCAGACCTCTGCTGTCAGAGGTCTAACACTTGAGGTGCTCCTGCAGGGAAGGGTGTTTGTTGGGAAGGCCTTCTGTGTACAAAGAGCCTCTGGAGAGGCTCTGACAGTACCAGCTGTGTTTCCCTCCTTTCTCTGAGCAGCACACTTGCCCAGGCTCGCAGCTAGGTGTAGGCAAAGCTGGGTCTGAGTCCAGGCACGTCAGACCTGTCTTCCGCACCATCCCGAGCACCAGCACCCACCCTATGTCCAGGTGGCTCGTGTGGCTCTGTGCTTAGCTAGAGGCTGCTTGTGATTTTCCCGGGGCCAGAACTCGAGAACCCTACCAGCCTAGCTCCTCTCTCACCTCCTCTTCTCCTTTTTCCTGTCCCCTTCTGCCGCTGGGTGACCAGCCCTAGATTTGAACTGCCGATGGGAACCACCGAGCAGCCCCCACTGCCGCAGCAGACGCAGCCTCCCGCAAAGGTACCGTGCCCCGGGCCCGCGGTGCTGCCGGGCCTGGCCGCGCCCTGGCCGCAGAACGCTCAGTGCCCCCGCCTCAGTGCGGGGCCTGCCGGAGACCCGGCTGGAGATCGTGGGAGGAGGCGGGAGAGGAGGGGAGTCACCCTGGTTCCTGCTGAAACTCCAGGGAGCGGAGCAGTCTGCACCTTCTCTGGGCTGGAGGGCTGTCTGCTGGAGCCAGACGCCCACCGGGCTTCTCTTCCCTTCTTGCCTGGCGAGTGCAGGGCGGCGTGGGCGCCACATGTCTGCCGTTCTTGCTTGCGGTTCAGACCCTTCTCTCTACAAATGGGACTCCCAGCGGGGTGGGAGAGGAAGTGTGGCTGACTGGTTCTCTGGCTGGTGCCCGACTGCAGGGGGGATGCTGGGAACAGATGGTCGAGGCATCAGCTGGCTCCAGTCTCCTAAGCGAGGGGATCCCACACCCCAGCAGCGGGCTGCTCCCCTCCAGCATGAGGAGAGGGAAATGCCATAAACGAATGGGAATCTGCAGCAGTGACCCCCAACCAAAGGCGCCTTGGGTTTGGTTACAAGATGCGGGCGGGGGCCCAGAGGCAGGCTGGCCAGGTGTCCTAGGCAGGGTCTCAGCGGGCTGAGCAAACTGCCCAGCAATCGTGAAGCCTCACCTCTTACCTGGTTGGACTCTGAGCCCTTTGCCAGAGCCTGCCTGGCCCTCCTCCATGCCAAAGGCCGAGCAGCCAGGAGATGTGGCCACCCTCACAGCACTGCCTGCCACCTTCAGGAGGATGTGGGATGAACCAAAGAGAACTCCTGTCAGAGCCGGGCATTCCCACGTGTGGATGCGGCCATGACAACCTGGGGTTTCCAGCTTAGGGCTCCTGCAATGATGGGGCCACAGCCAGGGACCCACTCAGTCAGTCGGCAGTGGCCTTGCTGTCCAGGCCCCACCCCAGGCGCCCCCGTCCGCCTTGCTCACGCGGCTCCCTAGCGGAGGGCCCTCTCAGCCCCTAGACCACAGGTCAGCGTGTCAGCCGCCGACTGTTTTCTGTGACTGTTGCCTGCCGTGTAGGCTCTAAACACCTGGCTGAACCAAGCGTTCATCCTGACCTGAAGCTAGAACCTCACAAACAAAAGTAAGGCCTGCTCATGCCCTCGCCCTGCCGCCCCAGAGACCGCCTCGTCTCTTTGGTGTTTTGTTTTCTTTTATTTTTCGTTTTTGTGTGTCTGCATGGTGTTTTTCGGGCAGCAGCTCCTGCCACCGTCACCAGACGTTTCTTTTCCACCTACTCTCCCGAGCCGGGCCACCGTGGAAGCCCTTCTTCCTGCTGGTCACGGTCATGCGGGAGAAGTCCCGCCCTCTTTTTTCCTGTCCCCATTGGTAGTCTGCGTGCACGTGTTTTCCGCAGTAAAACCGTGTTGTATAACTCTTTCCAGCAAAGTAACAATCCGCCATTACAAAGGTCGTCCTCCTTGATCCAGTTAACGAGTCAGAACTCTTCTCCCAACCAGCAGAGAGCCCCGCAGGTCATCGGGGTCATGCAGAGTCAAAACAGCAGCGCAGGCAACCGGGGACCCCGGCCGCTGGAGCAGGTCACCTGTTACAAGGTGAGTCCTGGGGCCGGGGGTGTGGCCGGGGGGTCTTCACAGTGGCTATTCCCTCATTCCCCAGAGAGTTAGCTGATTTTGAAGAATGAAGACATCTTTGTTTTTTGCTGATTGAAAGAGTAAAACTGGGTCACTCCAGTGAGCTAGAGACCATGCTACTTCCGTCCACGACACACTAAGGCCAGGTGAACAATTAAACACACGCTGTTGAATGAAAGGATTGCGCTTGCAAGAAAGGGATGGGAACCTTCCAGAGGCCGGGAACGAAGTGGGAGCACGAATCCAAGGAACAGAGTGAGCCCTGAAGCCTCTGGGTGTCCTCATATCCCAGGTGGGCACACCCAAAGGAAAGGGACAGAAGCTTTAGGCCCGCGTGGGGAGGAAATGGAGTAGAACCTCCACCCCCACCCACTCACAAAACGGGACGTTCAGGGAAAGGGTAAACTTTTTAAAAACTTACTGGAAAACTTGTCCATCTCACTCTTGGCTCAGGATGGAAAGAGGGGTGGGGAGAAAAGCCCTTCTGAGTTTGTCGTCACTGGCAGGCCCTTCCTTGAGTCTGGGCCTGTGTTCACAGCCTTGGTGAGGGCCAAAAAGCCACAGACTGAGTTTTCTAATCTAAAACAGCCCCGGATGGGTGAGCCCCTGGCACCCGACTTTGAGAAATTTATTCTCAACCCAGGCCACACAGAATTCCCACAACTAAGGTTCCCCAGAATGAGCTCATAATAAAAATGGTAGAAGGAAACAAGCACCACCGTCAGCACAACCACCAACAGAACTAGACTCACAAAGATTTCAGATGTGGAGATTATTAGATGAAATACAGAATTAGTACATGCTTTCTGTAAAACCTTTTAGATGATACAGAAGTGTTCAGCGTACAGTGTTGCCCTTTATTCCCACCGTTTTCCTAAAAGAGCCACTTCACTCAGCTGTTCTGTTCTCATGTTTTGTTTTCAATACCCCTTTACACTCCACAACTCCTACAGGGGACTCCACTCAGAGGAGTGCTCTTCTAAACTTTTATTCACACAAGCACAAGGACAATATATATTTTAATATAAATAGGGCCCTAGTATGTACAGTGTTCTGTAATCCCTTTTTCCTTATAACATATTCTGGATCTCTCTGTGTTGGCATAAGTAACTAATGTATTTCAGTGGCTACATAATTTTACCAGTTCTCTGTTGGTAAACAGTTCTCCGCCGGTAAACTATTAAGTTATAGTTTTTGCTGCTAAAAATAGTGCTGAATCTGACAGACATTTGTGAGCTCTTGTCTGGTGTCTGGAGCATCCATGCCTACAAGTAGAAGGGCCAAGTCAAAAAGCATATGCCTGTATTCCTAGAACTTGCCTTTGGGAAGAGCTGAGCCACTGGTCACTTCCCACAGCCATCAGACACTCATTGAGCACCTGCTCTGTCGGCTCCGCGCAGAAACCCACTGCTGTCACTCCTTCCCGGGAGGGGTCTGTGTTCTGAGGGAGTGGAAGGCAGGTGCCCAGACACCAAAGTTAAAAGTGCCCACGCATGTAGGGAAGGCCTCCCAGAGATGGCTGAGCCTGAGCCCTAACAGGTGAGGAGAGTATGGAAGGGGGGGCTGTGGAAGAAGGTGAGGGGAGACCAGACAGTTCTCAAGTGCAGTGAGGAGACTCGGGTGTCCTGAGTCAGCTGAGCTGTCCTGCCTCCTCCAGGACTTGTCGGCAGGGCCTCTGAAGCAAGCTCTCCTGAGTCCTGGAACCTTAGAAAGATGGGGCTGGGGATAGGGGACGAACCTAACAACCTCTTCCTACCACGGGCACAATTGATATTAAAGCCATCTCGGGGGAATCCTGATTCCCCAGGACCAGCCGCGGAGGCCAGTGGACAGGCCAAGGGCAGCACGCGGGGCCACGGAGTCCCTCCCTCTGGTTGTCACACCTGCCAAAGGTCCAGCTGGCAGCTACACAGGCCACTCGTCCACACGAGTTACACCTACAGATCAGAAAGACTTGAAAACACGGGGACTGTGCAGTCGGGGGAATAGAACAGGCCAAAGCCCCGAGTTCCAGACCAAGGAAGCAAGGACTGGGAGGGCCCTGGGTGGGTTAGCGTGGGGTGGGTGCCCCGACGTGTCTCCCGACCCCTTGTTCAGTGCTCGAGGCTGCCACTTCCTTATAATTCCCTTCTGCTTTCTGAGGAGTAACAGGAACGAATGAGGAGAAGCTAAGGAAGGGTCTGGATAATCAGCCGGACAAGTCAGGGTCCTGCTAGATTTTTTGAAGTGATTCTACCGGGTCTCTTCCCCCAAGTCTAATCATTGTCCCGTCTCTCTGATCCTGTGACCCAAACCTGGCCCAGGGGTAGCGTAGGCAAAAGTATGCACGAGCCAGGAGGGAAAGATCTTTGGGTGCAGCCCACCCTCTGTCCACGCAGTGAATCCCTGAGTTGGGGGAGGAGCCTGGTGGCTTCTGTTGCGTTGCCGCCTCCCCTGTCTCAGGGGAGTCCCAGAACTGTGCCTTAGAGGTAAGTGACTGGCCAGCCATGCAGAGGGGCTTGGTCCCTGGAGAGGCGGGAGAGCTGTGGTGCCACGGGCTTCTCTTCACCCCGCCCCCCACCACAAGAGTCCGCCGTGGCCTGCGTGCTCCCTTCTACCTGCTGAGCTGCTGGCTGTGGTTTCTGTGCCACTCTACCTTCTGGAGCTCCCCTTCCCTCGTGTTTGAATGAAAATCTGTGCCGCTGAGAATTTCAGAGTCCCTGCTCCCAACCTGGAATTTAGCGGGTGCTGCCTTAGTTGAAAATTGCATTTGAAACAATGTTTTTTTTGTTTCCTCCTTCCCTTCCTGCTGTTTGCAGTGTGGTGAAAAAGGACACTACGCCAACAGATGCACCAAAGGGCACTTGGCCTTTCTCAGTGGACAGTGACAGCAGCTGGAGCCAGCTCAGAGCAACCGAGGGGCCCCGTTATTGGGGACCACTCTGGGCCATCTTTGGGAGTGTGCATTTAACTGTTTGATGCTGGTACAACTCTGGCTGGAGCTGGCAGGCAGGCATACTGGGTTTTATTCTGAGGGGCTACATCTGTCAGTTTCCCTATCATTTTGCTGTAATCTTTTTTTTTTTTTTTTAAGGGGGACATGTGCTCCAGTTCGGTCCCTCAAGTTGGGATCATGTTTGTCTAGGCATCAAGGCCTCCCATCTGGGACTCTGCACACCACCCTCTGGGGAGGGAGGATGTTGTGGGGAAGGGCTTGTGTGCAGCAGTTCTGTGAGGAAGGTGGCCCTTCCCCTCAGGGCCTCCTTAAACACCAGGGGCTGCTGGATCATTTAAAGCTGTGGCCAAGTCACACCTGCTTCCGCCCTATCCTGTTGAATCAGAGGCCGTGCCTATCCATGTGATTTGAACGAGACAGCCCTTCAGAGCAAACAAGTGTGGAGTTGCCTCTGCCGGTCCCGCTCCAGGGTGGCAGCAGTTGAGAGGACCATGTAGGGCTCTTGAGTGTGATGGCCTTTTTCCTCTGGGTTTATTTTCTCGGGGCACTTGCTCAACAATGTTTAAGGTATACCTTAAGCTGGGGCTGCAGACACCCTTGAAATAGGCGATGCAGTCCATCTGTGCACCTACCTCCTGCCCCATCCAGCATCTGCACTGTCACACACCTCTGGCCTGGAGGAGAGGACCCTGCCTCTGAGCCTGCAACCTGCTGGACAAGTGGGCCTATTCAAGTTCAATTACAAGAACAATTTTTATGAAGTTGATTAAAGCTTGTTTTTTAAGCTCTGTCTCATTACTTCGGGGACTCCATGCCGAGAGGATTCTTGCTACTGGCTGCATTAGCTGCCTGGCACGAAGCTTTGACATTGGTGCTCGCTTTTCCGCTTTTGGTGAATGTGTCTCACGACCGGAAGTGATGCTGTCAGAGGAAGAAAAGGCCTTTGTACTGGCAGCCTGTACAGTCTGGAAGCCTGGCCTTTGGGCCAGCCACCTGGCAGATGTCCTTTATTTCTGATGTTGAATACTTGTTCCTTCAAATTCACATCTTGCAGGAGATAATTAGCCACAGCATTTCATCCTATACTCCATGAAGTATATATGCTTATCGCACACCCCCTAATAAGAAACTGATTCTGACCTTAATTATCACATTACTGAAGGCCTTGGTGAAGGATAAAGAGGGTGCTGGATACAGCAGTTGAGAGCTCGTATCAGGGCCTGTGCTTTCCCTTTCCGCCTTCATCATCCCATTGAGCTTCCTGCAAGTGGAGCTTACTTACCAGGACCAGGGGGTCCCACACGTCCCAATTCCCTGACATCCCAATACCCCGGATGGTGCAGAAGATGGGGAAGGGGAGGGCATTCTTAGGAACGAGGGTTTCTGCTTTATATTGTGAAAGTGTCAGCTGACAAAAGGCCAAAAATGAGGCACAGAGCAGGAAAACACCTCGGCACTGTTGGCGGAGGCTCTAGGTGACCCCCCAACACACTGGGACGAGATCTTGAAGCTCCATGGTTCAAAGCCCTGGGCTGTCTAGGAGCTGCAGAATGACCCCACCCCACCTTGTGCAACAGGAGCTCCTATAGGGCAGGGAAATGGCTGAACCAGTGAGGCAGTCCGCATACCAGTCATCTTTTATTGGGTGTTAATTCTCCACTAGGATATAAAAGGATTCAGGGGTGCCAGGCAAAGGTCATGGTCAGGAATGCAGAGTGCGCCCTCTTCAGTGGTACTTGCGTAGCCGCTCGTGTTCTGAAGTTAGAAAGGCAAAATGGTAAGTTTCTTCACAGGTGGAGGTGAAGCCATCCTGAGAATTCCTTTCAGGAGATGACCCAGAACCTACTTGTGGAATTTACAGCTAATCTGCCACCTGGCCAGCCTCTTCCTTCCCTGGGGGAACACCCACTCAGAAAAACAACAGCACCCAAGCGCCCACCCTTCAGGGCCAGCACTGTTCTGGATGCCACAGAGTGGCAGGTGGCTCGGCACTGGCAGAAACAGCCCATGAAGCCCACTCAGCGGCCACCAGACATCTCCCACCAGACCAACTCCTCTCATGTCTCAGCACCAGGAACAGCCACGCTTTTCCAGAGCACCAGACACTGGACTGTAGCACTCAACCTATTTCCCTCTTCACACTGGCTGCTAGGAAGATAAAGCCAAGTTTTCCACCAACCTTTGGCAGAGCCTGCAGTGGCTGACAGAATGCTGCCTAAGTATTACCTTTACCCCAGCTTCATCTTATTTTTCCTTTCTCTTTGCCACAATTTTTGCATTTAAAATACGCTATATTCTGAAAAGTCCCTCCAAGTCATCAGCTTGTCTGCAGGGTGATGGACTTCTAAGGTTGAAAGTGAACCAATACCACCCTGTCATGGGAAACCCCACTGAAGGCAAACCAACCCAGAAGAGACTCACTGAGTTCCTTGTAAGAACGGCAGTAGTTGAAAAGCATGTAAGCTGCAAGCACCATAGAAAGCCCAGCGATGCTCCCTTTCTTCACGTTGATGTACTTGTTGTAATACCGGTAGTAACCTGCAAAGTGGAGAGGAGGCCACTCCTCTGAGGGCACATTCTACACGTTCTAATAGGAGAGGGCAAAGTTGAGGAAAGGCCTGGGGGCAGGAACAAACAGTACACAAAAGACAGCCACAGGGTAGCCAGAATTATATAGAGAAAAACATCAAGATGGGGGCCCCTGAGGAGGCTGGCAACCACACAGGCTCCCAAAGGATGATGACATGATGACACAGGACTGCTCTGCACTTTAAAATGCACAGACCTGAAGGATAGACCATTTCAAATACTCATCTTGAAAGTTCTGCCTGGCAGGGAGATGAGCATTATAGACTCATGTCCCCTGTTCTTCCAACTCATTTTCCTCTTAAGTCTTATGACATTTCTTTAAGACAGAGGTACTGGTACCGATTCCAAGCAATAGAAAACATTTCCTTGTCTGAAATATCTCAGAGCCAGCCTTTGATAGGACCGATCAAACATGGAAATTCGAGGGCTAACAATCTCGCTCTGTCCTTCTCTACATAACTTACTGGTCTGAGACAAGGCTTGTACTGGCCAAAGTAATTCAGGGCAAAGAAAGACCCGTTTGCCCTGAAGACGCAGAGATGTGCTTTTATTTACACATGCCCATAAGGCTCTGACCTCTTTGAAATGCTCCAGCAATGCCTTTAGGGGTGAAATCCCGCATCAGTATCCAGCTTGGCAGCTCCCCTAGTTTGACTTCCAGGAGCTTCTTGTCCTTCAGTGGTACTGAAAAGGAAGTGCAAAAAAACACACACTGGAAGGTCTCCCAATAACACAAACAGCAACCTTCTGTGTCACTTATTTCAACCATTCAATAAAGGTGCGTTCAGTAACGTTACTAAATAGAGGCTGCATATGAGCAATATTATAAACAAACACGTCACACCAGATATACTATTTTAAGCCAGAGTCTATATAATGGCAGAACAGGCTTTTGAATAAAAGCTTGCTGGGAATAACTATGTAAAAAGAGAACTAAGGGCCATGAGGAAGAGGTAAAGCAGAGGACAGATGCCTTTATAAGTAGGAGTGGGGGAGACAGAGAAGCTGGGCACATCTTGGCCAAAGGCACACAGCATGCAGGCCATGGAGGCAGGGTTCCACCTTAGGTCTGGCTCTCATGCTCCTGAAGCCAATCTGATTTCTACCTCAAGCATCCTACCTCAGACCACAGATGTCAAATGACTTAGTAAAAACCACTCTAAAGACCCAACAGGCCACAGATCATTTTCCAATGAGAATCTGGGGACAGGAACGGCTCCTGGTTGAGGCCATACTGTATTCATCTCTGGGCTTAAGAGTAACATAGGAAGGGGGCCAGGGAGGGGTTGGCCCTGTGAATATCCAGATGCTCTTAAGGACAGAATCTCTCTTCCCCTGTCCTCTTCCAAAAGATCAACTTTAAAAAGCTGTTTGGGGCTTCCCTGGTGGTCCAGTGGCTAAGACTCTGTGCTCCAAATGCAGGGGGCCCAGGTTCAATCCCTGGTCAGGCAACTAGATCCCGTATGCTGCAACTAAGATCCCGCATGCCGGGACTCAGGCTCCTTAAGGACCATCCTCAAGAGTCCACTGAGGGGAATCCCACAGGTCTCTTGACGTCTCCCAACCCTTATCAAGGACAAGGGCCTTCAGGCTTAATGGCAGCTTCTACTCTGCTACAGGCTGTCTGGAGAATGAGACACATGGCCTTGATGGACCAGAATGACTGCTTGTCAAGAGGTCACAAGTGACAGGTGGAGGCACACCTGGTTTTAGGGTCATGGTTCAGGTGGCCTGTCCCCAACAAACTGGCCCCAACCTTCCATCTAGACTTATCCAAACACATGGAGCACCTACTGTGTGCTAGGCCGCCTGCTAAGCACTGTGGGTACAGCACTGACTGCAGATGACAGCCTTGTGCTCAGAAGCCAGCATTCCATCGAGAAAGGCAGCCATCTCAAATCCACTCATCCTCCTGGGTTCACCACACTTCAGCCAAACCCTTTTCTGTTTCTCAGATGCAACAGGATTATTTTCACCTGAGGGCCTTTGTATCTGCAGGGCCCCTGGATCATCACAGGGCTATCTCAACTTAACGGTCATCTCCTAGAAGGCCTCCTGCCCTGCCCGCCTTATCTCAAGCACCAGCACTTCCTTCCTATGTAACCTCTGAGCTCCAGTTTCCTCCTCTGTGAAATGGCTTATTCCAAGGTTTGAAGGAGAATCTATGTAAAAGCATTTGGAACATGCTCAGAACTGTAAGCTGTTATTATTACTGTTGAAATCTCTTTAAGGTCCATGTGAAACATCCAAGAAAAAAAAAGGGAGGTGGCAGAGAAAGAAATGGCATATAACTGAACTTTAGGACATTCATAGAGCTTCAGGGATTAACTGCACCCTTTAGTTCTTTTATGAACAGAAACTGTGATTAGTTTGGTAATACTTTTGAAATGTGAGATAGTCTCAAATGAATTTCAGGAATGTTCCAAATCAGGAATATTGAGTGTCAATGATATTGAGCTCAACACCAAACAATAATGTCATCTGAGAATGACCTATACCCTACTCTGTCACCTTGCCTGTGTTATTTCAAGAAAAGTTTAACAAGTACACATCTTACATCCCATCAAGTTTTGTCATCACTTGAATTAGTAGGCTTTTAGTCCAAGAATTACTATACCACGTCTCTTGAGTAAGAACATGGTGGCTACCTTTGCTACACTCTCAAAGTCTTCTTGCATGCAGGGAGGAGTACAAACATGTCATTCTAATACCAACTGGCTTTAAATATGGCAATGTGGTAGGGAGGGGACGATGAAGGGACAGATGGAACTAGAATGGCAGAATGCTGCTAACTGTTGATGCTCTGTAACGAATACAAAGCATTCATTACATTATTCTGTTTTCTTTGTATTTGAAGTCTTCCATAATAAAAAGGTTGAAAATGCTTTTAAAAATAGAACTATGTTGGGACTTCCCTGGTGGCCCAGTGGTTGAGAATCCGCCTGCCAATCAATGCAGGGGACACGGGTTCAAGCCCTGGTCAGGGAAGATCCCACATGCCGTGCAGCAACAAAGCCCGTGTGCCACAACTACTGAGCCTGCGCTCTAGAGCCCGTGAGCCACAACTACTGAGCCCACGCGCCACAACCGCTGAAGCCCGCGTGCCTAGAGCCCGTGCTCCACAATGGGAGAGGCCACGGTAATGAGAAGCCCGCACACCACAACGAAGAGTAGCCCCCGTTCGCCACAACTCGAGAAAGCCCGCAAGCAGCAACAAAGACCCAATGCAGCCAAAAATAAATAAATAAATAATTTTAAAAATAGAACTATGTTGGGGAAATGTGCAAGAGAAACAGAATTTTAAAAATATTTTCAACTGGTATAGGGCTGGTGACTCAAAAGAAAAAAGTATTTAGGTCACTGCTAGGCCCAGTGAAGCTATTTTTTTCACATTCACACAAACTATGAAAACATATTCTCATTCTCACATTCAGGGGCTGACACAGTGCCTTGGCACATCACAGGAGAAAAAAGCCAACAATTTATTTTTCTTCATATTTATATCTCTGTACTATGAAGAAAACAGCACTTCCATAACCAAAACTAAGAAATTTATAAGCACAGAAAAAAAAATCACATTAGCCTTAAGGAGAGCCAAGTACAGCACCATCACAAAATTCCAAGAGACCATCAGATTCATCAGAGATGCATCTACACTTATTCCGAAGTTTCTCTTTTAGTGGAAGGCAAAGGCCTTAGTCCTTGGCAGCCATACTGAAACCCTCCCCCAACACTCCTCTGCAGCGGCTGGTTCACACCAGTAGAGTATACTGATGAACAGAGCCGCCTCTACCATGGAGTATTCTGGATTTACTGCCACTTTGAAGCTGTGTGCCCTTGGGCAAGATACTGCTCTGTTTCCTCCTTTGTAAAATAAGGCTATGGGACTTCCCTGGTGGCGCAGTGGTTAAGAATCCGCCTGCCGATGCAGGGGACACGGGTTCGTGACCCGGTCCGGGAAGATCCCACATGCCGCGGAGCAGCTGGGCCCGTGAGCCATGGCCGCTGAGCCTGCGCGTCCGGAACCTGTGTTCCGCAACGGGAGAGGCCGCAGCAGTGAGAGGCCCGTGTACCGCAAAAAAAAAAAAAAAAAAAGGTAAGAATAGTACCCACCTCGGTACTTAGCTCTAGGTACTATGTAAATAGGAATTATTATCTGTCTTTCTGCTTATGAGCTATCTAAAGGTGGGAGGGAGTTCCCCACACACAGTTCCTGTTTATGACAGATTTTCAGTGAAGGCTGAGAAAGGACCACAGGTTCTTGGGAGGGCAGGTGACTACTTGGCTTGATTTTATGACTTCAAGAAGCATACTGTCCACCTATATGGAGAGACATGGAAATGCCAAGTGTCTTCTGGGTGCTAAATCCAACTCTGGGGTTGGCCAGAGCGAAGAGTTTTAGGTTTTGCAGGCCACACAAGGTCTCTAACATAGTCTTTTTTTTAACTATTTTTTATTTTTTTTATTTTTATGTTTTTGGGCTGCGCCGTGCAGTATACGGGATCTTAGTTCCCTGACCAGGGATCGAACCCGTGCCCTCTGCGGTGGAGTCTTAACCACTGGACCGCCAAGGAAGTCCCTTAACAAATTTTTTAAAAAACAGAAACTATTCTTAGCTCACAGCATACAAAAACAGGCCACATGAAATCCAGCCCATTGGCCATACTTTGTCAACCCTGATCTCATCTATCACTGTTAATTGGTATTTCCATCACTTTATTTGCTAATGGACTAGTGGCGTTATGCTCTGGCAACAGACACCATCTGAAAGATCATCAGTACTTGGACTCCAGTTCCTTCACCTGCATGATGCTGAATGGGCCAGATGTGACATGACCTTACCCAAAGGTCACGCAGGGAAAGCTGGACGACTAGCATTCAACTGTGGGTCAGGCAGTGTTACAAGCACCTTACATATACTAAGTTGTTTAACCCTTAGTTCATAGCACTCTCCATCTCCACTACAACCCTCTGCTTAAATAAGATACCAAGTCTCAATGCTTCCTTTTCACATGTTGTCTGTTTAAACAACATAACCACCCTGGATAAATATTCTCATGCCCGTTTTAACAGATGGGAAAAAAGCATCACTCTCATATTTTTTGATCCCCTTTTCATTTCTCCGGGCTGAAAATAAGAATATAGAAACTGGGGTAAGACACACATAGATTAGTCAAAATTCTGCCACTATCACGCTGTGTGACAGCAGGCAAGCCACACCACATCTCTAACCGTTATTTTCCTCATCTTTAAAATGGGATCAACGTTCCCAGCACTGATCCTGACAAGGCTACAGTGAGGATGCAGGGCTAAAACATGGTGGCTTCCGAATTTAAAAAAAAAAAAACAAAAAAAAAAAACAGTGTGGACGGTCCGATTTATACATGCATGTCATCGTAAAGCCTGCTGGTCATAAGGTCACCCTTGTGATTAAAGCTCAGGTTACCACGAGGCCCCAGAAACCTAGGTTTGAATCCCAGCTCAGCCCCCTCACTAGTAGTGACCTTGAATAGGTCACTTCACCTCTCTAACGCTATTCAACATATATATACATGCGTCAACCCCGACGTGGTGTCAGGCACCATCCTAGGCATTAGCTCCTCTTGGAACTTAATTTGAGCTTCGAATTTGCGCGGAGGGCTCAGGTGCAAAACAAGCGCCTGGGTTGCGGCAGGGCTGAGAGCAGCTATTCCTCAGCGGGGAGAGGAGGGGTGGCCCGAGACAGCGCATTCTCAAGACCCGAGGCGCCTCGCCGAGCTGCCGTCACCCTCCCCGCCACAGCTGAGTGGCGCGGACCCTGGGCAGGCGGGAGGCGCGGCGGGGCGAGCTAAGAAGGGTTGGACGGCGTGGGGCCCTGGGCAAAGGGCCCGGCGCGGCGAAGGTCCTGAGCGAAGGGCAGGCGGCTCCGGCACTCGGTCCCTCCCCTCCAAGTGCGGCTCTGAGCACTGGACCCCGAACCCCGACTCCTGCCTTTAACCTGGTAGCCCTAAACCGATCCGGAAACTTACCAATTGACGCCATCTTGAAGCCCTGGCTGTCCGCTCCTCCGGGCCGCGCGAGGACTGCTGGGTAGGGAGCATGCGCCCTGGGGGCCGGGAGCAGAGGCTCACGGGAAGCAGGTCGCGACTGGTACGAGGCTGGGACTTCAGGTGTGCCGTGGTGTGAAGGGCGAAGAAACTGGAGAGCAAAGCCCCGCGACCCCGCAGTTGGGAACCCGGGGGTGGTGAAGGGGTGGGAGTGGAAGTGGTAGGACTCAACCTGGGCTCCCAGTTCTGGGAGGAAAGAGACTGGAAAGGACACCCCCCCCCAAAAAAATAATAAAAGGGAGGTGAGGAAAGAGCATCCTAGCTTTCTTATTCTGTCGTGTTAAATTTGTTGTGAAAGATGACAGGAGCATCTTAAGACCCTTCCTCCCAACTGTGCTTGATGGGAGATTAAAGGAATCCCCAATCAGCAGGAAAAGCCAGTGTCCAGGCTTAGGCTCCAAATAGGTTTGATTCAGGAGTATCTAATGTGTCCAGGCTCTGGCGCTACGCTCTAAGGACAGAAATAAGCAAGACCCTAGGGTACACAGCTCCAGCTCTTCTTTCTGCCACTTCTTTTCCGGGCACAATGATGCCTCACCACCATTTTGTGTTTTTTCTGGAAAGGCCACAATATACATTCTTGGTTAAGCAATTCTGAGTTGGGCAAGATGCTTTGATACCCTGAATCTCAGTTTTCTCCTCTGTAAAATAGGGATGTAATGCTTACCTTGCTGTAGGAGTTAAATGAAACAATGTATGTCAAAATAAAGGAATAAGAACTGAGTAGAGGGGGCTTCCCTGGTGGCGCAGTGGTTGAGAGTCCACCTGCCGATGCAGGGGACACGGGTTCAATCCCTGGTTCGGGAAGATCCCACATGCCATGGAGCAACTAAGCCCCCGATCCACAACTACTGAGCCTGTGTGCCACAACTAATGAAGCCCGTGTGCCTAGAGCCCATGCTCCGACCCACTGTGATGAGAAGCCCAGGCACCACAACGAAGAGTAGCCCCCGATCTTTGCAACTAGAGAAAGCCCACACACAACAACGAAGACCCAACGTAGCCAAAGATAAATAAATAAATAAGATCTCAGTGGATAGTAGGAATTGGACCAGTGAACTGATGGCTTCTTCAGGAAAGTGACTTGGTGGGGAGTTAATTATCAAACTCACTTTTTATCAGTCACTTACTTATTCACCAAATACACATTGCTGTGTACTGGGCACTAGAGACACAGAAATCAATCAGACATGGTCTCTGCATTCTAGGATCCCTGGTATTGTGCAGGAGACAGGTGTGTAGACAGGTGAGAGCACAGCAGTAGATCCATGTATGCACAGCAGGGGGCCATGGACTCCTTAATGAGGGGTAGGTATATTGTATCACAATAAATAAAAATAATACAAAGTGATGGTTGAGATGAGAAATGGAGAGGCAAGCAAGGGAAAATGCTGTGCATGCTACGTGAAGAGTGGAGTTTTTACTGAGGGAAATAAGGAGGCAGTGAGGGTTTACGAAAGACAGTGGCATGATCAGATTTACATTTACTAGAATGATAACCAGGCTGCCAGGTTTAGAATAGTCCCTCCAAATCCCAGGGACTTAAAAAAAATTGTTTTGCAGGTTATTTTTTGTGAACTGACCCTAACTGCCCATCACAGGTAGTTAAGGGACTCTATTCGTTGTACTCACTCAGGGATTCAGGCTGGTGAGCAGCCCCCATCTCAATCACCTGGCTCAGGGTAGAGACTCAGCCGACCTGTCAACACCCAGGCCTGGGGGCTCACCGGTACTTCCGTGCACACTCATAGGCCGGAATTGTCACGTGGCTTCACCCGCCCAAGGAGCCCGGAAGTAAAAATCCACCTAGGGCTCCAAAGAAGAGAAAGTGAGAGCTATTTGGGAAATGGCCGTGACCTTTCCGTTAGGTCTGATGGTGATGAGTGGAGAAAAAGAAAGCTGAGAAGGATAGGGAGAGCCAGCGGAAGAAAGGCAGTGGTTGTAAATAGGGTGGCAAAGGCTGGTGGGGGTGTGGAGTGAGCCCCGTGGGTGTGGGTGAGGTGGCAGGCAGAGGGAGAATGTAGGCTTGTTTACAGAAGGGAAGCGGTGGAGAGCAGTGGACAAACGCATTCAGGAGGCGGATCCTTGGGGCTTGGGCACGGACTGGTTTTGATAGGTGGTCGTGGGAAGGGGTCAAGGACACTCAGTTTTCTGGCCTGGGAGAAGATGGGTGGGTAGGGTAGGACCATCTCTGAGATGGGAGCAACTAGACCAGCGTTGTCCATACAGCGTTCTGTGGTGGTGGAAATGGTCTGTGTCTGCACTGTACAATTGAATAGCCACCAGCAACATCTGGCTTTTGAGTCCAAGTTATTTAATTTCAATTATTAATATGGCCAGTGACTACCTATTAAGCTAGACCATGTTTTAAAATGTAGGTTTTATTATTATTCAGATATGATCAGGGGATGATTGCCATTGAAAAGACAGCTCATGAAAAAGATACATGCAGGGACTTCCCTGGTGGTTCAGTGGTTGAGAATCTGCCTTCCAGTGCGGGGGACACAGGTTCCATCCCTGGTTGGGGAGCTAAGATCCCACAGGCAACGGGGCAACTAAGCCTGCGTGCCGCAACGGAGGATCCCACATGCCGCAAGGCGGATCCTGTGTGCCGCAGCTAAGACCCGACGGAGCCAAATAAATAAATATTTTTTAAAAAAGAAAAAGATACATGCACCCCAATGTTCACTGCAACACAATTTACAATATCCAAGACATAGAAGCAATGTAAATGTCCACTGACAGGTGAATGGATAAAGAAGATGTGGTATATGTATATGCAATGCAATACTACTCAAGCATAAAAAAGAATGAAATGCCTTTTGCAGCAACATGGATGGACCTAGAGATTATCATACTAAGTGAAGTAAGTCAGAAAGAGAAAGACAAATACCATATGATATCACTTATATGTGGAATCTAAAATATGACACAAATGAACTTTTTTTTTTTGGCCATGCCAAAGGGCTTCTGGAATCTTGGTTCCCTGACCAGGGATGGAACCCAGGCCCTCGGCAGTGAAAGCACAGAGTCCTAACCACTGGACCACCACAGAATTCCCATAAATGAACTTATTTACAAAACAGAAACAGACACACAGACATAGAAAATAAACTTATGGTTACCAAAGGGCAAAAGGGGTAGGGGAGGGATAAATTAGGAGTTTTGGATTAGTAGATACAAACGACTATATATAAAATAGATAAACAACAAGGTCCTACTGTATAGCACAGGGAACTATATTCAGTATCCTGTAATTAACCATAATGGAAAAGAATGTGAAAAAGAATATGTGTATATACGTATAACTGCATCATTTTGCTGTATACCAGAAACTAACACAACATTGTAAATCAACTATACTTCAACTTTTAAAAAAGAAGAAATGACCTATCAAGCTATGAAGAGACATGAAGGACTTATACTCTAATAAAGATGTTTAAAAAAAGAGACATGGAGGAAACTTAAATGCATATTAAATGTATATGACTTATGAAAAGACATGGCAGACACTTAAATGCGTGACTGAAACTTAAATGCATATTCTTGCAGATTGGAAAGAAGCCAATCTGAAAAGGCTACATAATGTGACTCCAACCATATGGCATTCTGGAAAAGGCAAAACTATGGAGACAAAAAGATCAGTGGTTGCCATGGGTGGGAGAGGGGAGAGATGAATAGGCAGAGCACAGAGGATTTTAAGGGCAGTGAAAGTATTCTGTATGATATTATAATGATGCATATATGTCATTATACATTTGTCCCAACCCATAGAATATACACCGAGTGAACTCGAAGATAAACTATGTACTTTAGGTGCTTATGATGTGTCAGTGTAGGTTCATTCTTCGTAAAAACTGTACCATTCTGGTGAGTGATGTTGATAACAGGGGAGGGTATGCGTGTGGAGGGAGGAGTTATACTGCAAATCTCTGTACTTCCCTCTCAATTTTGTTGTAAACCTAAAACTGCTCTAAAAATGGCTTTAAAAAGATGCATCAAGTACCAGCCACAGGCTGTAGCCGGTATCATCTCTCTAGAAGTTGAGCTGCAACATAGAAGCCATGGTTTTCTTACTGAGTTACCTGCCTGGGTTTTGTAGGAAGGCTCTGTTCTCTGTATTTTTTTTTCCTGGTTCTTGAATTATTTCTTTATATAACTTCACCTCCTTGTCTTTACTCATTTTCGTCCCATTCTTCATTATATGGAATGACTTCCTTTGGAGAGCCTCTTGCATGTTTTTTTCCCCAAAAGATTTTTTCTTCTTTGACTTCCGTTAATATTCTGACAATGTTGTAAAAACTTCTTGCCTTTATGGAGGTATTTTGAACAAACTGCGGTTCCAACGTTCAGCCAGTTGATATCTTCTTTTTAAGGAGAGTAAAGTCCCTAAGAATAAAATAGACTCCTGGAAAACTTGAAGAAATTCTGGCACAGGATAGAGTCATCCCTCACCCTAGCATAGCCATTAGCTTGAGTCCATCTTACCAGGTTTCCTTAACAGAAATGTCTGCACTTTCCACACCTCTGATGCCTGGGACTCTCTTCTAAGCCATGCCCTGACGTTCTGATGATTCTTAGCCAACACTGGATCCAAGAGGCTTCCTCTCTGCACCTGTCAAAACTATTCTAAGACCTACTTTCTCATTCTCTATTCTACTCTCTCTCTGTGACCCTCATTTCCTTCACTCACAGTTATCTACAATACTGGATTTTTTTAACGTGTTACAATATCACTTAATATAAAATGATTGCATGAAACAATACACATTTGCAAAGTCTATAAAAGCAAAGAGAATGACTGTCACAGACCGGATGACTTTTGAGCTGTTTTTTGTTCATTTAATCTCAAACATTAAGTATTCTCCAGCGGCTCAGAAGTCACCATTGGGACACCTTCCTGTCCTGAAAAGGGGATTGTCCCCTACTTGCGGGGCTTCACATCAAGGCACCGACACACCTAGTGTCTCAACCCTACGATGGATCATCTCCCTGAACGCCCCATTCCCAGTCCGGTTTCCAGGACGCAGCAGCCCCCCCTGGTGGCCCCAGACGGATATGCACAGGAGGCCGGGAGCTGCAGGTGTTACCCCGACAGAAAGCCTGTTTCTGAGTCAGGCTGGACCCCGGAGATGCGAGTGCGGGATGCAGCAGCCCCAGCCCTGGACAGAAATGGGGGACAAGGCGAAGGAGGGGACAGTGGGCGCAGGAAAGCCAAGAGCTGAGTCTGGGCTTGTAAAACGGGATACGGGATTGAGGTAAGAACAGATTCCTTAGCAGGGTCAGCTTTACAGAGCTTCTGGAAGGAAGGGATCAGCAGAAGGCCCAGAGCCAGAGACCAGTCTCTCTGCGCCCAGACCCTCTCTGTCCAGTATCATCTGGCCTACGCCTGTGCTTTTATCGTTGCCCTTCCCAAACCTGACCAATCAGAGGTCAAGCCTTCCGCCATATCACCATGGGACCCTCTGTTCCCCGTCTCCCATCTTGACTCCATCGGTTGAAAGCCCTCTAGAACTGCCCCGTCCTTGTCCCTGCCCCTCAGCGCCCTATCCCGCCACATCCTGCCCCTTGCATCTTCTGCCTTAGTCTCCTGGTCCTGCCTGCTGTCTTCCCTGTGCAGAACTGGGAGATGTCCCACATTTCCCAGAGAAATTGCAGCAGCTCAGTGACAGCGACTAGCAGTGATCACGATGTCCGGAGGAAGGGAGAAGATCCAGTGTTCCCCGGGGCCACGCTTCCTCCTGGGGCTGGAAGATTTCCAGAGAGACCAGGGTGCATGGTCGAGCCTGAGTAGGGAAGCCAGCAGAAGCACTACCTGGCATTACCCTTCGAGTCTGGGAGACCTCCTCTTCCTAGGACCCTGACCCCACCCCTTCCCAACTCCACAGGCAGTTTCCATGGTGACAGTAAACAAGCCTCAGCGCAGCCCTGTCCCCCTACCTTCACCTGCGCAAATGAGGTGACCCAGAATGACAACGTAGATGCTCAAATGGACAGATACACTGGAGCCTCAAGAAAGGAAGCCCACGTGGGGGCGAGGCCCTTGGATGGGTGGCCTGGGGTTGTGGGCACAGAGAACTGAGGCTCTGCTGGGAAGGACTGCAGACACCAGGAATGGGCAGCAGCTCCTGGGAGAAGCAGGAATCAGTGTCCAAGGAGAAGTGCAGACGGAGCCTAGATGTACCTGTGGCCCCATAGGGCAGAGCTGAGGAAGGTGCCAGGGGCATCATTCACAGCCGGAGCATCTCAGCCTTAGAGGAGCAGTTCAGAGACTAATCCACTCAGGAGGGCAGCTTTTGTTTTTAAGGACTGAGACGCTGAGAAATGGCTCTGGGCAGAAACATGTCATCGTCGTGTTCTCAAGCCACTCTAACCCCCATCCCCGCCCCCCAAAGCAGTCTCATCAAGTGACTGATTACTAGAAAGTTGAAAACAGTTCACACTGGTCTCTGTAGATCCTCTCTCAAAACCACTGAGTTTTGTACAGACATAGAAAATCATCTTATGGTTACCAAAGGAGAAAGCAGGGAAGAGGGATAAATTAGGAGTTTGGGATTAACAGATACACACTCTATATATGAAATCAACAACAGTGACCTACTGTATAGCACAGAGAACTATATTCAATAGTTGTAATAACCAATAATGGAAAAGAATCTGAAAAAGAATATATATAGTACACCTGAAACTAACACAATATTAGAAATCAACTATACTTCAATTTTAAAAATTGGGGGAAAAAACTCATTGGGTTTTGTAATTGGAAGTGAAGTCCTGGGAGGGGATAGGAGAGATGAGGGTCTAAAGCAAGCCCTGACGAGTGGCTAATTGATTAGCTCAATCTGTCCCCAGCTCTCTGATCCCATTCCTGTGGGAAAAAGTTAAAAGAATTTTTTTCTTGTTGTCCAGCAACACGACCTGCCTGCCGTTGGCTGCTCTGGGTCTCTCTCACCTGGGAGCTTCCTGCAGCTTCTCCACGCAGGTCAGGAACAGGGTGGAGGCAGCCAGGACGGAAGGGACTCCCTGGGTCTAAGCAGACACAGGTACCGGCATACTGATATACCAGTTTACTGATGTCTGCAATTTTCTTTGAAGTCGATAAAAATAAGATGGGTTGATGGATGGGGGATGGATAGATGGATATGTGATAAAGAACCTTAAAATATTAATGATAGAATGTTCGGGGGATACAGGTATCAACTGTAAAATTCTTTCAGCCATCCATTAGATTTCAAAATCTTCATTATTAAACACTGGGGAGGGACTTCCCGGGTGGCACAGTGGCTAAGAATCCGCCTGCCAATGCAGGGGACATGGGTTCGAGCCCTGGTCCAGGAAGATCCCACATGCCGCAGAGCAACTAAGCCCATGCACCACAACTACTGAGCCTACAGTCTAGAGCCCGCGAGCCACAACTACTGAGCCCACGTGCCACAACTACCAAAGACCGCGCAACAAGAGAAGCCACCGCAATGAAAAGCCTGCCTGCTGCAACGAAGAGTAGCCCCAGCTCACCGCAAGTAGAGAAAGCCCGCGCGCAGCAAAGACCCAACGCAGCTAAAAATAAATAAATAAAATAAATAAATTTATTTTTAAAAATAAATAAACACTGGGGAAAACTTTATGAGGTCCTTCCTCCTTTCATGTTTTGTGGAGGTCCCCATGCAACGAGATGTGAAGTTTCAGGGTAGCTGGATCTGGTGGGATGCCAAGACAATGGGGGGAGGAGCCTGTTCAAAGCAAGAAGACTGTAATGAACCATTACCCAGATTATTTGAGAGATTGCCAGAAACCTGTCACCCTCAGTACCTGGACAGATGGAAGGATGCCTCCCACAGCTCAGAGGGGAGCCACAGAGCACAAGGAGTGTGGATCTCACCCCATGGAAGACACACTGCTCCCTGAGTGTCTGGCTGGGGTACGTGTTAATGTCACAGGTGGGACAAGCTTTGTGCTGGCAACTCCCCCGTGGAGAAGTCATTAGAGGGGACTCACGTGTTCGTTTGTCTGCTCTGATGGAGAAGAAAACAGCACCAAAGAAGGCTAACTGCTCAGCACGCTGTTCTTTTTCTCCTCCTGCAGACCCAGAACCCGATGACGGTGCTCGCTCGGGCTCTGGTTTGTTGCAAGGTTCTACCTACATCTTCCTCTCTGGCTGGTGCCCCATTCAGTGAGCACCTGTCGTGATTCAGCCTCCTACAGGTTCATCCAGCGCCTGCCCACCTGACCTCTCCCATCTCCTCTGGGTTGGAAAGAGGTCTGCAGCTTTTTCAACACTGAAAACTACCTGCTCTGAGAAATACCTGGCATCCTTCCCTTCTGAGGTTCTCTTTTGCCCTCTGGTGTTCTGTAAACAGATTTTACTGCCCACGGCACCTTCCCACACTCGCTTCTCTTTCTCTTGTCAGCCTGAGTTGCTGAAGCTTTCGAAGATTTCCCATCACGCGAGAATCACTGAACTCACGGTGTTCACTCTGGTGGTGGCTTACTGTTGCCACAACTCCACAAGCACAGAAATATGGGTATTTCTTTCCGAAGCCAACGAGGCTCAGCTCCGAGTTTCTCTGCTTTTTTTCTTCAGCTTCCTCAAGGGGAGAGAAGGTAGCCATGGGTGAGAAATGGGAGACCAGAGTCTATGCCTGAGACTCAGAAGAAGAGCTGCGGGTCTGAGTGGTCACCTCGGTAGAGTCATCTTAAAAGGGCTGCTGGAAGGAAGCGGTGGGAGCGAGGGAGCCTCCTCTGGGCTCCAAGACTCTGTCTGTGGCCCTGGCAACCAGGCTTTTATGCCCACCCCACGTCCGCCCGGCCAATCCCCACTGAAGCTCGGGGCGCGTCGCAATGGGGCGTGGTGTCCCCACCCCCACCTGACTCCCTTGGGGAAGTCATCCCGGAGCAGTGCCTCCAGGACCCCTGCGGCGGAGGGTCCTTCCCCTCCTTCATCCTACCTATTCTCTGCCCAGGAGAGTCAGGATATGTCCCAGAGTTTATTGGTGAATTTATTGGAGCTCAGAGACGGTGGCTTGTTCCAGGATCACACCCTTAGCTGGAAGCGGACAGCGCATCGAACCCAGGATCCCCCAGCACCAGGGGGCAGGCGGCAGCAGGGGTCGTCCAAACCCAGCAGGAAGGCTGCTTAGGTTCTGGTAGTCGTTGGGCGGGACCCCCGGACGCCCCGCCCCCTGAAAGCCCCGCACCGCGCGCGTGGTATCTCCGGTGACGGTAAACAAGCCTCAACAAGACCCTTCTTAGTTTCTTAACTTGTTCATTAGGCTTTGTTTTCATAAGTGTATATTTCTCCCTGTTTGTCATTCGCCGGCCTTCATTACACAACTTTTTTCTTTTTTCTGGTTTGTTGGTGTTTCTGTACCTTGTATTTGACTTCTATTTTGGCAACAGGCAATACAGTTATTTAGTTAAGCTTGGAGTGGTGTTTGGTAACGAAAAATAGAAGGCGACAGAAGTTTCAGCTGGGTGTGCTGTGTCAAGAATAAAGATTGATGGGGAGAACATTTCCTTGAAAAATGCCCTTTAATGTTTATTGCCCATGATGTTGGGGATGATCTGATTTAGGAATAACTGCTAAGAAGGAGATCTAAGACAGCAGGAAATGAAGCATGAAAACTCAGGGATTGACTCTTACTCCCTGAGATAGTACGGAATGTTGTGGGGTTTGCTCTTGAAAATTACTAACGTTAGCGACCACTGCAATCATACAGCCCCCGTGGAGTGAATAATTAATAAATTCATGAGAATTGAAAGCCAGGTTTTACCCTGGACCTCTGAACCCTCTCTTCGTTCCCAAAGGGCTCTCCATCAAGAAATCTGCGTGGGTAGGCAAGAGGTCGAGTCAATTTAAAAGTGTTAACAAAAATGTTTACCTTTTTATTTCTGCAAGCCCCTCCTCAAAGCCAATCCATCTAAGACACACCCAGCTTCTTCCCCTCCCAGATGTAAAGGCAGTGCCGTATTTCTTAATTCAGAGGTGCCACTTGCAGTGTTCCTTCATGTTTGTTCCCTTCTTAGTGGTGATGAGGCAAATGAAATCATTTGATCATAAGATGTCATAAGGTGTGTGATATTATGTTGAGCATCCCAATGGGAAACAGCTGGGAGAGTGAGTGCCTCATTTAACATGAAGACTTATTATAAAAATCCGCATGTACGGTACAGCAGTGTACTAGTGGTCTTCAGGGCCCTTAATTCAGAATTTGATGGGGTCAAAAACATTCCCTACTAGGCCTTGGTCCTTACCTTTCCACCCCAGTGTTTGAACTATGAACTCTGAGATACCAGAATAATCTGTTTAGCATACACTGCCCCCCCCAAGTAAAATGTCTGCCTCCACATCAATGACTCCCAAATTGGTTCCGCTTAGAAATGTTTTCTGTGTTAGGAAAAGTCAGGGACTGGATTGGCCCCAGACTGGCAGACTTTTCTCAGAAACTCTGCAGTGTTAAACCTACAGCTGAGGGACGGGGTAGTTGAAGAAAGTCCTTTGATGGAGAGAAGCCTGAGGTTATATCAGAGCTTCCAGCTTTCAGAATTTCTGCATTTGAATCAAGTGATTAAAGTCAACTAGTGGATTTGGGAACACAGGCTAAATGAGGTCAAGCGACACTAAGCCAGAGACAGCCCCTAGGCCACCGTAAAACACCCACAGAAAACTATCAGAACAGGGATATTCTAGGAACCCACACTAAACCGCCTTGACAACCTTCCATCCTGGCTCAAAGCTTCCTACAGAATATCACATACAACTTGCTAATCCCACGACATCCATTGAATGGCTACAGCTGCACCTACCTCCACATGTGGGTTCCTTTTACTGGGTGGGCGTGGGTAGATGTGGACATCAGCCTCCAGCTCCATCTCATCGCTGGGAGGGGGATGAGAGGGGCTCATTCACTCCTACTAAGTGGTAAAGCACAGGGGCCTGCCTCCACCCTGAATGTGCTTATAAAGACCCATTAAAAATCATTTTTAAAAAAAGACCTGTCAAAAGCTGAAAACTTTTCTGGACTGAAATTCAGTTGGCATTTCAGGCACATTGGTCCTAGTTGTTATTGGGGAATGAGATTTATGCCTTCTCATCCACTGGTACTAATAGGTCTTTGCACTTGAGCTGATTGTCTCTGAGGAAAGTTCAAGGATTCACTGGAAGCTGATAACCACAGTCCTAAATTTTCCGAGTTGCTAACACCAGGCGGAGTCTTTGATTCCACAGTTGTTTGCTGACTGCAAAGTTCACTTCATTTTGAAAAACTGGGAATGCTGTCCTGGGATTATTGATAGATGGGGCTGTACTGTGGGCCAGGAGAGCTGGACTCCAGTTGTCCATTCAGCCATCACCCATGAACTTGGACTTTACGTCTCTGGATTGAAGTTTTCTATTCCTACTGGGTGAATGATGCAAGGGTTGGTGAATTGTGCCTCATGATGACAGGGAGAGTTATGGTCCAGGATCACAAAAGTGGTGACCAGCTAATCATCCCCCTGGTAACTTTTCCAAGCCCTGCTTAAAACCCTACAGTCAGAAGGATCATGAGGCTGGGAGTTCACCATCCATCGTTATTCAGTCTGAAAATCAAGGTCAAGCAAACTGGTCCCTTTCTGCTTCAGGGGAAGTTTCCATCCTCCCTGAGAGGTCTTGGGAACCTGCGGTGCCCCTTGACAGGTGTCCCTCCACATCCGAACTCCACACCTGGCACTCTGTCCCCAGCGGGTGGGCAGAAGGGAAAGTCCCTCCAGCCTCGCCTGCTCTTAACTGAGTCAGTAAACAAAGGACAGCCATAGGGGACACCTCACGACTCTTCACCTGGCTAGGCCAGAGTCAAGCTCAATTCGGTCATCTTTCTCTCTGATTCTGCCCTATGCATTGGCTGTGGTTTGGCCGCACACCGTGGTTTCCCCTGCACTGCAGCTGAGAAGCCACCTGGGCGGCGCTGGTGTCTAGAGGCCCCGCCCGGTGACTCCCCTGCCCACTCCGGTCTCTCTCGGGCAACCACGGGCAGCATATTAGACCGAGGGTCTCGCACCATCCATTTGCAGAACTCCTTACTCACCCACCCCCTTAGCGATTTGACTTCTAGGGTCACTGTGATGGGTGTACACAAACACGGTTTCTGGAGACTGAAGTCATCGGCATCTCGTGCATTCACCCTGCCTGGGGTTCACTCCCCAGCACAGTTCTGGCTTGGTCAAAGTGGCCCCCACCTCACTCGCATCCTCCGGGCTTTTTACCCATTTGAAGTCTGAGACTTAGTTGAGATCCTTTGGGCCCCGAGACCTCTAATCATTCGCTTTATCGGAGTCACCCGCGTATTTCCTGCTAGAGAGACAGCTGCTAGACGGTTCTATCACTCCCTAGGCCCTGCATCAAGGCATGACCGCCGATTTGCACTTCAGGGGCGCTCGTGACCTCCACGGAGTTGATTGATCACCTTTCTGGTCCTAACACCAGGCGCTTCTCCACCTCCAGGGCGTGGTGAGCGATGCTGCAGCGGCGCGCCCTGGACAGCCTGGATTCGGGCGGGGAGGCCGGGATCCCACCTCCGCCCGCCAGCGCTCTGCCCTTCACCTTGGCGGCCCCTGCGCGGCTTTTGTGCACCTGTCAACGTTTCAAGCCCAGCCAGGTGTGGAGGACACATTGCCACCAAACCTACTCCCTACTCTCAACACCGGCCACTCGGGCCCACAGGGGACAGTCTCCTCCCCGCCCCGCCAGGCGCCCCGGGATGGGGATAGGAAAGAGGGCAGCGGGAGGGACACCCCCCCCGACTTCCGGCGCCGGCGGCTGGGATGAGAGCCGGAGTGGATACTTGGGTACTGAAAATCAATAAATGAATGTTTCTCTAATAAAATTATTTTCCCTAAAACCCCAACATCTATAACCAACCTCCTCTATGTTCTTCTAGCTTCTATTCCTCCTTTCACCTGATACTCTTGCCTAATAATTCATTGAGAAATAGATCTCATTAGGCGAGAGAGGAATCGTCCTCCCGTCACCCGATAAAATAATATGCATAGGTTTCCTTCTTTGCTGCATTATAGAAGGACATCTGTCCCCTTCTCTCGCTAGAAAAGCCGAACCCGAAATAAAAGATTTAGATTGCATCCAGTCCCACTGTGAAAGGGATTTGCTCTGTTAGTTACATCTTTCTTTCCGGCCTCTTCAAATTCTACCTTTTCAATTAAGCCTCTCTTCAGCATGCTAACATAGGCTTTTCTATCTTAAACGTTCTATTTTGCCACATTGCCCTCTTCAAGACTCCTATTTCTCTGGGTTACTTTGGAGTTAAACTTCTAATTTTTTTAAATCGAAGTATAGTTGATTTACAATGTTTCAGGTGTGCAGCAAGTGATTCAGTTATACAAACATACATCTATTCTTTTTCAGATTCTTTTCCGTTATAGGGTATTACAAGATATTGAATATGGTTTCCTGTGCTATACAGCAGTTCCTTGTTGTTTATCTGTTTTATGTATAGTAGTCTGTATCTGTTAATCCCAAACTCCAAATGGAGCTAAATTTCAAAAAGTGCTAGTCAACATACACTCAGAATTCTCACCTAACAGTCACTTTTTATTCCACTACACTTTTACTTCTCCCACGAAATCACTCCAAAACATTGGTCTTGCCATGGTCACCATTGACGTCCAGAGTGAAAATCCACTGGACAGTCTAGTTACCATCTTACTGGACGTTCTAGCAGCTGTCCAAGTAAATGCTCCTCTTGGCTCCTTAGAATATGCCTGGCTGAGCTCCTTTTATTCCCACTTCTCTCTTTTTTTTAAAGTAATTTTATTAAAAAATATATATATATATTTTTTGGCTGCATCGGGTCTTTGTTGCTGTGCACAGGCTTTCTCTAGTTGCGGCGAGCGGGGGCTACTCTTTGTTGTGGTGCGCGGGCTTCTCATTGTGGTGGTACCTCTTGTTGCGGAGCACGGGCTGTAGGCGCGTGGGCTTCAGTAGTTGTGGCTCGCGGGCTCTAGAGAGCAGGCTCAGTAGTTGTGGCTCACGGGCTCTAGAGCACAGGCTCAGTAGTTGTGGCACATGAGCTTAGTTCCTCCACAGCATATGGGATCTTCGTGGACCAGGACTTGAGCCCGTGTCCCCTGCATTGGTAGGTGGATTCTTAACCACTGCACCACCAGGGAAGTCCCTCCTCTCTCTCTTAATGTTCCTTCCCAGAAATTTTCACCAGCAAATATTCCCCTACCTGAATTTTAAAGTTTGAAGTGTGTCATAGTTCAATCCTGGGTCCTTTCTTTACATTGAGTCACCTCATCTTTTTCTAAGGCTTTGCATATCAACTCTGGTAATAAGCCTCAAATTTCTACCTCCTGCCAGAATTAGGTATACAACTGCCTAGTTGACTTTCTGACTTGGATGCCTCCTAGACATCGCATATTAAAAAATAATCCAAGGGCTTCCCTGGTGACGCAATGGTTGAGAGTCCGCCTGCCGATGCGGGGGACGCGGGTTCGTGCCCCGGTCCGGGAGGATCCCGCGTGCCGCGGAGCGGCTGGGCCCGTGGGCCATGGCCGCTGGGCCTGTGCGTCTGGAGCCACCTCTCCGCGGTGAGAGGCCCGCGTACGGCAAAAAAAAAAAAAAAAAATCCAACATTAAAATCTTGTTCTTTCCCCTCATTCTATCTTTATTCTAAGATTTCCCATCATTTTAAATAAATTGTACCACTGTTCACCTAGTTACTCTATTCCAAACTCCAGAGGCATTTCCTCACCATTTATCTCCTTGCATCATGAACAATCCAATATAAGTCTTGTGCATTGTTCCTCCAAAATAAAACTCCAAACAGTGCATTTCTTTAAGTTTTACTACTACCCTAGTAGTTTTAACCTTCTTTCTCCCCTGGACTATCCCATTAACCAGTTGGGGTAGGCAAGGATTAGGCTATGTACCTGGAGGTTTCGGCTTCAGCGAAATTTGGGGGCAGGGTGGACGTTTTATTTTATTTTTATTTCTGGCCGCGCCGTGAGGCTTTACGGGATCTTAGTTCCCCGACCAGGGATCGAACCCGGGCCCCCTGCAGTAGAAGCCCGGAGTCTCAACCACTGAACCGCCAGGGAATTCCCTGTTCTGTTATCTTTAAATCGATCCTCATTAAAAAGAAAAAATACATATATGTATAATATATATTACCTCTCTATATATCTTAGTAGGAGATATATCTAGAGATCCTTTACAACCACTAACTCTATATCTCTAATATAAAGGGACACCAGTACCACTTGCTATAATTTGAAAATAAAATACATTCTTGAAACAACAAGTATTTTTCTTCGTGTTGCAACTTTAACTGGGTCCGTCCAACCTCTGAGAAATACCGAGGAGTCTGACGGCCTGTTCTTCAGCCACTGCAGCAAATTCACTGCGGGGCATACAGTGCAAGCCTTGCCGTGGGTGTTCTTTTATAAATGACATGGGCCCTTCTAAACGTCTTCGAGGAGGCCTGGATATGGCGGGGGGGTGGAGAGGGGAGAGTGATGCCCTTCTGGAGCCCAGTATAGAACCAGAGGTCCTCGAGTCTTCAGTGTAAAGCATCCTCAACCAGGCTAGTCTGACTGCCTAAGGATGTGACACACAAACGAGGGAATATCTAAACTATTCTTTGTTCCCAACTCAAAGTCATCATTCTGTTCTGAAAACTCGGAAATGGAAGGTTCCGGGTTACGCCAGCAAGGAAATGGAGAGATCAGCCTTCTACTTCATCCAGGAGGCCTTTGTGATGCCCAGGTCGGGGACTCTGGCTGTCACACGACTCCCTGTGTCCAGAACCTCCCGGATGCCGGCTCCTCCCCACTCCACTCTGCCCAGCGAACAAAGCGCGAAATCTGTTATCCCTGGGCACCTCGACAGCGCAACCACAAAGCATTGATCTCCCCTCCCCCACCCCTCTGTTCTTTAACCTGAAAGATCACGTGGGGCGGCAAGATGTACAGAGCCGGGTGCCTGCAGGCGCTCAGCACTGCTTATTGTAGTGGTTTTTGTTTTGTTTTGTGTCTGATGAGATTTCTACAATGAATATGTTACTTTAAATTTTTTTTGTTTTTTTTAAACTTTTATGGAAATACAGTTGTTTTACAATGTGTTAGTTTCAGGTGTACAGCAAAGTGATTCAGTTATATATATATATATACACAAATATATAAATACATATATTCTTTTTTAGATTCTTTTCCATTATAGGTTATGACAAGATATTGAGTATAGCTTCCTGTGCTATACAGTAGGTGCTTGTTTATTTTATGTATAGTAGTGTGGATATGTTAATCTCACACTCCTAATTTATCCCTCTCCCCTGAATATGTTATTTAAAAAAAAAAAAAAAAACCTTCTAAGCGCCCTTTTGGTAAAGGGAAATAGTGTTCCTCCGCAGGTGTGACCCACGTGCAAATCCTCCCCGCGCTCCACATGCAGAAGCCCTGGGACAAGAGAACCCGGAGAGCTGATCACCTCACCCTGCCTCCCCGGTGAGCTGAGCTTCTTATTTTCCAGTCTCTTCCCAAACATCGTTCCTTTAAACCTCCGTAGGGGAAGTGGGGTTCCCGAATTACCAGGGCGAGTATCCCCTGAGCCCTCAGCTTCCCGCTTGCTTCATTTACATTTACGTCTCGCTTTGAATAGCCTCGTTATAAAAGGGACAAAGAACTCACAGTCAATCCCAAGCCGTAGTGAGTGCAGTAAAAGAAAAAAATACTGGACGCTGCACCTGACAACCGCTGAAATTGTCCCTCTAAGGCATAAAAAATAGGGCTAATCCCAAGACCTCGTGGCGCAACGGTAGCGCGTCTGACTCCAGATCAGAAGGTTGCGTGTTCAAATCACGTCGGGGTCAAGGTTGTGTCTTTTACTCTTGCCCCAAGGGATAGATTCAGTAGTGAACAAAAATAAACAAGCGTCTGTCTGCGGGCTCCCAGGCGTGGATTTTCTCCTTTTCTTTAGTCCAGAGAAACTTCTTGTGAACAACTCAGCAATGGACAGGCACTTAACAGAAAGATAAGGATGATCTGAAAGGGAAGAAAAACCCAGGTGAGCCGAAATTTAGGTCGTTCCATCCTTTTCCTTATCAGGACTAAGCTTCAGGTAGGACATCAGACGACTTCAGATAGGACATTAAAACGGCATGAGGAGACTTTGTTAACGAATTCACTCTGATGTGGACGTAGTTTTATTGGGTCCCCAGAAGGGTATGGCACAGTCTCTCTGGGTTGATATTTGAGTCATCTAGATGAAGTCAGTTTCCCTGTCCCCCCTCCCCACCTCAACTGCCACCACCAGACTTCATGATTTGAGCTTCCTCTGTTAAAAGCCCCTGAGCTTTGTGGTTAAAGAAGTTGATTCTAAGTTTATTATGTTGATGACCGAGCTCCTGAATTCTATGGGAGTGGAAAGCTACCCTGGCATTTACCACGTTGTCACTTAGGATTCATTTAAATGCATCTCTCCCAGAGGGATATGAAACAATCGAGTTCCAGATACAAACCAGTGGTCACGACCTCAAAAAGGAAAATCCAGGCTGGCAGAAATGGGGACAATTGCAGACTTATCAGGATTAAGCTTTCACTTAATTAATTAAGCCAACCTCAACCCCCTTCCATTTAAAAGTCTGTCCTTTGCTGAGTTCAATAAATAAATAGATAGGTAAATAATTCTCTTTTAGGGAGTTCCCTGGAGGTCCAGTGGTGAGGACTCCGCACTCTCACTGCGGAGGGCCTGGGTTCAATCCCTGGTCGGGGAACTAAAATCCCACAAGAAGCGAGGCAAAAAAAAAAAAAAAGCCTCCTTTTTAAAAGGTTGATGATTGGTGAAATCTCAGAATTGAGGGGTAATATCTACTTGGATACCAAAGTGATTTGAACCCTCAACCTTCTGATCTAGAGACACATGCGCTACCTTTGTGCCACGAAGCCACAAATGCTGGTCCGTTTTGGATATTTATCACATGCTAACTTCCTCACTTCTCCCTTGCAGAATTCAATGTTTGCTCTCCATGCGTCCAGAGGGTTTGGGGTTCTCTCTGCACTTCTTGTCTTTACATCATGGGCGTGTAGAAAGCAAGGTGGAAAGGTGGAAAAAGTAAAGGTAGACAGGGTTAGGGGAAGGGGCTCGGAGAACACTTGCCTTCGCCTGTTTAAGCAGCTCGCGGTCCCTGGCGATTTTAAGGCTCTGGCCATCCTCCAAACTGCGCTGGTGGTCCAGCCCCTTCTCCGAGACCGAGGTTCCTGCAGCCACTAAGCCAGAGGAACGTGAGGTGGGACCGCGAGAGTTCCCTTTGTCACAGGAGCTCCCTAAGGATCAGTAGGCGCCAGGGGGAAGTTCTACCTACCCAGGGAAAGCGGGAGGGAAGCGCATGGAAGGCAACGCTGAGGTCAATCGTTTTCACTTGGGGTGAGCGCGCTTTGGGGAACGTCCTGGATCCATAGCTGGAGCCGGTCCTACTGCGAGGACACAAAAGTGGCCTGGGGACAAGACCTGTGCTCTCTCCTCCTTCACATTCCTGGATGTGACCTGCAGGACTGACTCTCCCCATGTCATCTGTCTGGAGACGGTCGTGCTTGACCCTCCCTCCCTCCCTTCCGTACGTCCAAATGTCTGAAACTTACTGACCTGCAGCAATGGCCGTGCGGGTCTTCTGTAAACAGAAACAGGGGCTCTGCTCGGGGAATCCGCTGTCTGTGCGGGATGCTTCTCCTCTGAAGGTTTTCTCCTCTTTAGAGTGACCCTAAGAGCGGTCATAATAATTTATTTCCCAAACATTTGCATAATCATGACAGGATAACACACACATGATGTTCTAGGATGTCCAAGCACCCTTCCAGGAGCTGGGGACGGGTCAGGGGATAAAACAGATCAGGCTTTCAGGGAGGCCCCAGTCTCATAATTTATCTGAAGAGATTCTGACACGTGACCAGCAAAACACAAAGCAGAGACTGAAGAGACGATGTGGGGACCCTCTTCCTCCAGCCCTTCACACAAGAATGTACTTGAGTCACGCCTATGAGGAAGAGTGTTTTATTTTGCCCTATTTTGAAAAGAAGGCAATTACTATTTTTTTCTTTTAAACAGTAAAATATGCTCTTTAATAGAAAATTTGTCGATACAGGACATGGTGATGAGAAAACTTAAAATGACCCAAATTCAAACATCTCAGAGAAAACCAAGACTCTTGTCATAATGTGTAACTTCACTGGGATTTTTCTGTCTATATGTCCTTACACATCATTCTCTTGTAAAAATCTTCATGTAAAACAATTTCCCCTGTGATACTACACTAACAGATATTACCTATAAATTTAATGTGCCTTTTAAAACATCTCTATTGAGATATAATTCACATACAATATAATTCACCTTTTTAAAGTGTACAATTAAGAGCTTTGGGTATATTCACGGACTTGTATGGTCATCACCACAATCCATTTTAGAACATTTTTATAACCACCAAGAGCAACCCTTTACCCATTAGCAGTCACTACCCATTTCCTCACACCCACTGTCCTGTCCAGCCCTATGCAATCATTCATGTATCTACTTTCTGTCTCCATAGATATGTCTATTCTGGATGTTTCTATAAATGAAGTTACACAATATGTGACCTTCTGGGTCTGGTTTCTCTTACTTAGATGTTTTCACTTAATGTTTTCAAGGTTCACCCATGTTGTAGCCTGTGTCACTACTTCATTCCTTCTCATTGCTTAATAATATTCCATTGTATGGATGGACCTCATTTTATTTATTTAATTTTATTTATTTATTTTTTGGACCTGATTTTATATACATATATTCATCAGTTGATGGACATTTGGGTTGTTTCCAGTTTTTGGCTACTGTGAATAATGCTGCTATGGACATTCACATACTATAAGATGTTATGTGGGTATATTTTTTATTTCTCTGGGAAAAATACCTAGGAGTGGATACTGCATATTATTAATGGTTACACTGTATTTCATCCAACTGGTATAAAAATTTTCTTTGCCAATTTACCATGCCATTAAAATTTACTTAAGTGTTAAAGAGATTTTATATATATATATATATATATATATATATATATAACTGAATCATTTTGCTGTACACCTGAAACTAACACAACATTGTAAATTAACTATACTTCAACTTTTAAAAGATCACAATTAAAAAAAAAAGGAATAATGGCATTTAACAAGCAGAGCCAAGTCCCCTGAGTCTGCCCACCATCAACATTGAGATCCAGGCCTTAACACAGAGAAGCACCGAACAACAGAACAAGAAGAGGTCCTAGAGATGATTTATTTCAGAATTTTTCATTTTACAGTTCACAAAGTCAGTAGTAAACAACCTGGAGTATTCCATGGATTCTAAGACACCATGGAATTATAAGATGCACCATTATTTTTTGTGCCACTAATAAAGAAAAAACACTGCCAACTAAATTATGACAAAATATTTTATTATCACTCTGACCTTTTATTTCATGTTATTAATAGATCCCTTTTAGACTTACTTAGACATAGTTTTAATCAAACATTTAAAATGATATGACTCTTGTACTCACATAAAGAGGAAAATAAAATGCTTAAGGCCTTGCTAAACTCTTCACACTCTGAATCCTATTCTGAATCATTTTTCCACTCAGTGTTGTCTGTGCCCATGTTTTTTTCACCCAGTATCACTTTCCTTGTCACCAAGAATATTGTAATAAAGCAATTCTTAAGTATGTTCCACTATTGTCTCTGGGATTTTCTTCCAAGCTGTTGACACCCATTCTGGTGTGTCTGTGTACATTAAATAATAGAAGAAAAATGTATGATTATAAATTGTGGCAATTCTGTGGAGAGAAAGAACAGAGTTCTGCAAGAGAATTAATTTGAATTAAAGGGAAGGAAGGGGAAGGGAAGGCTTCTCTGAAGAAGTGACATTTGAACTGAAATCTGAAGGGTAACTAGAGGAAGATGTTCTAAACAGAATGTGCAGACTAAGGGAGAGCAAAAGTTTGGGATGTGAGATACTAAAAAGCCCATGTGATCTGAGTATAGAGAAAGGTAGGAAGGTAGCCACAGATAATTCAGGATTGGCAGAGCCAGATTATGCAGGGTTTTGTAAACTGTGTTAAGGGGTTTACACCTTACTCCAGGGCAGAGGGAGCCACTGAAGCGTTCTAGGAAGAGTGACATAAACAGATTTAATTTTTAAATCTTCATCTAGGCTGCTTTGAATAGCACAGATTGAAGAAAAGGGAGATGAGATGTGGAGACTGTTCAGGTGACTATGGTAATTTGGACTAGAACGGCAATTGAAATACAATGGGTTTAGGCTCCCCTGGTGGTGCAGTGGTTACGAATCCGCCTGCCAATGCAGGGGACACGGGTTCCAGCCCTGGTCCGGTAAGATCCCACATGCCACAGAGCAACTAAGCCCGTGCGCCACAACTACTGAAGCCCGCGCCTAGAGCCCGTGCTCTGCAACAAGAGAAGCCACCCAATGAGAAGCCCGGGCACCGCAAGGAAGAGTAGCTCCCGCTTGCTGCTTAGCCCGCGCGCAGCAACAAAGACCCAACGCAGCCAAAAATAAAAATAAATTTATTTTTTTTAAAAAAAGAAAGCAATGAGACGGGTTTCCCTGGATTTCTGTGAAGAACTAGAAGCTAAAGCCCCGACTGTTTCTGACACTGTGGGAAGAAGTATCTTTTATCTTGGTTGATCTTTGGCTCCAGGGAGTGGCCCTCCCAGTATAGTACTAACGTTCCTAGGTCCGCACAATCCTCCACTTCAGAGCCAACCCCCCTACTTGTTTCTTTCTCACATCTAACTTTCCTTGTGAACTCATTCCTAACCATGCTTCTTCTTTTATATCTCTCCTATTAGGACAACGGCTGCTCACCCGTGACGATGCTTTCTAAATCAGCCAAAATGCTTTCAACAAAATCAGCACTAGCGCTCGGTGTCCAGATTTGAGGCTTTATTATAAGAAAGAATGAGAAATACTAGGAAAAAGACTATGTGTCACAGGTCCCCATCGCCCACTCCCAACGAATAATCAGACACTCAAATCACTCTGAGCTTTTAAACAACAGCTTCTCAGTTTATTCAGAAAAGAGACCTATCAGGTGGGGAATGATCTCCATTTCGAGGCCGACAGGAAAGGCCCGCAGTTCCCTCCCCTTGTTCTGCAGGCGCTCCTAGGACAGGCACCGGTGTCCCCGAGTCCTCTGGGAAGTGGAGTCCTTCCGCCGGGACCCCCGACCCGGCGCGGTGGCCTCCAAGTGCGCAGATGCGACTCCAGACGGAGCCTCGGGCTCGAGCCTTTTGTCTCCCCGCAGCTCCGTGGGTCCGGAAGGCGACTGTGTCCGCCCCTCTCGCCCCTCCCAGAACGCAGCCCGGCCGGAAGTCTAGCCCTGGGGCGGGAGCCGGGTCCGCAGCGCGTCCGGGGGTAAGAGAAGACCGGGTTAGAGGCGCGGACCTCCGCGACCCGCCCGTTGGCCGCGCGGCTCTAATGCCTCCCACCACAGCGCGGGCCGGGCTCTCAGGTCCAGGCCTCCGCAAGGTCGGGGCTGGTCCCTGCCTGCGTCCCCGTCCCAACCGCGGGAGCTCCGCGAACTCCTTTGGGGTATTTCCGGCTGGGTAGCTAGTCGGCTTCGGGAGCCTTGTTCTGAGTGAAGGGGAGTCCCGGAAGCGAGGTTGCCGCTAAGCGCTCTGGGAAATGGAGTCCGGGAGCCTGAAGGGGGCGTGGCACACCGAGGGATTCTGGGAGGGGGAGTGCGGAGGCCCGAGGGCTCGGCTTCTGAGGAGAGCGCGAGTACCTCTCGTTGGTATTAGCTTTAGATCTTGTCGCTCCACCTAGATTCTTAAAGTTCTGAACTTTGGGGACAGAAAGAAAAGAATGGGGTCCGTATCTTACTCATTCCCCTTCTGTGCTTTGCTCTATCAGAGTTTTTGGGCCTGCCTGTATTTGGGGTTCGACTCAACGTGGAAGGGAATCCCGGCCTGTGTATTTTTAGGGTCTTAATACGTAAGGAAGGGCCCCATCTATCAATTGCCTGGCGTTTATGAATAGGAAGAGATAAGGCAACTGTGGGAGCCCTGCTTGCAGTTACTGCTACATTATTCACAGGCCAGCTAACGGCCACTTCTGTGCTTGAGGGTCTCATGAAAGTTTGTGCACCGTCCGGAACCAGGTGTGTGACTGAAGCTCACAGTTCACTGCCCCGGTGCTCTCCTGTTTTTGCTTCGGTGTGGAATCCAGTGACTGACCTTAGTACTCCAGAGGAGGGTCTTCCAGCTGTGAAGGTTGATTTAGGCTAAATTATAAGGGTTCTAAGCAAAATAATAAGCCTCCTAGGAGTAGAGGTAGAGGGAGATGCCCCAGGGAGTAGGAATCAATTCCAGAGAGGGGAAGGCCTACCCCAAAATCTCTCTCCAGAGCTTTCGGGTAGAGCTGAATGATATACAAAGAAGCAGACTATATATTGCTGGAAAGTCCATGTTTATCTCATCTAAAACAGTGAATAAGGAGGGAGTCATAGCAATAACAGGCCAACAAAGAGAAGCTGATCATGGATTATCTGACCATTGAAGTTGAAGAAAAAGGTAAGAATTACAGAAATAAACATAGAGTTGAAGGTGGGGACAAGTGGAGGAAATACCCTTGATGAGAATGAAAAGGTTAGTTGCCTCTGCATGAAAGAAAAGGGAAGCAGACACATGTCAGGAGAAGGCCCCAAAGTAGAGAAACTCAGTAAGGTACCATGTTTGGAAATCCATGAGTAGCCTCCTTGTATAGCATCCCCCTGTCTCATCTTCCTCTTTCCACATTTCTGTTCTCATCCACATTCCCTTCCCTCTGAATCCGTGGAAGGGAGAATATTCCATAGTGCTTGCTTTTGTGACAAAGAACAGGTCATACTCTTCCACCTCCATTAGATTGTTCCAAAAGGTTGAGATATTATGGGTCCATGAGTTTAACTTTTTGGTCAAAGCACTTTCATGTTATTGTCTTTATCTGAGCTTTTTGAGTTAATTGGAGTAGGCCTTATGTACATAATTCATCTGTCTTGTGATAGCTTTTGTCCTAGTGAATTTGGAAGTGGGAAGGTATAGTTTATCTCCTTCATGGTTTTTTTGCTACTCCTTCCAGCTATGACTACTGAAGATGCTTCTCTGCCCCAAAAACAGAGCACAGAAGAAGTGGAGCCTACCGTAGAGCCCCTTCCTGTTGAGTTCCAGGCAAGTTTGAGTTTAATCTCCCTCCCGTGAAATCTCAGCTTGGTGTTCATAGTGTGTCCTCATTTCTTTCTTTCATCTTGCTTCAGAGGTTCATGGAAATCCCATCTGGAGGACTGAATGAAAGTGAATTTTCCTTGGAAACTCAAAGCTCTGGGAAGAACTCCAGTTGGAACTTTAAATTTGGGAGTAATCTGTGTGAATGGTATTTTAAACTATGAAACTGTGATCACTAAGGGAATAAGTATAGATGGAAAAGAGGTGAGATCTTATTACTGAGGCCTATAGCTTCCAACACTTCCAGGTCGGGGGAAGTGGAGCCAGCAAAGGAGACTGAGATGATGTGGCCAGTGAGGCAAGGGGAAGCCAAAAGTCTGGCATCCTGGTAACCAGTTGAAGAAAGAGTTTCAAGGAGCAGGGGGTAATCAGCTGTGTTAAATGCTGCTGCTAAGTCAAGTAAGATGAAGCCTGAGAATTGACAATTGGATTTTAAAATAGGAAGTTCATTGGTGACTGCCAAGAACAATTTCAGGGAGTGGTAGGAGAGAAAGCCTGATTGGAATGGTTTCAGAAGAAAATAGGAAGAGAAAAATTGGAGCCAGGGACTACAGACAGCAATTTTGGAGAGTTTTACTCTAAAGGAGAGAAGTATGGTGATAGCTGGAGGGAATAGTAAGACCAGTAGGTTGGTTTTTTTTTTAAAGATGGGAGAATCAGCAGATTGTTTATAGGAATGTAAGAGCAGATGAAAGAGTAGATGCCTAAGGGCTGTCTCTGGGGAACTCCAATATTTAGAGACACTTTTCAAACATTACTTCATTGATTTTAAATTAATAATCCTGTGAGTTACAGGTGATAATCTATTCTATTGACTGACTTTCCCAGAAAGCATTCTCCAATTAATTTTGGTCAACAAAGAACAGTTGCGTGACTGTCAATAGAACAAGAGTATGAATCTTAGAACAGTTGATCATTTTCAATTTCAAGTCAATAAATCCACTCATTCAGAGCAACTTTAATTACTAAAGGAGAACTAGAAATCATGACCCTAAGTACAGAGAAAGAAGAAGCGTCTATTAGAGTAGCATTACTATCCAGTATATCAAGCTGAATTTCTATAAAATCTCAGAACATTCCAGGAATCAGTATAAATTACATTTCTGAGACTTATCCCATCTATAACATTATTAGTAACTAACATTTGTTTGTCATTCAATGGTTACTATATATTCAATTTATTTAGTAATATATGTAAGAGACAGAAGAGCATAATTAAGAGTATAGCTTTGGGCTTCCCTGGTGGCGCAGTGGTTGAGAGTCCGCCTGCCGATGCAGGGGACACAGGTTCGTGCCCCGGTCCGGGAGGATCCCACATGCCGTGGAGCGGCTGGGCCCGTGAGCCATGGCCGCTGGGCCTGCGCGTCCAGAGCCTGTGCTCTGCAACGGGAGAGGCCACAGCAGTGAGAGGCCCGCGTACCGCAAAAAAAAAAAAAAAGGACGAGGGACTTCCCTGGTGGTCTAGTGGTTAAGACTTCGCCTTCCAATGCAGGGGGTGTGGGTTCGATCCCTGGTCAGAGAGCTAAGATCCCACATGCCTTGTGGCCAAAATACCAAAACATAAAACAGAAGCAGTATTGTAACAAATTCAATAAAGACTTTAAAAATGGTCCACATCAATGCAGTGGTTAAGAATCCGCCTGCCAGTGCAGAACGTGGGTTCGATCCCTGGTCTGGGAAGATCCCACATGCCTTGGAGCAACTAACCCCGTGCGCCACAACTACTGAGCCTGCGTGCCACAAGTACTGAAGCCCATGCGCCTAGAGCAGAGCCCATGCTCTGCAACAAGAGAAGCCACCGCAATGAGAAGCCTGTGCACCGCAACAAAGAGTAGCCCCCACTCGCTGCAACTAGAGAAAGCCTGTGTGCAGCAGCAAAGACCCAATGCAGCCAAAAATAAATAAATAAAATAAATTTATAAAAATAAATAAACAAATAGAAATGGTCCACGTCAAAAAAAAATCTTAAAAAGAAGGACTAGAGATGATGATTTTAAAAATCAAAAGTAGTTGTCTCCATGTGATATAAGTGATTTTTCTGTCCAATACTTTTTCATAGCTGCCCAATCTCCACCTGTGTTTTCATCCCTCTCTCCACTTCCTCAGTTATTTTAATGTTAACATTTATTCTAATACTGTCTGCTTATCCTCTTCCCTGGTTAGTCTGTTCGGTTGTCCATTTTCTCAGGTGGAGCATCCTCACGTCCGACCTTTTATTGTGCCTCGTATTCATCATTCTCCCATCTCTATTATTCACTGAAACTCTGTCATCTGCCATTGCCATGAGGCTTTCTCTAAGAACATTCAAATAAACATTTTTAATAGGCATCATTTTAATTTTCTTTAACTTCTTGCCACCTCAGCAGTTTTCTTTCTCTCGGCATGGAGAGCACAAACATTTGTGCTTTTTATTTATTTCAGATTCTGAATCTATCCCTGAAATGAAAGTGTCTCTTTCAAAGCAGGAAGTTTGTGAAGAAGTATCATCTGAAAGGGAGCTGATACTAGGAAGACTTACAAAGGATGATTCCTGGAGCTTCAGATTGGTAAAAGCCTGGGAATGTGGAGGCACATTACAAAGACAGCAGGGAAATTGACAAGTCATAATTAAACTCAAGAGAAACACTATGGAGGATTGTAATGAAATCAGGGAAGGTTCAAACACAATTAAACATCAGAAAGTTTACTCAGTGAAAAAGCCTTGGAAGTGCAGTGCGTGTGGCAAGTCCTTCAGTTACTACTCACCAGAGGATTTATCCTACACCAGAGGATTCATACAGGAGAGAAGCTCTATGTATGTTCTGAACGTGGAAAGACCTTCAGCTGGAGCTCGTCACTTATCCAGCATCAGAGAATCCACACTGGAGAGAAAGCCTATGAGTGTCATGAATGTGGAAAAGCTTTCAGTCATCGTTCAGCCCTTATTCAACATCATATCATTCATACCAGAGAAAAGCCCCGTGAGTGCAACGAATGTGGGAAGGCATTCAACCAAAGCACGTACCTTATCCAACATCACAGAATAGATACCGGAGAGAAACCCTGTAAATGCAAGGAGTGTGGGAAAGCTTTCAATGACACCTCATCCCTTATTCAACATCAAAGGGTTCATACTGGAGAAAAACCCTATGGATGTAAGAGTGTGGGAAAGCCTTTAGCGACAGGTCAGGCCTTACTCAACATCAGAGAACTCACACGGGAAAAGCCGTATGAATGTAGCGAATGTGGGAAGGCCTTCAGTTACTGTTCAGCTCTTATTCAACATCAAGGAACCCACACTGGGGAGAAACCTTACAAATGTAATGAATATGGGAAAGCCTTTCGTGACCACTCAGCTCGTGTAGGACATCAGAGAACTCATACTGGAGAGAAACCATGTAAATGTGATGATTGTGACAAAGCCTTCAGCCAGAGTTCTCCTCTTATTCAACACCAGACAATTCATGCAGGAGAAAAACCCTACAAATGTAAGAGATGTGAGAAAACCTTCAGTGTGCATTCAGCCTTTCATCAACATAAAGAAATTCATGATGAATAGAATGCAGCAAATTCGTGAAATAATTATGTATTCTCTCCTGATTGTATAGAACTGCTCTAAATATTACAGGGCATATTACAAAAACATATGAGGCTATGTCACACAAAAATTGACCATCTTCCTTGAAATGTTATTAGGTATGGAGGAGGACAAGAGGTACATGTAAATATCTCAGTTACAAAACCAAATGGCTGAAGCAGTGAAGAGAATTTCTAGGGGAGCACAGAAGGAGAAACTCTAGTTTGGTCAGGGAAACAGTAAGGAACTGAGCATCTAATATCAGTAGAAAAAGTAATGAGAGGAGCAGACTGAACATTGTTTGAGGCTGATGGTTCTATAAATAGTAGTTTTCAGCCTGAAGCCAAAGTGGGGGGGATCAGGATCCCAAAGAGGAAAATTACCAGGAAATAAATAAGAGAGGAACTAAAAAGAGGAATAAAAAGAAATAAGAGGGGGAAAAAAAGAGAGGAAAAAAATCTAAGCCCAGAAAATCTTCCTTTTCTGTGTCCCTGCAGTCTATCTGTTCATTTGCACGTTTGCAAACACTGAAACCAATATTTATTTACCTTGGATGCACATTGAAATCACCCAAGAAGCTTTAAAAACAATACTGGGTTCTAGGGAATTCCCTGGCAGTCCAGGGGTTAGGACTCAGCACTTTCACTGCCATGGGCCCAGGTTCAATCCCTAGTAAGGAAACTACGATCTTGCAAGCCACGCAGTGTGGCCAAAAAAAAAAAAAAAAAAAAAATACTGGGTCCCAGCACCAGAGTTTCTGATTAAATTGGAGTGGGGTGTAGCCTGAGCATTAGGAATTTTAAAACTTCTTGGGGGACTTCGCTGGTGGTCCAGTGGTAAAGAATCCACCTTCCAAAGCAGGGGATGTGGGTTCGGTCCCTGGTTGGGGAACTAAGATCCCACATGCTGTGGGGCAACCGGGCCCACGCACCACAACTACTGATCTTGCACGCCTCAATGAGAGAGCCTGCATGCCACAAACTACAGAGCCCACATGCCCTGGAGCCTGTGAGCCACAAGTAGAGAGAGAAAACCTGCATGCCACAACTAGAGAGAAGCCCGCGCACCACAACGAAGATCCTGCGTGCTGCAACTAAGACCCGATGCAGCCAAAAATAAATAAAATCAACAAATAAATAATAAATAAATCTTTTTAAAAAACACAAAATTTCTAGGGTAGGATGGACCTAGAGATGATCATACAAAGTGAAGTAAGTCAGAGAGAGAAAGACATATCATATGATATTTATATGTGGAATCTAAAAAGAAATGATACAAATAATATTATTTACAAAACAGAAACAGACTCACAGACATAGGAAACAAACTTTTGGTTACTAAAGAGGAAAGGTCGGGGTGGGGAGGGATAAATTAGGATTTTTTTTTTCTTTTTACATTTTATTTATTTTTGGCTGCATTGGGTCTTCAGTGCTGCACATGGGCTTTCTCTAGTTGTGGCGAGCAGGGGCTACTGTTCGTTGTGGTATGCGGGCTTCTCATTGTGGTGGCTTCTCTTGTTGCCAAGCGCGGGCTTCAGTAGTTGTGGCACGTGGGCTCAGTAGTTGTGTCTCGCGGGCTCTAGAGGGCAGCCTCAGTAGTTGTGGTGCATGGGCTTAGTTGCTCCGCAGTGTGTGGGATCTTTGCGGACCAGGGCTGGAACCCGTGTCTCCTGCATTGGCAGGCGGATTCTTTACCACTGCACCACCAGGGAAGCTCCCATTCACATTGTAGTGCAGCCACCACCATGGTCCATCTCCAGAACTTTTTTCATCTTCAAACTGAATCTCTGCACCCATTAAACACCAGCTCTCCATTTTCCCCTCCACTCAGCCCCTGGAAAGCACCCTTCCACTTTCTGTCTCTATGAATTTGACTACTCCAGCTACCTCATATAAGTGGAATCATGCAATATTTGTCCTTTTATGTCTGGCCTATTTCATTTAGCATAACGTCCTCAAAGTGCATCCATATTGTAGCAGGTGTCAGAATTTCCTTCCTATTTAACACTGAATAATACTCTATTGTCTGTAGACCACCATTTGTTTATTCATTCATCTGTCCAGGATGCTTGGGTTGCCTCCATCATTTGACTCTTGTGATTAATGCTGTGAGGAACAGGGGGATACAAATGTCTGTTTGAGTTGCTGCTTCAGTGATTGGGGTATTTAGATGAGGTTCATTGGCCCTGTTGGAATTAATTCCCTGTCCAGGGCTGCCTGGTGAGAGAGCTTCAAATCGGGGCCGGCCTTACATGTGCTCTTTTCCTCTCCTTCAGCTCAGCCTGATGGCCGGGAGGTTGCACCACCTCAGAGGCCAGGCCATGGAAGCCGTGTTCCTGCCAGCCCTGTGGAAGGTGAGCAGGGTTCCTCCTCCCCTACCTTGGTGGAGTCTCACCGCCGGGCGATGGCGTTCACGTGGCTTTAACTCCTCTGTTCAGGTGGAGCCATCTTTATCAGCTGGGGGTTTTTCCTTCTTGGAAGGTAGGACGTAAAGAGCTTGGACTTTGGGGCCAGACGGGTTCAAATCCAGGCTCTTTTAGATGTGTTACCTGATCTCTCGCGGTTTCCTTATCTGGAGAATGGGATAATGATAGCAGCTGTCACAGAGTTGCGAAGATTCAATGAAATGGGGCACGTGGCGTATCGGCAGGGTATCTAGTGACACGTGGAGCGCTCTGTAAGTTTTAGCTGTTGTCACCACAGTTGCTCCTTGTTTCTGTCAGTGAGCATTATTGTGTACCTACTGTATACCAGATAGTACTGCCTTTGTGCTGGGAGAGAAGCTCTCGCCTAAGGCGCTTACAAGCCATTTGGAGACAGAGCTGTGGAAACAAACTCCCACAACACAGGATAAATTCTGATCTGCTGGCATCAAAGGGACACTGGAAGCTTAGTTACTGAACTCGTAACATGATGGAGGGTGATTGTGAGAGGCTGAGTAGAAAAGTGAGGAGACACGTGAGGAACCATCGCGACCATTTGGAAAGAACAGTCTTGGACGGGAGGGAGGCAAGAGGTAGTTGGAGGGGCAGCGCTTTGACCCGTTGGCCCAGCGTGTCCGCATTTGCTGAGGGATCACAGAGCTCTGTCTGCCCTTCTGGTGGCATCTCCCGCCTTCCCTGACGGCCAGAGGACCCGCCCGCAGAGATGTGGACTCCCTTCTGTCCCCCGGCCTGTGTGCATCCTGTTCTCCCTGTCCACAGGCAACCCACCTCTGCATATGCTGAGACTCAGCTCAAAAATCCTCTCTGTGAAATCTCTCTGAGGTCCTGCATTAACCCCATGACTCTCCCTTGTGTTCCCACGTGGGCAGAGGGCTGGGCTCCAGGAGGACAGCTGCAGAAGAGCCACTGGGTGGGTGTGGGGTGACTGGAGGTGAGTGTGTAGGGTTTTCTTTACAGAAAAGGCCCAGTAAGGGAAGGAGAGAGGGCGGAAGCGAGAGGGAGCAAGGCGCCAGGAGCATCTTTGTAAAGGCAGGAGAGGCGGCAGCATCCTGCGGGCTACGGGCAGGAGTGATAGTCTGGGAAGGAACGCGGCTGTGTTGCTCTGCTTCATGACGCCTCACTTCTGACCGTTCTGACACCAGCTGGGTGCCCGCCATTTAACTCATTCTGACACTGTCACCCTGGAGTTAGCATCGGACCCACAGGGTAAGGGCTCAGTCCCCACAAGACCGCCCCCCGCCCCGAACTCAGACGCCAATCACAAGTGCGGGCTGTCACCTGTGCTTCTGACCCACCGGCTCTAAATTGGGGTTCCCACGACCCACTCCGCGGGTGCCATTGATCTGGTAGAGTGGCTCACGGAACTCTGAAAACGGTTTACTGAGCAGATCCTGGTTCATGTAAAACGCTACAATGCAGGATCAGCCCAATGGAAGAGAGGCACAGGGCAGGGGGAGTGGGGGAGGGGTGCAGGGCTTTCCTTTCCAGGCAGACACCCCCCAGCACCTCTGTTTCTGCGCTTTTATGGGGGTTCATTACGTAGGCGTGATGGGTCGAGTCACTGACCTTTGGTGACTGACTGAACCCCAGCCTCTCCCCGCCCCTCAGGTGCTAGGGCTGAAGGTTCTAACCCTCTCATCACATGCTTGTTCCCCTGACATCCAGCCCCATCCTTAGGAGTTTTCCGCATTAACATGAACTCAGGTGTGGTTGAGGGATTTGTTATGAGCAACACGACGTTCCTCTCACCTGTATGGCCCTGGAGCTATTTCAGAAACCGAGGACAAAAGCCCAAATATTAAAAGATGCTCCTCTGTTCTTATCCCTTAGGAAAATCCAAGGGTTTTTAGGAACTCTGTGCCAGAAGTAGGGAGGAAGACCAAATATATATTCCTTATTTAAATCACAGTATCACAAAGGGGAAAAGGGCACACACAGGAGAGTCGTGGTCATTGGATTAAGACCCTGGAGGAGACAGGAGAGAATGGAATCGGCCCGAGGAGGAGGCGTCACCAGGAGGGAGAAGTGGGGGGTGGTGAGGCCCGATGCAGGGGATGTCTGGGAGCCGGTGGGGAGGCGGGAGGAGGTGAGGGCCGTGTGCCCCGGGGGCTGCTTTCTGGGAAGTGACTGGCAGTGCCTCCTGAGAGGAGGGGGTGGGGCGAGCCCTGTCCTCACAGCCCCCGTCGCCCCCCGTGGACCCCTGGATCGTCACCGTGTTGACTTCTGCCGCTCCCCCACTGGACCCTTCACTCCCTGAAGCGGGGCTGGGGCTCCGTGGGTCGCACAGACTGTGCACTTAGCAGCTGTGGGGGCCCCGTTGGCACAGCTGCCATGTGAACAGTGTCCCCTAGAGTCGAGCAGTGCGCAGCCCGAGGGGCTGGTCCTGTGGGCCCGGCAGGAGCTGTCACCTCTGTGCGTTTACTGTCACTGGCGTGTGGCACGCAGGCCGGCGGCTTCCTGGTGCTCAGTAAATGCTTCCTGAAGGAGCGGGAGTGATAAAGGGGAAGAAGACCCCTGGTGAGGACCTTGAGGGCAAGAACTGTGGAGCCACACGAAGGGCCCAGCTAGGAAACCCCACGCACACAGATAACTCTGGGGCTTTGAACCGTTGTATCCCAGCGCCTGGGAGCCTCCACGCAGGTGCAGTGAAGGCGGCTGGCGGGTGGGGCAGGTGAGGGCCTCTGCAGGCAGCTCTGGGGACGGAGGATATTCGGGATCAGGGGAGGGGGCTTGAGACCCTAACCCTGGGCCAGGTGTGGGCAGGAGGAAAGACAGGCCTGTCGTTTGCGAGACTCAGGGTCTGTCTGCAGAGGGGAGCAGCGTGAAGCATCTCGGGTGGGGCTGGTGTTCCTATTGCTGAAGCCCTTCCGCAGGAACACCCCCTGAACCACGGCGAGTGTGGGGGGCAGACGCCAGGCCTCTCGGCCCCCGGGAGCTGGATACACAGTTGCAGATGGAAACTTCTGCTGTGGGCGCGGTGCTCAGCGGTCTGTGTTTGGCCCGTGGAGACACTCTCCACCGTTCCCCACTTTGTCTGCGCCCTGGGAGGCTGGCCTTTATATTCTCCATCCACCGGCTCCCTTGCTCTTGCTTCGCGTTGGCTTCTGGCAAGGAGATGGGGTGGGGACCAGAGGCCTGGAGGGGATCGCTGTTGAGGGTTTATCCCTCAGTCCCTCCCTGCTGGGATGCCCCCCACTCTGGTCTTGCTTCTCCAACAACTTTTTGGATCCCAGTGTCCCCTCCCGTCCTCCCCCTTCACACCTAGTCGGTAGCGGTGCCCAGGACAGCCAGCCCCGTGAGCTCTAGCCTGCCTGGTTTTTTCCCATTAGCCTGTCCATCCCTGTGTCCCATTAGCCTGTCTGTCCCTGTGTCCCATTAGCCTGTCCATCCCTGTGTCCCATTAGCCTGTCCATCCCTGTGTGAATGGCCCGCACGCTGCCCCGTCCTCAGTGACCTCATGGGAATGAGCCATCTCTTTCCTGAGAGATCCGGGCAGAAGAAATACAGGATGTGGAAGGTAGGGTTGTACAGAGCAGGGTCGGCAAACTCACCTGGAGCCGGGAGTAGTTCTGTTGGGTCACAGCCACACCCGTTTGCTCTCGTGTTGTCTGTGCTGTGTCTGTGCTACCAGAGCAGAGATGAGTGACTGCAGCAGAGATCAAATGGCCAGAGAAGCCTCAAATATTGACCATCTGTAATAATAATACTGTAGCTCACAAAGTCGCTGTGTTTCCAGGGGTTGCTGTCCTTTGAGGACGTGGCTCTGTACTTCACCAGGGAAGAGCGGGACACACTGGACTGGGCTCAGAAGGACCTCTACAGAGACGTGATGCTGGACAACTACAGAAACGTGCTCTCCTTGGGTAATGAGTTGGCTTGAAGGTGAGGGGAATGGGATTAGGGAGGGCACATGAGTGTCCCTTACAGTAGGGGTCCCCAACCCCTGGGCTGAGGACCAGTACTGGAACTGGGCCACACAGCAGGAGGTGAGTGGCAGGCGAGCAAGTGAAGCTTCATATGTCGCTCCCCGTCGCGTGCCTTACTGCCTTAACCATCTCCCCACCCCACCAACCCCCATCCATGGAAAAATTGTCTTCCACGAAACTGGGCCCTGGTGCTGGAAAGGTTGGGGACCACTGCCTTACAGTATACATTGTTGTTTTTTTTTTAATTAATGTATTTATATTTTATTTTTGGCTGCGTTGGGTCTTCATTGCTGTGCGCGGGCTTTCTCGAGTTGCGGCGAGCGGGGGCTACTCTTCATTGCGCTCCACAGGCTTCTCATTGCAGTGGCTTCTCTTGTTGCGGAGCACGGGCTCTAAGTGTGGAGGCTTCAGTAGTTGTGGTGTGTGGGCTCAGTAGTTGTGGCTCACGGGCTGTAGAGCACGGGCTCAGTAGTTGTGTTGCACGGGCTTAGTTGCTCTGTGGCTTCTGGGATCTTCCCAGACCAGGGCTCGAACCTGTGTCCCCTGCATTGGCAGGTGGATTCTTAACCATTGCGTCACCAGGGAAGTCCTATATTATTTTATTTCCTTAAAAATGATATGAAGGGAATTCCCTGGTGGTCCAGTGGTTAGGACTCCACACTTTCACTACAGGGGGCCCAGGTTTGATTTCTGGTCAGGGAACTAAGATCCCACAAGCCGTGTGGCACAGCCAAAAAAAAAAAAAATGATATGAAACAAATATGACATATTAAGAATTGATTAATCGGTGTGGTGCATATGCGAATGTTCTTTAAAATTGTTCTCTCTAGTCTACACTCATGTGTATGTTAGCAATATTTCACAATAAACTCTTCATGTTTTTTGTGAGATATCACAGTTCAAAAGTATATGAATATATATGACAGTAAATAGTAACACCCATGCCTCCTCATCCTAGTTAAGGAATAAATCACCTTCAGGATCACAAAAGTCCCTTATATTCTCTGCAGTCTCATCTCCCTTCCTCTTCAACAAAGGTTAATCATTCTCTTGCATTATGTAGATATACCACTTATCTCTGTCTGGACAATATATTACCTAGTTTTGCTTTTTCTGGAACTTAGTGTACATGGAATCATACTCTTGTTCTTTCACTACATGTGTGTTGAGAATCATGCATCTCTGTATAGCTGTGGTTCAGTCATATTCACTGACACTGAGTATCCCACTGCAGGAATATAGCACAATTTATGAAACTCTTTGGCTGATCAGTTTTCAGGATGTTTCCAGTTTGGGGCTTTTACAAAAGAGCATGTCAAATGCCTCTTGGTTCCCTGTGAAAAGACCTAGAAATAAGTTATCTACATGTTCAACTTTAAGAAGTAGCACCAAATTGTTTTCCCTAGTAAATGTAACAACTTACAAACCAACAGCTGAGGAGAGCTCCCACCACTCTACATCTCTGTTAGTACTTGGTACTGACAGATTTTGAAAGGTTTGATCATCTGTAAGGTGTGAAATGGTATCTAGTTGTGGCTTAATTTGCATTTTTCTTATTACTAATGTAATTGAGTATGTTTTCATCTCCATGGGCTGTAATTCCTATTTTGTCTTTTCCTAATATAGTGTAGTTAAATTTATCAATCTTTTATAGATAGTGCTTTTTGAGTCTCACTGAAGATTGCTACCAGTTTATCAAAAATGTTTCTTTTCTTCCTGGGTACACTCATAATAGAATGTAATCTGGCACTTGCTTTGGGGGAAAGGTGTATTGAAAGCCATAAAATAACTAAAACACTGATCAAGGAATTCTACTTCTCTGAACGTAGCGTTAGATTCTAAAGAACAATCCAAATCCTAAAATTACACTGACATTCACTACAGCATTTTTTGCAACAATGAAAAATGAGACAGACCTGAAACTTCCAACAAAAGGAATTGTTACATCCACTTGATGGAAAATGACCAGCTATTAGGCATAACGTTTAGGAAAACCATGTAAAATCCTTAAGACATAATACTAAAGAAGATATAAAATATAAACACTGTGATTTTTGTTATATAGAAAAATGTGCATAGAAAAAGAATCAGAAGGAAATACACCAAAAGACCGGTATCAAATGGATTGTGGTGTTGGGATTTTGGGTAATTTTTCCCTTATTGTTTTCCCAGATATCCAATAATGTACTTGTATTCCCTTAATTTAAAAAAAAAAGTTCCAAAAAAAAAAATAAATAAAAATAAAAAAAAAATAAAAAAAAAGTTCCAAAAATTTGGATGCAATGCATATTATCAGTGGGTGGCACTAGAAAGATAATCAGATAGATTTAGGCTCTAATCCAAGTTCTTAGCTGTGTTTAATGCAACAAGGAAAGAATGGGAAAGAAAGAGGGACTCTGCAAAATTAATTTTTTAAAAAGTCAAATATATAGAGTGCCTCTTGTAGGCACTGAACTGTACAAGGTGTTCTGGAGTATAAAATATCTACCATCTAAGTAGAAAGACAATTCTAAGTGACTGCGATACATTCTCAGGGAAGCAACACGGGGGGACAAGATTTGGTCCAAAAGCAGAGGTTCCAGAAGAGTGACAAGGACAGAACTCTCACGGTTCCGCCCTCGCTCTGCTGGAAAGTGTGTTCCGGTGGGGCTCCTGACTCACGCAGTCCTGCTTCAAGGCAATACGCTACCAAAGGGTGTCCCTAGACTCTAGCTGGACTCAATCTTTCTTGGGTGTAATGCCCAGGGCAGTATGACCCACGATTACTGAAATACTCCAAAAGCCAAAGAATGTAGTTTCTGGAAAGAAAGAGAGAGAGAGAAACAAAACAGCTCATGCAGAAGCATGTCAAAATGATGGGGCTTTATTTCTATGGATTCTTTGGTGTCGGATGAGGTGTGAACTCTGTCTAAAGCTGTCCCCACATTCAAGACATCTGTAAGGCTTCTCTCCAGTGTGAGTTCTCTGGTGTTTAACGAGGGTTGCGCTCTGACTGAAGCTTTTCCCACATTCTTGGCATTCGTAGGGTTTCTCCCCGGTGTGGATTCTCTGGTGTTTGGAGAGGTCGGAACACCGTTTAAAGCTCTTCGCACACTCTTCACACGTGTAGGGTCTCTCTCCCTGGTGTGTCCTCTGATGTCTAAAATGGTTGGAGATACGGCAGATTTCCCCACACTCGTGACACGTGTAGTGCTTCTGCCCCATGTGGACTCTCTGATGCCGGTTGAGGTGTGAGCTCTGTCTGAAGCTGTCCCCACATTTGGGGCACGTGTACGGCTTCTCACCTGTGTGTGTCCTCTGGTGTTTAACGAGGGTTGCGCTCTGACTGAAGCTTTTTCCACATTCTTGGCATTCGTAGGGCTTCTCCCCAGTGTGGATTCTCTGGTGTTTGGAGAGGTCGGAACACCGTTTAAAGCTCTTCGCACACTCTTCACACGTGTAGGGTCTCTCTCCCTGGTGTGTCCTCTGATGTCTAAAATGGTTGGAGATACGGCAGATTTCCCCACACTCGTGACACATGTAGTGCTTCTCCCCCATGTGGACTCTCTGATGCCGACTGAGATTTGAGCTCTGTCTGAAGCTGTCCCCACACTTGGGGCAGGTGTAAGGCTTCTCTCCAGTGTGAGTCCTCTGGTGTTTAACGAGGGTAGCGCTCTGACTGAAGCTTTTCCCACAGACAGAACACCCGTAGGGCTTCTCCCCGGTGTGGGTTCTCTGGTGTTTAAAGAGGTCGGAACGCTGTTTGAAACTCTTCTCACAGGTGTCACACGTATAAGGTCTTTCTTCATGGAACTGCCTCTGCGCCTCAAGTAGGCTTGAATGATGGCAGTTTTCCCCACTGTCAAGAGATTCATGAGGTTTCACGGTATCTAACCTGTGTTTGCAATAGTTCCCACATTCATCACCGGTAATGGGTCTCTCTGCTGTCTGGATGTACTGAGCAGGAACAAAGTTTGAACTTCTGGCACTAGTCCCCAATTCATTCTTTTTGGAGTCTCCCTCTTCTCTGGGAGCACTCTTGAGATCTGAGATGCTGGTGGCTCCCTGATCTTCAGGAGGCTTTTCAAGTTTCAGCAGTGAGGGGTCGCCTGATGGCTTTTCTATCCTGTCCTCATGGGCAACACCACACTTGGAAGACAGGGGCCCCTTCTCCTGGGACTCTTGTAGCTGCCCTTGTGGCTCCACTTCTTCTAGAATTTCTTGCTTTAGAATCAACTCTTTGTTCTCAGTTCTGGTTTCCAAACCTGAAACATTAAGATACAGATTGCTGACATTTCATCCTTGCACAAGAGTGAGTAAGAAAGTGCTAGCAGAAAAACACCCCCCCCCCGCCAAAGCCCTTTTAATGTCCTCCATGAAACCACTCCTGAAATTAAATTATTTTAACTAACCTGTCAGATGTGCTCACATTTACCTGTACAAACCCCGTTTCTTTCCTTTTATACTTGTGCCTCTGCCGGCCAACACGTCTCTCCTGCCCCAGCCCCACTGCACTGTCGTGTGAATCACTGTATTACACGAGGCACTACTGGAGAAGGTGTCGACACAGACGGTACAACCCTTATCCCATGCATGCAGGATGCTTTACTAAGAGAAATGAGCTACAGTAACAGACACGCCAGGTGCCTCCAGTCTGAAGGCAGGCTCTGGGTAGGCAGTAAATCTAGGACTGATGGAAAGTCTGTGAAGGATTCCATCCCCCAGTCCAGAATTCTTGCAGTTTACTCTCCAGGAAGGCTGAAGCAGATAAATTCGGGACTGGGGACATGAGGCACAGCTGAGAACAGGGGACAGGTACCACCTCCCCATGAGGAGAGTCAAGTGAAAATGGATACACTGACTGGTGGAACCTCCATGCACTGTCCTCTGTTCAGGCTCAAACTGTCAGCCCCGAGCCTGACATCCTCCTGGCAGAAAGGGCAGGGATTTCATAGGCTTTAGTCCCTACTGGATTCCCACCTAGAACTGCACCTGGCTTATCTGCACGCAATGAAATATCTGTTGACTGAATCTCTCTATGGGAAAACTTAGCAGCCTGGGCCAAAGACCCAGAGACACTGACATGTGGGAATTTCCAGGTAAAACAGCGCCTGATGCCTGACCCTGTCCTGAAGATCACAGTTCACAAGTCCTTCCCAATAGTTTCCAGTCGGAATGCTTGGGTTTAACTGCTAAACACAAACAGAAAGTGAAAGGTTACCAGCATTTCAGGAAAACCTCTGATAGAAATGCCAATGAAACATGCAATCCATGAAATGAGAGAAAACTGAATAACCTATAATTAATATTCTCAGATAAATAAGAGACAATACTGCACCCAGGAAACAAGGAAGCTATAAGAAAAGGGATATGGCTTCCCTGGTGGTGCAGTGCTTAAGAATCCGCCTGCCAATGCAGGGAACATGGGTTCGAGCCCTGGTCCGGGAAGATCCCACATGCCGCGGAGCAACTAAGCCCATGTGCCACAACTACTGAGCCTGCACTCTAGAGCCCCCAAGCCACAACTACTGAGCCTGAGTGCCACAACTACTGAAGCCTGCATGCCTGGAGCCCGCGCTCCGCAACGAGAAGCCAGCGCACTGCAATGAAGAGTAGCCCCTGCTCACCGCAACTATAGGAAGCCCGCGCCCAGCAACGAAGACCCAACGCAGCCAAAAATAAATAAATAAATAAATCTATTTAAAAAAATAAGAAAAGGGATATTTCGGGACTTCCCTGGTGGTCCAGTGGTTGGGACTTTGCCTTCCAATGCGGAGGGTGCAGGTTCGATCCCTGGTCAGGGAGCTGGGATCCCGCATGCCTCACGGCCAAAGAGCCAAGACATAGAACAGGGGCGGTCTTGTGGCCATTTCAATAAAGACTTTAAAAAAAGGGGTCCACATCAAAAAAATCTTAAGAAAAAAAGAAAGAAAGGAAAAGGGATGTTTAAAGAAAAAGAAAAAGCTCTTCAAAATATTAATGAGAGCAGAAATATTTCAACCTAAGAGTTGGAAAATAAAGCTAAGGAGATTTCCCAGAAAGGGAAAGAAAAGATAAGGAAATGGGAAGGAGGTAGGGAACCCTACAGGATCAGCCCATGAGTTCCAACATCCAACTGGAAGAAATCCCAGAAAGAAAACAGGAAAAAATGAGATAAAAATAAATAGATAAAATAAAAGAATACTACAAAAAATTTCTCACAACTCAAAGACGCAGGCGTCTATATTGTCAGGGCCCACCAACTACTCAGAACAGTGAATGAAAAAAGAAACCTCACACCCAGCCACACCCATTGTGAAATTTCCTACCAGCAGAAATAAAGAAAAGCTCCTAAAGTCTTCTGCACAGAACAGATCACACACCAAGAATAAAATATCACTGTGGCGTCAGATTTCTCAACTGCAACATGGCAAGCTAGTTACAAAATCCACCGTCTTCAAAATTCAAAGGTAGAGTCATTTCTAAAGTAGAATGCTACATCCAGCCACACCATGATCTGGATGTGAGAGAGGAATAAAGGCGTTTAGACGTGTATTGAGTTCCCAAGTATATGTTCTCTGTAATATACTGGAGGTCGTTCTGTATCAAATGGAGGGGGTAAACCAAGGAAGAAAATCGTATGGGATCCGGGAAAGAGAAAAAGGTGAGAGTGAAGGAACGTTCTAGGACAACAGCTGTGTAACTGACCTGGAGAAGCCCATCCAGCCTGGAGCAGAGGAAGCTTGAGGAGGAACTCTCCAAGGGGAGAATGAAACCGATGGCCCATCTGATGAATCTGAACTTACTGAGAGGGGTTTACATTTCTAACAGAGAGTTTGTGGGTGAACTGGTGCTCAGGAGTTAAAAAAGGAGGCACGTGCAGAATGAGGCATTATTAATTCTGAGAAAAACTAAAAGCTGTAAAGGAAAAGACTTACAGTCATATATATTAGGTGGGTGAATATAGATTATATAGGCATAATACTGAAACATTCCCTTAACAAAAACAGACTGATTAAACTATGCTGAGAGAATTACGGACTGTAAATGTGAGCATGCTGGGGAGACAGGACCCTGTCTTCCTTAGCAGGCAGTCAAGAGATAATAACTGAAACTGAGAAACAAAAACCCAGCAGAATAAGCATCTTATTTAGAAATATGAAAATAAATACCACTGGAAGGGGTGAAAAGATTTTAAAGTTGTTGTCTCTGCAAAGTTGGAATCAGGATTGAGAAGGGCCTATTTTCCTAAGAAGATTCGAAAAACACAAACCATAAAGTAAAAGATTGAAAAATTTGACTATATTAAAATTTCAAAATTTTATATAACAAAAATGCCATGGTTAGAAAGACAAGCCACCTCTATAACCAATAAAATAACAAAGGATTAGTATCAAAAACATAAAGAACAGCCACAAAACAATTTAAAAGATAGTGGAGGAAAGGAGAGGAGATAAGGATACACCATTCATTAATCCTAACAGTATTACTTACTGAGCACCTACTCTGTGCCAGGCACTATTCTTGGCACTTGGGATATAAATGAACAAAACACACAAAAATCCTTCCCCCTGTGGAGCTGACATTCCAGAAGGGGTGGTCAGACAACAGATGAACATAAAGTCAAATATATAGGATGTCAGAGGGTAATAAATGCTATGGACCACGTCAGGCAAGGCAAGGGATCTGTGAGGTGGCTGATGGCAGGAATCATGTATTAACATGACGGTCAGGTCAGGCCTCGCCGAAAAGTGAGATGTGAGCACAGGCTTGAAACAAGCCAGGGAGTCTGTTTGGTGGAGATCCGGAGGAATAATATTTCAGGCAGAGGGAGCAATCAGAGCAAAGACCGTGAGGCAGGATGCCCACCACGCTCAAGGAGCAGCAAGGTCAGTGAGGCTGGGGGCGTAAGTGAGGGAAAAGCAGAAGGGAACAGGGCCACGTCCCATCAGGCACCACAGGCTTTTACTCTGCGTGAAATGAGGAGTATTCAGGTTATGAGCAGAGGTGTGATGCAAACCAACATTCTAAAAGGAACACTTGGGCTACTGGGTTAAGACATCGTGCTGTCAGCTGAACACCAAATGTTGCCAAGGGTGTGGAGAAAGAAGAATTCTCATATACGGGGGGTAGGAGTACAGATTGGCTCCCATCATTTCGGACAGCAAGATGGGCAAACATCCCTAAGTATATTCTCTTCAGAGACTCCTACATATGAACACAGGGAGAAAGAGACAGGAACGTTTGGTATAATACTGTGTGTAATGGTGAAAAACTAGAAGCCTTAACGTCCGTTGACAGGAGAATGGCTAAGTAAATATTGGAATAGTCATACAATGAAATATATAGATGTTAAAATGAATAAACTAGAGCTACACGTATCAACATGGATAAATCCCAAAAATGCAATGTTGAGAAAAAAGCCAAGGTGCAAAAGAAGCATACAGTAATATAGTTTATATACTATAAAAACATGTAAAAATACTATATACGTTTACATGTTTACATATTTACGTGTTTACATACATTTATATAGAGAGAGTGTGTATATGTGGCTACATGTATAAGTAGAAAGAATATAAACAAGCATGGAAATGGTAAGTCAGGATATTGGTTACCGCTGGAGAAGGATCAAGGGTAGAGCTTTCAGGGAGGGTACACAGAGCTTCACCTATAGCTATGGCTGTAATATATTATCTCTTCAGAAAAAAAAAATGAAGCCATGGCCAATATTAAAATTCGATAAACCTGGGTGGTTAATCCTCAGGTGCTCATTCTATGTTTTTATACTTTCTTATGTATTTTTATTAAAAAATGAACCAAAATAAAAAGCTGACTCTATCACCTAACAATACAGAACAGAGACGTCTTGCTTGGGTCACAAAAGGGACTCGAAGGCTCTCAACCTGTGTCTGAATGGCAGGCTGGCTGGGGGATTTACTGAAGCAAGCCCTCCACGAATCACACAGCTGGAAACAAGCAAAGGCAGGGCACTTACTTGGCGAGACTGCGTTCCCATAATCCTTCGGCGCACTCTCCCTGTAGAGGTCCCTCTGTGCTGGGCCCAGACGCTCCCACTCCTCCCAGGTTAGAGACACAGCCACATCCTGGACTGTCACCAACCCCTGAAACAACACAAGACCTCCGTCAGCACCTGCTGTCCCAGGATGGCATCACCAACAGTGCCAGGATGAAGCCGGACTCCAGAGAGGAGTCTGCGAGCGCTGAGAAACCGAGTCACGACCAACGGAGTCTTTATCAGTGAGCCTTGTACTGATGCGGGAGTTGCAAAGTGACTAAAAACAGAAGCTGGCATTCTCCTGCAATCCTGAAAAGCCTTTCTATGAACTGTCTACACTAACTTGGGGGGAGAGCAAAATATTCATTTGGGTTATACTGCTGTGATTTATCAAAGCAGAAACCTGATACGGATTGAAAATATACAGGTTAACCAGAGTCCCGAGTTGCAGTGCTGGCTTTCAGATGCTGTTTCCTCACCTGTGAAATGGATACAAAGATCTATCTTCAGAGGAAGGTACCTCACCAACAGCAGTAATGTGTTTTCCCCTGAGCCTCTCCTTTCCTTGTAAAGGAAAACCACACTCCTGTGTGTCTCCTCTGCTCTCAGTACTCTGAATATTCACTACAACACTCCTTCACTTCTGACACCAGGTGTGTGCATTTCCACAGGTCAGGCAATTCTGTGGCACCAGCTGGGTGTCCTACGGTTTAACAACTCTGACCCTACCTACCTGGAGATCGTGTGACGTCCCATTAGGTTAAAGGGCTCATGTTTCATACACATCCTAAAGTTCACGCAAAATATAATAAGGAAAGAACTTATGAAGACCACAGCATCCCTCACACCTCCATTCCCACCACCAGAACACGTTCACTCCTCACCTGGCGTGAGGTCTCATCAAGCTCTCTCTGTAGAGCCCAAACCAAGGCGGCAGCCTCCTCCCCGCTCTCCGGGCAGTGCTTGCGCACCCAGGCCTGGAGCTCCTGGGGCAGGCTGGTCAGAAACTGCTCCAGCACCAGCAGCTCCAGGATCTGCTCTTTCGAGTGCACCTCGGGCCTCAGCCACCGACGACAAAGTTCCCTGAGTCGGCTCAGCGCCTCTTCGGGTCCGGCCACCTCTTGATAACGGAACCGCCTAAAATGCCGTCGGGAAGTTTCGGGATCCGGACAGTCCCCTGGTGGGTCGGACTCCCCACCTCCGGGTGAATCTTCCTCCACTTTCACTATCCAAGGTCCGTCACTCAGGGGCAGAGCAGCGACCCTGCCTTGACTTGCGGTCCAGATCCAACTCATCCTTCTCCTGCAAGTGCGCACTTTCCCGGAGTTCTGCCTTCAGGTGAAATGACAGCAAACCCAGCAAAAAGCCACGGAGCTCATCGGATCTCCCCAAAGCAGCGGCTGCCCACCGTCCCCTCCCTAACAAGCCCCCACCTTGCCCAGCCCCCTCCTACCCGCAGCTACCCCTCCCAGAGGCTGCCAACTCCCGTGACAAAAACCAGCAGGAATAGCCCCAGCAGGAAGTGCGTCCCCGACTCCCTGCTGTGTCCACCCCTCCCGGGCATTTCCGGGGCCTCTCTAGGCTCCCCGGAGGAGTGAGGTGCATCTCGGTGGTTCGCTGTCCTCACCCCTCAGAGATATTCTGCACGAGTACATTTTAATGTGGCGTTTATAGTCCTTAAGGTTACCGAACTAAAGGATATTCTCCCTTTAAAAATGAAGGGGCTTCCCTTCCCTGATGGCGCAGTGGTTGGGAATCTGCTTGCCAACGCAGGGGACCCGAGTTCGAGGCTGGGCTCGGGAGGATCCTTACATGCTGCGGAGCAGCGAGAGGCCACCGCAATGAGAGGCTCGTGCACGGCAGTGAAGACGTAGACCCCGCTCACCGCAACTAAAAAGAAAGCCCACGCGCAGCAACGAGGACCCAACGCAGCCAAAAATTAATCATTCTTTAACACATTATCTGTGAATAAAGTTTTGTAAATTTTGTTTTAGGGAAAGTTAAAGTTCCAACTGTACAATAAGTGGTCATTCATCCACTGGGTATTCATTTAATGCAAGAAAGGTTTGTTGAGTATCTTCTACATGCCAGGCATCGTGCTTGACACTACAGACACAAAACTGGGAAGACATAGTCCCCGTCCTCCGTTGTTCAGTCTCCTAAGGGAGACAGACACTTAAACAAATCCTTGCAGGACAGTGTGGTAAATGCAGTACTTTGAGGTGTATGCAGTGTCCATTTGTATAACCAGAGGTGGAAATAATCAACCATGCCTAATGGAGAGGGTACAGTGAAAGACTTCACAGAAGAGATTAAGCTTCACAGAAGAGATAATGCTTAAAGAGTCCATGTGGACTGAGGACATATTTTAATTTAATTTAATTTTAAAAATTATTATTTTAAAATAAATTTATTTATTTTTGGCTGCGTTGGGTCTTCGTTGCTGCACGGGGGCTGCTGTTTGTTGCGGTGCTTGGGATTCTCGTTGCAGCGGCTTCTCTTGTTGCGGAACACGGGCTCTAGGTGCACGGGGTAGTTGCAGCACACGGGCTCAGTAGTTGTGGCTTGCAGGCTATAGAGCACAGGCTCAGTAGTTGTGGCACATGGGCTTAGTTGCTCCGCGGCATGTGGGATCTTTCTGGGCCTGGGCTCGAACCCGTGTCCCCTGTATTGGCAGGCGGATTCTTAACCACTGTGACACCAGGCAAGTCCCTTTAATTTTAAAATGGGTTAAATTTATAGGCAATAAATCCATAGTAGATTGTATCATCCCCTCCAACTTTAGATTTCCTATGCCCAGCTTCCTTGCAATGCTTCACAGTATCCAGGTTGCCAAGGATTTTGTCCTATTCTAAGCCCTACTCCCCTGCTCTATCATTTACTCCCTCTTCCTCACTTCGTTTTAAGTATCTGCATGGACACTGCCACCCCACCTCTTCTTTTCTGTGCCAGTGTTCAGAAAAATAAACCATGCAACTGAAATGAAGGATACTATACATTAGTTTAATATTTACATTAAATCATCTGCATTATTTAACAAATGAAGAATTATCTAAGTTATGTTATGGGTAAATGCATTTAAAATATCATTTATTTCAATAAGTATTGTACAATTAATGTCCTGATTTATGAATGCAAAGTCCCAGGCAGGGTCAGGATTCCATATGACATATCTGTGGACTAAAGTTTAAATTATAAACTAATGATTTAACCATAGTTTGTGCAAAAGCACAGGCAGTCAACCCCTACTTTAGGCTCTAGCAGGTAAGCGGCTGTATTAGTCTGTTGTGATCTGTTTTGATTGGACATTAACAGGACAAAAGAACAGGAAAAGGCAGATTTTTTGGGGATTAATTTTTATGTCCCATCCACTTACACAGAAAAAATTCACTACTCACAAGGCTCATATTCATCATTTTAAAAATTTAGAGCAACATGTAATACTTTTAAAGTATTTATTTATTTGGCTGCGCTGGGTCTTCGTTGCCACGTGCGGGATCTTCTTTGTGGCCTGTGGGATCTTTAGCTGTGGCCTGCAGGATCTTTTAGTTGCGGCATGTGGGCTCTTAGTTGCAGCATGCATGCAGGATCTAGTTCCCTGATCAGGCATCAAACCCAGGCCCCCTGCATTGGGAGCGCAGAGTCTTAACCACTGGACCAGCAGGGAAGTCCCAACATGTAATAATTTAATGACATAACTTGTCACATGTTTGCATCTGATCTCTCCAGGCGGTTTGAAAGTCCCTGGAGGGCAGAAACTTTGCACAAGTCTACTTTTTCATCTGTGTGGGAATGCTATCACAGTCTGGCAGGAAGTCAAAAGCTCTTTTCCCAGTATTGCAGGACAAGGCTTTGAGTAGGGTTGGGTGGCCAAGGATGGCAAGGGAATTGGACAGAATGCAAATTCACAAATAAGAGAACCCTTTATAGTATAGGCAAATCTAGCTCCAGACAATATCCACCTATATAACTAGTAACGGAATACAGAAGAGAATATCATGTTCTATGAAGGCAGTTCAAGCATTTTTCATCTCCTCCCAGTGAGAGGAGATGTAGGCCTCCTTACTAGCTGATTACCAGTCCGGGCTCCACTAGTTCCTGCTTCTGGGTTGTGTGACTGTGGACCCTGATCATGATATAGTGATTTGCTTAGCTCTTATCTCCCTTTCTCCTGTAATGTAACTTTTGCCTTCATCTGCAGAATATCAAGTGCTTTCATCTGCTCTCACTGATATCATTGAATGACATATTTCTCTGTTCCCAATGCCTTTTCTGATGCTTTGTTCAAAAAAGTTAACTGAAGAATGCTAGCTGCCTCATCTTTTAAAAATAATTAAGTGAGGGGAGAAAGTGAGAAAAGGAAAACAGGGCAGGAATAAATAAGATGGAGCCAGGGATAAGATGGGATTAGAAATTGCCCACTGTAAACTGCTGTTTACTGGCAAAAGGTAGCCCACAGTTTGGCTTTGAGAAACCTCAGCAGCCAAAGCAAGAAGAATACAAGATCAGTTACGTGATTCACAGTGTATCTCGGGTAAAAGCGAACTACTATAGTGGCTTAGGAGAAATCCAGCTATTCTTGGTACCAAGAAGGAAGAGAAATTTATACTCATAAGAGCAAAGCTTGGACTTCCCTGGTAGCAAAGTGGTTAAGAATCCGCCTGCCAATGAAGGGGACACAGGTTTGAGCCCTGGTCCCGGAAGATCCCACATGGCACGGAGCAACTAAGCCTGTGCGCCACAACTACTGAGCCTGCGCTCTAGAGCCCTTTCTCCACAACAAGAGAAGCCACCGCAATGAGAAGCCCGCGCACCGCAACAAAGAGCAGCCCCCGCTCGCCACAGCTAGAGAAAGCGCGCACACAGCAACGAAGACCCAACGCAGCCAAAATAAAAAAATAAATAAAATAAAATAAAATAAGAGCAAAGCTTAACTTATTAGCATACTTAATTTGCAAGACAAGCCAGGTTACAGTGACCTGGGTATTTTCTGCTTATGCCTCTGAAAATCATAAGCAAAACTTAAATTGTTACCCCAAATTGATATGAAGTAACCGCTAAGCAATTCCCTTTCATTTAAGAAAATTCTAATATTGTAACCAATCGCTGTGAAGAATAAACAGTCACTGCCTCCACACTATATAAGATACTTTAAAACAATATACTTCTGAGCCTCATTCCTTGTTTTGGTTTGAATGCTCCCAGTTTGCTAACTGTGTTTTTGGTGTGTGCACAATAAACTTTTACTAATTACCACTTCAGTGATTCATTGGTTTTACTTTTTTTTTTTGTCTGAACTTTTGACGATTCTAAATGTAAAAAGGGAAATACAGATACTACATTGCACCAAACACACCGCAGTGTCAATTTAAGCGTCTCCAGGTCTCTCTGGAGATAGTAGGGGATTTTCTGCATTTCTTCATTCCCATAAGGTAGACCATGGCGCGAGCAAGGCATTCTCAAAACTCCATCCCTGATTTGAGTGAAAATTCACAACATACGCTAAAAAAATAACGCCTGGAGTATCCAAGGATATATGCCACTCAGAGTGGAGTCGGTGAGCCTCATTCATCTTCATCACTTGTAAGACAGTGACTCTTGTGCCTGTCGAAGAGCTTTGCAAACGGATACAAAAACGAGACTATTAAAGATGGGATCCCGAGAGGGTAAGTTGCTTATCTCTAGTGAAAATCTGTGCTTCGCGGCTCCTCTTGCTGCAACCTGTTGGCTTCGGAGTTACTATGAACCTCTAATCCCAGCACCCGGCCCTTCTACCCAATAAATACAGACGTCGCCGTTAAAAAAAAAAAAAAGGATGGGATCCCCTTGGCTAGAAAGGCCCTGAACAGACGGCTCCTCTCACTTTGCAAGGACGCAGATCTCCAGCCCCTATTCTCCCCAGCCCGGAGGGGGGACTCTCTCCCGACGCGCTCAGCCTTCCACTGGGGTCGCCGAGGAAACGCCTCCCTGCTCTCCCGCATTCTGATAGGCCCGCAAGACTGAGGCTGAGTCACGGCCCTATTGGCTGGAGGGCGCGGCCCGCGCGAGGCTTCCTGGGAGATGTAGTCCCTGGAGCCGCTGGGGACTCAGGGGTCTGACCTCAGAGGTTTCGGCCGCCTGAGCTGACGACGGTTGTAAAGCGGTGGGTGTGTCTGGAGACGGGGTGAGGGGAGTGGCGAGGATTCAGGTGAAGAAACCGAAGAGTCCATTAAAGAGAAGTGAGGGTTGCGGGCTCGCAGAAAGGTACGGACGTACTTCGAACTGGGGCGCAGAGCGTTGGGGGTGCGGGAGCGCAAGTTCCACGGCCAATCAGACACTAGCAACTGTTGTCTTAGCAAGCGCTCTGGACACCTAAGACCCCGCCCCCTGCCCCCACTCTAAGAAAAGGGACGGACTCGGGCTGTTTATATGGCTGTGGGGTTGGGTGGCGAAGAGGGTGGCTGGGTTTTCTCCCCGGCTCTAGCGTTGTACTTGCGGCTCGGTGGGCGGGGAATGGCCGCGTTACTGGAGGTTGGACTGGGATCCCGGGCCGACGCCTCATCTCCCCGCCGGTTGGCCCACAGCCCCTCTGGGGCGGGGCCTGGGGCGGGCACTTTCCTCCCGCGGTGAGGCGGGGACCTCCGGGATTCCTAGAGAGGACTCGGAAGTGCTCTCGGGGGTGGGATTTATGGCTCTACCCGCCGGTCAGGGAAAGCTTGGACTTGCTTACTTCCGGCGAAGAAGTGTTGCGGAGTGTCGGCTTCGGCTTTCTCTCTGTTTTTAAGAAGAAACCCGTCTTCCCAGCCTTGGCTGCGGGAGCTTGGTCTTCCAGGGGAGCTCCCCGGGACTGTGGCCTTGAGGAAAGGGAATGGCCTTTGTGTACAGACGAGGGTCCTGTCCCTAACCTTGACCGGGCCGGTTTCCGTGGATCGGGGTCAGGAGCGATTGTGGGCAATCCAGGTGCAAAATCTGTACTTAAAACCTTGGCTCTCTTCGGGACCCATGAAGTTTCCCGTTGGTCTGTCAAGCTCTTAGGGATTGAGGGACAGGACCAATTTTGACCATTGTAATGTTTTTGACTTCTGTTCTGACTTAAGTTTGGCTTGTGGTAGAGAGAAGGAGCGGCTGCGTCTGGACTAGTTAGTAAGTCTCGTCTTGTTATTTACATAAAATTTAATGTTCTTCACCACAAAAATTGTATTTCATGAGGCCGTATGTCAGAGTTTTATTGCTCTCCTTTACACTTTTTAAATGTTGGAAATATTCTCCGTTGGTCATTATTTTGTGGGTGGAGTGATGGCTGTCTTGTAATTTTTAAGGAAATTACTCTGTTGGGTGATCATCTTTAGGATAGATGACCTCTTTGTCATCTCTTTGCTAATAACGATTTCCAATATATCAGTAGGTTGCACGCTAAGGAAAGTGTCCTTCAGAAGATCTCAAAGAGCAGAAAACAAGTTTGGTCCGTGTAACCCAGCTTACCTGGAGAGAGATCCCTCTGAGTTGGAATGATAATGACAGGATCTGGGGAAGTTATAGACTTAGACCCTCCCGCGGAGACTTCACCAGAGCAAGAAGACCTTCTGATAGTGAAGGTGGAAGAAGAAGATTGCACCTGGATGAGGGAGTACAATCCGCCCGTGTTTGAGACTTTCTACCAGCGCTTCAAGCACTTCCAGTACCATGAAGCGTCAGGCCCCCGGGAGGCCCTTAGCCAGCTCCGGGTGCTCTGCTGTGAGTGGCTGCGGCCCGAGCTGCACACCAAGGAGCAGATCCTGGAGCTGCTGGTGCTGGAGCAGTTCCTGACCATCCTGCCTGAAGAGTTCCAGACCTGGGTGAGAGAACATCACCCGGAAAACGGAGAAGAGGCTGTGGCCGTGGTAGAAAATATAGAAAGAGAACTAGAGGAACGCAGACAACAGGTGAGTGAAAGAGGAGACCTTCGGGCAATGAGGAAGGAGAGGAAGAGAGTTGAGGAGCTGCTGAGCAGGGGTGAGATCCTGAGCGCCCTGGTGCTTCATTCATATTCTTTTGTTCTCCTGGGATTAGGTGCACTGTGGAGATATCCTGCCACTCCAGCAAAGAGAAGCAGTATGCAGTTTGTTAATCTGGAGAAGACAGTCTGCGATTTTATTTCTATTTTAAATTACTGTATTTATTTTTTGAGTGGTGACATAATACAAAATTCAAAATGTACATAAGGTTATAATGAAAAGTAAGTGTCCCTCCCACCCCTAATTCCCCAGCCGCCAGAGTTCTCCTCACCAGAGGCAACCATTGTCCCATGATACCTGTCTATCCTTACAGAGATACACTGTATTCTGTGTATATTAGAGTATATGTGTATGACTTGTTTTTTAAAAAACACAAATGTTTTCACATCATTGTGCACTTCTGCCTCTTACTTTTTTTCTTATAGTATATCCTGGCTTGTTCTATGTTAGTGCAGAGAGAGCTGCCTCACTCTTTGAAACTGCATTGTGTTCCATAGTATGGATGTACCATAATTTAACTCCTGTTGAAGGCCATTTACGGTGTTCCTTTAGATTGTTTCTGAATCTTTACTGCAACAGACTTTGCTGCAATAAATATCCTTTATATACATCATTAGTTGTAGAATCAAAACTCAGAAGTCAAATTGTTGGCTCAGAGCCCGTACGCATTGCATTTGTAGTTTGGACAGCTGTTGACAGATTGCTGTCTGCAGAGGTTATACCAGCTTATATTCCCAACAGCCATGTATGAGAGAAATTTTTTGCTTGCAGCCTGATAACACGATGTTATCCAACTTTTTGATTACTGTCAATCTGAAACATGCAACATGTTTCATGAAACACATGTTTTATGTACACATGAAAAATGCATATTTTAATATGCATTTTTTCTTATGAGTGAGTTTGATCACTGTACATATTTTAGAAGGCTGTGCATATACCCTTTTCTGTGACCTATCTGTTTATATTAACCTGTTAGAAAAAGTAAGCACTGTGTCTGCCATCTGAGTTGCAAGAGTTATTTTCCCGCTTTGTTGTTTGTCTTTGCTTATGGAGATTTTTGCTTTGCCGGGTTTTTTTATTTTTATGCAGTCAGTTTAAATCTTTTAATTTATGGTTTCTGGGAATTGTGCCATAATTAGAAAGGCCCTCTCCACTAGAGTATTATAAGAAACTTATCGTTTCTTCCCCACGTTTTTGTTATGGTTGTTGTTGTTTTTGTTTTACCCTTTGAAATGATAGATCCATCTGGAATTCATTTTGGTGTAGGGTGTTTGGTGTGGTTATAGCTTAATTTTTTTTCCAGATGTCTGTCCAGTTGCCCCAGCAACTTATACCGCAATCCCTTTTTTTTTCTTCTCTGATTAAAATGCCATCTTGATTACATACCAGATTTTTACATGTATTTGAGTCCATTTCTGGTCTTTTTATTCTATTTTATTGATCTTACTGTCTGTTTACATATCAGTATTTCAATTATCTGAGTTATGTAAAGTGTTTTGGTCAATAGGTCTGCCCTTCCCCTTCCAAATTTTTTTTCAATATATATTTTTTTCCATATGAACTTTAAAATTATTTAGCTTCTACCACTCCAAAAATCCTGTCGGTATTTTTTGCTGGGATTGCATGAAATCGGATGTTAATTTAGGGAGGTTCCGTATCTTTACATTGTTATGTCTTCTTGTCCTTTCTTACTCATTTATCACCTGACTCTGTCTACCTCCCTCTTGTTGCTAGGCTCACATTTCTGAAACTTTAATTTTTTTTTTTTTTTTTTATAGCAAAGAAACAAAAGTCATGGGATCCTAGGTGTACAAGACTTTGAAGCTAGTTAGAGAATTTCCCTCATTCTTCAGAGCCATTGCCCTTCAGTGTAAGGTACCGGTCTCATTATTCTTCCCCTCTGGGTCAGGGGTACTTCAATACTCCAGAACATCCTCAGGCTCTTCAGCTGGGTTAGCTCACTCCATGAGGCAAGAGGACAGCAGAGGGAGTTGCTGGGGACCCGCCGCCAGACCCTGCAGCTGAACTGAATAATTGTCTTGCAGACCGGAGTGTTTGAACCTTTCTATTGCTTCTGTCAGGACAAGAAGTAAAGGTTCCTGGTGCCATCTGGTTATTCCTTTTTTAAACCTTTTTGGGACATTAGCGGACAAACCTTTCCCTACTTTTTTATGGTAATAAATATTCAAAATCATAGTTTAAAACAGAAAGCATTTTTAAATGGATGACTTACAGCAGATATTACACATTGACCCCTGTCATTGGGATATGCACCCCATCTGTGGAAGGAGCACAGAGATCATTTCTTGATGGTAGGTCAGAGATCTGAGGCCCAGAGAGGGGGGTTTTCCTGAAGGCCTGCACAGCTCACTGTTTGCCTTTCTCTCCGCCTGCCCTCTGTATCCCTGGCATTGTTTCTCACCTTTATCTCCAGGTAGTTCTTGTCTCTAGCAAGCCTTTTCCCAGGCTTTATCCTCTACCCCTCCTCCTTGGTTTCTCTGTCCTACTCTCAGGGGTCCTCAAGGGCTGCTTTGCTTCTTCGTTGCCCAGGAGCCCTTTGACGTACTTGGCATCATCTTAACTCTTGTCCTGAGCAGGTCCACAAGGACACACACACTTCCGTGTAGAGTCATATTTGCCACAACTGTGCTGCCTCTGCCTCTTAATGTAATACCCCTGTGCCACGTGTTGCCACTACTGGGAGAGTTAAAACTGAAAGTGCGTTGAAACGTAAGGGACGGTGGCGGGGTTGGGGAGGGGAGGGCAATTCTATCTCAAAGCCGGATCTTATTACCTGCTAGGATGGCACTGAGCTAGTACCTTCCAGCAGAGGCAGATTTTAGAGACTGGTTGTGTACCCTAGGGTTGTGCAAGAACAAAGAGCAGAAAGACGGAGACACACCGCTCTTGTGGTTGGTCTGTCCTACTTGAACCTGGTCGTCTGGGGCTTTGAGGGTGACTTCCTGTGTCCTGTGTTGACCTTTCCAAGCTCGTTTCTCACTCTCTCCCCCCTTCACTAAACTTGGCCCACACTGGTTTTCTGCCTGAGGTTTTTGCTTATGTCATTCTGTCTGCCTGGGACACTCCTGATTTTTCCCTCGGCTGGCTTCTTTCCTCTTCTACGTGTTGACTTCAGTGACACTTCCTCAGAAGAGCCTTCCTTGGCCACCCAGTCTAAAGTAGGTCTCATCTGTTTTGCCTCATGGCACCACTTTCTTCTCCTTTTTCACATATAACACAGTTTGTAACTGTGTATTTATTGATGTGTCGACATGTCTAATGGAAGTCGTCTTCAACTACAACGTGTTTATGCAGCAATTGGGTAATTAGTCCTGGCTCGTTGTAGATGCACGTGAAATACTTGGCCAAGGAGTGAATGAAAGAGGAACGTGACCCTGCTGGGCTCCTTCGTAGCCTTTCCTGTAACGTGCTGATTGGTGTGACTGTGGTTGTCAGGTCGTTGCGTGTGCTGAAGTGCTTCCTCCGAAGGTCGTGCCGCCTGGAGCCGGGCCCGAGTCCTTCAGTCACCAGCTCCTGCCCGTGGACCCGCAGCCTGAACACGAGCCGCAGAGGCCTCATCTTCGGGAGGAAAACGGTGAGGATCTGGGCTTCAGTGGAATGGATGTGGGCTCCCTGGCCGTGTGGGTAAGCGGTATCTGTAGAGAGACCTGGGGCTGGGCAGCCTCTCCGCAGTCAGTGGATCTGGAGGTTGGGAAGGGGTGAGGGCCTGGAATCGGGTCCCTGGTCAGCTCGCGGCTGGCTAGGAGTCGTACCAATAACCAGTGTCCTTCGAGAGCTATGCTGCAGATGACGACAGCTCTAAGTACAGGCACTGTTAAAAGATGTACAGAAGTCTTTTACAAAAGTATTATCATGGTTTTGCAACAGTTTTCCAGCTCTACCTCATTCATTTTGTTGTCCTAAGGCTCAGGTAGACAAAGCTCTCCCGTTCCTCACTGCACTTCTCGCTGTTCAGCCATTCATGTGAAATCTGATTTTAAGCCATGCTTCACGAGGACCTGTAGAGCGTCTGTTCTCTCTTTCTCTCCTTCCCTCCCTCTTGCCCTCACTGTTATTAACCGGTATGAGATACATCAAGGAAGAAAAGTGGGCAGCTGAGTGTCTCATTTGTGATGATATATGTCCACAAGTCTAATATCACTAATCAGAAACTCTTGCTATCAGATATATTTTAGAACTTAGAATTTTTCAGATTTAGTAAGAGGATCTGATTTACATACAGTGCACTGCCATCAGGATTTGAAGTGTGACCCCATAATCACACATTAATTTAGTATTTCAGCAGTGAAATGTATGCCTAGTTACAGTAAGTGGATTAAATAAAAACTTCAAATAGCTTCATATCAGTTCTGGTCAGGTTTTGCTGTCAAATTAGTTCAATGGCCAACTTAATGAAAAACAAAAAAACTTTTGGTATTTAAAGCTTTGGGATTTCGGAGTGTGGAGAAGGAATTGTGAACTCAAATTTCCTGTTTGGCCCCAGCCTTTCTTCCGGGCTCCTCGTAGTGGTTGGCCTTGAAGTCTCACTGCTCTAAGCTTTTCCAGCTTTTCTTTCACTGTGGTAACAGTAACTTACTTATGTGGTGTTTACTATGTGTCAGGAGCTGTTCTAAGCTGCTTTATGTGTATGAACTCATTTAACCCTCAGTGTAGTACCAGGAAAAACAGTCTTCACCATTTAACATCTGGGGCCAATGGGTCCTTTCTGTTTTTTTTTTTTTTTAATATTTTTAAGTCATTTTATGAATACTTACAGAAGAATCAAAAGATAATGAAAAATAAATCTTAAAGGAACTTTAGTAAGAATTAAACCCCTTTGTGTCAAGTATGATTTGATAATATAAAAATCATTAAAAAATGAGAGAATACTGTCACTCAATACCACCCCTTTAGTAAAATGAATATGTCCTTTTAGCAAGATGGGATGGTCCAGAATCTTGTTGCAAAATATTACATGATGAAGTCCTTCCTGTTGAATGATCGGATAAGGTGTCATAGCTCCTTTTTGGAATTAGAAATGTAGTGTTTATCATTGTTTCTTGAGTGTGGGAAGATTCATCTAGGATATTGTCATTGGCAGACTCTGTCAGTTTTCTCCTATGCCTTCAGTTTCATACTGTCTTTAGCACACTGCTCTCTGTGTCATCTTCTCATTCACCTACTAGTAGTGAAATGTCTTCCACGCACATTTTCTTCTCTTTGTCGATATGGGTGGGTGGAAAGTGAGAAATTCTGAATTCTCGACTGAGGTCAATGAAAGCTAAAAACAGGTGTCAACAGCCTTAAACCTTCTTGAAGATGATGCAGAACTCTGGGGAGTGTATTTAATACTTTGAGAACAGTGAAGAACAATGGTTTATTTCACTATTGCCTGATCCTGAATATTTCTTTTATTCTCCCATTTTCTTATAATTTTAGTCTTTTCGTGCTCACATTAAGACTCATTAATGAATAATTAGTAAAAATGAAATAATTCCTAGGATGATGAACTAGAAGAGTGCTTCATGGTACAGGAGACAGAAGATCATTCAGATCCCAAAATGTATCCTAGATTTGTAAAAAGGTCCAATGGATCCGTATGGAAATTACAAAATAAGAGTTTTATTTTTTAATAATACTAACATATTCTTTTTGTTCTTCAGAAGACCTCTAAAAGAATAAAAGTCATGTCATTCCAGTCTTTAAAAATAGTTGAAACTGTCCAAAAAAAGAGAACCCCCAAACCCAGAATTGTACCTAGTAGACCTAGCTGGCATTCCAAGGGTTAATGCCCACAGTAACCCCATGGACTAAGTATTATTGTTATTCTCATATTAGAAATTAAGAAGCTGAGGCCCTCAGAGGTTAAATAATTTGTTCAAAGTCCCAAAGCTATTACACGGCCGAGCTGGGATGTTACCCCAGGCAGTCTGGCTGTAAGTCTGCACGTTTACCCCATACTGAGCTGCGCTGCCTGCTTTACCTCCAGGCTCTCCCAGCGCAGAACCGTGTCCCCTTCTGATCACTGTCATCTTCCTTCACACACAGAGTCTCATTGGATCAGGCTGCTCGTCTTTGCTCCCTCAGTGGTGCTTCTCTTCTCTGCCCTGTTAGCCAGACCCTGGCCACTTTCCTTATTCCAGCAAAAGGGTTGGTTTGGGTTGGTTTGTTTTACACCCTGGAAGATGCTGCATCCTTCATGCCTTTGATGGCACTGAGAGCTGGCTTTCCATCTCTGGGACTCATTTGATCTTGAGAGGGCCAAAGTTGTTTACTTAAAAGTTAGAAACAACAGGTTTCACAGGAACTTCAAAAAAAATAAGTGGGATTATTTAGAATGTAATTATTCTCATTATTCCAGTTATGACTAGAACATAATTACTGTTTGTGTATAGACTGTGTTCATCCCTCTCTTTCACGTCTTACTTTGATTGTAACCACACTCCTGGGTTCAGATCCCGTGTCTGTTTTCGGCTTTCATTTCTAACCACGATCTCCTCTATTTTGGGTCTTTGCTCCTTACTTCCCAGTCCTTGGACACAAGCAAGCTACATATGCACATACATCTCTGGGACCGGGGACACCATAGAAAGGTCTAAATCGTCTTGTTAAAGGTTGATACCAGGTGGATCTCCAAGTCAGGGTGCATGTAGACAGATCCGGATGCACCATGAATCTTGGACAGAGGAGAGCAGAGGTGACAGCAGAGGGTCAAATGTTCACTAGCATCTAGAGACCAGACCCTCCGGGCCTTGCACATGTGATTCACTCTACCCAGAAAGCACCCTCATCCCGCCTCATCCCACCCCACCCCTGCTTCCAGAGTCACTTCCTGTGGAAGGGCTTTCCGGGTGCTCCCACCTCCTGCTCTCCACTCTGTAGGTGCCCCTGCCTCTGTGTTCCTGCAGGAACTTGGGTGAACTTTGAGGATAATACTCTTTACCCTGTGCCAGGAGTAAAGCTTCCATGTCTGCCCTCCCCATCAGACGGCGAGGTTTTGGAAGGCAAGAATTGTTTTATCTGCCTATTCTTAGAACACACAGAGTAGACTTAATACAAGCTAGTTGGCTGACTATAAATCAACCGCAGTCATTTTTTGAAGGGAGAGAACGTGATAAGGCCTTGCTGATCAAAGTGAGGTCCAAAGCACTGCAGCACCACCAGCATCACCTTCGAGCTTGTTAGAAATGCAGAACACGGGGGCTGCCCTGGAACACCTGAGGCAGAGTCTGCCCTGTACCAAGACCCCCAGGGGATTTGTTTGCACATTAGAGCTTGGGAAGCCCTGGCTCTAGGCAGCGCTTCAGCTTCACGGAAGAGTGGGCCTTTGGAGGTTCTTTGAGGTGACTAGGTTTGACCTGGGCAGAGCAGAGACCATCCTTTATAGGGGAATGGTACCATCCCCAGTCAGCAGCAGGATTCGCCTGACCAACACAGGGAGTCTAGTTTTTCTCAGGGGAAGGATGAGTATAGGGTAGGTGTGGGGGGCCCAGAATGTAGAGTGTCTTGAAGGCTGAGCAGAATTTGGTCTTGATGCCACAGGGTGCCATTGTGGATTCTTGAGCAAAAAGCGGAACATGATGACAATTGGAACTGGGTAGAGGGATTCTCACTGACACCTCTTTTTCTCCCCCCCCTCAGCCCTTCCTGCTCTCCAAGTTCCCTCCCTTCCCCTGAAGGACAGCCAGGAGCTGACAGCCTCACTTCTCTCAGCTGGGTCCCAGGTGAGCCGGTGTCCCTGTGCCCACATTGAGGACCCACGTCTGATCTTGGACAAGTAGCTGCCTTAAGCCTGAGTCTTTATCAGGGTTCTGTCTCTTTAACCAGAGACCGGGCCCATCTTGGGTTTGTGCTTTTCTGTCTTTTTCTGTTCTGCTCCCCCATCCTCTGTGAAGCACAGTCCCTCCCCTTTTTCTTTCCTTAAGGCTCCCAGTTCCTCCCCTCGCTCCAAATTTGAACCTAGGGAATGGGAATTTAGTGGAGATCTCGTGTTTCAGAAGTTGGTGAAAATTGAAGATGTGGCTGACGTGGCTGTATCCTTCATCCTGGAGGAATGGGGACATTTGGACCAGTCCCAGAAGTCCCTCTATAGGGATGACAGGAAGGAGAATTATGGGAGTATTACTTCCATGGGTAAGAATGATTTCATCTGCATGGATTAGGACATCTTCATTTTGTTATTAAGAATATTTATAGCACATTCTGTAAAAGCATGTATGTTTTAATCACTGTGACTTTGCGTATTTTTTTTTGTCTGTGAAAGAGTAAATCACCCTTCTCTCTTTTTTTCTTTCTTTTTTTCTTATTCAGCTTATTCTGATTATCTCCATCATAATAAGAGTAAGATTGAGGACTGGTAATGCTTTGGGGATAGTATTTGCAATCCAGCAAATGTTATATTTAGCTTAAGACGAACAGGATTGGATCTTAACAGAGTTGTAGTAGTGATTGTACTCTGTTCCTTGACAAACTGAATCATTGTTAACTGAATAATTCTCATCTGTGAAAGCATCTCAGACTTTGCTGAATAACCGTTCATTGAAGTAGTTATTACAGTGTCTCAATAGCATTCATTCTTTTCCTTTCCTCTCACGCATGGGTGGCAACTTGTTCACTCTATTACCATTCTCACATCACCGGTACTTGTTTTATGATGTTTGCTTTGGCATCTGCATTTTACATGTCTTATCCCTTCTTGAATTTTGCACCCCAGATAAGATTTTGAACCTATTTCTAAGTTATGATCTTGGAAACTAATATTTGATTGTGCTGCCTGGAGCAATTGTGAAAAATCTCAGCACTGTGGCAGACATTTTGAAGCTTATGAATTTTATCTTCTTTTGAGTGAATTCTTTTGGAAGAACCACTGTCAAGCACACTATCGATCACTATCGATCACTATCAAGCAGACTTTAGATGGAATACATATACTCTAATGCCAAATTTCTTTTGAAAAACATTATCTCAGTTTGTATCGTTACGGGTTTAGTTCACGCACAGGCTTTTATTTAAAAAGTAAAATTGACTTCTCTCTCAAATTTTCCATTTCCTTTATTACTGTTGATATATATTTGTGTTTTCTTTGATTTATTTGCATATGCCCTCTGCTTGTTTATCTATTGGGATCTTAGTGGTGGTCTCAAGGAATTATTTATGTAGTACAAATATTATCATATTTCATGCAAATTTTTTTCATTCTCTTTTAAAATTAATTTCAAATACCTTTCTTGTCTGATTTGAGTTGATTAGTATTGTTTTATCTTTTTCAATTACTTTATAGGTATTTAATGGGTTTCAGAGTTGCAGAACTTGGCGCAGTTTTTCTGTACCATTCTCCAAGGGGTTTTGAATTGTTACTTTCTGATTTTTTTTTTTTGGCCGCACCGCGCGGCATGCAGAACTTCCCAGCCCAGGGATCAAACACGCGCCCGCTGCCGTGCAAGCGCGGAGTCTTAACCACTGGACCGCCAGGGAAGTCATGATTTTTTTTTTTTCTCATTATTCACCTTTTTCTTACAATATCTTTACAACTTGAGTAAACTCTTCTACACTAAGAACATGTTCAGTGGTTTCTGCCTCTTCAGCTTCTCTGGGAAGACCACATTCGAGAATTTTCATCCTGTGGGTTCCTAACAGCATCAGAGGTGGTCACGATTTTTAAAGTATCCATCAAATTTAGAAGTGAGATTTTTAAAAATTAGTGAATGAATCGTGGAGACAGCCGTTTCAATGGAGTGGCTGGGAAGTTGGAGAACAAGAGACAGTTTCTTGGAAGATTGCACAGGAGAGAATTTGAGAAAGCTATTGTAGATAAACTTTCAAGAACATTGTCTGTGAAGGCGAAGCAAAAGAGGGCTGGTCACTGACAGTGTACCTGGTGTAGATGGATGGGTGGTTTTTGTATGTTGTCTTTGTTAACGGGAGAAGTTTTAAGCACACTGAAATGTCACTGGGCGAGGGCTGGTGGGGAGTGAGTATGAAATGCTAGAGCGAGGAAGTCCCTGGAAAACAGAATGGCCTGGTGAGGCCCCTTCGGGAGGAAAGATTGACCTCGGTGAGGGGGAGGGTCAGCTCTTCTGCTGTGAGGCAAGGGGAGGACGGGAGAATCAGGCTGCCAGCACGCTGACACTTGTGGTTGTAGGATGTCCAAGGAGGTCTTGACTGGCTAGTTTAGACTCTCCCTGGAATAGGAGACAGAGTCACCTGTTGCGAGTGAGCAGGTGATGGAGTGGGTGGTGGAGCAGAGGTTTGAGTGCAGCGAGGACTTTGGTTCGCACGCACGTGGTAAAAATTATCCGAATAGTTTAAGCGGGTTTAAAGTGAGAAGTGAATCTCCCGACCCTCAGTCCCTCCGTTTCCCGCACAGAGGCAGTGACGGTTAGTTAAGCTTCCTGGTTGCATCTCTAGACACAGTCTGTGTGTAGACAAGTTTGTGCCAGAACACTCCTTTATTTTTAAATACAGTGATCTGTCTTGGAGATCACGATGAAGATGTTTTGATGTAGCTGCTGAGAAGAATGAGTGGGAAACTAGCCAGCCTTAGAAATGTAGGATGCCAGTGTGGGGTACCAGTGAGGTTGAAAAGCGTGAATTTGTAAAGCACCGAATCTGCCGATTGGGTGTTTTGGAACCAACTCCCTCCTCACCCCCCCGCCCCCAATGCATTACTAAGCAGCCGGGCCTAGTGTTGAACAAGGAACACAGCTCTCTGTCAAACATACACATAAATCAGGAGAATCAACAGAAAGCTCCTCATGTACTCAGAGAAGGGGAGGGGAAGGAGGAAAAAAACAAACCTGTAAGCCAACTGGTATCTCAACCTGTATCATCACCTCCTCTGGAAACGGGCGATTGTGAATAGTCCCAAAGAGATACATGGAGCTCATGTGATTTTTTTCAAATTCACCCCTGGAAAAAGAAAGCCATGAGCTTATTTGCCTTGCTGAACGGGAGAGCGCTCTAATAAGAATAAAATGTGTGGACATAAGTAAATGAGAGTAAAAGAAAAAGAAATATTGTGATAGCTGAGATTACTTGCCTAGTTAAATGCAGGAGGAAAAAACATCTAAAAAGTTTGGGTTTGTGATAGAGTTCTTTTGTTTATATGTTTGTTTCCACTCTTAAAATGTCTTTTTAGGAAGAGAATTAAGTAAAAATAGTTAGAAAATAAATTTAAAGTTGCCTTCATGGTACAAGAATTACAACTTCTTGCTATATCAAAAAAAGGATAGTAATAGTATCTCCCTCAAAGGGTCATTGTAAGGATTAAATGCCATAAAACTGAAAAGCACTTGAAGGCATAGTGCCTGGTCCATAGTACACACTCTGCAAACATTAGTGCTTAATACCATTTTTATGTAATGTTTGAAAATTACTTTTCTTTCTACAAAACAGCCTTACTGGAAAGTTCTCAGTAGGCCATGACCTATCTATCCTTTAAAAAGCATCCCCTATTTTTTGTTAACTACTGAAGGTTTGTCCTTGCAAACTATATTAAATGTCAGTGTTTTGAGTGAAATACATGCTGCTGATCCAGTTACACAGGGAACCGATTGCAGCCTCTTAAATGTCTCTGTTCATCAATGACCACTGAGTGGTGAGCTAGCTCTCGACAGTTGTAGGACTTCTCTGGGTACAGAAAGAACGCCTTTTCCCCTTTAGACTAATCCACACCAAACTGAGATTCTTTGGGGATTGAAAAAGCTAGAAAGATCCTCTTTCTTCTCCAGGCTATGAATAAACAAGAAGAGGAAGGTGAGGACTGGGTTAGCTGCATCACCCAGTATCAGATTTTACTGAGAACAGTTGACATGGCACAGGTGTTCCCAAACAGGTACTGTACGGATGTACTGTACCCAGAGGATGTGATTGTCATTAAGTGGAATGACTGCTCTCCCAGTCGCATCCCCTTGAACCATTCTTGCTGGCTCTGTCTTCCCTAACCTGCCTCAGTTTGCTGCTTCAGTGTTCTTCATCCCATCCCTGTATTGTGAAGTCATTTTGCAGATGGCTTTACAAAGTCACGCCTTGCTTGCACGTGTTGGTTTCATGTAATTATCCGCTATTTCTGAATGCGGGGAATAAGCTAATGTTTCCATTTTCCCTCTATTATCTCAGATTACGAGTCCAGGAACGACAACGTGGAACTGATAGTAAAGCAGATTTCTGATGAAGCCGAATCGCCCTGGATGACCTCAGGAAGCCCTGAAAGAAATGTCCCCCCGAGTCAAGAGTTTGGAGGAGTTAGCGACCCTCACAGCGTGGTAGAAAGGTGGCAGGTCAACCCCTGCATGGGGAAATCAAGGCAGACCCCTTCCCAGAAAAGAGACCTCGGTGCCATCACAGACGTGAACCGGAAGCCAAACACCAACGGCGAGAGAGGGCACCGATGTAACGACTGCGGGAAATTTTTCCTTCAGGCCTCCAACTTCATCCAGCACAGGCGAATCCACACGGGAGAGAAACCATTTAAGTGCGGGGAGTGTGGGAAAAGCTATAACCAGCGCGTGCACCTCACCCAGCACCAGCGTGTGCACACCGGCGAGAAACCTTACAAGTGCCAGGTGTGCGGGAAGGCCTTCCGTGTCAGCTCACACCTGGTCCAGCATCACAGCGTGCACAGCGGGGAGAGGCCCTACGGCTGCCCCGAGTGTGGGAAGAGCTTCGGGCGCCACTCCCACCTGATCGAGCACCTCAAGCGCCACTTCAGAGAGAAATCCCAAAGATGTAGGTGTGAGCAGTTTGTCTTCGGAGCATAAACGAGGCAGAAATTGCCTTATCAGCTTAGAACTATCGGACAGATGGGCGGTGGTCCTGGCAGCAGTGGCAGGAAGGGACAAAGAGTTACCGTCTATTTTATTATCACGTACTTTATGGGGTTTTTTAAATTTTTATTTTTTTACTGAAGATAGTTGATTTACAGTGTTGTGTTAATGGCTGCTGTGCAGCCGAGATTCAGTTATACATATATATACTTCTCTTTTTGAGATTCTTTTCCATTATGGTTTATCATAGGATATTGAATATAATTCTCTGTGCTCTACAGTAGGCCCTTGTTGTTTATCGTTCTCTACATAATAGTTTGCATCTGCTGATCCCAACCTCCCAGTCCTTCCCTCCCCCACCCCCCTCCACCTTGGCAACCACCAGCCTGTTCTCTATGTCTGTATCACTTGTACTTTAATTAATTGTCAGGTTAGTTGGCAAAACTCTATGCCCTCCCCACCATCCCCACAACTTCTCTTTCCCCAGAGGTGCTGCTCTCAGCACCTGTTTCTTCTGATAATTCCACCTTTTAAAATAATACGGCTGTTGCTTGACCCATGAATTTTAGACATTATCTGTTGACTCTCTATTTCGTAAGTGAGGACTTTGGCTCTCTTACATGCTTCTTCCCTCTTCCCCCTTTTCCCAATTTAGTTATTTCACTTACTTTAAAATGCTAAAGTAATAATAGTATGGTTGACCCTTGAAGAGCAGAGGGATTAGGGGTGCTGACCCCCTCGCAGTCCAAAATCCACATGTAACTTTACAGTCAGCCTTCCGTATTGCTGTTTCACATCCTCGGATTCAACCAACTGTGGGTTGTGTAGGACTGTAGTACATATTTATTGAAAAATACCTGCATATGAGCGGGCCTTTGCAGTTCAAACCCGTGTTGTTCAAGGGTCAACTGTATAGGAAGTTCGGGGCAAAGAAAGTGGGAGGGGAAAAAAGTCACCCATAATCCCACCATCCTAACTAGTAGAACTGTTATTAGTGTGCCTCCATTTTTTTTTTATAAGCCTTTTTTATATAGGGCTACTCATAGGGTGCAATCAAATGTTAGACACACACATTTTCCAGCGTTGCTTGGCCCTCCTGTTTGTTATTTTTGACAACCTGGCATTGTGTAGAAACATCATGGTCTACTCAACTGTTCCCCAGCTGAAATTCTAATTTTTTTTCTCTTTTGTCCTGATAACTGTGCTTATGCCTTGTTCGCTACTTGGGAATATTTCCTTATAATAGATGCCCAGAAGTGGGACTAGTGGATGAAAGGTCAAGGACATTTTTATGGTTCTTGATACATATGGCCAAATTGCTTTTTAAAACAATTATACCACATATGAGAGTATCAGTTGTACTAAATTTCTTCCAGGACTATCAAACTTTTTTTTTGTTAGCAAATTGTGTAAGCAGAAGAGAATTCTTTGCCATATTCATTTTCAGTAATTTAGTTATGAATCAGGCTGAGTAATTTTCCTGCTGGTACTTATTTTTTTATCTGCTCACATGACTTCTGTAAGGATAAGATCACTGTAAACTGTGCTGTGAACTTAAAGGCTTTTATTAATATTCTTCAGAAAACTCGAAGACTGGCCAAAGTGTTTATTTTTAAATTATGCCTTTGGTGTCCCCAAGCCCAGCTACTTGTCATTCACATTAACAGCTGCTGTCACCTATTCCAACATGGAATAGAAGCTTATGAAGCTCATGGTGTCTTTATGGCCTGGGTCGAGCTCAGCTGTCTCCTCAGCCAGTTCGATCCCTTTCTCCTTGGCGACTGCCTCTTGGGGGAAATCCATCCAATAGCACTTCGAACCTGGGAAGCAACTGCTTTAAAATAGGATCTTTTATATCTTCCCTGTAATTGTTCTTCGGCCTAGTTTCCTAGTTAATACTTCTCCCATTTTTTTGATTGAAGGAGGGATACTTTGTGTGCTCATCCAGCTGTATTTATGGAACGCCTCCAGTGCTAGGTGCTTGGGATTCAGCAGTAAGCAGAACAGACACTGTTCGTGCCCTCGTGGAGCTGACGGTCTGATGGCAGGAGCATTCCCAAAGAAGTGTCGGGTGCCCTGGGAGGGAAAAGGAAGCTGGTGTGTTGGCTAAGGGCATAGAGCAGAGGTTGATGTGTCACCCATCGTATTGACAATATTTTCTACTGGCTCATTTCTCTTTTTTCCTGGCTCCCAGTCGGGTATTCTTCCAACTCTGTATCCTCTTCATACTCCTTTCTTCTAGTTTTCATCAGTTCTCACTGTTCACTTGTGTATCTTCATTTTTTAAATTTATTTTTTATTAAAAAATTGTGTTTTGGCTGCTGCCACGCAGTTTGCAGGATCTTAGTTCCCCAAACAGGGGATTGAACCTGGGCCCACGGCAATGAAGGCACGGAGTCCTAACCACTGGACTGCCAGGGAACTCCCCACTTGTGTATCTTTGTTCTGTCTCATTCTGTCTCCCTGACTCCACATTTCCTACCTCCTCTCCCATTTCAGAATTCTCTTCTCTCTTTCCTATGTAATAAAAGTGTCTGGCTTTCCCCTGTGATTGCCTAACCTCAGTCGTTCTCACCACCCTCCCGAGTAAGCTTTCTCTTCATTTTGTTCTTTTCACTGAACAGGCACTGAAAGGTTCTTTTCTGTTAGCATCAAGCACATCCATGCACCCTTCTCCCCGCCTTTGTTACTCCTATTACATCGTAGTTTCATTTGATTATCCTCTTTTGCCTGATAGTTTATTTTTTTCTGTAAAAGAACTGATAACATTTGTGTTTCCTCTTTATCTTTTCAGGCAATGATAAAAGAAGTAAGAATACAAAATTGAATGTTAAGAAGAAAATTTCAGAGTTTTCAGAAGCAGACATGGAACCAACAGGAATAATCCCAAGAAATGTTTCTCAGGTTCAAGATTTTGGAGAAGGCCATGAACACCAAGGCAAATTGGATAGAAAGCAGGGAATTCCCATGAAAGAGATACTCGGACAACCCTCTTCAAAGAGGATGAATTTCAGCGAAGTCACATATGTCCACAAAAAGTCCTCCACCGGAGAGAGACCGCATAAATGTAACGAATGTGGGAAAAGCTTTATTCAGAGTGCACATCTTATCCAGCATCAGCGAATACACACCGGGGAGAAACCATTTAGGTGTGACGAGTGTGGGAAAAGCTACAATCAGCGTGTACACCTAACTCAGCATCAGCGGGTCCACACTGGGGAGAAGCCCTACACCTGTCCCTTGTGTGGGAAAGCATTTAGAGTGAGGTCCCACCTTGTTCAGCACCAGAGTGTGCACAGTGGGGAGAGGCCCTTTAAGTGTAATGAGTGCGGGAAAGGCTTTGGGAGACGTTCACACCTTGCTGGGCATCTCAGGCTCCACTCGAGAGAGAAATCCCATCAGTGTCATGAATGTGGAGAAATCTTTTTTCAGTATGTTAGCCTCATTGAACACCAGGTGCTCCACGTGGGCCAGAAAAATGAACAAAATAGCATCCGCGGGGAAGCGTACAGCTGGAACTTAACGGTGATTGAGGATAAGAAGGTTGAGTTGCAAGAGCAGCCTTATAAGTGTGATGTGTGTGGCAAAGCCTTTCATTACAGTTCAGAGCTCATTCAGCATTACAGAACTCATACCGCAGAGAAAACCTATAAATGGGATATGTGTAGAGAAAGCGTTGGCCAGTGTTCCCACACAAAACAACATCCCAAAAGCTATTCCAACCTGAAAGCCCACCAATGTAACGAATGTGGCAGAGGCTTTGCTCTGAAGGCACATCTTAATCAACATCAGAGGATCCATACTGGTGAGAAACCCTTTCAATGTAAAGAATGCGGAATGAGTTTCAGTTGGAGTTGTAGCCTCTTTAAACATCTGAGAAGTCACGAGAGGACAGATCCCATAAATACCTTAAGTGTCTAGAGGTTTCTATCGTAGAACAGCTCTTACACGATTTTAGAGAAGCCTTCCTGAAGACAAACCCTACTCCTATAACGAATGTAATAACTTCAAGCATCTCCTCCAACTTAACCATCAAACCTATGGATCTGTTGAGATCCTTCAGTTAGAACTTAGGACACTGGAGCATCCACAGCAGATAGATAGCTGCTTTTCCACTGAGAAATGCATTCGTTTGCATCTTCAAGCTTGAGAGTCTAGACAGGAGAGAACCTAAGGATACAGTGGACGAAGGGAAGCCTTCAGATGGCACTCATTCTTCATGCGACTCTCAGAACATTGACAGTGGGAAAAGCCTCACAAATGCAGTAGGAATAAGCTTCATTTGTAGCTTCTGCCTTGTTTGACAGCTTATCTATTCAGGGAAGAGCACAGTGAAAGAAAGAACCCTTCAGCATGATCTTGGTTTGGGTACCTCAGCAATGAACCTTTTCTAGACGTGGTGATGCCAGCCACTGGCATGCTCCAGGCAACGTTCTCATCTTGAGTATTAAACCTTTTCAAAAGAAATTGACTTAAGGTATTTCTATTTTGGCAAAATTGAGGTTCAGAGGCTGGATGGTATGTGTTCTCGCTGCCTTATTCAACCTACAACTTCTCCATGAAACACACTCTACCTTTTTGTTTTGTCTTGATTCTCCTGGCATCATGGTTAGCTAGTAGAAAGAGAGGTTGAGTTTGTAAATTCAGGAGAAACTGTTGGTCAGTCACAGCCTGGGGAGAGGGGAGCAGGACCTTAGGGGAATAGAGAAGAGAAGACGGGCCAGACTGTGGACTGGTTATTCTGTTACCCACAAGAATGAGGGCAGCTATATCCATAGAAGGAATTGGACCAAGTTGAATCAGGAATTGTCCAAGCAGTAGATGTACCAACTCCCAGTTGCCCGGGAGATAGATCTCCCCCATAGGATAATGGCATAGAGAAGGAGTTTCAACTTGAGTTGCAGCTGGATTTGAAAGTAAACGTTAGTAGATGCAGGGAGGTCCTGGTCTGGTGAGCCCTGCCTGTGGGAAGGTCTGGGTAGGGGTTGTGGGGGAAGGATGATGACATGGAAAAGAGGGTAAACTTGAGCCTGTTTGCTAGAGAGAGGGAGAGGTGCTTCTGGGCGCCACCGAAGTCCTGCTTCTGCTGACTGCCTGGCTTACAAATAAACACCCAATAAATACCTGTTGATTTTGTGTGCTGTACACTGGTACCTGGTCCAGATCCCCTTTACCAGGCTGCCATACCCATCCCCCAGCTGCTTTGAGTTTTGTCTGCCAAGTGCTCACGGCTCACCCTGTTCTCTGGAGACTCTGAGGGAATTGCCCTCAGATGATCAGAGCTGCCCCATCCAGGAGTTAGCTGTCCTCCCCACCCCCTAGCCAATGACGGATTGATATGGGGGTACAAAGGGCTGATTCACGTGCCTCAAGGTGGGAAATTGGTGCAGTTTATGCTTCAGATCCGCCCATTGTGGATCAGGCTGAGGCTAGACTTTATTAGACTATATCCATGCTCCTGTACCATCCCCTCATCCCCTCCACGCCCTCAACAAATCACATGGCTCTGAATCCTTGTCTCAGGCTCTGCTTTAGGGAACGTGATCTGATGTGTGGCACCATGAGTAGTCCTGTAAGAATGCCCTGTGGAGCTGGCCACTCACCATGAGGCAATGAGGACCACGTCACTGATGGTGGGCAGGGCACCGGTAGTTTCGGGCATGTGGCGGCCATTCAATTGGGAGGCATTAACTTTGGTGAACTGAGATGGAATTCAGGTAGAAGCGGATGCACTGACTTGGGTAAGGTTTGGGGAACAAAATGAAAATAATGTAAGGATTATGGAATCGAGTGGCTCTTGCTGAAAGCCACTGATTGATTGAAGAGAGAAAATAACATACTCAGGACAAATATCCACCCACTTAATGCAACCTGTGAGTGTCAGAGGGCCTCGTTGGTGGCCCTCAAGGAGACTCTTGTTGCCTGCAAACAGAATTACAGACTTAAAGGTGGTATAGGACTTGAATGAGAATGACAACTTCAGTGAAGCCTGGTGTTAATGTCTGTCGAGCATTTACTGTGTTCTAAACATCATGCTTAGTGCTTTATGTGGATCACCTCACTTAATCCTCACATTATGAGGTGGTTTCACTTCTTAGCGCCCTCATTTTACAGTTGGGAAAAACTTGAGGTTCAGAATAGTTAATTCACTTGCCCGAGGTCACACAGCCAATAAGTGGCAGAACGAGCATTTGAACCAAGATCACTTTGTCTCCAAAAGCTAAGCTCTTAAGCACCAAAATCTACTATGTCTTAGATGATTAAACATCAAACATTACAAAGTGATGAAATGCTGTTCTTGTCAGTTTGTGTGACAGTTTTGATCCAAGATATGATAAAGTCATACAGTAATAGAATCTTAGAATTGTAAAGGGTTCGATCATTCCTCCCACCCAATGGAGGAATCGCCATTCAATTGTAGGTATGTGCAGGCACCAAGTGTATAATTACTTTGTTGAGCTGGAGAAAACATTTCCTGGCATCTGATTATCCCGTTTCTGCATGAAATCCTTCCACTGATGGGGAGCTCGTTGCTTCCCAGGGCAGCCTCTTCCATTTAAAAACAGCTCTGATTGCCAGAAACTTCTTAGTGAGCTGAAAACTATGCTGATCCGGGGTCATACATCTCCTGGTTGCAGAAAAAAGAAGAGTGTTATGATTTGGACATTCGACTGTGAAGTTCTTTTCTGCCTTTCAGTCATCACATCCATCATCACCTTACCTTCTAAACCTCTCAAAGGAAAGGGAAACAAAACGTTAGGGTCATGTATTTTGTTTCTTCAATTTTGCGGCAAGTTGGAGCAAAATCTGTTTGCTCAAGACGCTGTTTCGTTATCGTTTTTTAACATTAAAATATTGTAAAGGACTAAAGGCAGAAAAGGAACAGGACAGTAGAATCTGCATTCCAATCACATCACTAAGTGCGTGCCCGGAGCATGTTGGTTGAATTCTACAGAAATGTTTGCTACGGTATTGGGGCTGGGAGGAAGACTGTGATTGATTCTATCAATTTTTTGTTGTTGTTTTCACAAAAGTATCAGAGCCATCTGAGTGCGACCAGGTCAATGTCATCAGCTTGGAGTCCTTTCCCTGCAGAAGGAACGATTAGAAAGAGACACCCATGTGCTAGTTCTCAAAACTTGTGACCTGCACCTTCCACCCAGGAGGCTAGATTCCCCATCAATTCCTTACTTCTTTCCCATTAGTGAGGACGTGCCGCTAAATCTTGGTCTTTTTCCTCAACTGAGGAAGAGGTTAAATTCCCTAGATTTATAGAGGAACCACCGAGACAGCGAGACCTCCTGGATTCCTAGAGAACACCAATAGGGGTGGAGTTCCGGGGGGGCGGAACCGTGACGGGGTTCCGGTAAGCTTTCCGGAACTCGTTCTATTTGTGCTTCAGGTTGTTGTGTCGTCTGCAGGTTCTTCGTTTCCGCACCATCCCCGCGACTCAGAGTTTCCGGCTGCGGGTAGCGTAGGGGACGAGAGATGCGTAGTTACTACCCCCGGCAGGATGTGGGGAGATGCCCCTCTCCCACGTTTCCCTCACTCACTCCCAGCCCAGCTTTGTGCTTTGACTTAACCTAAGTGACGAGATCGATTAGGAAAGGAATTGAAGACAAAACCAAGACACTAGCGTTTTCTGAGGTGTCCACAGGGTCGGTTTCTCTGAGCCCTCTCCTGGGCTTGCCTACGGCTGACTTCTCACTGTGGACTTTCCCCTGTGCCTGTGCACTCCTGGTGTCTCTTTCCTCTTCTTATAAGGACACCATTCCTATCCTTGAAGACCCCACCCTTATGACCTTATTTAACCTTAATCACCTCCTTAAGTGCTCCGTCTCCAAATACAGCCACACTGGGGGTTAGGGCTTCCAGTGCATGGGTTTTGCGAGGGGCACACAATTCAGCCCAGAACAGTTGGGAACTATCTTGTCACTGTCTGCGTTTTCCCATAGCACCTAGCACAGCGCCTTGCAAAATGGTAAATCTAGGTTTTTGTTAACAAAGTGATAGAACACCTGATGGGAACTGGGAGAGGAGTTATAAAGTCATTTAAATCTATTGTCTTAGCTCATCTTTGTTTATAAAATTTCTGAGCTCTATTCTGGAAGTTCCTAGTTCCTGCTTGGAACTTCAGTCTCCAGGACAATGGCACAGAGGTAAAAGGGAAGCTCCTGGGGCCTCTGGGGTGGGAACTGCAGGGGCAGGGTCTGTGCCCTTCCAGTAACCCCAGCAGTGTAACAAGCATCTGTTCCTAGCGAGGGTTCGGGGTGGGGCTGTCTACCAGGCAGGTGCGGTGCAGTCAGCCGAGGTGGAGCGGGTGAGCCCTTGCTTCTCACAAGCTTACCTTCTGGCAGGATTCTGAACAGTCTGCGGTAACCGGTGTTGCCCCAGCAGGTGTCACAGTGGATGTAGGATCATTGGATGATCACAGCATGGCTTGGGGGCCTCCGTGGCTATTCATCTTGGTGAGCAGAGATTGCATTGCCACTTTGAATGATTGGACTAGAACATCTGTCTTGGCATCCTGTCCCCTTCAGAACCCACGCTGGATTCTTTCTGGTGAGCAAAGGGCTTATCGTAATTGGGCCCCCCATTTTAATGATTTTTAATTGTCCGAGCCCCACTTGCCAGACTATATCGCTTAGCTTTTGGTTACAGCCCAATAATCCATCCAGTTCTTTGTTGAAATTCTTCAGTTCTTTTGGAAAAGAAAATGCAGGAGGTATTGTTCTAATCTCAGATTTAATGAAGAATATCTTAAACATGTACTAAGTCAGTTTAATGATAACAGCTCTAACAAATAGACCTACAAAGGTCTAGCTGCTCAAACACAATAGCAGTTTTTCTTTTTTTAATGAATTTTTAAAATATTTATTTATTTTATTTATCTATTTTATTTTTGGGGCTGCATCGGGTCTTAGTTGCGGCCTGTGGGGTCTTTGTTGAGGCATGTGGGATCTTTCATTGTAGTGCGGGCTTCTCTCTAGCTGTGGCGCAAGGTCTCCAGGGCGCATGGGCTCTGTAGTTTGCGGCACGCGGGCTGTTTCGCTGTGGCGTGGGCTTAGTTGCTCCGTGGCATGTGGGATCTTAGTTCCCCAACCAGGGCTTGAACCTGCGTCCCCTGCGTTGGAAAGTGGATTCTTTACCGCTGGACCACCAGGGAAGCCCCTATAAGTTTACTTTTTACTCCTATAACAGTGTAAGGCAGATATACATGAGTGACAGGAAGGCTCTCCTCTGAGCAGTCAATCTGATGGCGGCCCTGGCATCTTCAGACGTGGCTTCCGAGACCTCCTTGGGGATTTTCTAACCTAGTCAACTGGGAGAAGAGAACGCGGACGTGTGACAGGGCTTTATGGGCCAAGCCAAGAAGTGGCACACATCATCTTCACTATAGTCCGTTGGTTAGAACTCGGTCACCTAGCTGCATTTAACAATACAAGCTGCAGAGTGTAGTCTAGCTGTGTGTCCAGGAAGGACAAAAACAAATTTTTGATAAACTGGTAGCAATCTACAACAAGACTCAAAAATTACTAACTGTAGAAAATTGATAAATTCAACTACACTATATTAGGAAAAGACAAACAAAATGGGAAGCACAGCCCAGGAAGATGAAAAGATGCTCAACTACATTAGTAATAAGAGAAAAGCACATTAAACCACAATTGGATATGATTTCACAAAAGATTATCAAATCTTTCAAAATCTGTCAGTATCAAGTACCGATAAAGATATAGAATAGTGGAAACTGTCATCTGCTGTTGCGTGTGTAAGTTGTTACAGTTATTAGGGAAAACAGTTCGCCATACTTTTTTTTTAGCCATGCCACATGGCATGGTGGGATCTTAGTTCCCCAACCAAGGATCGAACCTGTGCCCCCTGCATTGGAAGCGTGGAGTCTTAACCACTGGAATGCCAGGGAAGTCCCTGGCCATACTTCTTAAAGTTGAACATGTATATATCTTATTTCTAGGTTTTTTCACAGGGAACCAAGAGGCATGTTGACATGCTGCTTTATAAAAGCCCCAAACTGGAAACATCCTGAAAACCCATCAACAAAAGAATAGATTCATAAATTGTGCTGTATTCCTGCAGTGGGATACTTATTGTCAGTGAATGTGGTTGAACCACAGCTACACAGAAAGATGCATGATTCTCACAACACATGTGCAGTGAAAGAGTATGACTCCATGTATGTAAAGTTCTGAAAAAGCAGAACTAAGTAATACATCATCCAGACATGAATAGATAGGTGGTACGTCTACATAATACAAGGGAATGATTAACATAAAACTCAGAATATTTGTTAACCTTTGGTGAAGAGGGAGGGAGAGGAGATTGGACAGAATATAAGAGGCTTTTGTGATTCTGAAAATGATCTATTTCTTACCTAGTATGAGGATGCATGGGTGTTCTTTTCATTATCATTTACTGTCATATATCCTCAGATACTTTTGAATTATGATATTATTTCACAAGAAACATGGACAAGTTTACTGTAAAATATTGCTAACATACAGACAAGTATAGACAATAGAGACTGATTTTAAAGAACATTCACGTATGCACCAGATTAATCAATTCTTAACATATTTGCTTCATATCTTTCTAAAACATATATATATATATATATATTTATTTATTTGGTTGCACTGGGTCTTAGTTGTGGCAGGCAGGCTCCTTAGTTGTGGCTCACGGGCTTCTTAGTTGCGGCTTGCCAGCTCCTTAGTTGCAGCACACGGGCTCCTTAGTTGTGGCATGTGAACTCTTAGTTGCGGCATGCATGTGGGATCTAGTTCCCTGACCAGGTATCGAACCCGTACCCCCTGCATTGGGAGTGCAGAGTCTTATCCACTGCACCACCAGGGAAATCCCTCATATCATTTTAAGAAATGAAATAATATGTAAAGACTCCCATTCCTTTCCCTCATCAGAAGGAATAACTATACTGAAATTGTGTCCTTCTTTTCCCCATTTTATACCACAAGATCTTGTATCCATAAACAATATATGTAGTGTTGCAGGATTTTAAATTTTATGCAGACATATTATATTCTGTCATGTTGGAACTTGATTTGCCATTTTAAGATTGATTTATGTTTCTGTACATAAATAGATCCAGTTTATTCAAACTGCTGTAAATTAGTTCCCGAGAGAGACTTGGAAGAGTGTTAAATTTGGTAAATGTGGGTAGATGGTGTAAAGGATTCTCTGTATTATTTTTGCAATTTGGAAATTATTTCAGAATAACAGTATCACTACTGAGTCATTTATATTGGCAATATGCACTTGGAAATGGAAGTGGGGGAAGTATCCATTTATGATAATGACACAAATAACTGACCATAAATTTACTGGAAAAAAATTTAAGAACTTACCTGAAAATGTATATTTTGACAGGAAGTCATGTATTACTATTTTATTCTAAAATGTAGAATTTCATGTAGTATTTTCCTTTATGCTTCCCCTCCTCATTTCTACCAGCTAAGAAATGTTGGCAGAAAGAGAAGCCACCTTGATAAAAGCTACAGTTGAGTGTGAACTTGGAATAAGATCTAGACCGACACAGGTGTTGTCAAAGGTGTGAGCTGCATACTAGTCATATGACCATGTTATGTGACATTTTAGTGAACTGTAATCCAAGTGTGTAAAAGGAGGAGAAAATGAAAGCACTGAACAATTTTTATATCTTATTTTTAGTCATTTGAATTTTAACACAGTCTGTTTTTTCATTTATAGTTTAGCATTATTAGCTAAAGAAGGAAATAACGTTTGTATTATTTATTTTTCACCTTGATTTAAATATGGTGTAAAAAGCTTCACTGGTCTTGTCAAAAAAAGGTGCACCTTTTCTAGTCCAGTGGAGTATTCTAGACTCTTCTGACCTTTGCAGTATGAGCTAATGATTCCCCTGTGTGGCCAGGCATGGAGGACAGCGGGTCCAGCCCATTAGCTAAATAGAAAAGCCAAAACTTGAGCGTTTCTTCTCCATTACCTTCCCTGGAGGGCTAGTTTGGAGCTCCTGCCCTACTGCTAAATATTGACAAACATGACCATACACTGACGATGACATCGCTGATCTGTGCTCCTGGCCTGGTGACCGTCTAGCCTCTGCGGAAGGCAGGAAGCCTGCCCTGCACGCCGGCACTCTTGAGCTGGGGACCCCTTTCTCCCAAGGCAAATTAGTTCAGCAAGGCTTCCAGACCAGCCCCACCCCTCCCCTCCTTTGTGTCCCAGGAATTCTACTGAAAAAAATATTTTCAGCAAATAAAACATTTTATAGGGGCCATTTATAAAGGGAAAGGAAGGCCATTTAATTTAGTTGTAGAGAAGGAAGTGGCACCAAATACAAGCTCCCTTGTCCCTCCATAAGAAGTCCTTAGGGTTTCTCCAGCAGTGCTGTCCAACAAGCCTGGGATGATGGGAGTGTTCTATAATTGTGCTGATCTTGAAATGTGGCTTTTGATTTGAGGAAGTTTTTTAACTTTTTAAAATTTTAATTTAAATAGGCTCATATGGCTAGTGGCTGCCATATTGAAGAGTGCAGCTCTTTTCTCCTCCTTGGGACAGATGTGGCTGAAGGTAGGCATTTCCATGTTACCTCTGGATCCTTAGCTGTACCCTCTCTCTTTCTGGAAAGCTGGAAGCATGTACATCATCTACACAACATAGATTCAGTGGTCTGAGCCAGACTGTGTACTCAAGCCTGGATCTGCTTTCACAGGTCCGCAACTCCAGAGGTGGTTGTGAGCAAGAATTCTCTCTCATTGGCTTATTTCCTCTTGTCAGAGGCCTCGACTTCTTAATTTTGTTCGGGGAAATAGAGTTTGGCAGCCTTTCCTTCCAGCCAGTTCCTGCCGCTTGGTACACAAGTACTGATACCGAACCCAGTATATAATCTAACACTTATTATTTTCCTGCTGCAAAGCTGAAGTTTCCTTTATTTTATGGGGTGCCACTTGCTTTCTTCTCATTCCCAATAGAACTTTGTTTTTATGTGCTGGGTAAGAAATCATGGAACTGGTAAGGACAAGAAAATAATAAAATCAAGGGATTTGATTAACATGAGAGGGTCTAACAGCAGCAGTTTACTCGTGAGGAGAAGAGGTGTTGAAATACTGGTAGGGGAGTTAGAAGGGACACAGAGAAGGGCAGGCAGCTAATAAAGCAGCTACCACGGAGAGTGAACGTGCGTCATCCCACGGAAAGACTCTGAAAACAGTGTGAAACACATGCTTCACAGATGTTCCACCCTAGGGGAGAGGGAGACCTGGTATTCGTCAAAATCCCATCAAGCGTGGTTGAGGGCTGCCCCCAGAGCAGTGGTCTTTCGTGGTTTTCGAAAAAGCCCGCAGCCCAAGAGACACAGATGGTGCAAGTCGGATGAAGCACACGGCAGGGGCAAGGCCGGGGGCAGCGGGGGCAGGGCAGTAACAGCATCTGCTCTGAACATTGACTTTGAACTCTCAGTAGAACCTAGTAGCACACTATTTTTAGTTTCTGGGTAAATTTCGGTAATTCTTAATATCTCAGTAGTACTAGTGGGTAGCCCTTACTTTATTTTTAAAACGTCTATATAATCTCAGGTGATTTTTCAGTATGAAACCAAGAAAGGCATTCTTAAATCGTTCATGATCCAGAAGATGGTCTCCAGCCTGGGGGACCACAGAATAAAACTTCTATGCCTTCCATCTGCCTTGACTTAACTCGGGGAAATGAAGGTAAAGGGGACCCAGGGAGACTGGACACAACAACCTATGACATTTCTATTAAGTAACTCTTTTTTTTTCTTTAAATTTAAATCCAGTTTTATTGTTTTGTTTTTTGGCTGTGCTGCAGAGCATGTGGGATCTTACTTCCCTGACCAGGGACCGAGCCCATGCCCCCTGTGTTGGAAGTGCAGAGTCCTAATCACTGGACTGCCAGGGAAGTCCTCTATTAAGTAATTCTTGACTGTAGCAAGAAGGTTAGCTACGAACAGAGGGTCCCCACAGAAAAACCATTTCAGTTCCTGTTTATTAATTTTCATAAAACAATTGAGTTACACATATTTGCAAGAGTGGTTAGGTTCTGGTCTTTAAATGGTAGCTTTTCTGGTTACTATCACATAGGTATCTGCTCTCTGTGAGTACCCTGATGCTTAATAAAGCTTGTGCGCCAACTGAAAGATTTTCCACATTTGTCACATCTGTAGGGTCTCTCTCCAGTATGAATGACCTCATGTCGATGAAGATTTGCCTTAAAACTAAAAGTTTTCCCACATTCGCTACATTCAAAGAATTCCTCCTTGGTATGGATTCTTTGATGCTGAATGAGATCTACATTCCGACCAAAGGATTCACCACATTCACTGCATTTATGAGTGTTCTGTTTATTGTGAATTTGTCGATGGCTCATAAGGGTTGAATGCCGGCCAAAGGCTTTTCCACATTCAATGCATTTATGGGGTTTCTCTCCACTGTGGATTAACTGATGTCGAATAAGGGTTGAATTCTGACTAAATGTTCTTTCACATTCACTACATTTATAGGGTTTTTCTTTGGTATGGATCCTCCTGTGTTCAACAAGATACGCCATCTGACGGAAACACTTTCCACAGTCATGACATTTATATGGCTTTTTTTGTGAGTGACACTGTTTGTGGACAATCAGAGCAGACTTCTGTTTGAAGGCCTGCCCACATATGTCGCACTCAAAGGGATCCTCTGAACTGTGAATTCTTTGATGTCGAACAAAATTTGCCTGACGCTGAAAGGCTCTTCCACATTCGCTGCATTCATAAGATTTTGCATTTGTAAGAATTTGCTTATGCCTCAAAAGCAGTGATCTCTGATGGAAGGGTTTTCCATACTCATATTTGCCCTGCTTTGTCCTTGCCTGAGCTTTCAGATCTTGAATGAGGTTAAGGTTTTGAAGGAAGTCCTTACAGCATTCATCACCAACAGTAGGGAGTGAAAGTCGGTAAATGTCCACAAATTCGTTACATTCAAGTAACTTTTCTAAGGGTTTCCTGGCCATTTTCTGCTTTACCAGTGACATCTTACATGACTCTAGATCTTCAGAAATGTTCTGCTTTGGAGTTAGGTCTTTCATCTTGAATCTGGCTTCAGGACCTAGCCAAAAAAAAAAAAAAGTATATAAATGACCTGACTGCCATAGAAGGAAAAAAAAGGAAAGAAGTCAGGAAGTTTGTGATACGAGACTCAAATGAGGCTAAGAAGTGCTCACCTAGTTAAACCATCATACTACAGAGGCCAGTATTCTGATTTCCTTCCATAGGACCCACAGCTTTCATATCAGAAAGAGCTCTTGACATCAGCTAACCAGCTAAAATGTGCACAAGAGTATATGTCAGAGAATGTGAGAATTGAATAAATCCATCACCATTAGTGGGATAACAACTTACTCTCAGTACCAGCAGTGTCACATAACTAGGAGAGAGGTAGCATTTTGTACTTTCTAGATAAGCATGTTTTTAATAATTCTGGGAGAAACAACTTCTTAAAAATGGAGAAAGTGTGTAAGATAGAATAGAAAAGGAAACAGAGAGAAATAAGTACAAAACCAATGGACTAGAGCAGTGCTTTTTCAACCAGGGATGGTGTTGCTGGAACCTAGTGGGTGGAGGCCAAGGATGCTGCTAAACATCCTACGAGGCCCAGGACAGCCCTCACCGCAAAGAATTAAACAGCCTAAAATGTCAACGGTGCTGAGGCTGTGAAACCGTGGAGGGAGGGATGTGAAAAAGGGTAGAAGCAGCAATCAGGACATAATACGTAGGAAAAACGAACATCAGTAAACACCGAGAGAATTTGGAAAACAAAATGAGAGCAAGGGAACAAGAGCAAGTATAGAGAAAGGGTAAGTGATGAGGGTAGAAAAAAGGAGTATCTAGGATGGCACGAGAGCTGTCAGAAAACACCAGACCGGCTGCTTCAGAGAAGCACTTGAACTGCAGTAGAAAGAGGATGAGCTTTGCAGACTTGATGTCAAATCCCAACTATCAACCTACTAGCCGTGTGACAGACATCGCAGTCCCTTAGTTTCTTCACCTGGGAATGGGGCTGATGACCACACCCACCACCTGCAGGGGGCAGAAGGCATAATGAGCAGGAGAGACACCAGACACCCGGCTCGGTATCGGCACAGGAGGGGCCTGGTGAATGGGGTCCCTCCCTCTGCGTGACCCCCACAGGGCCGGGTCTTCTCCTCACCCACCTGGGCAAGCACTACCGGAAGCCTTCCTAGTCCCAGCTCTTGGTAGATCCAGGATCCACGGCTCTTCCCACTGCTCCAGCTGACAGATCACCTCAGGTTTGGGAAACTGAACTCCTACTCGTGGGGAAGTAAATGGGATGTGCTGGTTAGTGAGCAGCAGATGTCCCAGAGCTCATTTTACCCCTTGGGGTCTAAGCGGTGGGGGGACAGCGACAAGCAGAGATCAGGACAGTAGTGAACAGGGCTGGTGAGGAGAGGACTTGGTGCAATCTTTATTGAAAGCCTGAACAATATTCACACTCTGGGATGTGGTAATTTCACTCTTAGAAATATAGCCTAAGGAAAATTAGGACAAAGGTTAATGAACCAGAGATGTTCAGCAGAGTTCTAACAAACAGTGCAAACTGGAAATAAACTAAATGTCAATAGGGGAATGGTTAAGGTGTAGCACATGAATACAACAAAGGCAAAAGTATTAGGCAGATACTGAAAATCCATGTATTCAAAGAATATTTCTTTTGGGCTTCCCTGGTGGCGCAGTGGTTAAGAATCTGCCTGCCAATGCAGGGGACACGGGTTCGAGCCCCGGTCTGGGAAGGTCCCACATGCCGCAGAGCAACTAAGCCCGTGAGCCACAACTACCAAGCCTATGCTCTAGAGCCCGCGAGCCACAACTACTGAAGCCCGCGCGCCTAGAGCCTATGCTCCACAACCAGAGAAGCCACTGCAATGAGGAGCCCACGCACCGCAAGAGTAGCCCCCGCTCGCCACAACTAAAGAAAGCCTGCGCGCAGCAACAAAGACCCAATACAGCCAAAATAAAGAAAGAAATAAAATACATTTAAAAAAAAAACTGAAAGAGGTTTCATATTAAAAAAAAAAAGAATATTTCTTTTTCCCCCCAGTGCATCTGATACATTTTTCAAAGAATGTTTCTTAAAATAGGAAAATGCTCCCTAGATATTTTAAAGCAGAATACAAAACTCATGTAAATTATGATCCAAATTTTGTTTTTAAAAACTACGTGTGTGTCTGTGCGTGTGTGTGTGTACAGATCTTCCTCTACTTACAAAAGGGTAACTTCCTGGTAAACCCAATCTAAACTGAAAATATGCTATGTCAGAAATGCATTTATTACACCTGACCTCCCGAACATCATAGCTTAGCCTCACCGACCTTAACCACGCAAAGAACACTTATATTATGCCACAGTTGGGCAAGATCATCTAACACAAAACCTACTTTATTATAAAGTGGTGAAAAGCTGTTGTAACTTACTGAATACTGTACTGAAAGTGAGAAACAGAATGGTTTCAAGTATACTGGCTGGCTGCCCTTGTGACGACATTATCACATAGCTGTGTGGGAGCTGCGGCTCTGAGCCCAGCGTCACCAGAGAGAACGGTCCTGCATATCGCTACCCGAGGAAAAGATAAAAATTCGAAGTGCGCTTTCCAATGAATGCGTATTGCTTTCACACCATTGTAAAGTTGAAAACATCTTAAGCTGAACCATCGTAAATAGGACTGTCTGTATACATACATAAAAGTAAACCAAAGTGTTAACAGGGTTAATGCTGGGCAGTGGGCATGTAGATGATTTTAATTTTCTGCTTTATGAGGGTTTTTAATAACAGGGAAAATGCTGATACTATAATGGTAAGTTTTAAAGGGATTACAGAATTATACATAGACTATGCTCAGCTAGCTTTTTTTTTTTTTTAAAAAACAGCACAGGAAAAAAAAAACAGGAAGGAAATATTCCGAAATATTAACAGTGTTAGCCCTGAATGTTTTCCCCTTCCGTTTATGCTTTCCTCTATCTTCCATATATTCAAGTATGCTCTTGGAATGCTTTTAGAACAAAAACAAACAGTAAAACATCCAGTGCTGGGTGGACAGTCTCACAAGAGGTGGGCAAGACTCTGTGCCAAGAGTGTCCGCATGGGAGCCAACACTCCCCAGAAAGAAAAAGTCATCCAGGAACCTCCCACCCTAGGGAGACTCTGCATCGGACTAACCCAAAGGCAGGCTCCTGGGAAGATGGAAGCTGTGAAGGTTCAGAAGTGAAGTCAGTGAAGAATCATTTCCTGGGCACCCAGTGATGTTGTAAACAAGAAGGGAAACCATTTTCAGACAGAAGGAAAAGACTCTTCAAGGGAGCAAGATGCTAGACTTGGAATCTGCAGCGGCCACAGTCGTCAGCGCCTAGGAGTCTTAACAGGTGTGGAGGATTCAGGTTGGGGTGGGGAATGGGCTAATCATCTCTGAACTCTAAAACAAAAGGGAACTATTAATTGTCCACAATCCCTCATTTGAAAACTTTGAGGCCAGATGTGTTTCGTGACTCAGAATTTTTCCAGATTTCAGAAAGATGCCTTGGTGGGTATATTTTCTCTTATGCACCACCCCCAACAGGGGTTGGAGCTGAAACCTTAAACACACTGATATTTCTGATGCCATATATATATATATATATATATATATATATATATATATATATATATATAAAGACCAAATGAGAAAAAGGATGATAAATAGCTTCCTGTACGATAAAAATCAGATTTAACCACCTGATGACTTAAGGTTGGGTCTTATAGCCAAATGAGTTATGAAAAAACGTCTGGTTTTCAGAGTTTTTTCTGCTTCTGGAATTGCAGATAAGAGACTGAGGAGATGTGCAGACACTCAAAGTGAAATGTTAAGCTGACTCATTACCCAAGGAGAGCACGTTTCTGTAGTTGTCCAGCATCACGTCTCTGTAGAGGTCCTTCTGAGCCCAGTCCAGTGTGTCCCACTCTTCCCTGGTGAAGTACAGAGCCACGTCCTCAAAGGACAGCAACCCCTGGAAACACAGCGACTGACTGCAGCTGCAATTCTTACAATAACTTTGTGAGCTACAGTATTATTATTACAGATGGTCAATATTTGAGGCTTCTCTGGCCGTTTGATCTCTGCTGCAGTCACTCTGCTCTGGTAGCACAGACACAGCACAGACAACACGAGAGCAAACGGGTGTGACTGTGACCCAATAGAACTACTCCTGGCTCCAGGTGAGTTTGCCGACCCTGCTCTGTACAACCCTACCTTCCACATCCTGTATTTCTTCTGCCCGGATCTCTCAGGAAAGAGATGGCTCATTCCCATGAGGTCACTGAGGACGGGGCAGCGTGCAGGCCATTCACACAGGGATGGACAGGCTAATGGGACACAGGGACGGACAGGCTAATGGGACACAGGGACGGACAGGCTAATGGGACACAGGGATGGACAGGCTAATGGGAACCAACCAGGCGAGCTGGAGCTCGCGGGGCTGGCTGTCCTGGGCACCGCTACCCACTAGGTGTGAAGGGGAAGGACGGGAGGGGACACTGGGATCCAGAAAGTTGTTGGAGAAGCAAGACCGGAGCGGGGGGCAGCCCAGCAGGGAGGGACTGAGGGATAAACCCCCAACAGCGATCCCCTCCAGGCCTCTGGTCCCCACCCCATCCCTCTGCCAGAAGCCAACCTGAAGCAAGAGCAAGGGAGCCCGTGGATGGAGAATATAAAGGCCAGCCTCCCAGGGCGCAGACGAAGTGGGGAACGGTGGAGAGTGTCTCCACGGGCCAAACACAGACCGCTGAGCACCGCGCCCACAGCAGAAGTTTCCATCTGCAACTGTGTATCCAGCTCCCGGGGGCCGAGAGGCCTGGCGTCTGCCCCCCACACTCGCCGTGGTTCAGGGGGTGTTGCTGCGGAAGGGCTTCAGCAATAGGAACACCAGCCCCACCCGAGATGCTTCACGCTGCTCCCCTCTGCAGACAGACCCTGAGTCTCGCAAACGACAGGCCTGTCTTTCCTCCTGCCCACACCTGGCCCAGGGTTAGGGTCTCAAGCCCCCTCCCCTGATCCCGAATATCCTCCGTCCCCAGAGCTGCCTGCAGAGGCCCTCACCTGCCCCACCCACCAGCCGCCTTCTCTGCACCTGCGTGGAGGCTCCCAGGCGCTGGGATACAACGGTTCAAAGCCCCAGAGTTATCTGTGTGCGTGGGGTTTCCTAGCTGGGCCCTTCGTGTGGCTCCACAGTTCTTGCCCTCAAGGTCCTCACCAGGGGTCTTCTTCCCCTTTATCACTCCCGCTCCTTCAGGAAGCATTTACTGAGCACCAGGAAGTCGCCGGCCTGCGTGCCACACGCCAGTGACAGTAAACGCACAGAGGTGACAGCTCCTGCCGGGCCCACAGGACCAGCCCCTCGGGCTGCGCACTGCTCGACTCTAGGGGACACTGTTCACATGGCAGCTGTGCCAACGGGGCCCCCACAGCTGCTAAGTGCACAGCCTGTGCGACCCACGGAGCCCCAGCCCCGCTTCAGGGAGTGAAGGGTCCAGTGGGGGAGCGGCAGAAGTCAACACGGTGACGATCCAGGGGTCCACGGGGGGCGACGGGGGCTGTGAGGACAGGGCTCGCCCCACCCCCTCCTCTCAGGAGGCACTGCCAGTCACTTCCCAGAAAGCAGCCCCCGGGGCACACGGCCCTCACCTCCTCCCGCCTCCCCACCGGCTCCCAGACATCCCCTGCATCGGGCCTCACCACCCCCCACTTCTCCCTCCTGGTGACGCCTCCTCCTCGGGCCGATTCCATTCTCTCCTGTCTCCTCCAGGGTCTTAATCCAATGACCACGACTCTCCTGTGTGTGCCCTTTTCCCCTTTGTGATACTGTGATTTAAATAAGGAATATATATTTGGTCTTCCTCCCTACTTCTGGCACAGAGTTCCTAAAAACCCTTGGATTTTCCTAAGGGATAAGAACAGAGGAGCATCTTTTAATATTTGGGCTTTTGTCCTCGGTTTCTGAAATAGCTCCAGGGCCATACAGGTGAGAGGAACGTCGTGTTGCTCATAACAAATCCCTCAACCACACCTGAGTTCATGTTAATGCGGAAAACTCCTAAGGATGGGGCTGGATGTCAGGGGAACAAGCATGTGATGAGAGGGTTAGAACCTTCAGCCCTAGCACCTGAGGGGCGGGGAGAGGCTGGGGTTCAGTCAGTCACCAAAGGTCAGTGACTCGACCCATCACGCCTACGTAATGAACCCCCATAAAAGCGCAGAAACAGGTGCTGGGGGGTGTCTGCCTGGAAAGGAAAGCCCTGCACCCCTCCCCCACTCCCCCTGCCCTGTGCCTCTCTTCCATTGGGCTGATCCTGCATTGTAGCGTTTTACATGAACCAGGATCTGCTCAGTAAACCGTTTTCAGAGTTCCGTGAGCCACTCTACCAGATCAATGGCACCCGCGGAGTGGGTCGTGGGAACCCCAATTTAGAGCCGGTGGGTCAGAAGCACAGGTGACAGCCCGCAATTGTGATTGGCGTCTGAGTTCGGGGCGGGGGGCGGTCTTGTGGGGACTGAGCCCTTACCCTGTGGGTCCGATGCTAACTCCAGGGTGACAGTGTCAGAATGAGTTAAATGGCGGGCACCCAGCTGGTGTCAGAACGGTCAGAAGTGAGGCGTCATGAAGCAGAGCAACACAGCCGCGTTCCTTCCCAGACTATCACTCCTGCCCGTAGCCCGCAGGATGCTGCCGCCTCTCCTGCCTTTACAAAGATGCTCCTGGCGCCTTGCTCCCTCTCGCTTCCGCCCTCTCTCCTTCCCTTACTGGGCCTTTTCTGTAAAGAAAACCCTACACACTCACCTCCAGTCACCCCACACCCACCCAGTGGCTCTTCTGCAGCTGTCCTCCTGGAGCCCAGCCCTCTGCCCACGTGGGAACACAAGGGAGAGTCATGGGGTTAATGCAGGACCTCAGAGAGATTTCACAGAGAGGATTTTTGAGCTGAGTCTCAGCATATGCAGAGGTGGGTTGCCTGTGGACAGGGAGAACAGGATGCACACAGGCCGGGGGACAGAAGGGAGTCCACATCTCTGCGGGCGGGTCCTCTGGCCGTCAGGGAAGGCGGGAGATGCCACCAGAAGGGCAGACAGAGCTCTGTGATCCCTCAGCAAATGCGGACACGCTGGGCCAACGGGTCAAAGCGCTGCCCCTCCAACTCCCTCTTGCCTCCCTCCCGTCCAAGACTGTTCTTTCCAAATGGTCGCAAGGGTTCCTCACGTGTCTCCTCACTTTTCTACTCAGCCTCTCACAATCACCCTCCATCATGTTACGAGTTCAGTAACTAAGCTTCCAGTGTACCCTTTGACGCCAACAGATCAGAATTTATCCTGTGTTGTGGGAGTTTGTTTCCACAGCTCCGTCTCCAAATGGCTTGTAAGCGCCTTAGGCGAGAGCTTCTCTCCCAGCACAAAGGCAGTACTATCTGGTATACAGTAGGTACACAATAATGCTCACTGACAGAAACAAGGAGCAACTGTGGTGACAACAGCTAAAACTTACAGAGCGCTCCACGTGTCACTAGATACCCTGCCGATACGCCACGTGCCCCATTTCATTGAATCCTTGCAACTCTTTGACAGCTACTATCATTATCCCATTTTTCAGATAAGGAAACTGTGAGAGATCAGGTAACACATCTAAAACAGAGCCTGGATTTGAACCCGTCTGGCCCCAAAGTTCAAGCTCTTTACATCCTACCTTCCAAGAAGGAAAAACCCCCAGCTGATAAAGATGGCTCCACCTGAACAGAGGAGTTAAAGCCACGTGAACGCCATCGCCCGGCGGTGAGACTCCACCAAGGTAGGGGAGGAGGAACCCTGCTCACCTTCCACAGGGCTGGCAGGAACACGGCTTCCATGGCCTGGCCTCTGAGGTGGTGCAACCTCCCGGCCATCAGGCTGAGCTGAAGGAGAGGAAAAGAGCACACGTAAGGCCAGCTCCGATTTGAAGCTCTCTCACCAGGCAGCCCTGGACAGGGAGTTTCAATGGGGCCAATGAACCTCAGCTAGCACAAAGTCACTGTGTTTGGTGTTGGAATATGTGATAAAATGAAAGCAACTGCTAGAATAGTCTTGTTAGGAATTTCTGAAGCTAAATCAATTTCCAATCTTTATCCAAGGAAACCTGTGGCTCTGCCCTCACCTCCTCCCTAGAGTATATTTAGCAGCACCTCGTTGAGAGACTCAATACGCCAAGGGACCAGACTGTAGGAAAAAACAGAACTCTGACCTGCAACCTGCAGCAACCCGCCTGGAACCCAAACCACAAGCAATGCAGCAATAGGCCCTACATCAGGACTTGGTCTACAAGTGCCAGCTTATCTCTAATATGTACCCCTGTCCTCCATCTAGGGCCGACAGGAAAAGCCGAATATGCTCCCATACCCAATCATGTAGGATGTTCCACTTCTTTTATTTAACCTGCCTCCAGTTTTTCCAAGCCAATCAGCTCCAAACTCAGCATATTTGAGTCTTCCCTCTTTTCCACTATAAAACTTACCCTTTTTGCCTTTGAGCCTCTGCCACACACACGTGATGGTGGCCAACTCCCTTGGCCATGAAGGGAATGAAGAGCCTTTGCTTGTTCTCTTTTGGGTGGTCTTCATGTATTTCTACATCACACAGAATCAGCTCAGATAGTGTAAAAATGATTTTAGGGCAGTTAGAGATTTTAGGCTACATATGATATACAAAGAGTTAATTGTGGTCAAAAGAAAATTCAGAAGACTTTACTTGATATGAACATTTTAGGGAGCAAAACCCAAACTGTGAACAAGGAGACTTCAAAACTGAAAGTCTTGGGCTCTCAGCAGTTACCGCTCAGTTTATAAAGCCTGTGAAGGGGTGGCAGAATAAGCCACCCCAAAATATACCACTTTGGAATACTGAGCTGTGGGACTTAAAAAACGGCTGTTTAAAAAAGAAGCGACAGTGGAACTTCCTGGCAGTCCAGTGGTTAGGACTCGGGGCTTTCAATGCCGGGGCCCGGGTTCCAACCCTAGTTGGGGAACTAGGATCCTGAAAGCTATGTGGACTCACTCATGCTAAGCCCCATGTCAGCAAACCAACACTTAATACTTAACCTAACTGCCATTTCAGCCTCTTCCAGGAGTAGAACCTCCCTCCGCTTTCCCTATGAAGATAGTATTTAGGCCTGAATTCTACGCCATCTCAGGGGTTAGTCATTTTTCCTTGGGTATCTCCCATGTTTACATGAGGTATACATGTTAAGAAACTTGTTTATTTTCATCTTTTATTGCGGGGGTCTCAACTAAGTACTCAGAAGGGTAGAGAGAAAATTATTTTCCTCCCATACACATGAATGAGGAAGTACATTGTTTTCTATTGGGACTGGTTACTAGAAACTGACATTCCTTTTAGAAGAGTAGCACCGAACAAGTTTACTTGTTTGTAGCTGATTGGCTAGGAAGCTGCAAGGTCACCCTGATATGAAGAAAGCTTGTTTCCGTTAAGGACAGAGCCAGCATTTGGGGGAAACTAGGACAGCTTTTAAGTTTTGGTTCCGCAGCTATGGGTGGTTGGCCAGGGGACATACCCAAACTGTGGCCTCCGCTTTGCTTCTTTTTCAATATAGTAAATTCGGTGTTGTTTCTCTCAGGGAATACACAAATGATGGGATACCGAGGATCTTCATTTTTTAATTGTGCTTCTCTGGCTACCGGCGAACCTTGCTTTATGTAAGTACATCTTTAAGAAAGTCCCTCACACACCGTTCACGTTCCCTAAAAACACTGCTCCTAAGCGCTCCTGCCTCTTAAGCAAGAAGGCACCCCCCAGACGGTCCTGATCAGGGGAAGGGACCTCAACCCTTTCATTATCTAAACTAGATTATTTTCTGTGCGCATTGTGCATTTGGAAGTCAGAACCCATAATCCAATTTGTTAATCTATAACAATACAGTGCCCTGAAGATCGGGGTGGGATTGGGGGGGAGGATACGGGGGGGGGTCTCTCCAGCCCTCACACCTTCTATGGCGGGGCCACCAAGGCTTCCCCGCGGCACCCAATCCTCCCATCACACTAGCTCCTTTCTCCCCAAACCTCGCGGCCTCCGACTCCAGCCGCGTCGCCTCCTCCAGGAAGTCCTCAGGATGCACCTGCGGCTGCCATGGGGGCTGCGATCCCCTCTCGAGGTGCTGGGCTGGACCCGGAATCAGGTCCAAGCCTCTCAGCTAAACCGCACCTGAGGGCGCGACGCGGAAGGTCCCTGTGCCTGTCAGCCGGATCACTGGCGCACGCCAAGCAGAGCGTCCCCCCCCCCGAGTACCTTCTAGGAACGACGGAGGCTTCGCAACTCTCTGATAGGGGGTAACGGGTGGGGCGGGGGTGGGGGGAGTGTGCGAGTAAGGGGGCGGGGCACTCATGTCTCGCAACCTCCGCTCCTGGCCGGAGCCAATCAACTGCCGCAGAGGGCGTTGACTAGGCCACGTGACTTCCAGGCCCCGCCCCAGCCCGTTCCAGCCTACCCTGGAGGTCTGGCGGCTAGGGGCTTTAAAAATGCTAATACGAAGTCCTTCCCCTTCGCACCGATTGTAGCAAAATCTCTAGGAGTGAGCCCTCGTGCAGTTGGGTATTTTTAAAAGCTCCTCCTGGTAGTCTAATGTAGAGTGACCAACTTTTTAGAGAGCCGACCCTGGATACAGCCCTACCAGGCAAAAAAAATATGTTAGTATAATGAATTATAATACACATATATGTTATTAAGATAAAAACATAAAAATAGATACTTATCTGAAATTATGTTATTCAGAATTGTTTACTTTTCTGTGACATGAATGCTGTTATTTAAAGCAACAGAGGACTTAGTGACAATTAATTGTAATTGATAGTAGGACTAATTCATCTTTTATATGGTTCCATATGTTTAGTAAAGAAGTAAGAGAGACTGCAGATTAAAAAAAAAAAAAGCCTTCTGAGGTATTGTGTGAAATCTCCGTTTAAGTCCTGATTTCCACGGGATATACATATATATATATCTCCAGTATCATACTAGTTGTTTGACCTAGGACAAATTACTTAGCTCCTCTGTACCTTATTTTCCATAGATGTAAAATGAGGATACCAGTACTATGAATTTCATAGAGTTATGAGTATTAAATGAGTTAATATGTGTGAAGTGCTTAAAACAATGCCTGGCACAGTAAATGTTCCTCAAGTATTAGAGTGAAAACCTTCAGTTTTCCAAACATCTTTAGATGAATACAGACATTCATTGACTCAGTGTTGTAGCAGTTTGAACTTCCATAGGAGAATTTAAAAAATCAGGAAATACAATGAAATTTATTAATTCGATTAATGTTTATTGAGTGCCTAGAATGTGCCAGGCACTGTTAGATATTAAATATTACACATTTAAATGTTACTCAAAGCACTTAAGGCTTGGTCCAGGCAAAAAGCTGCTGAACTCAGACAGAAAAATGCTCACACAGTTGAGCTTTTGACAATCATGCTGTGCTAAGTTGACGACATTGGAGACCTGGGGGCCTCAAACTCAGGGATAGTTTCCCTATCAAAATATTTACTGATATCTGAAGCTACATGGAATAGAAGGCTAAAGAGCTATACTAGAACATTGGACAAGGAAGAGAGGAATTTTCCAGTCTCCCAGTGTTTATGAGATAAAGACCACTATGGAGAGGAGATCAATAATTGTAAGTCTTATAAGCAATAGTTCCTGTTGCTACTCTTTAAGCTTGCTGATCCTTTCAGATATTGGTGCTTTTTAAAATCTCTACAAGCTCCATTTATTTCTTTTTATTATGTTGTATTTTTCTGTTCATTACGTTTATGCTTTATTTTAAATCCTTGAGCAGCATATCCATAATAATTATTTTAAAGTCCTTGTCTCCAAACCCCATAATTTCTGTTCTTTCTGAATCTGTTTCTACTGACTGATTATTTTCCTGGTTTTGGATTACATTTTCCTGCTTCTTTACATATCTATTAATTTTTGATTGGATGCTAGACATTATGAAGTTTACATTGCATGTTAGAGTTTGTTGTCTCCCTTTAAAAATCATTAGAACCATACAGTCCAGAAGTTCCACCTCTGGGTAAGTTCCACAAAGAATTGAAAGCAGCAACTCCAACAGATATTTGTACACCCATGTTCATCGTAGCATTATTCACAGTAACCAAAAGGTGAAAACAAGTGACCTGGACAGATGAATAGATAAACAAATGGTAGTCTACATACAATGGAATATTGTTCAGCACTAAATAGGAAGGAAATTCTGACAAATGCTATAACGTGGATGAACCTTGAGGATGTTATGCTAAATGAAATAGGCCAGACATAAAAGGACAAATATTGTATGATTCCACCTATATGAGGTACCTAGAATAGTCAAATTCATAGAGACAGAAAGTGGAAAGGTGGTTGCCAGGGACTGAGTGGAGGGGGAAGTGGAGAGCTGGTGTTTAATGGGTGCAGAGATTCAGTTTGTGAAGATGAAGAAAGTTCTGGAGATGGACTGTGTTGGTGGTTGCACAACAATGTGAACACTCTTAATGCCACTGAACTGTACACTTAAAAATTATTAAAAAGGTAAATTTCATTTTTTTTTGCTGTACGCGGTTCTCTCACTGCTGTGGCCTCTCCCGTTGCGGAGCACAGGCTCCGGATGCGCAGACTCAGCGGCCATGGCTCACGGGCCCAGCCGCTCCGCGGCATGTGGGATCTTCCCGGACCGGGGCACGAACCCGTGTCTCCTGCATCGGCAGGCGGACTCTCAACCACTGCGCCATCAGGGAAGCCCGGTAAATTTCATTTTACATGTATTTTACCATAATAAAAAATTTCCCCCTGGCCAACAGTTCAAATACTTTTATATCACCTGGATTCTTTCAAGGCTTATTTTGAAGCTTTGTATGGGTGTATCACCGCCTGGAAGAGTGTGATCTTGGCTTGAAAGCTTGAGCTAATCTTGAAGTACTCCAGGCCTGGTTCAGTCCTTTTATTAAGGCATTATCCTTGTAGGATCTCTACTGGCTGCCTCAGGTGTTCAGTGAGGATTCCATTATAGCTGGCCAGGACATGAACGTCTCCTAGCTCTGTGTGAGCTCTGGGAATTACTCAGCTTACAGCTTCCTACTTGTTCTTTGCCTGGCTTGATTCTGCCAGGAACAAACTCAGGAGGACCCGTTATGGAGATTTCTAGAGCTTTTTCTCTGTGCAGCTTCTGGCTTTCTAGGCTTCTGCTACCCAAATCCCAGCTCCCTCTGCCTCCTTGAACTCAAATCTCTGTGTCCTCATCTGAGAGCCTGCTGTGGTCTGTTTGGGTGCCTCCTCCCCTGCACTGGGGCCTGGAAAGTGCCTCCAGTTAGAAAGTCAGGGCCATATAGGCCTCACCTGATGTATTTCCTCTTTCCCAGGGATCACGGGTCTGCCCTGCCTGTTGTCCAAGGTCTGAGAACATTTTGTCATATATTCTGTCTAGTTTGATAGTTTTTACAGTGAATCCAATAAGTCAGTCCAGTCCTAGAAACTGCATCACGGCCAGAAGAGGAAACTCAGTATAGTTTTAATGTGTGTTTCTTTTAATATGAGTGCACTCGAAGTTTGGGGCTTCTCATTGTCGTGGCTTCTCTTGTTGCAGAGCACGGGCTCTAGGCGCGCGGGCTTCAGTAGTTGTGGCTCACGGGCTCTAGAGCGCAAGCTCAGTAGCTGTGGCGCATGGGCTTGGTTGCTCCGCAGCATGTGGGATCTTCCCAGGCTAGGGTACGAACCTATGTCCCCTGCACTGGCAGGCGGACTCCTAAACTTGCACCCCCAGGGAAGCCCTCTCATCCTTTAAGAATGGGAGTTTTTAATTGCAGTTATTCTGTCCCTGTTCCACTGTTGTAAATTGAGTATGTGCTAGGGGTAAGGAAAGGGGAGCAGATAACCTGTTTTTTAGTTCATAGTTTGTTGGACCCAAAGGAATCCCATCCAGACCTGCTGGAGATGACTGTCCATCATCCAGAGATCCTGGACTTTGTGCCGAATGTAGGAATTGGATTGGACTCTGGGTTCTCTCTTGGGGAAGAAGTAAACCTATTTCATGCATGGGACAGATGGGAAGAACTGTGGCAGAGAATACTAGATTTCTCTAACGCATTCTCCCTTCTTTCATGTATCCAGCTTTATTACATTTCTCAGCCTCCCTTGCAGTTAAATGTGGTCCTATGATTAAGTTCCCTCCAAAAGAAGGTAAGCAGAAGTTTGTATGCATCTCACAGTTCTAGCCCATAAAACCTTCCACAAACATTTCTCCATGGCCAGAGTGACTTTGAAAACCATATGTTGAAGATGACAGAGCTGGTGTCAGTCTGGGTCTCTGAATGACTGCATTTGAATACAGAAAACTTCTATTTTGTTTGGGCCATTACATGTTGGGCCTATGGTAGCACTTTAGCCTCCTCTGACTAGTACATTTGGTCCTTCCTATTATGACACAAAACCCCAAAGTCATAAAGGAAAAGATTGACATAGTTCACTATATAAAAATGTAAGACTTCTCTATGGGAAAAGTAAGATAAACAAAGTTAAAATAGACATGAAGAAAATGTTTGCACAAGCACTATTTACAACAGCCAGGACAGCCAACCTAAATGTCCATAGACAGATGAATAGATAAAGAAGATGTGGTACATATAGACAATGGATTACTACTCAGCCATAAAAAAGAATGAAATAATGCCATTTGCAGCAACACAGATGGACCTAGAGATGATCACACTAAGAGAAGTAAGCCAGAGAAAGGTAAATATCATATGATAACGCTTATGTGTAGAATCTAAAAAATGATATAAATGAACTTATATACAAAACAGAAATAAACACATAGACATAGAAAACACACTTATAGTTACCAAAGGGGAAAGGGAGGGAGGAATAAATTAGGAGTTGGGGATTAACATATACACACTACTATATATAAAACTGGTAAACAACAAGAACCTACTGTATAGCACAGGGAACTATACTCAATATTTTGTAATAACCTATAAGGGAAAAGAATCTGAAAAACGAATGTGTGTATATACACACACACACATGCACACACACACACATATATATAAACTGAATCACTTTGCTGTACACCTGAAACTAACACAACATTGTAAATCAACTATACTTCAGTTAAAGAAAATGTTTGCACAATATTTAGTAGGCAAGAGATTAAGATCTATTCTAAAGAGGGAGCTCATACACATTAATAAGAAAAAGATTAAAAATGGAAAAAGGATATGAACTAATAATTCATACAAAATACAAATGGGTCATGTACATATAAAATTGTTCACTCTCAGGACTTCCCTGGTGGCGCAGTGGTTAAGAATCCGCCTGCCAATGCAGGGGACACAGATTTGAGCCCTGGTCTGGGAAGATCCCACATGCCGCAGAGCAACTAAGCCTGTGCGCCACAACTACTGAGCCTGCGCTCTAGAGCCCGCGAGCCACAACTACTGAGCCTGCACGCCACATCTACTGAAGCCCACACGCCTAGAGCCCGTGCTCCACAGCAGGAGAAGCCCTGCAATGGGGAGCCCGCGCACTGCAACAAAGAGTAGCCCCCCTCGCTGCAACTAGAGAAAAGCCCGTGCCCAGCAACGAAGACCCAGTGCAGCCATAAATAAATAAATTTATTTTAAAAAAAGTTCACTCTCACTAGTAATCAGAAAAATATAAATTTTCTTAAAGCAAAAGAAATATATTAATACCTTTCCTTTCTTTTAGTTATTTTTGACTAGAATCGTAGTTTTAGAGTGTACAAAGTGACAATCTGGTTTTCCCTTGTCAATTAATCTTTAAAATTTTCCCTAAAGGGAAAATGAGCTGGAAAAGGGGAAAAAAACCCTCAGAACCAGCTTTACATAAACAGCCATACAATTAAGATGCCAGCACCTATTAAACCCTAAAATAAAGAAATGACAAAGGATGGTATATGTCCCATATTAAGCAAAATGGTCTCTTTCAGACAGACAAAAACTCTCGTGATAGTTTCTTCCCTTTTTGTTTAAGGCACTTCTCAAATGAACGACCTTGTTCACGTCAAGTTCCCTGAAAGTGGCCATTGTGATTTCAAATTGTCCCTGGTGAAAAACTGTGCTGGTGAGCTATACATACTTCTTAATTTACAGTGAGAAAACATGAAGAAAGCAGGTATTTGACTAAGAAGAAGCAAGATTTTAGATAGAAAAGACCCCACAAAAACTGCCATGGTCCACAGGATGGTGCTCGTACAAACCTGGTACTTGGCCAAAGGCCAATTTTCACTAACAGGAGCCAAACAGATCTTGATTCTGGGCAAAGTAAGCCTCAAGGACACAGAGATAAGTCTTGGTCTCTCTTGTCCCCATCTTGGTCAATTTGGATTCTATTTCACAGAGCCTACACTGCTCCCAGACTTTACCACCAATTCCCAACACTTGCTCTCTATTGAAATGGGCAAACTCCTGGTTTCAGCTGCTGTTCTTAATATAGCTCACTGAAATATTGCAGGAATACCTGTTGACTATTTGCAGTTCTTTAATCTGTCAGATGCTTGTTGCTTCTGCTTCCTTTTACAGAATGGCTTGAGACCATGCTAGTTCTGTAACTGTTGGTGATTCCACCACCTGGGTTTGTTGTAGATGTCCATGGGTTTCAGCTTTGCAATCCTAGTTGCTCTGTTGTTTTTTTTTTCAGTTATACATACATCTATCTATCTACACATATTCTTTTTCAGACTCTTTTCCATTATTGTAGGATACTACAAGATATTGCGTATAGTTGCCTGTGCGATACAGTAGGTCCTTGTTGTTTACCTATTTTATACATAGTAGTGTGTATCTGTTAATCTGAAACTTTTGATTTATCTCTCCCCTGCCCCCACCACCATCCCCTTTTGGTAAGTTTGTTTTTGTGTCTGTGAGTCTATTTCTGTTTTGTAAATAAGTTCATTTATATCATTTTTTAAGATTCTACATATAGGTGATATCATATGATACTTGTCTTTGGTTTACTCCACTTAATATGATAATCTCTAGGTCCCTCCATGTTGCTGCAAATGGCATAATTTCATTCTTTTTTATGGGTAATCATCCCAGTGACTGTAACTACCACACCTTCTTTATCCATTCATCTGTCGATGGACACTGGGTTGCTTCCATGTCTTGGCTATTGTAAATAGTGCTGCTGTGAACATTGGGGTACACGTATAGTTTTGAATTAGAGTTTTCTCCAGATACATGCCCAGGAGTGGGATTGCAGGATCATATGGTGCTCTGCGTGTTTTTTAGGAGGGATTTGGGGAGATACAAAAACTATGGCACTATCGTCACTACCTTCTCTTGTGTCCTTTCTTGAGAGCAAGGGAAACCTTCACAAAGATATCCTGATAGACTGCCCTACATATATCCTTCGCTAGAATTATAACACGTGCCCATGCATAAATAAACCCAGGGACGAGGATGGTGTTAGACCATGATCAGCATCAAGATTCACTTCCTGGAATTAGAACAGACAGAAATTTCCTGGTGGTCCCATGGTTAGGACTCTGTGCTTCCACTGCAGGGGGCCTGGGTTCAACCCCTGGTCGGGGAACTAAGATCCCCCAAGCCGCGTGGTGTGGCAAAAAACAAACAAAAGAAAAGAAAACAGACAAGGAAGAGCACATAGGCACATAAATGGTGAGAAACTGAATCTGAATGGGGCTCTGCCTGAAAGAAGCAAGGCAGCAGCAGTGGACAAGGCGACAGATTTGAGTATAAAACTAAGAGTGTTAAGAGCACCATTTTCCCAAATTGACAGCAATTCATAGAAATATATTTTACATCATTACTCTGCATACACATACACACATATTCAGGTAACAAACAAGTTTCACGAGACAATACTTACTATACAAGAAAATGAAACCTAGTAAATCCCAACCATAATTTTATTAATATTTAAATACAATATACAAAAAGTGCCTAAGAACGTACAAAAACAAAATTTCCTAACGATTGTTACGATTAATGTGGTGGGTGTGCTCGTCTGTTCATGAGTTCGTTCCAGTCAGGCACACATGAAGATAAGGCAACACGCGTGTCAGGTGCACTGTTGAGCTGATTTCTTTTCTTTGTTTTTAATCGTGTCAAGATCAAAAATCCTAGTTCACACAAATAGGTAGATGTGAATGGTAATAATAGCGATATACTCTTTCTACTTAGCAGTGGAAATTCATCTTTCATCTTAATCCAAAATGCTGATAAACTTAATGTCCTATAATAATTCCTCAGTGTGAATGACGAACTGAGCTGCAGTAATTCATTCTCTTCTTCAGGCACCAAGTGTAACTCAGTTATTGATTCTGGGGTTTGATAAGCAAATGGATCTTTCATCCAAACAGCTTCCTTTAACAATGCAAATTTCTCTTCTGGAAAGTAACGATTGAAGGTTTGAGACAAAGAAGTGAGATGTACTAATATCTCTAATTTTATTTCTCTTAAGCAGTCTTCATGAATAACGTTCTCTTCAATGTGTTGCAACAGCGTTGGGAACATGTAGTAGCTGGGGCGATTACTTTTAAGTCTTACCTGCCTTAACAATAATGCCTTTTGGAATCCTTGAACGTGTTCAAGATATTGAAATATATCATTGTTTTTCCCTTGTAGCTTCGAATTTAATTCATTTAAAATGCCAAAAATGTCACTTAAATACGCCAATTTTGTTACCCAAATGTCATCTTCAAAAATATTTGCCAAATGCGATTGCTTTTCAATGAGAAAAATGTAAATCTCATTCCTGAGTTCGTATACTCTGCTCAATACTTTTCCTTGAGACAACCAACGAACTTCTGTATGAAACAATAAGTGGGTATGGTTCACTCCAATCTCTGAACACAATATTTCAAGAAGTCGGCTATTCGATGAGCTTCCTTTAATAAAATTAACAATTTTCACTGCATCTGTCAATACATCCATTAGGCTCGGTGGAATTTCTTTAGATACCAAAGCTTCTCGGCTGTAGCCGTGTCATAAGCATTGCTTCTAAATGTTTTGCAATAGTACAGATTCGACGAGATATTGTATTATCACTAAGAGGTATAGTTCTTAATTTATCAGCTGATGTATCATCAAAGATGGTACGTACCATATCCATACACGCTGGGAGAATAATTTTTTCAGCAGCCGTGTGAGCCATTTTCTCTTTTGCCACTCGATACGCCACTAACTATGATGATATTAAGGCTCTCTCATTCAAAGTTGTGGAACGACTAAGAAATTGGGGTGATAACTCTAGGCTATTTCTTTCTGTTTGAAAACGGTCTTCCTCATCTTCTTCCTCTTCCTCCTCCGCTTTCACTATCACTGCGCCTTCCATCTCCTGGGTAGCCCGGAGAGACAAATCTGTAGCATTGCCTGATTCAGCAGTCATTGTTCAGGTTCAAAGAACTGGCTCACTTGATCCAAACAGGGTCTGTCTGCAGGACTTTCCTTTTTGTCCTAGATGTTTTATGAGATCAGTTTTTGCTGTCCTGCAGGGTAGAAAAATTTAATAGCAGTATTAAAAGGTTAACACAGTGTTGCTATGCTGCTTACACCTCATCCATGAAGATAAGTCACTAAATCCAATGATGTGACATAGTAAATGCTGAGTGACTGCCATTCATGTTAGCTGTGCTCATTTAAGCTCAGCTCATTTAAGTCTCATGGAAGCCTAATGAAGTACACAATTATCATTCCTATTTTAAAAGCTGAGAAAGATTAAATAATGTGTCTAACAACATAGTGTAGTGGATCCAGTACTCAAACCCAAGTCTGAAGTCCAGGGTCCTAACTATGCTGCTACACTGCCATCTAGATACTCTTAAAAAGTGATCACCAAAGTACGGTGTACAAGACCATCCACTGGGGCACAGGGGAAAACAATTAAAACTTGTATTTATTTTTTAAAAACACTGAAACCCATTTAAGCTTTCCTGATAGCCATCTTATAGCATTTATATTCTGTCATCATTTGTGTTGCCGTTCTTATTTTCATCTTCCAACTATTTTATTTTCTTTGCTCATTTCCCTTCATTTTTAGTGATATATTGTCTGAAGATCTCATTCTTTCTCAGGTATTTTAAGATCAAGGAAAAGGAATCTTGGTTTTTGATATCTCATCAAAGATTTAAAGGTGGGGTATGGGGAATAACACATTCCTAGAGGCCTTCCCTACCACTGGCAGTATGAATCAAAATGAAGTGACTCCAAGGGAGTGAAACTCAAAGATACGGGGCTGAGGTCAGGACATGGACAGGCCCTTCTGGAGTGTTTTCCTGCTCATGTTCTAGGCAAGTAGCAGTAGAAAGACTGGGTTTTATTTTGCATTTCTTGAATGATTCCAGCACTCAGTCATCACTTGACTTCAAGCTCACTAGCTGTCTCCAGTTTGGTATGCAATATTTTGATAGTTCTTACCCTGAAATTTAATTTTTAATGCTTTCATGCCTTATTTCAACTAGACTACTCCTCAAGAATAAAGACTGTCTTTTACTTTGTGGCCCTTAAGTCACATGACATAGTTCGTTGCAACCAGGAGATTTTTTTTTTTTTTTTTTAACCAGGAGATATTTTAAAAAACATTTGTTTGAATGAATGCAATGTCAACATTTTTTGCCCATTTGGAGAAAGTTCAACAAATTCATTATAGGCCGGGTATGTCAATACTTGGAAGGGCATGTCATTTAGAAATTAAGAGATGCTACTCTATTGCAACTGTCAGGTTACTTATGAAGCATCTGAGTAAGATGGGAGGAATACTATAGCAGCACAGGTTTAAAATACATAAGTAAATAATGTGTCCATGGGTAAGTTACCTACGTCTCCCATTACACTATGTAACCAACCTATTTCTCCAGCAAATAGTGAGGAGGTTTCATTGATCTGCTTACAAGGTATTCTCCGCAACTTATTTATTGATTGCAAATGATCTGTGTAGCACAGTCCTGTATAAGTGTTTTCTTTGGTCCTCTGCCACTTAACAGCCTCTCTCAATAATGACAGCGTCTTTGTGTATACTGGTGGCACTTCAGGAAATGGAGATGGGGCATTAAGTTTGGCCTAGCTGCATTTTTCAGTTAATTTCCCTCTATCAATGAATGTCCAAGTTGGAGGGCCCTCTGAGATACGCAGTCTAGTTTACCTTACTTAGGATAAATTTGAGACTTAGCGTTTTGTCTAAGAGCATCCTGCTAATCAGTGGCAGAGAGGGTGCCAGTGACCAATGGGCAAGTGGCCCAGCGATCTGCTCTTGCCGCCGCACCACGGCAGACGCCCCTCACTACTCAGCCCTCTGAGTCAAGCACAGTTGGCTCCCACAACTGAAAAATTCACCTGGTGTCTCAAATTACTCCTGTAAAAAAGCTCTCAGGAAGCTCGGAAACTGAAAAGAAGAGGGTGAAGTGCATGTAACCTTTTCCTCCTGCATTCAACTCACTTTATTCACTAAGCTTCAAACATTCTTTAATCACTGCCATTAATGGTGGTGAATTTGGGGGTGAGCGGATGATCTGCAAACACTTATGAGTCTTAAACTTCTTCACTAAAAAAATCAAAAACAAAACCGTGGAGCTTGGTAGCCTCTAGGGTCTTTCTCATTTTACACCTTGAGGTCCCTAGGAACCCAGGATACAAGCTTTCACCAGAAGGAAAGCAAAGGGGGACGATCGGGGAGCACAGAAATTAGACTAGGGTCATCTGGGGTGAAAACCGAGGACGAGGCGTTGTAGGTGGGGCACGCAGGCTGCCTCCTCCCGGTCCCAGAGGTATCTCATCCCAGTCCAGAAACCAGGGATCCAAGGCTGTATCTGCAGGGAGACGGCGCTTCCTACTGCCAAGGCTGGGACGAAGGACAGGGACACGGACCCTCCACCCCGTCTGGGGACGGTCGTGGCGAGGGGGATCGCGGAACACGGCCGTACACATCCACCTGCGTCCCCGCCCATCCTCCCCGGCTGGACCCCCGTCTCACCGTGAACCCCGGAGAAGCCTGGGGTGCTGGGATAGAAAAGGGAGGTGACTCTGGGGACCAAAGGACAGTGGACTTGGACCCAGGCGCTCCTCTCGCCAGAACCCAGAGTGTCACAAAAGCCGGAAGTGCGTCAACATCTGCTTTCCGGGCCTGCGCTGCGCTTTTGGGGGGTGTGTGTGTGTGTGGCGGCGGGGGGGGGGGTGGTCCTCTCTAGGAAAGCGGGAGGTCTTTGGTTCTTGTTCCCCAACTCGTGGGTCGGGCTTTGGGGATGACTTAGCTCCCCTTTTCCCGTCCGGGAAAACGGGGGTTAAGTTTCCCTCGGTACCCTCCTGCTCAGATACTTATACAATTCTCCTACTTTTTCTTATTGATGGCAGTAATCGTAATAATTCTAGTTATTATCAAACAATAAGGTGATTGTGTGTCTGTGGCAGAGGAACTGAAACAAAAATGTAGACAGTAGAGCAAAGTGAAGTCAAGGATGGATGATTTCACGAAACCAAAGTGGTTGCTTCTCCGGGGACCCTGATTGCGTATTGCCACTTGAACGGACCTGGGGAGGAAAAATGTTGCCTGCCATACCCGTAAACTGCGGCCTTCAAGCCAGCAGTCATTGCAGCCGCCCCCAACTGTGTACCCTGAGGGGATTCAGGATGGAGAAGAGCAGGGTACTGGCCCCAGACAGCTGAGGTGCATGTCAAAGGAATGATTTCAGTGAGCCCAGACTCTTGCATCTTCCCATATACAGAAAAGCTCTAAAATCATTAACTTGAAATGTCTGGTTTTCTTTAATTAAGAGTAATCTTTTGATGTTCTGGCTATGAGGTTTTTGCTGCAAAACTCCTACATATCCTGGCTTCTCCCTTACCTCTTCGGAGCAGCCCGTTAGAGCTGAGAGGCTGTCTTCCCAGCTTAAGTCCTCAATTTTGTCTGCCAAATAAAACATAATTCTCAAGTTTTAGGTTGTGCTTTTTTTTTTTCAGTCGACAGTATTTTCAAATATTTGTTCAATAGGCAACAGATATTCTTTCCAATACTAGATTACAAGATTCTGAGCTTGGCTAATGTTTCCAGGGAGTTTTGAGTGTGATAGTAATGGAATTACTATAGTAATTCGAATTTGAGGCATTTTTGCTGTCAAAATATTATCACAGTAATTACAGCATTTGCTATTACTTCACTTTTTATAAAAAAGTAAAAGAGATCTTGAATGATTGTGACATGGCTCTTAAGTTCCAAGACAAATTTGAGGGCAAAAATGGAAAGCCCAAAAGGAACAGCCACCTACTACAGAGGCTACCAATGACTAGGTGATATTCTGAATAATCTTCCAAGCCCTGAGTAATGTTCCATTCCCAGTGAGGTTTGACCTTGCTGTGGTTGCCATTGTTTCCTCCTTCTACTTCCCTGTGACTCTTCAGTAATCCACTTGAGTAGGTTTTTGCTCCTTTATCACTGGCTGGCTCCCTGACCTAACGGTCCTCCTTGAAGACATATTCCCAGAACTTCTTCCAGATTCTTCCTCCTATTTCCTTCCAGTGTTGCAAGTCATCTCTAAGAGCCATTACATTGTTGTACGTTGTGTTTTCCTTCTTTGCCTAAATCTGCCTTCTCCCCTATCCTCCCACCCCTGTTCGTACCTTAAAGCGCCTAAAGGATCTAGGAAGGTAGGTTGTTGAGTGCAGCCAGCTGGGTATGTTTTTGTATTTATGTATTGTGTGTCGAAGGGACTGTAGGAAGCCTTTGTAATAACTCCATTCTTTGCCTGCTGATATAATGGCACAAGGAACTGAAGTGGCCTGGTGGCATTTTCAGTTTCCAGTTCAGTGGAACACTCAAGGTATCTCCTAGAAGAAATGCTCTTCTTGAGAATCAGGATCATACCCAACAGACTCTAGACTGGGGAGACAGGAAGCACAAATTCCACACATAGGTTGCTGGTTATGATGGTTAATAGGGGCCACTCCTGTTTTGACTCCTTGGTTCCTGTATCCATGTAGTCTTTCTGTTGGAGACACAATACCATATATATGTTATTGGTTCAATGCATATACTGTATCTTGGAGGACAGCTCTCCAGCTTCACAAGGTGCTGTATCTTGTATCAGCAATTTAGCTGAGTCTTCAACGTGCCATTCCACAGTTCCATCGTGCTAGTTGTTTCTGGCTGATGAGTAAACGCTGTGAATTCTGTGGTTACAAGCTCATTGTCACACCTCCTTGACTATAAAATGGGTTCCTTGGTTTAAGGTATATCCAGTGGATAAGGCATCCTATAAGCCCTCAGATGACGGTGCGGATGGAGGCAAAGCAGTCAGGGAAGACAAACTCATATTCAGAGCATGTATCGATTCTGGTGTGATAGTTCCCTTCTTTTGTATCTATCCATGCCTAGTGCAATGGTGGGCATGTGGGAAGGAGTAGTGAAGTGTTCAGCCCCTTGGGAATAGTGGCTCCTACATTTTCTTTAAAGCAATATAGTTTAAGTTAAAAATCATAGATTTTGTGAGTTCGTTGTTTCCACCTGCATCATCTGAATAACGGTTGAAAGAAAATTGTGCTCAAGAGCAAAACAGTAGCTACTGTTTCTTACCATCCTTTGTTAGGGATTGGTGCCTATTGGTGGGACATGGACTCTTAAATGGGTGCCTCCTGAGGACCTCTCGCTGGAGAAAACTGCCCGAGTCGGGCAAAACTTAGACACAGATGCACCACTGTCATAGTTTGTTCACCTCTGCTGTAGAAATGCAACACTCTGCTGAGAGCTACAACCTGTGGGGAAATGGCAACTCAGGAAAGAACCTCAAACTTATAGCTATCCTAGAACATTAGAAGAGCTTGAAATGGTGCCCAATTCTTGAGCTTGTTTTACAGAACAGCAGGTAAAGGAACAACTTGTTTAAAAAACCCTCTGCTGGGCTCCCCTGGTGGCGCAGTGGTTGAGAGTCCGCCTGCCGATTCAGGGGACGCGGGTTCGTGCCCTGGTCCGGGAAGATCCCACATGCTGCGGAGCGGCTGGGCCCGTAAGCCATGGCCGCTGAGGCTGCGCATCCGGAGCCTGTGCTCCGCAACGGGAGAGGCCACAACAGTGAGAGGCCCGCGTACCGCAAAAAAAAAATAAATAAATAAAATAAAAAACCCTCTGCCTTCACTGAACAAGCTCGCTTAAATTATTTTTTTCAAGTTACACACCCTCCAAGCTTCATGTAGCCTAGATAATATACCACGAGATTCCTCAACTACCCCTATAGATAACACCTCTGTCATATGAGTGGCTATAGTAACAGGGACTAAAGCTGTTTTTCAGAAACTTGGAGTCAGCTCTTGTCCAGTTCAAGCTGGCTAAGACTGGTTGGGACCACTGATCCTAAAACTCAGCCTGTGCAGGTGTCTGACGAATGAACTTTTGACATCAGAGGGCCAAAAACTCGAAGCTCAGATCATGCTAAGTGCCTGCATTTTTGAACATGCATCCCATTAAGAAGCCTGTAACTCAGATATGCCTTTGCAGAACACTGATTACCTCACCTTTCCCCAACCTCCTATCACCTTACCCCACACTTAAGACCAACCTGCTTCTTTATCCAATAAAAATCTCAAGCCCCTCACCTTCAGGGAGGTGGATCTGAGATTTGTTCTCCTATCTCCTCACTTGGCTTCCGTGTTAATAAACTCTGCTGCAAACCTCAGTCTCTCAGTGTTTGGCTTGCTGCCCATTGGGCAAACGAACCTGGTTCATAAAAAGTTGTTAATGACAAGCAGGAAGTAATGTGTCATCTGTTGTCCCAGGGATTGCAACAGGAACAATGGACATCACCAGGAGGTATAGTTCTGTTCAACACACAAAAAAACTTTCTAACTGGAGCTGTCCAACAAGCAATTGACCAAGCAGTGCATTTTTTTTTTTTTAAGCAGTGCATTTCCTATCCGTGATGCTGACTTCATTGTGACAGAGATACTATAGACTAGAGAGATTGTGTCATAGTAGGAAGTTGCTGTAGATTCATGAGATACTCAAGGAGAGAAAGGGAAGGCATATCAGAATCTCCCAGAGGCTCATGTAATTTGAAAAAGCATGGAGAATGTCACACTTGATTTTTCTTATATTTAACTGTAAATGTCAAATATCATTAAAGGGTAAATATCTGATTTGTGAGCTTAAAAAAAGGAGTAGTACCTAAAGTCCCTTCCAAATCACTATTTTGATTCTTTAGTCGACTTGCCAGTCCCTGGCGGACCTAGTCCCACCACAAGACATCACATTCTCTAAGGATGCAGGAGGTCCTAATGCCCTAGGGGCTTCTGTGCTAGCCCTGGGCCTGCCTGTCCACGTGCACCGTGCTTTACCCATCCCTCCTTCTGCAGAGTCCCGTCTTTCCACCAGGAACACAGCTCTTTCCCAGTCTCTCTTCCACTCCAACTTGCTCAATGCCCCCACCTTCCCCCAAGAACCGTATTATGTTTCGATCCTGTGATTTTCTGAGGTTCTCATATAACCGAAGCGCCTTCAACCCTGGCTGTAAGCGTATTTTGTACCCCTGTGCTAGTTCCCGAACGGCTGACTCATGGAGGTCGGACCACTAGGTTGGACATTTCGTCCTCATCCCCGACACGCACCCCCGCGGAAGAGCCACCACCCCGCGGGGAGTCTCGAAGGTTGGCTGCAGCCAGGGAAGGGAGAGCGGGGCCGCCTTCCCAAGTCCGGGGCTGTCGCGGTCACTACCGATGTACTGGCTACAGAGCGGCCAGCGGGGGTCAGCAGGGAGGGTGAGACCGGCAGAAGGACGTGGATGGAAAAGCCTCACAAACAAGCCTTAGCGACTTGCACCCTCTTATCCGGGTTCCGCATCCGGGGCCCTCATCCGGGGCCCGCCCTGCCCCCACCCATCGGACTCCGCCTCCGGAAGTACCACAGAGACGCGCCGGCCTCCGAGCAGCCTAGAGCGACCCCCGAAAGGCTGTGGTGGCCCCGTGAGCCAGGGTGTCCGCTACCGGACGGCCGACCGGCCCGCCCCTCCGCTTGGTGAGTCCCCGGAAGGCGTTCTGGGGTCGCGGTTGGTTGGCCACTTGTTTAGCCTCCCGGGGAGGAGGAGTCTCCCGTCCCCGGCTGACTGCGGTTCCCGTCCGCGCGGGGCCGGGGTGCGAGGGCCCGTGTCTCTTCAGTCAGGGTTCGCCCCGACACCCCGCGGACGGAGGGCCCCGCCGTCAGGAGCCGGTGACCGTTCCCTGCTGTGAGCTGGGTTTCTGAGGCCCGCTTCGCCCTTTTGGGACCGTGTCTTGACCTAGCAGGGAAGTGGGAGGAGGGCAGCGCCGGGCGAGGCCTTCTGAGGGCCGGGCGCGAGGGCCCTTTCTGAGGGTGTGGAAAGGAGACGGAGCGCTGCCGCGTCCTTGGGTGTGAAGGACAACCAGTCAGACCTGTTAGAGTCGCAGCCCTTCCCTGGCTTACTGTCAGGATTGTGGGAAAGGCCTTGCCACCTAGTCTGAGTTATCGAAGGGTCTGACCCTCCAGAGTGCAACTTGGTTATCAGTTAAGGCCATTCAGTAATTCAGAGTGGGCTGCCAGTGTTTACCAAAAAATTCGTAGGGGCCTGCTTTTAAAAAATTACGAGTATCGGAACTAGTGTGTTTCTCTGGGTGCGTACCTGAACCTTGAAAGAAGTTTGTAAATGTCAAGTATTTTCAATTTACACAGAAAATTTTAGGCTATTAAATTGTGTTTCCTTGAGTAAAAAAAATTCCACAAATTCTGGATTAGTGGAGTTCAAATAAACTGCATACTTGGACCATATGACTTGGTTCTTAAATATCTGAAAGCGAATAATGTCCATTTTTCTTCCTGCTGTTTATTTTAGGTGGTTAATCGTCATTAACTATTTTCATTGTGTCTACAGTGTGCAAGATACTTTGCTAAGTCCTGAGAATGTAAAATGATGGGTTGTTTTAACTTGTTACAATAATTTCTCCTAATCTCACCCCGCAGTGATGGTCATCGTCCTCCAGAACAGGGATGGAGGAAATATCGGCCCAGGAAGCAGCAGGATCTCCAAGGGTCCAGTTTCAGCCTTTGGAGACCCACTCTGAGGGTCTGTCCCCAGAGCCTCAGTTCGTGCAGGACACCGACATGGAACAGGGACTCACTGGGGGTAAGGCAGAGAGAGCACTTCCATCCGGGAGAATGGGAGTGCAGAGGGGCTCCTGGGCCTGGTATGAGAGAGGCCAGGGATTTCAATGAGAGATTGCTCCCTAGAGGGAGGTCTTGAAGGGAGGCACAGGCGCGACTCAGTCCAGTCCTGATCTGGGCCCCTCTGTTGAGGTCAGCCTGTCCTTTAATAGGCCGAGTGGTCTTCGCTTACTCTGCTCTGGCTGTTTCTCCTTCATGCAACTTTCACTTCATCCCAGTTACCACATTCAGAATAATTTCTAAGAAATGCTGCTTTTGCCGCACCTCACCGCCCTTGCCTTGCTTTCACTTCCTCTTAGATTTAGGGCCTGTCACGTTCCCTTAACTTAGTTTCCCTTAACTTAGTTTCTTCCCTCCTTGACCTTTTGTGCTTTGCCAGCTGCCATTCTGTTGCAACTGCAGTGTTCGTGACTAATCTAACTTTGATCAAGAAAACAACCATCTAATTCCTTGGTTGAGCCCAATGTATACATATCACATATTGACCGTAAAATAACAATGTATACATATCACATATTGACCACAGAGTAACATTTTTATGTATTATAGAGAGAGGTTGATCTGTCTTGTGCTGCCTTTGTCTTGTATGAAGTTTGTATGAGATTACTTGTGCCGACTGCAGAGCCTGAAATAACCTGTGTGTCAGGAAGACCAGCTGAGTGCCATGGTGCGTAGAGTGCTGTGGAGCATCGTGAGAGTGTGGAAAGGATTATGAGGAAACAGATGACCACTCCTTATTCTAGAGGGCCTTACACACTGGCTGCAGAGACAGTGCCCAGTCTCAAAAGAAAGGCTTAATGAAGTTTACAGAACAGTGTCTGGGAGAGGGTCAAAAGTCTACTAAATAACTGTGGCTCTGGATGAGCCACTGCAAATCTTTATGCTTTGCTTTGCCCATTTGCAAAACAGGTAACAGTGCTTACCCTTCTGTTAGAGGTATGTCATGTCATGGAATAATGTACAATATGAGATTTCATAATAAAATCTTGTATCACGGGTCTAAGCATGTGTAAGGAGGGCATGCAGGTGCTGAGAAGGTGCAGAACATGGTCAATACCCGATAAACGTTCGTTGGTTTTGCCGTAATGTTGATGTGAGGAAGGGTCCCACTGACTCTCTCTTTCGTAAGGGAGCCCTGGGGAAGGGCTGCTCTCACTCTTGGCTCCTTTCTCCTCCCTCAGCTCCACCTGTCCCCCAGGTGCCTGCTCTTCCCCACGAGGGAAGCCCAGGAGACCAGGCAGCTGCGCTCCTAACAGCCAGGTACCAGGTGAGCTGAGGAACCCTCTGCTTTTCCTCAGGGACTATTGCTGCTGATTGAGTGTGGTCCTTTCCTCATCCCATCCATAAACCTTTCCTGAATTTTTTTTTTTAATAGACCCCAGGTTGGGTGCTGATCATCTTCAGAGACCTGGACTTCACAGAAACCACCTTTCCATCTCCCCAATACCACCAGCAAACACTTCCTTTATCCTTGGTGCTGTCATGGGCGCTTATTAGATGTTAAAGGGTTGTGGAACCTATTCCCTAGATTCTACTCTGTTCTCCCTCCTTTCCAACATAAATGCACCCTGCAGACCCTCTGTATCATCTCCTTCATTCTCTGGCCATGATGCTGTGGTGGCCTCCTTCCCCAGAGCAGCCAGGCTGTGTTATTTCAGGAGTTTGTGACATTCGAGGATGTGGCTGTGCACCTTACTCGAGAGGAATGGGGATGCCTGGACCCTGTTCAGAGGGCTCTCTACAGAGAAGTGATGTTAGAGAATTATGGGAACCTGGTCTCACTGGGTAAGGATTGCCTTTCTTATTATTCAGTTTACCGCTTACGATTTCTTTACTTCCTTGTTTTTGAGTAGGTGTGAGGTCTCTGAGTGTGGCTCAGATCCCCGGTCGTAGAACCTCCGATTCCTCCTTCTTTAAGGTCGTCTCCTCTGGGAGTGGGTTTCCTTTGGGGGTTTCAGGAGGAGACATTCTACTCCTTAACCTCAGTTAATGTTTCTTGCTTTTGTGGGGCATCTGTTCCCTGTTAGAAAAGGGAAACTTGCTGGTGCTTTGCAAGTTCTCACTTTCCCTATCTTTTCCTTTTTTATGAGAGAGACTCTAGGGCCTCCCAACCCACAACCAGACACTTTCCTTCCTGGTAATTCAGTGCCCCTGTATCTGAGAGTTTCCCATTTTTCTCAGAAGAAGAAATGCCTTTTTTTTTTTTAAGATAGGCTAACGTCTTTGTTGAATAATCCCTCACCTCTTAAGATCCCTAAATTCATCTGCAAGTAGGCAGAATTTGAGAGACTTGATTTCAAGGCATGACTCACTGCGAGTACATTTCAGTGAGTCACCCAGAAGGTAATGCTGCGTAACCTCACCCGAGCTGCAGAAGTCTCAGACTTAGACCGAGTCTCTCCTTTGTCATTTGGATGGTGCAGTTGGCAGCTGAGATTAGACAACCTGTGGTGTTGTAGAGAAGGATCGGTGGGAGTTGTCGGCATCCCCCTCGGTGTGAGCATTGCTCCTCTTTCTTTTTTTGCCTGTCTCTGCTGCTCTTTTCTTTGTTATGTATGTATGTACTTAATCATACTTTTTCTTTTCTCTTTCTCCCTCTCTCTCTTTTTTTTTTTTTTAACTCTTTTTTGCTTTGCCTGTGCTGGTGGCATCCAGGGTGTTGTTTTGTCTCCTTGATTACACTCAGGATTAAAGAGGTCTTCTTATCTGTGGGGAGGCAGCCTGCCCACTGGGAAGGTTTTTAGTATGTTTTCCATTCCTGGCTCTTTGATCTTCGTAGGCATACTTCTCCGCCTTCCCACCACTCGGATTCATAGTGTGAATTCCTGCCCGGCCCTGAGTCATACCCAGGCAAGTGCTTTCTCTGGAGAAACACTTGCAGTCCTTTCAGCAGGAATCTCCCGGAGATGGCCCAGGTATCGGCTTCCCATCGATAGTGCTCGTCCCCGCTCGGAAACTCCTTTTCCACGGTTATGAGATATTACACTTGATTGATGGAGTAGATGCTTCTCAGGATGCCACCACTATGTAAAATTGCAGCTCCTCAGATGACCTTTGATAAATTTCAAAGGGCCAAGGAAGCCCTCCGTTGCAACCAGAATTTTGAACCCTGAATTCTGAGCTCAATCAGAAGCCATGGTTGGTGGTCATCGACTTGTGTTCTCAGAAACCACAAAGTTCGACTCCAGCTCTTCGGTTATGATCTTTTCATGTTATTTTAGACTGTGGAACATACACTGTGTGCCCCTCCTTTTCTGTAGTGAACATGACCTGCCCCTTCTGTTGCCTAAATCTCCTGAGACCCCTGGGCCTTTCTAACGTTCTAGTCTTTTGCTTCTTTTAAATCCCTGTGGTCCCCTCCAGGGTCCTGCCTTCGTCCAGTTTATTCTTTGTGGGGCTGTACAGATTGATGCGTTTATATGACCTTTCCTGGTCAAGTGTTCCTTAGCCTTTCCTCAATGGAACGGAAAGGCTGTCTTTCCTTCAGGCTGTCAAATTGAATGTATATTCAACAACTTGTAAATTGTAAAGTGATATGTAATTGTAAATTACTGTTAATATCTAATAATTACATAATTTCCAACAGTTAACCTGTCTACTTTTTGGAGTAAAGAAACTTCTTAGTTCAGTCAGCCTAACAGCACAGCATACTGTTAGACTGAATTTTATCCCGTTTCCTCTGTCATCTCTGCACATACACAGGACACGTATGCACACTCACACATGCTGGGCACAATTATGTAAAAGAAGCCCTCCTACTCAACTTGTTTTTGTGACCAAGTCAGCAGCCTCTCCTTAGTAATTATTTTTTACAATCTTTAGGAAGTAATTTTCATATTTGGGGGTTCAGCAAACTCCACTTGAAATTGAAGTTTATACACTTAGTTAACTTAGCTTAATGTTTTGTGTTGTAAAATAAGGACTTTATAATTCAGTCTCTGATTTAGCAGCCCTGTTTTCCAGTTCATACCTTTTTCCCATGATAGTAGCTCTGAGTTGTATTTGTCACAGATATCAGAACTTTGGTCTTTTGGTTAAGTGCTTCCACTACACAATAATAAATATACAGAGTATGAACAGAGTAAAAGAATAAAAAAGTAGGTAAAAATTTTCATTACCAAATCTAAAAAGAAGCATATACTGTTGCCAGTGAGTGAATTACTGGCTTGGGGGTCATACCCAAAGGGAAGTCGTCTGTGACTTAGTGCTGGAGATTAATAAGACTGGGAAAAAAGCTTGGATTACAATTCACATGGGGCAGTGTGGCAGGTGCCCTGTTAGGTGACAGCATTAGAAAGCTGCTTCCCAGAACTCTACTGGATGGTGAGTGAGCTGATAAATCAGGAATGTTTGGCACATACCCCTTGCTTTTTGAAGTTGATGTCGTGAGGGCAAAAATGATTTTGTATAGAATGTCTTTCACTACCACAGTTGTTCACTACTGAGCAACCAGTATGTTACTAAGTACTTAACATATCTCATTTAATCCTTACCATAACCCTGTGAGCAGGTATTATTCTGTTTTATACCCGAGGCTAAGAGGAGTTAAGTGACCCATCCAGGGACAAAGCTAGGCTATGGACTCTGATCTGACTCTGAAGCCCACGCTTTTTCACTGTTTTGTGCCTTAGGACAGTTAGTCCAACCACATATAGTGTTTTTTTATATTTTTATGGCTCTGTACTATGATGGTAATTTAAAATGGCCACAATAAATTGGACAGACAGGCATGAGGTAATACAGTTTGGGAGCAGAAAGGGCATGCATTCAAGAAAAAGTAAAATTGTTAGAGGATACATTCCATTATAATAGGTATCTACACAGGAACAATATAGCTAAGGAGAGATTTTATTTGTGTGTTTATTAAGGACCAGGAAGAAAAGCATGCAGCTTTCAGATGGCTAAAATCTTAGCACAGCACTGGTATAGGCAACAAACAATGAGGTAAATTTTAAATGTTATTTTTAAAGATCAGATTAAGTTAAAAATAAATCTAATTAGAAAACTGTCAAGGTTTCAATTTTAAAAATCAAAATGTTTTAATAAAAAATTAATTTTAGATAGGAAAAATTTCAAATTTCGATAGGAAAAATGCATATTTTGAAAGCGTAGATTTTTGACTTAAATCTAGGAAAAAGGCATTCAGGCCAGTGGTGAGAAAACCTGCTTTAATGCTTTCTGTGACCCTTAGTATAGATTGGAAAGAATGTGAACTGTGGGTTCCATTTACCATCTGTGACTGAGCAGATATTTAAACCGATTATAATGACGTTTCCATCTATAAAACAAAAAATAATGTCTGCTTCCTGGGTTGTGTCAAGGCTTAAATCAGGTTATGTGCGTAAGCACCTGGCTTGTGCTGGTTACTTACCAGCACATGTTCTTTCCGAAGGGGCAGCAAGTGGTGGGAGCTATGGACCAGATTTCTTAATACAGACAAAGATTTCAGGAGAGTGTTCAAATTGTTTGTTCATAATGGAATTTTCTCAGATTGAATGTTGCTCAGGCTGTGCCTATTACGAAGAGATTTTCATTCCTTTGACACTAAATGTTCTCTCAGGTCCCTTTTAATTAAACGTCATGATTCTAAATCTGTTGGATCCTGTCTCTCCGTGTATTGTTCTAATTACTGTTTCTCTGTTCTTTTTATTATTTTCACCTTTTGCTCCATTGTCACTATGTTGGTCTTCTGTTCTCTTTCTGTACATATTTAGAGGAAGGGATGGATTTCATTCACAATCATTATTTTTTACTAGTAGATTATTTAAAAGCCGGTTTCTGAAATAAGACTGTCTGTTTGAGCCCCAGCTTCACCAGTTAACATGACCTTGGGCAACATTCTTAACCTCTCTGAATCTTAGTTTTCCTATTTGTAAAATTGGTACAGTAATAATTCCTATCTCATGAAGGTATGGTGAGTATTAAGTGAGTAAAAGCTTATAAAGCTCTTGGTGTGGTACTTTGCACCTACCAAATGCTTAGTGAATCTTAGCTTAATATTTTGATAATACAAGTGACTTTAAGTCTGTATCTTGAATCCCTTTCTCTCTTCTAAACTGCGGTCTTGTATCTCTAACTGCCTGCTAGGCATTGTCTATACCTTCCTACATTACCTTAAACATGTGTCTAAAATCAAACCCCTAATCCAACAAGAAGATGATCTTTTTTGTTGTGTGTAAGTGATTTAAGTGTAGATATAGAGTAACCAAAATTAATTTCAGTTTTCAAATACCTAGAAACACCTTAATAAATATCTGTCAAAAGTTGCGAATTATGTTATCAGAATTCTGAGCAGCGTAGTTGCTGTGTCATGCCATACTAACTTTTTTTCAACTTGCAAAACTATTTCATTTGACATGGAGGACCTTAACTAAAATGTGTCCAAAAAGAGAATTGACTCTATGCCCAACAGGAATTCAGAAACACAGTAAATGTCTTTTTTATATCTGTTCTGATCTCCCTGCTCTTAAGCTGTCATGTGGAATCCCATAGGACAACTATTGGTTTATCATACTTTTCAGGCCCAGAGCCCTTTTTAAAACATTGATTATCTGTTGACACTTGGGCACAAAATTGGCACTCAATGAGTAGCTTTTAAATAAATGAATGAAAAGAAGTGCAAGATAAAAGGTACATGGTCCCTGCTATCAAAGAGTTTATAAATCAGGTAGGGATGATAATACCTGAAAACAGTTTTAAAAAATCTGTAAACTTCATTATATAGAGACATGTCAGGATAAGAAGAACACATAATACAGTTTGTAGACATTCAGTAAGTGCAGAGAAAGGCTTTTGGAGATGAGGGGCTTGAGCTAGACCTTGTATGTGTGCTAGTAGAAGCTTTATGGGCTGAATACGTGTAAAAACTGCCCCTTTGATACTGTAATAGTTCTGCCCCACCTCAGAAGCAGACTGCCTCTTGCTTTTGCTTTAAAAGAGATGAGATAAAAATAAAATAAAATAAAAAAATAAAAGAGATGAGATCCTAGCAGTCCATTATGCAAGCCAGAGAAAGACCATTTTGTGTGAAAATGCACTTTTATTGCATCTTCCTCACTGTATCATATTAGTGTAAGTTATTTGTATCTGTCTCTGCAGTTAGAGTGTAAGGTCCTTGAGGGGATGGACCTTATCTGCTTGGGCTCTTTATCTCCTACATACTTTGCATATAGGAGGCACTCCATAAATATTTGTTGAATAAACAAGAGTATAAGCTCCTAAGGGGTAAGGATGTGTCATATTATTATTTGTTTCCTCATGTGCCCTGAAATGAATTGTTTCTTGAGATTGGTCCTTGGAATATTTTTTCAGCCTTCACTGATTCTATTGCTACAGTTTAGCTCACCGCACAACAGGTGCTTGAGAATTCACCTTTCTCCAGTCCAGCAGAGTTATATTTTGATGACCTCCATTTTGACCAGGTCTAATACTTGTAGGCCAGGTCTAATACAAAGAGTAATCTGTAGGCAACAGATGAGGAGTGATAATGATAATTTCTGTGAAGACAGGTACACACTCACGCCACATTCCCTGAGTGTGTGTAAATGAATACTTATGCTCCCAAAAGTCATCAACTTGCCCCATAGCATACCTCTTTCTAGAGCACAAATATGAACTCGTCGTAGAAGGTCTTTGGCCTTCTCACTCTCCAGGCCTTCCTAATGTCTTCTAATTTCTCCATTAGCCATTATTAAGAGAAAAAGTGGCTGGTGTAGTATCTGGGGATAAATTGCCACATCCCATTTCCTTCTCTGTGAGCAGGATTTCCAATTTCCAAGCCTGATGGGATCTCCCAGCTGGAACAAGATCTACAGGTCTTTGATCTGGAAACTAAGAATAGAGAAGTCTTAAGAGATGACTGCTCAGGTGAGTAAGGCAGAATCAATCAGATAAATTAGTAGGGAAGTAAAGTCTAGTTGTTGAGCCAAGCTGTAGTTGCTTTGGCAGTCAATGAAGAGCTCTGTCTGTATCCCAGAATGGAGAGCTCTTTCCTTTTCCGTTCAGTTTTGATGAACTCTTACTTTGTCCCTTATCCGTAAGTTGTACTAGGTCCCTATTCAAGTTGCTTATCTATGATTCTGTTGAACTAGTTCCCTGTTATCTCCATTGAAACACCTTAATTGGTTATCTTCTTACTCTGCTGAACCTGCCCTCTATTTCTCCCACACCTTGGACCGCTTGGATCCTACCTCACTGCTCCTATTCATGCCCTTACATCTGCTGTTGAGATTTTGTTCCTGTGTTTCAGAGTAAATAAACTTCTCTTACCCTGGTAGATTGTAGATTATTTAGCTTTCTCTTCTCTAAGTTTTGTTTTTCTAAGCACAGGGTACAGATTACATTTGCATTTTCTATTTATATATTGAATCAGATGGAGAGACCAGAGAAGAAAACAAGCTGTTGATTCCTAAGCAGAAAATTCCAGAAGAAGTACATTCATACAAAGTGAGAGTAGGAAGACTCAAAAAGGATATTGCCCAAGTTCCTGAGACTAGAGAAGTGTATAAGACTGAGGACAGGTTAGAAAGGCTTCAGGAAATCTTAAGGAAATTTCTCTTCCTGGAGAGAGAGTTTAGGCAAATAACAATCAGTAAGAAAACCTTCACCAGTGAGAAGAACAGTGAATGTAATGAACCTGAAAAAAGCTTCAGTCTGGACTCAACTCTTGATGCAGATCAGAGAGTTCTTAGAATACAGAATGTTGATGACATTGATAAGTATGACATGAGCCTCAACCAGAATTTAGCTGGTAAACATGAGCAAATAAATCTAACACAGGATTTTCAGAGTAATGAGTATAAGGAAAGTTTAATGGAACTCTCCCACCTTAATAAATGGGAGAGCATTCCTGCCCCTGAGAAATCCTATAAATGTGATGCATGTGAGAAAATCTTCCATCAGAGCTCAGCCCTTTCTAGACATCAGAGAATTCATACTAGGGAGAAACCCTACAAATGTAAAGAATGTGAAAAATCTTTCAGTCAGAGTTCAAGTCTTAGTCGACATAAAAGAATACACGCTAGAGAGAAACCCTATAAATGTGAAGCATCTGATAAATCCTGTGAGGCGTCTGACAAATCCTGTAGTCAGAGCTCAGACATAATTCAGCATAAGAGGATTCACACTAGAGCAAAATCTTATAAATGTAGCAGTTGTGAAAGAGTCTTCAGTCGTAGCGTACACCTCACTCAACATCAGAGAGTTCACAGAGAGATGCCTTGTAAGTGTACTGTGTGTGGCAGTGACTTCTGTCATACCTCACACTTAGCTGAACATCAGAAGGTCCATTGTGAAGAGAAGTCCTATGAATACAACGAATGTGGGTTGACCTTTATTAAGCATCAAGGAATTCGTCTCGGAGAAAAGCCCTATACGTGTAATGAATGTGGAAAAGACTTCAGATTGAATTCCCATCTAATTCAGCATCAAAGAATTCACACAGGAGAGAAACCACATGAATGTAATGAATGTGGAAAAGCTTTCAGTCAAACCTCATGCCTTATTCAGCATCACAAAATTCATAGGAAAGAGAAATCCTATGAGTGTAATGATTATCAGGATAATTTCAACCATAGCTCAGATCTTGTCCTGCAACAGGAAGTCCTCACCAGAGAAAAAGCCTTTGATTGTGATGTGTGGGAAAAGAACCTCAGTCAGAGAGCACACCTCGTCGACCATCAAGGAATTCATACCAAAGAGAAACCTTGTGAATGTAATGAACGTGGGGAGACATTTAGTCAAGTTCAGGCCTCATTCAGCATCTGAGAGTTCACACCAGTTCATGTCCTGAATGTGGTAAAGGATTCGGTCCCAGCTCAACCTTTATTCATCATTGGGGAATTCACACCAGAGAGAAACCTTCTGAATGTGACGAACGTTGGAAAGCTATTAGTCCGTGTTAAACTTTTTACACCTGCGAACCCATACCAATGAGAAAACCTACAAATACATTGAAGGTGGTAGATGCTTCATGCTATTTTCATACCTTAGTCACCATTGGAGAATTCATACTGGAATAAAATTCTATAAATGTGATGCATGTGAGAATATCTTCCATCAGAGCTCAGCCCTTTCTAGACATCAGAGAATTCATACTAGAGAGAAACTACATATGTAAAGAATGTGAAAAATCTTTCAGTCAGAATTCAAGTCTTAGTCGACATAAAAGAATACACGCTAGAGAGAAACCCTATAAACGTGAAAAAGCCTTCAGTCAAAGAAACTACATGGTGAGCATCAAATTCATTTCATGCCGAATACCTATGAATGTAATAAATGTGTATGTGTGGGAGGATTCAGCCATATTCCAACCCTCATTCAGCAAAGAATTCATACCCAAGAGAAGTCATTTGGGTATATAGTAAATGACAAGTCTAGGAGTTCAAGTCTTTTTTCATCATCAGAATATCCATACCAGACAGGAATTTGATATAATGCAAGTGGAAACATTTAGCACCGTATTTCAGGCTTTATTCAACATCAAAATATTGAAGGGAAAATTATTATTTGCATATGAAATCGTTAATATATAGTCCCAGTCTTTTTCATTGCAGAAGAATCTAGTCAGAGGAGTGACTTGGTGAATGCAGTTCTGTTTTCTCATGGCATTCTTTTATTTAATAGGTGTTATAAGTAGGTATGTATGCTTTATTTATGGAACTCATTTAAGCTATTTTTATTTTTATTTTTTTTTGTGGTACGCGGGCGCCTCACTGCCGTGGCCTCTCCCGTTGTGGAGCACAGGCTCCAGACGCACAGGCTCAGCAGCCATGGCTCATGGGCCCAGCCACTCTGCGGCATGTGGGATCTTCCTGGACTGGGGCACGAACCTGTATCCCCTGCATCGGCAGGCGGACTCTCAACCACTGTGCCACCAGGGAAGCCTCTAAGCTATTTTTATTTTAATGTGGCCTATAAACATTTTTATTTTTCCTGAAGTTGGTTCTTATTGTTCACAGCTTCCCTAAGATAAATTGATACACCAATGTTAAAACATGTCAACTTCTGGAAAGCTTCTCATTTAGCTTTTTCTACTGTTCTCAGTCAAAGTTCTCTCCAAAACAGACTCTTAGGCCTGCTGTTTTCTGAGGACCCTATTTCTTTCCAGCCGTAACGTTTGGATTCCTGTTGATTTCTCCATTCTCTTAAGCACCTTCAATGATGGTTTCCTAGTTTTAAGCTGTACACCAGCAGGTATGCCACCCCTACTTGCTTTTTTGGTGTCTTCTGTCCTAATGCAAATTATCTTCCTTTAAAAGAAATGGATTTACACACCCTGTCCATCCATGAGTATGAAGGATTCTGTTTCCCCTGAGTTTGTGGCAGGCAGCTAAACATTTTCAAGTGACACCCAAATTCTTAGCTGTGTTAGCATTCACAGCCTTCTAAAAGAGATGAAAAAGACCTTAGGAAGCCAACAAGACTGGTGGTAGCCTAGCTATATTCAGCACCTATTCTGCATGTCTGAGTTCAGAATTATTTTATATATGTCCATTGAAGGCCAGCAGAATGCTCAAGTCTGCTTTTGATAGGGTAAAACGTAAAGAACATATACTAAAATCAGAGATCTTCGTAAGGGAATGCTGCCTTCCATCAAAGGTATTGCTGTTCTTGTGTAATATCTTTAGAGTATATTTCAAGAATGGCAGATATGCCTGTAAAATCTAACCATTACAGTTTTTCATTACCCGTTTTTAATTGTTTACACTACCTGTTTTTAATTGTTTACACATCATCATATTTTTTGTATTTTACTAGAGTCTACAGGCCATATAAAATAACATTTTTTTTTGATTGATGAAACTGAGCACAGATGTTGGCTCCAGAGTTCAGTGTCACTGTCATAACACCTAGCAAGAGTTCATGATTCTTTAGATGATGTCAAAGCATTCTATTGTATTTTTCCATCTTAAGCGTCAACATATTTTGTGAACAAGACAGTGTTATTTAAAATTCTAGTTGTCGTTCCGGCGATTGAGGCTTTCATAATTCATATGTTAAAATATTCTCTAGGGATCCTTAACAAATATATAAAAATTCATTGCTTACTCTGTAAGCCTCTTATGGCTAATAACCTCTAGGGTAGTTCTACCACAGTATTTTACCTCTTAGCCATCAGCAAGCATAGGATCTCATCAGGGCACGGTAGAGACCTAAATGAATTGATCTAAATGTAAAAGCATATGAAAAATGCATGTTTTCGTTTTCCTGTCTATGACCATATATACCCTACGGATAGAGAACACGGATAATCACTTCCAGTGATTATGAAACAGAGGATTAAGTAATCTCTAAATAGCAGAAAATGTAAAAATCACATGTATTCATTTGGTTTAGGAATGTCCTTTTGTACTTCCACTTGAATAAAGGTGTGTTTGGTACTCTGAGAATCTGTTTCAAATAAAATCTGAAGTCCTCAGCCAGAAGCATTTGGGAATCTTAGAATCACCTTCCTGGCTGCAACTCAGTTCCTTCTAGAAACCTGCTTCACAGCGGGAATAAATCACTCTCCTTCGTACAGGTACAAAGCTTGCTCTTCCACAGACCTCTGCAATAAAGTCAATGTTTACAATTTAAAGGGTTATTCGGTTGGGATGTTGTTGGCACATTAAGGGTAAATAGTTTGAGGTTTCAGTAGAGCTGGGCAGAATGTGTTTTTTAAATAAAACACATTTTAAAAAATGAGAAACCAAAATAATCCTTGAGGGCAAGTAACTTGTCTCTTTAAACTTGCTGATATTTAATTGGTCCAGTATAGTTTGTGTTCTTAGTCTTTTTAGCCTTGAAGACAGGGGAGGGAAGAGAAGAAATCTAATAGTTGGGACACCTAATTTTATCTATCTGTCCACCTACCTACGTACACATGTATATATATATGCACATATTCAAACAGTCCTCACAACAACTCTGCAAGGGAACCAGCTCCGTTTTACAGAGGAACTGAGGTGTAGAGAGGTTGAAAAACCTGTAGGGTCACACAGTAAGCTCAAAGTCAGGGCTGTTTGACTCCACAGCTTTCCATCATCGTGATGTTGGTATCGGACACATCCCAGAACCTAGACAAGAGACGTTTTCTTTGATAGTTCTTTGTTCCCTGTTACACACCCAGTGATTCACCATTAGTTTGCAGCTGATCCTAAATGCTCCCAGAGCTCTCTGGGAAGCTGGGAGAAAATATCCCAGTATCTTTTGGGAGCTAGTTAGAACCTCCCTGCCCCACCCTTTGAAACAGGCTTGACAATTTTGACGACAGGCTACAGGTCAAATCTGAATTCCCATCTTCTGCCAAGACACCCCCACTGCCATCACTAGATTTATTTTTCCATTTCTCAATGACCCACATGCATTCTTAATTTTTCTGCCAACTAGGACTTACTAATGGATACATATCCTTACCAAGGTTTACTATCACCTCTGACCATATTATAGTGGTGGAGCAAAGTGGGGAATGGGAAAATCAAGTTTGATTCCTAGGTTTTCGGCTTGAGCAAGAGTGGATCGGTAGACTAGAGATGGAGAGTGCTGAGAGTGGAGCAGGGAGAGTATTTCGGGCAAAAGAGAGCATGTCAGAAGGCCTGCAGAGGAAAGAGTATGGCATTTTCAAGTCAGTAATAAATGAGCTCTTTGGAGAATGCCTCACCTTAGGAAATAGTACGTGGGTAACTGAGGATTTGAGAACAAAGTTCAAAGGAAGCCCATAGGGTGTTGTCTCAGAAACGATGGAATTTCTCACATCCAAGTATGTAACATCTTATGTCCTTTCATTCATTCAGTAATACAGTTGGCAGGCAATATTTAGTGGAATCCGGTGGATACAGTTAACCTAATCAAATGCATTAAACAATCCATTGAGTAAAGAAGACAGATGAGTCAAAGCGATGACTTTGGAATGAGACATATGTTTGAACTTTACTAGCTATATGACTTTGGACATTTTACTTAATTAGCCTTTCTAGTTTTCTTGTGTATACAGTGTGGTTATTAATAGCATGAAAATTAAATGAGGTAATGTAAAAGCTACTGGTCATATACTAAATGCCCAGAAGTTTTTAATGTAAATACTAATATAAAAAACGCTACAACAGAGGAGAGATACTTAGCATAAAATCTAAAAAAGAGGAAATCAACGAGCAAGCGTTTACCAGTGCAGGACTGGCATTGTTCAGGGAGGGACACCCTGAGGTAGGAGAACTTAAAATATGACTAGAGAAATCACTAGGCATTTGTGGTCTGTGTGGTAGGAACTGCCTCCTGACAGGCACTTCCTGCTGGAGTTGGCAAACTGACACGCCTCTAATATTCGTTATCATGCGGCATCAAGTCTTAACACTCCCTTCAAAATATGAGTGCATGAAGGAACCGATGTTAAATCCAAGACTTAAGAATGGTTTCAAATAGATGGTGTTCTGTACAAATCAACAAGAAAATATTGATTTTGGAATTACTTTGCTGCCTCATCCCACTCTCTTTAAGAAAATGGTTACCCTTTTATATTTGTATTTCATCCATGTTAATAAATTTACAACTTGGACGTAATTACGAACGTCTTTCCCGCAGCCGCTTATGTCCCGCGGACAGCATTTCCCCCGTCTTCCTCCACTGTCTCTCCGGAGTGTGGTTAGCCTCCAGGCTCTGGTATGAACGGGCCAAGGTTGAAATCCTGCCTCTAGATTGCTCACTAGCTGTGCAGCTTCTGGCGTGTAAGATAGTAAAAAGTATAAACTTTGTGGGATTGTTGTGAGGGTTAATGAGATAATGTTCAGTTTCAGTGCCCCATAACTGGTAGCTGTTATGTTTGAGTTTAGCAGGAAAATCCTCTATCATGAACAGCTCGTTTCCTTATCCTTTTTTCCTGCTTCAGCATATCAGATACGCCTCTGCAAACCTGTTCTCCAGGTGCAGTAGTTGTTTGGATCTTGATCCTATGTCTACGGCTTTTCTTCCTCTTTCAGCCCTTTGGTACCAGTACGTTCCTCCTCTTTGTTTATATGCTCCAGGCATAACTGGGAAGCTGAGTTGAAGCGACAAAGGGAGAGGAGGACAGGCTGGACAGAGGGCGTAGATAACAGGTTTTGGCCCAGCAGGGTCAGCGTGGCCTGTGATCTTGAAGAAGGCATGTGGAGATGGGTGGAGCAGAGCGGAGGAGGCAAATGGGGTGCACACGGGACACTGGCGATGAGAAAGAAGAGACAACCAATTTAGATCCTAAGTCCACTTGGGCGATGAAGGGCAAATAGAGAAATCTTTTCTGTCCTCCTAAAATCCCTTCTTGGGAAGGAGGACAAACGCCCAAGGAAGCCCCTCACCCGACTCCGCTCTGGACCCAGCTCCCCAGCGGCCCCTAGGGAACCCGCGATCGAGATTAGACCTCCGAGCTGCCTAGACGGGCCCCGGAAGTGCGCGCCGAGGAGCAGGCGTTTCTAGTCCCCCTGGAGGCCGAGGTCGCCGACGCCGCCGGAACGAGCGGCCGGCTGAGCGAGTGAGTGTTGCTGTTCGCCGCTGGGGCGGCGGGAGAGGATCGGGCAGCGGGGGTCCCGTGGGGTCGGGGTGGGGCGCGCTGCCGGCTGGCCTGGCGCTCCCCGCGGCAGGGTCCAGTCTGCCTGCAGGGAAGACGAGGCTCCCCCGACCGCCCCCAGGCCGGGAACCTCTCAGGAAGCGGCACCTACGGCACGGGCAGCTTTCCCTACATCTGTCCTCTTCTCGCTCTCTGTCCTGAAGTGACTGCCCGTTCCTTGGGTCGGGTTCTGAAGACCTTTTAGAGAAGATCCTGGCCTTGGAGCGGCACCGGGGACTGGACCCGGCCCATGGAGAAGCTGCCTGAGCAGACGTCCCCGGAGTCCCCGTGTCCGTCCCTCGAGCAGGAGCCTCGAAAGAGCAAGGGTGAGGAGAGCTGACCTAGCTGCTTTCTTTGTCTAAACTTTGTCCTTCCCACCGCGGCCTCAGATCGGATGGACACGATTAACCGTGCGCTTAGAATTACCCTGGTGCAAGACACTGATTTTTTTTTTTTAACCTAAAACTCTATTACATGTAAATAAAGCCTATCACTAATGTTTCCTCTCTTCATGTGTGGAGCAGACAGACCTGCAGACCTGCAGCAGCACTGTCCATAGCACTAAGTTTTGAGGATCTGTTATTCCAGCACGTGTTAACTTGCTTGTCCTTTGAGAGGCCCAGTAAACGTTGTGTGAATAAAAGAATGAATGAACCCAGCCAAGTGTGTCCTATACCCCAAGTACCAGGAAAAGAGTGGGCTTCTCCCCCGAACCTGCCTTTCTTCATTAGGGAAGATACATTTTCCACCCAGGATGTAAACTTCGAGAGGGTACCTTGCCTGTGGAGTACAGTAGACAGGCCAGACACCTGCTGATGGAAAATGAGGTTAAACTGTAAACATCAACATTTAAATTTCAATCTACCATCCCACCATTATCTCATATATGCTTGGCCTTTAAAAAAAGGTGGATTTGGATTATTTAATTGAGGGACAAAGGCTTAGATAATCCACATCATAGATTTTGAGATGGCTAAGGTTTGGAGGATTTTTCTTTCACATATTTAGCTTTCTAATTCTGTTTTAGGCTGATTTTTAACTCAGATATTCTATTGAGTTATTATTATAAGGCGCTGAGACTAAGTTGAAAGAAAACGTACCTCTGTTGGCCCCCCCCACCACCACACACCAGCTTAGAGTTGAGTTGGAATAGTTATCTGTGAGAGACTACAGGACAATAAACAATGTGGACGTTCACCTATCAACTGGGTATTGGCCCAGGAGGCCTTAGAAAATCATATATTTGGCCTTGAAAGAATTTAGAGTAAGAAAAGAATCAGAGTTTAGGTAAGAGGGAATAGGCCCTTATCACAGGCTCCTCACTGCTAGTCTTTCTAAGGCCAAGTGCCTTAGTTGCCATCCTAAAATATTTATTTGTGTTAGTTCACAGTGCCCACTGCATTCAGTTCATTCTCTGTAACCTGGCATTCAGGGTCCTCTGCAGTGGGGTTTCAACCCAACTTTAAAGTCTTTATCTCAGTGTTCCCCCAGACAGACCCTGCAAGACTCGTGTGTCTGCACAAGGTAATGCCGAAAACACTTTGCACTATCCACCATTGTGCCTTTGTGTCCTTTTTTTGCGTCGCTGTCCCCTACATTCTCTGCCTACCCAAACCCCACACATCCCAGTGTCCCATGCTTGAAACCTCAGTGCAGGGCAGCCTCCTCCATCAGGTTTCTGAAGCAGACTGGTGGCTGCCAGGAAGGAAACAAACACATGCTAGAGATGTGGAAACCTGTAGGACTTGGTGGTTGACTAAGTAATAGAGGGAAGTTGGGTGTAATCACCTTTGTTCCCTTTGCTATCATACCTCTTAAAAATCTTCACCAGTTGCTGTTAATTTTGTAACTGCCATTCACTTGGTGCAGGGCACTGCTTCTGCTCCATCGAAACTGATTATATCCAGGTTGCCAGTGGCTTAACTAATGAATCCACTGGACATATTTTTTTTTATCCCTAATTTTAATTTTAATATATTTTTTTAATTAAAAAAAATTTTTTTTTGGTCTGCGTTGGGTCTTCATTGCTGCCTGTGGGCTTTTCTCTCTAGTTGCGGCGACCAGGGGCTACTCTTTTTTGCAGTGCACGGGCTTCTCATTGTGGTGGCTTCTCTTGTTGTGGAGCACAGGCTCAAGGCCTGCGGGCTCAGTAGTTGCGGCACACGGGCCCCAGAGCGCGCGGCCTTCAGTAGTTGCGGTGCATGGACTCAGTAGTTGCGGCGTGCGTGCTCTAGGGTGTGTGGGCTTCAGTAGTCATGGCGTGCTGGCTCAGTAGTTGTGGCTCGCGGGCTGTAGAGCGCAGGTTCAGTAGTTGTGGTGCACAGGCTTAGTTGCTCCGCGGCATGTGGGATCTTCCTGGACCAGGGCTCGAACCCGGGTCCCCCTGCATTGGCAGGCGGATTCTTAACCACTGCGCCACCAGGGAAGTCCCATCCCTAATTTTTTTTGACCCTTTAGTATTTCTGTTGATGTGATCACTGTTCCTTGAAACTCTTGTTCTTTGGTTTTGGAAGCACTGTTTTCTCCTGGTCCTGCCACTTGCCTTCTCAGGGTCTTTCCCATTCCTGTTTCTCTGCTTCCTTCCTTCCTTCCTTCCTTCCTTCCTTCCTTCCTTCCTTCCTTCCTTCCTCCCTCCCTCCCTCCCTCCCTCCCTTCTTTCTTCACTGCACCATGTGCTTTGCGGGATCTCAGTTCCCTGACCAGGGATTGAACCCGGGCCACTGCAGTGAAAGCGCAGAGTCCTAACCACTGAACCGCCAGGGAATTCCCTCCACCCATTTCTTAAACACTGATTTTCCCCAAAGCAGTTCTCAGCCCTCTTCTCTTTCACCCTCGTGGGTGATCCTGTCCCCTTCTGAGACTTCAGGTTGCACTCTGTGCTGAACCAGACATCTGTAAGTGTACTTCTGGACTCATTCTTTTGTGCCATCCCCCACCTCCCTACCTTCCAGTGACTCCCTTGACTAATTTTAGTAGGTGCTTTTCCCAAACCAGAAAACTTGGATCATCCTCTACATTCTCCTTCCCTCTGTATTCATTTGGCCACCAAATCCTGTCAGTTTTTCTTCAGAAAGGCCTGACTCTGTTGCCTGTCACCACCACCTCCTCATTTTAGGCCCACTTTATTTCCTTGGAGTATTGACACATCCCTGTGCTGTTGGTAATTTCCCCCACTCTCAGCTGCCCATATTATTCTCTGCCTATAGAATAAAGTCTCAAATCCTGAGTGTGGCGTATATGTCTCTTCATTATGTTTTTCAAAAAAAATTGTTCAGAGTGACTTTATTATTGTTTTTTTGTCTTTTCATTATCTGGCTCTACTCTTATTTTTTCTGCTCTATGTCCTACTTCCTGCCCACACGGAGCATACATCTCATTGAATTTTTTATCACTACTCCTTAAACTTAGTATTCCCTTTTATGTTTCTGAGCCTTAACATATGCTGTTGCTTTTGCCTGCAATTCTCTTTCCCTTGTTGATCCCGATCATAGTTCAAGATGCAGCTTAACGTCATTCTTTGAGGATGTCGTCCGCAGTTCACCTAGGGAGGGGTTGTCATTCCTAATTGTGCTTTGAAACAGCATTATAATCTCTTTACCAGAATCTTGCACGTAGTCAGCGTGGTACATATGTTTGTTGAGTGATTAAATCAAACAGGAAGTATATTAGTTTCCTACGACTGCTATGACAAATTACTGCAACTGCATGGCTTAAAACAACTGTATTTTCTCATAGGTCTGGAAGCTAGAAATCCAAGAGGGCCAGGCTTGCTCTGAAGGCTCTAGGGAAGAATCCTTCTTTGACTGCTCTTAGCTTCTGGTGGCTTCCAGCCATCCTCCGCATTCCTTCGCTTGTAGCTGTATCACTGCAATCTTGCCTCCATTGTCACATGGCCTTCTTTCCCATGCGTTTCTGTGTCTGAATCTTCCTCTCCTTTCTCTTAATAAAGATTCCAGTCATTGGATTTAGGGTGCACCCTAATCCATTATGATCTCATCTTAACTAATTACCTCTGCAAGGACCCTATTTCCAAATAAGGTCACATTCTGAGGTATACATAAATTTGGGGGTGAGGGCTCTGTTTGACCCAGTACAGGAAGCGTTGCTCATTTCTTCTGCTGTTAGAAGTAAATGTACTTGGGATCACACAGCTTTGTAGTTAAGCTGCTTGAAGAACTGTGTAGATTTCCCCCTCCCTTTAAATTAGAAGCAAATCAGTCTAGAAATGTTTCTTTAGACCTTCATCCACAGGGACACATTTTTTTTTTTTTTTCTTTTTGCGGTATGTGGGCCTCTCACTGTTGTGGCCTCTCCCGTTGCAGAGCACAGGCTCCGGACGTGCAGGCTCAGCGGCCATGGCTCATGGGCCTAGCCGCTCTGCGGCATGTGGGATCTTCCCGGACCAGGGCACAAACCCGTGTCCCCTGCATCGGCGGCGGACTCTCAACCACTGCACCACCCGGGAAGCCCAATAGGGACACATTTGATGAGCCTGTTATTCCAGAGGGCAACTGCTCTCTTCTTGGGCTTCTCTAGCTCTGTCTCAGACTGGCCACTGTCTGCAGAGGTATTCCAGAGGGTCCTGCCATCCATCAGAGTTTGGATCCAAGTTTTTGATATTTCTTATATAAGTGGCTCAAACCCATGAGGCTCAAACCCTCTCTGAATTCTATTTGAGTTTCAGTCCTGAAGACTTTATAAATGGTCAACGTGGGGCCCTCCATGATTCATAGATTCTTCTCTTGATGGAGTAGAACTTCCTTATAATGGATTGCTAGGAAATAATCAGGAGCATTATTGGAGGAAAAGAAATGGAAGACACCTCTTATTCTAGAGGTACTTTCAAAATAAATTGAAGGGAATACACACATACAAAAAACTAAACATATTTCTAAGGAGAGGCCCAAAGTCGATGTGGTTAAATGCCATGAGGAGGGGGCAGGAACTGTATGCTTTAGAGATTCAAAGGAACAATCACTTCCAGCCGGAGTTTGGAGCAGGGTTAAGTTTGGGGAAGGAGGCTGCCTTTGATCTGGGTTCTTGCAGGGTGGATAGGATTTTGATTGTTGGAGTTGGAAGGGAGGCTGATCCAGGTGGAGGAAGAAGGTCGAGCAGAGAAGGAATTGCGTGGGGAGCTAAATGTTCAGGAAACATTTCAGAGTAACTGGAGCATAGAGTAGATTGATAGAGGATGAGACTAAAGGCAGAGTGGAACACGAGTGTGGAAAATGAATGCCACGCCAAAGAATTTAGATTTGCTTGGCAGAAATTGAAGTATGTGAGCTTTGCTTAACAGGAGGCTAGCAGATGAACATTGCAAATCAAGGAAGAGATTCTAGTTTGTTTAGTGTGAGAGGTGATTAGGATCTGACTTTAGGATATTAGCAGTGATAACAGGAAGGCAGGGGAAAAAAAGTATTGCTACGTTGTAGATAGAAGCAATAGTACTTTTGTTTACTGAGTGGATATGGGGACAGAGAAGAGAGTCACTGGTCATTAGTTACCGCACCACCCTCCCTTTATTTTGAAAAATGTTAAAGCTACAGGAGAGTTGCAAGGCTATCGTACCAAGTACTCACACACCAGAAGTGCAGGTTTGGGATAGGTTGATCTCAGGAAACTGGTATGAGAGCCGTCGTGTGGAAATGTCTTTTTCGATTATTGGAGATGCTGTAGCTGGTCTACGAATATCCCCCGTCCCAGTAGATGGGAACACCATCCCTCCTGCTACACAACCCAGAGAGAAACTTTGGTTTCTCTCGTATCCATATCCGTCAGCCAGTAATCCTGTCCATGTGACTGTCAACGTTTCTTTCCAGAATCCAAGTGCTTCTTAGTACCTCCTCTGCCACCGTCTTGGTTCAGGTCGCCATCATTTCTCCCCTGGATTATCGCAGCAGCCTGGTTGGTTGTCCTGCCTCTGCAGTTACCTCCCTCCAGCCTCTACCCAGCATGGCAGCCAGTGTGATCCTGGTAAAGTGTCAGCTCTTGTCTTCCTCTGGTCAGAACCCTCCAGTGGCTCCCCATCTCACTCTGAAATAAACCTCTTACAGACCTGTAGCCTACAGGGTCCTGTGTTCTCTGATCCCCCTTCTATGTCTCTGACCTCAGTTCTTACTCCTCTCCCCCTTGCTCATTCTGCTCCAGTCACACTTGCCTCTTTGAACACCCAGGGTCTCGCACTTGCTATTTCTTCTATGTGTAATGCTCTTTCCCACATATCCTTATCTCCTTCAAGTCTTGGCTTAAATGTCATTTTCTTAGTCCTCCTTTTACTGTGATATTTAAAATTGCAACCCTTTTGCCCACTGCCCCCTGGCACTCTAATCCTTGTTCCTTGCTTTTTTCCTCTATAACACTTTTATGACCTTTTAACAGTATGTAATTGACATAGTTTACTATCCATCTCCCTTAGTAAAATGAAGGGTCTTTGAGGATTTTTGTGTTTTGCTTACTGATGTATCTCAGAGTCTGGAACTATACCTGGCATGTTGTTAGTGATCAATAAAACGTACTGACTGTTACATGACTTAAAGATGAGTATTTCAAGAGCTGTAGGAAAAGGATCACCTTCACCTTCATGGAGAAGGTGATATTGAACAGGGCCTGAGAGCAGTGAGATTGACATCCTTGACTACGTTGGGCAGGCTGTCAAATCTCGGGCAGTGGGCCAAATAAAAGGCACATCCTCTACAACATCCCAGCCTTCACATATTATGAGTAGAGTGGTTCAACAGATAGTAAAGAGGCTTTGTGTAGGGAGAAGATCAGAATGAGGCTGGAAAGACAGATGGGGGCCAGGTCAGGGCGGTAGAGAAGAAACCCTAGTCCCTGCTCCTCAGGAGCTTGCAATCTGTCTGACAAGTAAGGTAAACACACGTGCAAGGGGACGTAAAAACATTAAACCAGCAATCCATTCACACCTGGTAGAATAACTAACATCGAAAAGATAAGAAATAAAAAGTGTTGATGAGGATGTGGAGAAAAGGGAACCCTCATGCATTGTTGGTGGGAATGTAAATTGGTGCAGCCATTATGGAAAATGGTATGGAGCTTCCTCAAAAAATTATAAATGGAACTACTATGTGATCCAGCACTTCTGGGTATTTATTCAAAGGAAAATAAACCATTCTCTCGAAAAGATATCTGCACCCACAGGTTCATTGCTGCATTACTTACAATAGCCAAGACATGGAAACAACCTAAGTGTCCATCGATGGATGAATGGATGAAAATGTGCTATCTGTACACACAATGGAACATTATCCAGCCATAAAAAACACGAAATTCCTGCCATCGCAACAGCACGGTTGGACTTCGAGGACATTATGCTAAGTGAAATAAGTCAGAGAAGGACAAACACTGTATGACCTGACTTGTATGTGAAATCTGAAAAATCCAAACTCATAGATAACAGAGAACAGATTGGTGGTTGCCGGAGGCGGGGGGTGGGGAGTGGAAGAACTGGATGAAGGGGGTCCAAAAGTACAAACTTACAGTTATAAGGTGAATAAGTCCCAGGGATGTAAGGTACAGCTATAGTTAATAACACCATGTAGTATATTTGAAAGTTGCTTAGAGAGTAGATCTTAAAAGTTCTCATCACAAAAAAATTTGTAAGAAAACCAGTATCCAAATTGAATGTACAGAAGATGAGGGCATATCTGGAGGTGGAGAACAAGTGTAAATATGGCTCTGTGAGACCAGATACTTCTTAAATTCCTTAAAGACAATGACCATTCCCTACTAAAATCAGGGTTGCATATGTTTTAGACTTTCACTGCTGATGGAAATGATACTACATTGGATATTCCTCAGCACCCCCTTCTTCCAGAAAGATCCCCCTAAGCAGAGGGCCTTCTTTCTGTAATATCACTACACTTCAGTAAGCCATATTTAATAAGTAAAACTTAAGAGGAGAAATGTATTATAGTAAACAGGAGATGTTTTTCTAAGGTCTCCCTTAGATACAGCTAGGGTGCAGAATTTTTTGTTTGTTTGTTTTTAAATTTTTGGCCACACCGCGTGGCATGTGGGATCTTGGGTCTTAGTTCTCTGACCATGGATTGAACCTGCGCCCCCTGCATTGGAAGGTAGAGTCTTAACCACTGGACTATCGGGGAAGTCCCCAGAATTGGTTTTTGTATGTTCTCTTAGAGTTGAAATAGATTTGGAAGTATTTCTCACTACCCCGTGCTTCATATTTTAAACAACTTTCCCCCCTATTCTCCCCTCCCTTCCTCTTGCAAATCCTCCCAGTTTGTACCATTTCTAAAAGATGCATCTAAGGTCCGAGTATGTCATGTTCATGAATGAGCATGTGAGCATCTGTGTGTAGAGAGAGGCTCTCAACAGGAGTGAGGAAGGTGCTGGTGTGTGATTACAGGAAGGGAGCCTTCCCTGTTACCACAGTGACAACGCATGTGACCAGGGTACCGTGTGGACAGAACCTCTGCGTGAGGTTCTTTTATTTATCCGCTCAGTCCCTGCCCCTCCCCACACAGAGCCCCCAGCATCACTCTTCCTGTGTTCTGAGATAATCCCACTTCCCTCAAACTCTGCTTTCCTATTCTGCTAATTCCAGTATATCTGTCTGGTCAGGGACTTCATATATAAATCCTCACTTTAGTTTCCCCACCACTTTCTCCAAATCTGCTCAGCTTGTATCCATCTTTTCCTCCTATTGTGAGGCCATTTTTCGTACTTTTTTGAACCAGATACCCTGGAATACTTTGATCATCCTGTTTCCCACAGGGAGTTTTTATTGTTACATATACTTTTTTTGTATTTTCCGTCAGATGGTGAGACCTGGACTGAGGATCAATTAATTATAAAGCAGAAAACTCTTGAAGTAGGGACACAGCCACATGAAGGAGAGGAATGTGAATGAAACAAACATGGGGGACCCTATGGGTATGGACAGAATTTTGGTCATATCTCAGACTTTATCCGACAGCCACACATTCTTATGGAAGAGAAATCTCAAATGTGCAACACTTGTGGCAAGCTATTCAGATGGAACACATACCTTATTCAGCATGAAAAAATCCACACACAGGAGAAGCCTTATGAGTGTCATGAATGTGGAAAAGCCTTTGGCCATAGTTCAAATCTCATTCAGCATCAAAGAATCAACACCGAGGAGAAACCCTACGAATGCGGTGAGTGTGGGAAGGTCTTCCGGCGCAGCTCACACCTCATCCAGCATCAGATCATCCACACGGGGGAGATGCCTTACATGTGTAATGAGTGCGGAAAAGCTTTCGGTCAGAGCTCAGGTCTCCTTCGACATCAGAGAATCCACACTATGGAGAAGCCCTATGAATGTACCGAATGTGGGAAGGCCTTCAGCCAGAGCTCAAATCTAACAGAACATAGGCGAGTTCACACCAGAGAGAGACCATACAAATGCTGCGACTGTGGGAAAGCTTACAGTCGTAACTCACACCTCATCGAACATCAGAGAGTCCATACAGGGGAGACTCCTTATGACTGTAATGAGTGTGGGAAATCTTTCAGTAGGAGTTCACTCCTTATCAAACATCATAGAATTCACACTGGAGAAAGACCCTATGAGTGTAGTGAATGCGGGAAGGCCTTTAGTCGGAACTCCCACCTTATTCAGCACCAGAAGACTCACAGTGGGGTAAAACCTTCTGAATGTAAAGAATGTGGGAAAACCTTCAAGTACAGTTCATACCTTATTGATCACCTGGGAATCCATTCATGAGAGAAACTGTGAATGAAGTGAAGGTGGTAAAGCCTTTGTTTGGAGTTCAGCTCTTAGCGAACATCAGAGAACTCGTGCTGGGGAGAAAACCTTTGGCTGTAGTGAGTGCAGACGGCCTTCAGTCCTAGCTCAACTCTTACCAAGACCTGAAAATCCACACAGTGGACAGATCTCATGGATGTGTTCAGTGCATAAGTACCTTTAGACAGAGTTCCCGCCTTACTCAGCATTAGCCAGTTTGCTTTGGGGGAATGATGGGTATGGGGAGAGCCTTGCTATGTGTCAGAGAGGGGCACGAAAGGGGCGTCATCTGACACTACAGAAGGAATGACTAAAGTGGAAGCTTAAGTTAGCACTACTTTTTATTTGATTTTGAGGATCTACATCAGAGGGAGATTCTATGGTTTTTTTTTCACATCTCCATAATCTTCCGCCAGAAATGGAATGGGTTAGGTCCATTCCAGGGAAGAAAGAATCAGGGCATTCTGGATTCAGACTCATAGATCAGGAAAGCTGCAATGTGACCTTTGAATCCAGTAGCTTTCCTTGTATCTCATCTGTCCTGTTGGTTGTAACTATACATGGAAGTGGCTCTTGGGTCTTCTTGGACCAGCATTTTCCCTCCTCAATGTCCTGCAGACTACTGAATCTCTTTTTGTTTTATATTTCATAGATGCTTTTAATAAATGGGAAAATTTTCTAAGCCCAGTAATTTCTCAGTATAACATGTCATGGGCTTTGTTGTGTGTCAACTCCGGTAGGCTGAAGTGCATTTGTCAGATTTCCCTTTCTTGTATTTTTCGGTTTGTGTGGTCTACAAGGGAGATTCTTGGGAGAGCTGGAGGGCAGAACAGAAGCAGCAGTAATTTTGTAGCTCACACATGTCACTGATCTGCTGACTCACCTCACTGGCACTGGACATGAAACTAGTGTACCTTCCCCAGGATTCTTTTTTGCCTTTACTGGGCCGTGGTTTTCCTTCTCTGATTGAATCCTAGTCAGACACATGCTTACTATCCTATGAGAAGTACACATTTATTTCAAGTTTAGGTAGAGAGAAATGGTTAGCTTCTGGCTGTTTTTAAAAAAGAATCTCAATAATAAGCTTCAAGATTTCCTATCAGGAAAGCTACTGTTCATACTCCTTTATAACAAAACTTCCATCATAACCTGAGGCAGAGCTTCACTACCGTGTAATTATGGAGAGAAAAGTTTGCAAAGTAGTTGAATAGTGTGATACATGATCGACTGATAAAATTTTTAAAAATCAAGAATTTGAGCACCAATTTATCATGAATATTTTAATCATTAAAGGAGATTCCCAAAGTACCTCTAGTAGGCAGTATATTTTAGATTTATTCTAGGCATCTGAGAGAAATATCTACTTTGTTGTAAACGTTTATGTTTTGATTACAAAAAATAAGATTATTTTTCCTCCTGTTAGCCTGGATTAGTGATTATCTAAAATATCGGTGAAAACTATACTTATGTTGTAGACTCTTGAAATTGAAAGTTGCCTCTGTCTTGTATACCTTTCCCTGCCTGGTCTGGTGCTATGCACACAGGTGTTCAGTGGCTGTGGAGTGAATCTGTTTACTGGAAGCCAAAGTCTTCCTGTTTGTCTCCACGCTTCTCTGCACTCCCCCACCTTCCTCCCCTGTTCCTGTAGGTGATTATCACACTACACAAGGGTCACCTTGCCATCTGGACACCCTGAGTAGACTCTGTGAGGCCAGGTCTGAGCCCTCAGCCAGTGGGCCCACTTACTCCATCTGGCATGTAACCCTCTTCGAGTCCCTTCCACCCCCTTATACCACAGAAAGGGCCCTTTCCTTCTATGGGGTCTGAGAAGCTTCTGGAATAAGGCAGGGCTTGATGAGTGGGGTCTGAAGGCCAGGTCGGATTCTGACTGGCCGAGAAGGGCACCCCAGGACAAGGTAAGTGTGTGGGGCCACGTGCCAGGCTGCAAGAGCGGAGGTGTCCCTGGAGGCCAGGAGAGGGGAGAAAAGAGTTTGCCTAGCAGTATCAAAAGCACTCAAGCGGGGCTCTGATTCTTTAGGCACAAATATTACTAGTGGACAGAGTAGTTCATCAAGCCGTTAGAGCTCAGGTGAACACGAGGGTGACCAGCTCATCCAGTTTGCCAGGACTTTCCCAGCCTTAACATCGGACGTCCCACATCCAGTAAAATGCTCAGTCCTCCGCAAACCAGGAGGGTGGATCACCCGAACCCATCGTGACCTCATTCCCCCCCCCAACCCCAATGGCTCCTAGCTGCAGCAGGACCCAGTAGAGCAGAGATTCTTAGCTTGGGTTGCCTACTGGAATCACCTGGGGAGCTTTCAAAGCACTGGAGCCTCAGTCTCTGAGGTTGTGTACATTTGGTATGGGGTATGGCCTGGACTTTGGTGTTTTGTAAGCTCCCAAGTAATTCTAATGTGCAACCAAAGTTGAAAATCTATACAGTAGAAGTTATCAGTGCTTCACAGGTGCTAAGAGGACACAAAGAGATCACACAGGATCTGGTGGCTTAGGCACTGAGGGCTGGCAAGAGGGCTGGGCTGGGAGTATGGAGACTCCGGGGCCTGTGTGAGAGGAGACAGACTGGGTGTCCCAGGCCAGGTGGAAAGAGCGGTGGGAGGGACTGTTGTGCTGGGGGTGGAGCCAGCTATTGGGTGGGAGCCCTCAGGGCCTGCTCATTGCCGGGTTCTGGTTCTGTCCTGTGCAGTAAAGCTCTGGTTTGGGTAACTTTGGATTTTCCCTTTGGAGCTTGGGACCAAGGAAAGCAGAGAGCCTGGGGGAGTCAGAACTCTGGACTCCAGCCCCAGCTCATGGGCTCTCTACCTACTTTCCAGCAGACAGTTCCCTCTTCCCTTGCCTGTCCCCCTACCCTAGACCCGGGAAAACATGAAAATGCTTCCAGAGGAGACTATGACCTAAACTTATACACACTTTCTAAAATATTCAGTCCTGGGAGGGGCTGGTCTGGCAGTCCCAAGCCATACTTTGAACACAGCCTTGGGCCCCCTGGGTGAGAGGCATTTCCTATGCTCTGGTTGAGGGGGTAGGAGTCTTTGGGCAATGGGGATCTTGACTTAAAAAAAAAAAAAGTACAACGTGAGAGCTGCTAGTTAAGTTTTATTTGGGGCAAAATAAGGACTGCAGCCCCGGGGGGACAGCGTTTCAGATAACTGAGAAATTGCTCTGAGGAGGGGAGGGGGAGCCAGGATATATAGGAGTTTGGCAACAAAGGACAGGCTGTCAGGACATCAAAAGATTATTGTTAAAGAAAACCAGATATCTCAAGGAATTTAGCGCTTTTCTATGTATGGGAAAATGCAAGAGTCTTGACTCACTGAAATCATTCATTTGCTGTGCACCTCAGTTATCTGGGGCCAGTAGCCTGACACATCCTGGGTTTCCTCAGGGTTCACCACAGGGAGTGGCTGCAGTCTGATGGCTGCTAGGTGGCAGGTGTTCTTTTCAGCCCTGAGTTTCCTCAGCTCACGTTGGAGGGCTGCAGTCGTTGACAACTGTGACAATCCTTTGTTTATTGATATGGCAGGAAATAGTCCATTTCTCAGGGAGACAGGAGGAGGAGGAAGTTGAATTTTGGCAGTGGCACCCACACGGACTGCTTTAATCCCACCAAAGGCCCGTCATGGCCCTCAGAATGAAATCAACAAGACCTTCAAATCCCAGCTCTGCCCACTGACTTCTCCAGCCCTCTGTGGCCTCCCCTTCTCCCAGTCATTCTGAAATTCACTGGGTCCTTGAACACAGTATTTTTCAAATGTAGGTCAAGAGCCACTAGGGGGTCTTAAAATTAATTTATTGTAATGAGTTGAGAGTAGCAAAGGGTAAAAGGAAAAAGTAGGCAGAACTAGAACGGAGTAGAAAACATCCATCACAAAGGTAAGTCAGACTTTTGTTCTGTTTGTGCACAAGGGAGCATGTGTGCAAATTATAATGTACAGTATTTCTTGCTGTAGAGCAGGTAGAAGTCTTTGCACATTGCAATCCCTTTTTGGGAGTAAGATTCTGTCTAGAAGGGCCTTCTTGGCAGGTCTTCCTTTGGACTGAATTATTCGCGCTCTGCAATTGCCGTAGCATGCTATACTTTTTGTGCGCCGAGCACACTTTAAAAAAATGATTTATTCAGTTGCCTGTCTTCTGCGCTTGGTGCAAGCTCGATGAGGGCAGGGACCATGTTCACCTATCCTGGCCTCTGTCATTAGAGAAAGCACTTGTGTTGAGTGGCTGAGTGATAAACCCGGATTCAGGTTCCAGCTCTTTGTGTTCTTAGACAAGGTCTCTTTTTATTTTTTCTGATTTTTTTGTCTGATTTATATACAGAAAACTTGAAAGAATAGAATAATGAACACCCTATATATCCTCCACTTAGATGGACAGTATTAACATTTTTCCATATTTGCTTTCTATCTATATGCTTTTTTTCTGAATCATTTGAAAGTAAGCTCAGATATAACCTTCACCCTAAATACTATGGCATGTGTCTCCTAAGAGTAAGGTCATTCTCCTACATAATCGCAACACTATTAACATACCTAAGAAAAATAATTTAATTCCATAATACCATCTAAAATGGACTCTGTATTTAGATTTTCCCTAGTTGCCCCAAGAATGTGTTTTATAGTTAGATTATTTCAAATCAGAAAAAAAATCAAGGGTCACATTACATTTGGCTTTATATCTCTTTAGTTTCTTTTAATCTAGAATAGTTCCACTTTTTTTTTTTTAATGACAGTGACTTTTGGAGGAGTCAAGAAGAGTTATCCTTTATAATTTTCTACAAAATTGATTTCCTTGTTTTACTCCGGTGGTATTTAGCTTCCTTCTCACCCCCCTGTATTTCCTCTTAACTGAAAAGAGGTTTAGAGGCCTGATGACACATTTTTGGCAAGAATACCTCACAGGTGAGGTCTCCTTCATACTGCTATCACCTCAAGAGGCACATGATGTCAGATTATTCCACCCCAAGTAGTGCTGTTTGTTCACTTGTTTAAGGTAGTGACTGCTAGATTTCTCCTATGTAAAGATATGTTTTCCTTTTGCAGTTAGTAATTTGTGAGGACGATAAACTCCAGCACCATGTGAAGAATCTGTTCCTCTACAGCCTAATGTTTTTAGTAATCATCCATGATCCTTTAGCAACCATCCACGTGATAGTTTGGGCATGTTCTTAACTTGAGACTCAGTTTTTTCATCTGCAGCCTGGGCATAATAATGCCCATGATTTGGATTTCATGTGTAAAAAAGTATGACGATGCTGTCACGGTCTGCCGTAACTTCTCCCTTCTTCTGAGGACACCTTTTAGAAAGGTGTTCTAAAGGTGTTCACTTCCTTTTAGAAAGTTTGTACGCTGCTCCAGATAAGTGGTCCAAATCGCCGGCTTCTTAGATGATCCTACCTGCCTGGCCTCTGTGGGGCACAGCTGAGTCATCTTCTTTGGCCAGAGTGGAATGAGCTTTTGACCAGAGCTGAGCCAATCAGAATGCTTCCCTGGGAAATTTCCAACCAAGTAGGGGTGGGAATACGGTGAAGAAGATATTCTTTTTCCCTCAGGTGGCTAAATGTGAGGATGTGAGTCTGGAAGTTGATGTCCCCTGCCGCCTGGAGGATGATAGCCTATGGGGTGGAGGGGATCAAAGCCTCTGAGATCAGGGCAGAGGGGGTCTCCCTGGCCTGGCTCCAGGCCTCCCCAGCTGTACTCTGCCCTGCCCCAGCTAAGCCAATAAAGACCCTGTCTTGCCTGAGCGCTTACAAATCTGCGTCTGAACCTTAGGACAGATAGAATCCTGACTAGTAAAAGGGCCTTTGCTATGCCTCTCCCATGATAGGTGATTCAATAACTTAATGGTTCATCAACTCTCAGCCCTTCCTGTTGTCTTTGAATATGTGCTGGCCCTAGTGAAGAGGTGTGAGGAGGTGGCAGACATGGTCCTGGCTTTTTAAAATCTTAGGAGTTACAAATGCGTTTCCTTGGTGGGCGTAGACTCAAAGCAAGGGGGGGCTGGTGATTTATCCGGCTCCAAGTGTGGCCGCTCTTGCCACTCGAACCGGCCCCCCAGCCCCACCCCCAGGGCCAGGAGCCAGAGTGCCTCTCTTGGAAGAGCCTAAGTTTAAAAGTTTAAAACCAGCCCACGTGGTGAGAGGTGCAGTCAGCCTTAAGACGCGAGTGCAGAGAAGAGCGGAGGAATGTGAGGGCCAGGGGCGGAGGTGGGGGGGGCTGAAGGCGATCAGAACGCATGCGCAGGGCAAGGGCGAGGAAGGGCCTGGGAGTGGGGGAGGGGGGTGAGCGAGGGTCTTGGGGAAGGGGAGCGAACTGGCAGGGCCTTGGGTAGTCAGGAAACTCTGGCTTCTTCCAGGCTCGCGGTCCAGGCTGCTGTTTGTGTAGCGCTGCCTCTCTGCGGAGTCCACAGCGAAGTGTCTTCCAGGCACTTCCAGCCATCTCACGGGGGGAGTTACTATTATCTTTCCCGTTTCACAGATGAGAAAACTGATACCCAGGAAGGAGAAGTAACTCACCCAAGGTCATCCTGCTGGTGATGGAAGAGCTGGAATCCGAATTCAGATCCGCGGACTTAAGGTTGCTCCAGCCCCCACTCTGTTCCGGGACTGCGGACCACCCCGGAGGCCAGGTTCCCCCAGCCGAGGGCCAGGTGAGCGGCGGGCGGCGGCGGGCCGAGAGGTGAGAACCCCCGCCCTCCCCTGCAGGGCCCCGAGGGCTCGGTGGGCTCTGCCGGGAGACGGAGCAGACCCTCGCCGGGCCTCGGGGGCCAACGGAAGGTCCGGACCGCGGGCCGCCTGGAGGGAAGCCCCGCCCGGGAGACCGGGAGACTGGGAGACCCCAACGGTGCCTCGGCAGAGGGACGGGAAACAGTGGGGGGGCGGGGCGGTGGCGAGCGGAGGTGGAGTCACGGGTTGGGAGGGGGAGGGCGAGGAAGAGGAAGAGGCCCCCCAAACCCCAAACATTACCGGCCGGCTGTTGGGACCCGCGGGGCTGGATCTGGGGGCTGATGGCCAGGTCAGCACCCATCTTTGGGTCTGGAAAATGTCACTGGGGCTTTGGGGCCACGGAAGGGTGGAGGGTGGTCAGCAGGAAGGAACCTCTGACGGAACCTAAGCTAGTCTGCAGCCCAAGTAGCCTCAAATTACTGGCGGGAAAAGTGGGGAGTGAGGCTCCTCGCGGCCCAGACGGTTCTCTCCTGGTCTCTTCCCGGTCCAGCCTGAGATGCGCTCTATGTTGCTCCTCTCGTTCTTCGCCCTGTGTAGTCCTCAGCTGTCCCTGGCATGCGCAGGGCCTGGGCCGGTGACAGGGCTGCCCTCGAGCTGCGGCGCGATGGCTCAGGGAGACCTTGCCAGCGGGAACCCGGGCCCCACGGAGCATGCAGCTCTTCTACTTTACAGTGCCATAGGTCCTTTTCAAAATAATAATGAAAACAATTGGTGATAGTAGATGGCAGTAGTTTTGCTTTGTTTTGAATGCCCTTGGCAAAGTAAAAAGTTGGTAGTTTTCTGTTCCCCCCATTCTCTCTCCCTGACCCCCACTTTTGGGAATCCCGAACTGAACTGCTGGCCAGTGGCGACTGGTGAAGAGGTGAGGAGGGAGGGGCAGCTGTGCAGGACTGTGGTCCCTGCCTCCACTCTGACTGAGCCTGGGATCCTGGACCAGTCCATTCTTCTTTCCAGCTGTTTCCCCATCAGTACAAAGGGTTCTCCAAATCCCCCTTTACATGAACATGTCTATGGTCCTTTGAGTCTGGCTCATATCAGTGTGTCCCCGAATTGTATATCCCTGGTGCACAGTCGTCCAGATCCAGCACTGAGGGCTGCTCCATGCAGGACGCTGGCCTATCCCCGGAGAAAGGCCCACAAGGTCCCCCTCACTGGAGAGCAGCCTGGGGTGGGCAAGGGGACAGACAGCTAGGAGGTGGCGCCTGGCCTCTCAGTCACCCCAGGGGGGGGAGGGGGGAGGGAAAACGCTGTCCCGCGTGACAAGTTTATGTGTCTCTTCTCCCCAGTAGTTACCAAGAGCCTGCGAGTTCCTGTCTTTTTTCATCCCTGATTCTCCCCAGTGGCCTAAGCTGGGCATGGGGCGCCCAGTAAGTACACAGTTCACTTTTGTGGAATGAATGGTTAATGGCTGGTGGCTGGGAGGGTCCATGGAGTGGACAGGACCAAGGTGAGCTTTGCAGAAGTCGTGGGATTTAAAAGGTCTAGAGGTGAAGTGAGGGCACCGCACCCCCCTCCCCCCGGGAAAGGCTGGAGGTGCTTGGGGTGACTATGGTGTTCTGGGAATGGAGGGAGACATGGCGGGTGTGGAGGCAAGAGGCTGGGTGCGTGGGAAACCTTATGAAAGAAAAGCTGAGAAGGTGAGGAATGCTGAGGAGGTGGAAGTGTGGGAGAAATGGAGAAGCCGGCAGGAGCTCCAGGCTAGAGCGTGGGGGAAGGAGAGGGTGACTAAAATAGGGAAGACACCGAGCTCAGCTTTAGACACGTTGAGGTTCATTGGGGGGGCGGGGGGGGCAGGAAGGGGCTCAGACCATCAACGGAAAATGTCCAGGGTTCTCCATTCCATCCAGAGGATGGGGGTCAAGATGCCGCCATGACTCCTACCTGGAGAGCTTTAGAGCCAGGACTCAAGGCTCTCTGGTCTTCATCCTCTTAGAGTAGAGGACACCGAGGCCCTGAAGTTCAGGTGACTCACCAGTACTGGCCAGAGGGTGGAGGGAAGATCGAAAGGGAAGCTTTGCAGAGACGGCAGGATAAATTTTTCAGGGGGGAAGACCTGAAGAAAAGGAAGTAATGAACAACAGAAAGAGGAGAGAGTGCTTTAGAAAGTTTCCAAGCACTCTGACAGCAGTCGGAGGTTAACAGCTGTTAACCCTTTTATAGACAGCAGATTTCCTCTGCCCTCTACCATCAGGCTTGTTCTGCTGTGGTGATCAGCAGATCTCAAAGCCTCAGACACTCCTTGCCCCCGGCTGCAGTGAGAGGGGCATCCGCATGGGGAGCGTGGAGGGGCCCCAGTGCGTGGGCACACACAGGGGCGGAGAGGAGAGGGAAACCCCTCACTCCGAGGGCCTTGTCTTGTGCACAGCAGTGCGCAGCTGCGAAGCTTGGTGCTGCCAGGCTGTCTGCTTAGGCAGGAGCCTCCAGGCCTGGCTCTGGGCATGACTTGGAAAGAAGGGCTGTTGTCTTGGGGTGTCCACCAACTCCCATGTCCTGTCTCTCACCCCCTGATGTCGCCATTCTGCACCGCCATGTGGCCAGGGTCATTGGGGGCCACCCGGACAGGGCCCGCCCTGCCTGCCGCACCCAGGCTTCCAACCGCCCCTCTCCTTCCCCTGCCAGCCTGGAGAGGAAAGCAGACTAGTTGAATACATTTGCCCTTGGGTGGTGGATGTGAATTTCCCTCAGGAATGTTTGCATTTTAGGAGAAGTTGGCGGCCCCTCACCCTCCAAGTTTAACCAAACGCCTGGGCCCTAAGCACTGTGCTTGACATGTCTTTGGCAGCATTTCACTTGGCCCTGGCAAGGACCTTACTAGGCAGGTGTTATTTCCTCTTTTTTCCAAATGGGGACCCAAGATCCTGAGAGTTTTAGCCAGTTCCCCGAGGTTACCCAGCCAGCAAGTGATAAAGCTGGGACACAGTCACGGGCGTCCAGAACCAAATCCAGCTGTTGGCACTTAGCTTCCACATCCCAGGTGCTCCTTCCAAGAAGACATCCTTAATGACAGCTGGTGGTGATGGAGAAGTTATGAGGGATCCTTAACTGAGGGTCTTGACCTCCAGGCCTAGAGGGTACCTAGGGCTTCAGGAGGGTCTTGAAACTCTAAAACTATTTTTAAAACTTTCTGTGAGCATATTTTCTGCTCATTTTTCAGCAGAGGGCTCCTCCAGGCCAGGTGGACCCCTGTCCGTCTATACCCCAGGTCCTGAGAAAAGGCCAGTCACTGAGTAAAGGCACTTCAGGCCCTGGTTTTAATCTCTGCCCTGGTCCTCATTCTGAAATCTCAAAAGGCACATAGTAGCTGACAGCTGACTGGAGAGGTTCTTCTGTGGCTAGTGGGTGGGTGTCAACAGAACTGAGAGGTTAGAACTTTAGAGCTGGGAGAGGTGGAAATTTTACAGAGGTGGAAATTGAGGCTCAAAGAAGGGACCCCACACGCTCAAGATTGCCTAGTGAATTAGTGGAAGATAATGTTTTATGCATTGTTTAGGCCTACTGAAGAGGTCTGTAAGGCTGTAAGTTTAATCAAGGCAAAGAAATCAACATTTCTCGAGCCTCACGTGTGCTAACATGTCCATGGGCATCATCTCCTTCACCCCGTGCTGCGTGAGGACCCCCCCGCTTCATTGTTCCCCTCCACAGGTGATGCTGACATTAGAGGACAAAGACATGAAGGGGTTCACCTGGGCCATAGCCCCTGCCTTGACCTCCCTGGGCTACCTGCTTATACTGCTGGTCTCCATCTTCCCCTTCTGGGTTCGTCTGGTGAACGAGGAGTCCCAGGAAGTGTTTTTCAGTGGCCTCTTTGAGAACTGCTTCCATATCAAGTGCTGGAAGCCACGACCCTTACCCGGTACGGGGGGATGGAGGCGGGGATGGGGGCTTGGGAGACGGGACCAGCGTGGGCATTGGGGGGTGACAGAGGACTGGTGGGGGCAGCTAGGACAGAACTGAATTCGCCCCTGCCTTCTCCTCACTAGAGTCCATTAGCGCCCCCCCGCCGCTAGTTGTGATGCCCACCGTTACCTCCTGGGATTGTCAGACATCCCCTGTGGGGGCAGTACTGCCCTTACTAGAGAACCCCTGGTTTAACCCCAGGGTAGGTTCTAGAATATCTGGGTCTTCAACACCTTTGTCTCTTTGTCCCTCCCCCAGCCGCTCACCTCTGCACGCTCAGGAGGTCATACAGACTCACCTTAACAAGGTCTGAATCATGCCAATACTAGGAGAATGAATTCCCCTCGATCCTCGGTCTGTTTCACTACTCCTGTTAATGTGGATAATTAAATAGGGGCTCCCTTGCAGAGTTCAGAATATCCTGACCTCACAGAGTTCTGATTTTCCACCAGTGACTATTTCAGTGTGACCAATGTGGATGCAATTCTTCACATTTCCACATGCAACAAATTTTATCACGACAGTTTCATTTTATGTTGTTTATTAAAGCCACCGTTTTTTCCCAAACAATACATGGTTTTCCCCTACGCTTTGATACAACCAGATTCATGTAACAGTATTTGTTAAGAATTGGTTAATAATTTCAGTGTCTGAAATTGCCCATCTAACTTTTTTTTCATGTCATGGGGAACAAGATGGTGGGCCCAGGGCATGCTTGGGGGCAAAGCAGTCGGGTCGGAGCCTTGGTCCCAGGCCACGCTTTGGGACCTGATGGTGACCCGGCTCTGGGGCCACCCCTGCCCAGGCTCTGCAGGGCTCTGCCCTCTGGGCCAGGGTGCCCGGCGCCAGCCAGCTCTCCCTCCCTCCCCTGCAGTTTACATCATCGTGGGCCGTGTTTTCCTGCTGTCCGCCGTCATCTTGTCTTTCCTCACCACTGTCGTCATGGTGTCCTTTGCATCTCGGCTCTTTCCGAGGACCCGGAAGCACAATCTCGTGTCAGCCTTCATCAGCTTCCTCACAGGTGGGGAGCAGCAGGCGGGCCCCAGCCTTGTGGGTGGGGGATCTGGGGAGACGGCCGGAGATGGGGGGCGGGTGGTCTCTGGAGAGGGGATTTTTAGGGCCCCTCTCCTCCACTGCCCTCTCAATGAAGTAGCCCACCCCAACCCGCCCCCTCAGGGTTTGTGATCCCCCTGCTTTGGGGCTCATCCTAACTGCACTCCCAGCGGACACTGTCCTCACAGCCTTGGCTTGGTGTCATCTGTCTGGGGGTCTTTTCCCCATAATCTCTGTCCCAGCAACTGTCATAGTATCTGGTACAGGGTTATAATAGAATTGAAATATAGAATATAAATGAAATACAAATGTTTCTTGGATGAATGAATGGAAGAGATCATCTCTGCCCTCTGGAACCTTTTGACTTTAAAAGGCTGACCAAGGCCCTACCCTGGGAGGCTCCCATCAGATGGAGGAGGTGGAACGCTCACAGTGGGAAAATCAGGTTGAGTTTCGTCCAAAGCGTCACACCCAGGGGGCCCCATCGGGAGTCAGCCAAGAGCACAGGCACAGAGGGTACCCGGGAAGGGGATTTCTGATCATGGGGCCCCTGGGAGGTGAGGCACATGGGCTTTGAGATGAGTTGGGAAGGAGGGCGAGACAGGCATGTGGGGTGGAGGTTATTGGCTCTGAAGGGGCAAGGGTGCGGGCAGGAGCCACACAGGTGTAGGAAGGCTGGAGTGGAGGTGGGAGCCACAGGAGGAGAGCAAGGCTGCCACCCTGTGACCCACAGGGGCCTGTGCCTTCCTGGCCTTGTTGCTGCATGCCCTGGAGATCCGGAGTCTGCGGATGAAGCCCAGCCCCCCGCAGTTCTTTGTGCAGTGGCCTTACTACGTCCTGGGCTTTAGCATCCTTCTGTTCCTAGTGGCTGGTGAGTGTCCCAGGGCTGGTGCCCTCTCCCTGCCCTCTGTCTGGATTCAGGAGCTGTGGACGCTCTAGAGCTGTGCTGTTCAAAACCGTATTCACTTGTGGCTATTTAATTAAAATGAAATCAAGTTAGAAATTGAGTTCCTCAGTCACGCCAGCCACACTTCACATGTTCAAAAACCACATTATTATGTGCCTAGTGGCTTCCACATTAGACGGTGCGGATGCAGAAGTTTCTACTGGACAGCACTGCTCTAGGGCCTCAGCCATGTCTGCCACCCTCGTCCTCCCCATTCTTATGCTCCTTGACTTTAGAACCAAACTTGCACACTTTCATACTCTCCCTTACCACCATCCCAGTTCCTAAGGCTTTCTATTCCTGTCTCTTTATCTTGAAATCTGTGATCTTATTCCTCAGTCGCTTTTTCTTTACCAACCGTCATCATCGAAATTCTTAATCCCATCTAATTTTGTCCCTACTCCTAATCTTCCCACTATTTTAACCTGATCCATGATCAGAACCTATTTTAACTTGATTTTATTATACATTAAATATATAACAAAGAATGTTTATAGTATATCTGTAAGATACAAATAATTATAAATAAACTGTACACCCATATTTCCACCATATAGCTTAAGAACTAGCCACGTTTTGTTGAATCCATCGTTTTTAAGTTACACCCTTATTTTATGTACCACTGAGAAAGAAAAATTGATACCAAGTATAATTCTAAGGTGCTAGAGCTTGTAAGGTACATCCTCATTTCAGAGATTTTAAAATGTGAAAAAAAATGGGTTTGTCAAAATTAACGAAACATATTAGAACATTAAGTATTCAGTATCTTTGAAGTCTTCCCCCCTCTGCCATGTGGCTGTTCCTGGTCACTTCCTCTTCTTTCCCCTCTGGATTCAATTCTTCAGAAATTTATGCCAATCATGTTTACTACACATATATATCCTTAAACAATGTATTATTTAGTTTTGCATGCTTTAAAACTTTATATGAATATAATCAAACTATATTTTTTCTTCTGGAGTTTGCTATGTTTGATCAGCATAATCTTGAGATTCCTCCATGTTAATATGAGAAACTAAGCTTCATTCATTTTTACCACCTTGAGTATTTAATTGTATAACTAAGCTTTCCTATAGAAGCATGGCATTTCTCTATGGGAGAATTTTAAGTTTATGACTGAGTTTCTTTCATGATTATAGGACTATTCAGATATTTTATTTCTTCTTGAGTCAGTTTTGGTAATTTATATATTTCTCTAAGTTTATACAGTTTATCTAAGTTTTAAATTTTATTGACATAAAATTACTCAATGTTTTCTGTTGTAACTTTTAATTTGTGCTGTATCTGTAGTTATGTACTTAAAAAAATTTTTTTTGGCTGCGTTGCATCTTCATTGCTGCGCGCGGGCTTTCTCTAGTTGTGGTGAGAGGGGGCTACCCTTCGTTGTGGTGCGCGGGCTTCTCATTGCGGTGGCTTCTCTTGTTGTGGAGCATGGGGTCTAGGTGCGCGAGCTTCAGTAGTTGCAGCACGGGGGCTTCAGTAGTTGGGGCTCGCGGACTCTAGTGCGCAGGCTCAGTAGTTGTGGCGCATGGGCTTAGTTGCTCAGTGGCATGTGGGATCCTCCCGGACCAGGGATCGAACCGTGTCCCCTGCACTGGCAGGTGGATTCTTAACCACTGCGCCACCAGGGAGGTCGCTGTAGTTATGTACTTTTTTCACACCTAATTTTCTCTTTTTTCATTACTATGTTTGTTAGAGGTTTATCAGGTTTTTTTTAGTGTTTTCAAAAAACCAGCTTCTTAGCTTTCTTGAAAACAAACCTTGTTTGTTTTCTATTTAATTACTTTTTGCTTCTTATTTTGAACTTCCCTCCCTACTACTTTTTTGTGTATTTATTCTGCTGTCCCTTTTTCAGCTTCCTAAATCAGGATCTAATCTCATTGATTATTTCTTCTTTTCTAAGTAGGCATTTAAAGCTTCAGCTGCCCTCTAAGAATTGCATCTTTATTTGCAGCTCTCATTTTGATGTGTAATATCTTTTGTTGTTGTTCGATTTCAGATATTTTCTTGTTCCCCTTATGATTTTTTCTTTGATCCGTGAATTATTTAAAAATATACTTTTAAATTTCTAAGCATAGAATTTTTATTGTATCTTAGTGATAATGATTTTAACTTAGTTTCAATTTGATGAGAGATCATGGTTTATATAGTCCTAATATTTTCAGATTTATTGACTTGCTTTATAGCCTAGTCTGAGGTCCGTTTTCATGTCTCATGGTGAATGCAACCTTTTATCTATAAACATTACATCAAGCTTTTTTATTATCTTGTTTAAACCTTGATTTAGAATTGCTATATTTTACTAGTGGATTGAACTTTTTATCATCATGCTGTGATACTTTTTATTTCTTATAATGCTTTTTGTTGTAAAGTCTGTTTTATCTGATATTACTATAACTACCTCTACATTCTTTAGGTTATTATTTGCCTGTTACGTCTTTTACTTTAAACCTGTCTCTGTCTTCACGTTTTGGATGTCTCTTATAGATAACTTATGACTGGATTTTTTTCATCTAGTCTTATTATAACCTTTGTCTGGAGCATTTAGTTGATTTACGTTTATTGTGACTACTGATATATTTGTATTTTTTCGACCACCTTAGTTTGTGCTTTCAGTTTTTTCTGCTCCCCACCCTCTACCTCACTTGCCTTGCTTTGGGTTGATTGAATTTTATGTATATAATTCTCATTACATTTCCTCCCTCGTTAGTTTGGAAATTATACGGTCTGTTTTCATTTGTGTCATAGTTACTCTTGCCATTTTAACATGCTTAGTTAATCAGCATATTTATTCTCTTCATAAATAATTCAAGGCCCCTCCCCCCCAACTTATATGGTATTTTGTCCAGTGTTTTGGTTTCTTCTGTTTTTTAAAAATATTCTATACATTATTATTATTATTTTATGCATTTAATACTTGTTTAAATTTACCCACATATTTACCAATTTAGCTGCTCATCAAACCTCAGACCTTCTATCTAAGATCATTATCCTGAAGTACATCCTTTATAATGATTTTTTTATAACTTTTTATTTTATATTGGAGTATAGTTGATTAACAATGTTGTGTTTCAGGCGTACAGCAAAGTGATTCATTTATACATGTATCTATTCTTTTTCAAATTCTTTTCCCATTTAGATTGTTACATAATATTGAGCAGAGTTCCCTGTACTATACAGTAGGTCCTTGTTGGTTATCCATTTTAGATATAGCAGTGTGTACCTGTCAATCCTAAACTCCCTAACTATCCCTCCCTCAACCCTTCCCTCCTGGTAACCATAAGTTTGTTCTCTAAGTCTGTGAGTCTGTTTCTGTTTTGTAAATAAGTTCATTTATATCATTTTTTTAATAATGATAATGATGATGACTCTACTTTTGACAATTAATGTATTTTATTTATTTATTTATTTATTTATGGCTGTGTTGGGTCTTCGTTTCTGTGTGAGGGCTTTCTCTAGTTGCAGCAAGCAGGGGCCACTCTTCATTGGGATGCGCGGGCCTCTCACTACCACGGCCTCTCTTGTTGAGGAGCACAGGCTCCAGACGCGCAGGCTCAGTAGTTGCGGCTCACGGGCTTAGTTGCTCCGCGGCATGTGGGATCTTCCCAGACCAGGGCTTGAACCCGTATCCCCTGCATTAGCAGGCAGATTCTCAACCACTGTGCCACCAGGGAAGCCCTCATTTTTTTTTTTTTGCCTTTTTATTTTTTTTTCGGTACGCGGGCCTCTCACTGCTGTGGCCTCTCCCGTTGCGGAGCACAGGCTCCGGATGCGCAGGCTTAGCGGCCATGGCTCACGGGCCCAGCCGCTCCGCGGCGTGTGGGATCTTCCCGGACTGGGGCCCGAACCCGTGTCCCCTGCATTGGCAGGCGGACCCCCAACCACTGCGCCACCAGGGAAGCCCTTTTTTGCCTTTTTTAATGAGGGTCAGTTAGAGATACACTGTCTCATATTTTGTTTGTATGAAATTATCTTTCATTTTTGTTTATTAAAGTTAGTTTTGCTGAATATACATTTTGAAGTTAACAGTTATTCTCTCAGCATTCAAGATATTATTCTATTACTTTCCCACTTCTATTCTTATTGTTGAGAAGTTGGCTCTCTTTAAAAATATCATTCTTTTTGAGGCAACTTTTTTTTCTCTGAGACTTTTTTTGGTATTTTGCAGAGTATGGATGTTTGTGTTATGATTTGATGTGTGAACTGAAGCTGAGGAGTGATATCTTTCAGCATTTGTAAAAATTTTTATCTCCTCTCCATTTTCTTTCCCTTTCTTTTTGTCCTTTTTGGAACTCCAGGAAGATTTCTGTTAGACCTTGTTACTCTATCCTGCATGTCTTAATTTCTCTTTCATATTTTCTGTCTTTGTCTTTCTGGGCTGCATTGTGAATACCTTATATAGATGTATCTTCAAGTTTACCCATTCACTTTTTTAAAGAAGATTTATTTATTATTATCATTATTTTTTAAATGTATTTTTGGCTGCATTGGGTCTTAGTTGTGGCACGCAGGCTTCTCTATAGTTGTGGCATGTGGGTTTTCTCTTCTCTAGTTGTGGCGCACAGGCTCCAGGGCGTGTGGGCTCTATAGTTGTAGTGCACCGGTTCCAGAGCCGTGGGCTCTGTGGTTTGCTGCACGCGGGCTCTAGTTGAGGCACGCGAGCTCAGTAGTTGTGGCATGCAGGCTTGGTTGCCCCACGGCATGTGGGATCTTAGTTCCCTGAGCAGGGATCAAACCCACGTCCCCTGCATTGCAAGGTGGATTCTTTACCACTGGACCACCAGGGAAGTCCCTACCCATTCACTTTTTAGCTGTGTCTGGTCTATTTAACCTAGCCGTTAAATTTTTATTTCAGTTAATCTATTTTATAACTAGAAGTTGTATTTTCCTGTAAATCTTGTTACTTTTATGCTTTTTTCCTCATATTTAAAATATGTTCTCTGAATATATATATATATATATATTTTTTTTTTTTTGCGGTACGTGGGCCTCTCACTGTTGTGGCCCCTCCCGCCGTGGAGCACAGGCTCCGGACGCACAGGCCCAACGGCCATGGCTCACTGGCCCAGCCGCTCCGCGGCACACGGGATCCTCCCGGACCGGGGCACGAACCCGTGTCCCCTGCATTGGCAGGTGGACTCCCAACCACTGCGCCACCAGGGAAGCCCTCTGAATATATTTTTATTATACATGTTAAACATACTTATTTTATATTCTGTGTCTTATAAGTTTAACAACTGAATTATTTGCTGCTGTTTCTACAGCTGTTTCTATAGGCTCTTGCTGTGGTACCTTGTTTCTTGGTATGGACTGTGGATTTTGACTGTGAACTCATTTTCCTTGGAAAATTTTTTTGTTGTCATTGTTGGAAATTATTTGAGGCCTATATTTAAATTGTTTCCTCAAAAAAGGATTTGCATTTGCCCGGTGCTTGGGTGCAGGACTACCCTAGGATCACAACCAAAATACTTAGGTATTGTTAGTTTAGCTGCAGACCCACATAAGAGCTAGCCTGTGTTTGTGAAATCTCAGTCAATGCAGGTAACTTTGCAGTTCCAGTTTCATGTGGCCGACTCTTATTAGATTTCCCCACTGTAAGCAGGACCTGGGCTTTCCTGTTATTTTTCCGTGTCCCAAAAGCCCAGCAGAATGGAAACTCAGGGTCACCTGGGTTGAGCGCGTGTCTCCAAGGTGAAGGCTAATTGTGTGGTTGCCTAACCCTTCAGATTCCTGTTATCACTATGGTTTTGGCGTCTAAGAATATCTTACTCTGATGTCAGCTCGATGATTCATTTATAAATAATAGGTTTTTGAAGAAATATTTAGAATTTTTGTTGTGTTTAGTGGGAGAGTAGCTAGTCTGCTATAAAGCTGAAAATAGTTGTCTTTTATCTTTGTCTTAGCCGTAATACAGCATTTATTATCCACTCAAGATATCTCCGTTTGTTCTTATGAACATTGATTCTCTTCTTCCTTCCTTTCACTTACTGAGGGTCTTGAGTGAGGTGGCCATGAAGAGGCCTGGGCTTTGTGTTTGACCTTCCTCTCTGAAACCTTGTTTTCTTACCTATTAATGGTTAGACAATTGCTAAGATGCCTTCTAGCACTGGCCACGGTTCCATGAGTTTATCCATCTATTTGTATGCCTTGTCCTTTTATTGGAGGGGAGAACTAGGAGGGCAGGTGCAGACCAGAGGGAATCAGGTCAGAGGAGGGAGTTTCCGACCTCTAGGGCAGGCACTGAGCTTGACACTCTCTCTCACCTGACCCAAACTTTTGCTGTCACCCAGGTGCCATCTGCCTCGTTCAAGAAACAGCCTGCCTTAGCTGTCATTTGTTGCCCATTTCCCAGAGTACTGAGGAGACCCAAGAGATCTCGCATCTGGAAAGTGGAGAGTTTGGGAGGAGAGCTGAGCTCCATACAGAGGGAGATGCTGCTGAAGGAGGAAACAGTTATCTAGACCAAGATAGTCTGTGCCCTGCCCTTTGTCAAGCTGTGTGAGTGCACACGTGTCACTGTGTTTGGCTCCCCCACCTCCACCAGTCTCTGCTACTTTTGATGAGGCTCTTGAGTGTCAAATCAACCCTCCACTTCCCCTACTCAAAGTGATTCTATCTTGCGTGTGTTTGAAATTTGTTAAAAGTTTTCTGAATTCTTCTGAGCTTTCTGAGTGATTTTTTTGGACAAGTGTTTTCAATAAAACGATGACTACTGTCTGTTAATCCATGCCTCAAAAAACAAACAGGGGACTTCCCTGGCGGTCCAGTGGTTAAGACTCTGAGCTTCCAGTGCAGGGGGCACAGGTTCGATCCCTGGTTGGGGAACTAAGATCCCACATGCCACACAGCATGGCCAAAAAACAAACAAATGAACAAACAAAACACAACAAAACACCAGCCTGCAGCCTAGAGGGCAGGAAGGGAGGGAGGAATATTAGGAAATGATCAAGTGACATGAGTTTTGTAAAATAAAAACTGAACAGAGTATGACCACCCCACTGTTCCAGCCATGCTGATCTCCCAGTTGTGGCTTTCCATACTCATTCTGCTGGTTTAGGGTGGTCTGGCCCACCGTTACATATTTGAGAGTTTGTAGATTTTCTCTATGCCTACTTCTATATTGTTCCTATAGGGTTTTGTGAGGTGGAAAAGTGAAAAGACTGGAACTAGGCTGTCATCATCTCCCTATAAGAAAGAAACTCCCAAGATACCTTTTGGAGAGAAATGTAATAAAAAACTAAAAACAATCTAACTAAAATACCTAGTGCCTGTTCTTCAGGTGTGTATGTCCAACATAGGTAAAATCAGAGTCCCTGAGGAAGAAAGTGGAAATAAAGGAACAGAACAAGTATTTAAAACTAAAATTCAGAAAACTTTACTGAAATAAAGTTCCTTTCTATTGAAAAGGAATCTATTGGAAGGAGTAACATCTGCTTAGGAAAACTGATACGAGATGATCAACCTCTTCCATCATGGGGCAATGCTTTATTATTATTATTATTATTTACTGGAATAGACACTCTGGAACAAAGCATGGCCCCATTGTGGAAGGCCTAGAGCCTCTTCCTTTATGCACAAATACTGGCATACTATGCAAAATTACTAGACATGAAGAAATGTGACCGACAAGAGAATAAACAACCAATAGAAGCAGATGACAGAATGATCCAAATATTGGATTTCGCAGATACACACTTTAAAATAAAATAAATAAAATATTATTAAGCTATTATTAATGTGTTAAAGAAATTTTAAAAAGTGCAAAAATTTCAAAAAATGGAGAACACTCTACCAGAATGCCATTTCTCCCCGTGAGATTTGCAAGAATCAAAAGTTTGATGCAACACGTTGTGTTGGCTAACCTGTGGGGAAATAGGCACCATCATGCGTGGCAGATGGAAGTGCAAAATGATACAGCCCTCCTGAGGGGAATCTGGCAATACCTACAAAACCGCAGAAGCAGTAATGCTTTAACCCAAACCAAAGTCTCAATTTAAGGATTTATCCAACAGGTATACCTGCACACATCTTTAAGAATGACATAGGTGCAGGGCGATTAAGTGCTGCAGCTTTTACAGTAACAAATGATTAGGAGCAACTCAAATGCTCATCAACAGGGGACACTTTAAATAAATTATGTTACATCCACACCAGCTTAAAAAAAAAAGAATGAGAAAGGTCTCTAAGTACTGATATGGAATGTTTTCATGATAGGACATATTCATGATAAAAAGCAAGGTATCTAGTATATTTCCTTTCGTGTAAGAAAAGGGGAGAAGGTAGGGACATATGTGAATATTAGTGTTTGCAAATAAATAAACACTTGAAGACCGTATAATAAATGAATGAATCTTTAGAGATGGGGGTAGATTAAGAAAGGGGGTGGAGGCTTCCCTGGTGGCACAGTGGTTGAGAATCCGCCTGCCAATGCAGGGGACATGGGTTCGAGCCCTGGTCCAGGAAGATCCACATGCCGTAGAGCCTGTGTGCCCGTGCGCCACAACTACTGAGCCTGCGCTCTAGAGCCTGCGAGCCACAACTACTGAGCCCACGTGCTGCAACTACTGAAGTCCGTGCGCCTAGAGCCTGTGCTCTGCAACAAGAGAAGCCACTGCGGGCTTCCCTGGTGGCGCAGTGGTTGAGAGTCCGCCTGCCGATGTAGGGGACACGGGTTCGTGCCCCGGTCCGGGAAGATCCCACATACCGCGGAGCGGCTGGGCCCGTGAGCCATGGCCGCTGAGCCTGCGCGTCCGGAGCCTCTGCTCCGCAATGGGAGAGGCCACAACAATGAGAGGTCCGCGTACCGCAAAAAAAAAAAAAGAGAAGCCACTGCAATGAGAAGCCCGCGCACCGCAACGAAGAGTAGCCCCCGCTCGCCGCAATTAGAGAAAGCCCGTGTACAGCAATGAAGACACAACACAGCCAAAAATAAATAAATAAATTTATATTTAAAAAAATGGGGTGGGTGGAGTGGGCAGAGGGAGGAGTAATAGTTCTGTGTGTAACTTCTTATATGAGTTTGGCTCTTGAATCATGTACATGTATTACCTATTCAAAAATTCATATTAAATCTTAAAGGGTAAGTTGGGTAATATAAGTCAAATATCCAACACTGTCCATACCAGCACTCTGAACTCCTATAACCTTCATTTCTATAGTTAATGCTAAAACAACGTTCACATCTGCCATTTCACTCTGTCCTGCTAAAGACAGGCCATCTATGATTCTACCCATTTTCTTATTAAAGAACCAGAGAGGTGAAGCCCTCTGATGTTCAGTACAGGTTTTTAAAATTTTAAAGTAAACTCTGCTGCCTCTTAACCTGTTTCCTCTTTATGGTCATGACAACTTCTCCCGGCTTTCTGTATTTCACCACGTAACCTCATCTCTTCTGTCTCTTGTCAGATAATTTTCTTCCTCTCTCCCTCTGCATCTGTCCCTTTCTCCTTCCCTTCCTCCCTTTTTCCCTTCTTTCTTGCCCTGCCCCCATGCTCTCAATTCATTCAGTACCATGTTCTTTGCCAAAAAAAAAAAAGGCTTCATTTGCTCATCTTCCTGAAATCTGCCTTCTTTCTGACAATGCCACTTCCCTAGCAATCCTTAGTTCTAGCCTGGTCTCTCAGGGCCAGGAGCATGAGGTCAGAATTTATCTGGTTTCTTTTGCAGTTTTCAGGGTAACATTCTTAATTTTTCTCCAACAATCTCTTCTTTAAACCATGGGAAATTACGGTCAGTGATACAGAAAATCTCTTCCAGATGCAAAAGCACAACATAAAACTGCAGTAATTAAAACAGTTTGGCAGGTCCTGACACAGGATACAGATAGATTACAGAACAGAATAAGAGTACTAATATAAAGCCTACTTTATAGAGGAATATAATATTTGATAAAATTAACCTTTTAAATCAGGAAGGATTATTATTATTATTATTTTTGCGGTACGCGGGCCTCTCACTCTTGTGGCCTCTCCCGTTGCGGAGCACAGGCTCCGGACGCGCAGGCTCAGTGGCCATGGCTCACGGGCCTAGCCGCTCCGTGGCATGTAGGATCTTCCTGGACCGGGGCACGAACCCGTGTCCCCTGCATCGGCAGGCGGACTCTCAACCACTGTGCCACCAGGGAAGCTCAGGAAGGGTTATTGATCCTTCAATAAATGGTTGAGGAAAACTTGCTAGCCATTTGGAAAAAAAAAAAAGGCTGGCTGGATTTTCTTTTTTTTTTTTTTCCTTTGATCAGAATGCATTTCCGACAGACCTCAGATTTAACCTAACAATAAATGTCTTAGAAGTGCGTACAGGGGATTTAAAAAATCATCTTGGAGGATGGAAGGCACAAAATGGAGAAGATTTAAAGAAAAAGGAAGGATTAATTTGAATATGTAAAACATATAATATTTTGCAGTGCACAGAGTTCCATTAAGAAAGACAAAATGCAAATTGGAAAATATTTGCAAAACATTTGAAAAAGGGTTATTTTCCTTAATTTTCAAAAAACTCATATATCAGTAAGAAAGAGATAAACAAACCCAACAGAAACAGAGGAAAGGGTAAAAACAGCCAGTTTGCAGAAAAGGAAATACAAGTAGCTAATGAAGGTAGGAAAAACGACTTCACTTATAATTAAGAAGTCCAAACAAAAATGTGGGCATCACTGATTTCACTCATCAGATTGGCAAAGATGAAAAAGTTTGATGACATCCAGTGTTCATGAGATTGTGGGAAAATGAACGCTATCCCCCACTGTTTGTGAGAGTGGAAATTGGTGCAGACTCTTTGCAGGATAATTTGGCAATAGCTGACAAAATTTAAAATGCATGTGACTTTTAGATCCCGTAATTCCATTTATGGGAACTCATCCTTTAGATTTATTTGCCAAAAAGTGCACAAGGAATTCTGTATGACGATGTTCATCCAGGTTTCTGGTAAATCCGAATGCTGGAAACCGCCTAAATGTCCACTAATAAGCTTTATAAATCATGGGGAACACAGAACATACAGTGGAATACTGTAGAGCTGGTAGAGTGGGGTAGATCAGTATGCGTAGATGTGGAAAGATATGTTGTTTACTGAATAAAAGCAAAGAGCAGAACAGAATATAGTATGATTCTGTTTATGGAAAACAAACAGGATAATGCGTTTTATGCTTAGTTTGCCTATAACATTTCCGAAAAAATTCCTGAAACCTGCTTCATGGCCTCATCCTAACCTCTGATTCCTCAGGTCTCCGTGTTTTTCTTGTTGGTTTCGGTCCCTCCCCCACTCAGCTTGGACTCCATGGTCACTCAGTACAACCTTCTCCCACTAGAGCCCTCATTCCCCCCACGCCCTTGGCATTCTTTCATAATCATCCTTATGGCCAATCCTACTATTGGATTAAGCCAGCTGTTTTCTTAGCCCCCAGACTGCATAGACAATTGTGTGGATTGATTCTGTCACTTATTTTGTTTTGTTTTCAATATCAGTCGTTCAGTGTTGCTTGACAATCTTTTCATTCATTCTATGATTTTTTTCCTACTACATCATTCCTCACAACAGATATTCTAATCTTCACTCCATTATTTAGGCTCCAACCTACCATTGTCCCCTGCACTCTCAGCAGGTAACATCACTGAGAAAAGAGGTTAAGAATGAGCTCCTTAAACACTTCTCTAGAATAATTTTAAAATAATCTATTTCAGGGGTAAGCAAACTACAGCCCTTGTGTCAAATCCAGCCCTGGCTGTGAGCTAAGAATGGTTTTTACAGTTTTAAAGGATTGTAAAAATGAAGAGCAGGCGACACACTATGTGTTCTGTCTAGGATAGTTACCATCTGGCCCTTCATAGAAAAAGTTTGCTGAGCCCTAACCTAGACCATAACCCATCTTTGATTCTTTTCTTCCCCGTTCAGATGAACCCCTTTCTCTTCTCCAAGGCTGACCTGGAAACCTGTGATCTGATCCAATCTCTCTTTGCCTCTTCCAGAATGCTTTCTTCCTTGTGTCTTCTCCATGGCAAGCTGAACGATGGTTTTTGAAGTCGCTAGGTATAGTTCAGTTTTCCAAGACAGACTAAGTCCATCAGGCTGTTTCTCTTGGTCCTCGATGACAAGGTTCAGCCTTGTCCTTCTTGGATGTGAGGGCATGTTAGCGAATGAGGAGGCTAGCCAACAATATTTCCAAGATGGGTTGATAACAAAATTTGTAATACAAAAGGATGGGAGACCCTGTGAGCAGGGCTGGACTTTGCCCTGGCATGTGGTATAAGGAATGGACCCAACGTTACCTTCTTCCAGATGACCAACCAGTTGTCTGCTTTCTAAAGGTCCACTCTTATTGATATGAGATGTAGCCTTTGTCATTTACTAAATGATTCCACATTCTCTCTCATCCTCCAGATCCAATCAATTCCTAAACTTTGCCAATTTTACTTTCCCAATATGTTTGATATCCAAACTCTCCTTGCGATCTCTAGTCTCACGAATTCCCCGGTCCTGTCTCTCATCCTTTCTCTCTGGGACTGCATTATTTAGCTTCGTTTAACCCACAGTCAGTCTTCTCATCTCCCCACCTCCCTCGCCTCTTACTCAGTCTTTCTTGCAGGTTTCTCTGTAGTATCTTTCTAAAATCGGTCCCTTCCCGCCTTCAAATCCTTCCGCGGCTTCCCATTGCCTCCAGGTTACCTAGCTCAGCCGCCTGCTCTAGCGGCTCTGAGGGTGCGGGAAAGCCACCAGTCCCCACCATTTGCTGGGCTCGTCGTGCTCCCTCCGCTGGGGGCACCTGACCTCACTATTGGGTCCATCCATCAAATCTGTGCTCAGGCGTCGGTTCCTCCAGGAAGGCTTCCCTGACTAGCGCCTACGCCTACGCCCCCCAACACTACCCAGGGTGGAGGCCCCTTATGTGGACCCACAATACTCGGTGCTACCCTCCATCACCCTCCGCCCCTAACCCTCGCAAAAAGCGCCGGAGGCTGCAATAAACACTTGTTGGCCGACGGGTCTCTAAAGTCTTTGAGGGAGGCGCGGTACCCGGCGGTGCGTCCGGAGGGTCCTTCCCACCGGGGGAACGCAGGTGCAAAGGCACGGAGGCGCAAAGGGGCCTGGCGACCGCGAGCCTCCAGGGGAGTAGGTAGGCGGGGTAGGAGCCCCTGGTGGTCCAGCGCGCGCTCCCGAACGGTCCCCGGGGACGAGCGACCATCGAGACGCACCGGCCTCCGAGAGTCCTAGAGGGGAAACGGAAGGGGCCCTTCCTTGACGCACCTGTCTGACAGCGTCCGTCGCCCACTTCCGATCCGCCGCGGGCCTGGGCGAGCCCGGCACAGGTGCGGGGCTGCGGGGCGGAAGTGGCCGGGGTTCCGGGGCCGGGCTGAGGGCCTGCTGCGGGCCTCGGCAGCTGCGAGGCTGTCGCCGCGGGCGGCGCGTCTCCCCGGAGCCGACTCCCGCGGCACCGAGTCTTTGCGGGTCGGGACCCTGGGGGCCGCACTGCGCTGGGCTCAGGTAGGAGCCAGGCTGATCCCGCCCGGCCAGGGTTGCCTTAACGGAGGGGTGTCCACGACCCTGATCTCTTGAACCAAAGCGGAACACTGTGAAGAGTGAGAGTGGTCGTTCTAGAACCAGACGCTCATTTAAAGAAACCATGGGAAGCCTGTTTGTCGAGTGCTAGGGGTAAAAGATGAGTGAGGACCTTTCCTGACTAAAGGGAATCTGGCAGACGGAGGGAGACACGGGGGTAAACATTCGTGCTATAATGCGGTAAATGCAACCATGAACAAATGCAATAGCTAGAAAGCCAGGAAAGAGAAATCTCAATTGATGCAGCAGAGAAAATGAATAGACTGAAAATGTAAATAGATTTAAGATAGGTAGGTAGCTAGATACCTAGGTAGATAGGTAGATACAGAAACTTCCAATAGAATGTTAAGCAGACACTTGAAGTATTAAATGAGAGTATGTGCTCACATGCTTTCTGAATGGTAAAGCCTACACAAGTTAGAAATCTTCTGATCAATTAAAGTAATGATATATATATATTGTTCTGTTGTTTTCTCTAGGTTGAGTACACCGTCACATCCTAGCCACCAGCATGTCTATTGGTTTTACCTCCCAGATGTCTTGACTTTGCTTCTCTGTCACCACATTGATCTAAGTCTCTTATCTCCTGCTTGGACCACGGTAAGCGCAGTTTCCCTTCTTGACCCTTCTTATCTATTCTCTATTGACACTTCCCAGGCAGAGTGACCTTTGAAGAACATGTATCTCCCCACTAAAATAAGGAATAAGAGTAAAGCCCATAATTCTTAGTGTGTGCCCAGGCCCTCGGTAATGTGGTTTCCGCCTGCCTCTGAGCTCTTTCCCTTCCTCACCCTGCTGAAGCCACACCGCACTGGGGCGTGTTCTCAGACTGCAGAGTAATTTCTAGCCCCAAGGCTTTTGCCTGGAATGCTCTTTCAATGATTGGCTCATCTCATTCATTCGTTGGGTCTTAGCCTAAGCACTATTTATTCAGAAAAGCCTTCTCCAAGTTTTTTTTTTTTTTTTTTTTTTTTGCGGTACGTGGGCCTCTCACTGCTGTGGCCTCTCCCGTTGCGGAGCACAGGCTCCGGACGCGCAGGCTCAGCGGCCATGGCTCACGGGCCCAGCCGCTCCGTGGCATGTGGGATCTTCCCGGACTGGGGCACGAACCCGTGTCCCCTGCATCAGCAGGTGGACTCTCAACCACTGCGCCACGAGGGAAGCCCAAGGTTTTTTGTATTTTTAAAATATTTATTTATTTGGCTGCGCAGGGTCTTAGCTGTGGCACGCGGGATCTTGGTTGCCATGTGGGGGATCTTTAGTTGTGGCACATGGGATCTAGTTCCCCGACCAGAGATCAAAACCAGGCCCCCTGCACTGGGAGCGAGGAGCCTCGGACACTGGACCACCAGGGAAGTCCCCACATCTCTAAGTTGATTGTCCCCATTAACACCCTCCTTACTTCCTTTTTAGAACTTATCCCCATTTATAATTTAAATTTATTTGTTTCTTTTTTTTTGGCCGAGCGCATGGGACTTGCGGGGATCTTAGTTTCCCCCACCAGGTACTGAACCTGTTCCCTCGGCAGTGAAAGTGCGGAATCCTAACCACTGGACCACCAGGGAATTCCCTAATTTTTTTTTTTTTTCCTGTCTGCTGTACCAGTATGTGAGTTTCATAGGGCAAGCACCTTGTCTATCTTGTTCTCTGTTGTAGTTCTGGTTTCTGTGGGTCAGGCATAGATACACGTCGAATGTATATTTAGTGTTGGAAGAGTGGGCCCTGGTGACTAACCTAGTTATAACCCATCTTATATTTTTCTGTGATTGTAGTGTTGTCTCTCTCTTGAGATTTTAAGCTATTTGTGGGTATACGCTAAGTCCTAATTTCACTGACGTAGAGAACAGAACTGGGATGACCTGACCTTCCCTGTGTCTTATTTACGCTGTTCTCATTGTCTGTCTGGTCTTCCCAACAGACCCTCAGTCTTCTGGGAGGGAGTGTGAAGATGCTTAAAGAGTGTCCAGGGATGGCAGAAGATCGTCAGCAGCAGATGGGTGTCCCTGTGGTAAAACTGGAGAAAGAGTTGCCGTGGGGCAGGGCGAGGGAAGGCCCCAGCCCGGAGACTTTTCGCCTGAGGTTTCGGCAGTTCCGCTACCAGGAGGCGGCTGGTCCCCAGGAGGCCCTCAGGGAGCTCCAGGAGCTCTGTCGCCAGTGGCTGCGCCCCGAGCTGCACACCAAGGAGCAGATCCTGGAGCTGCTCGTGCTGGAGCAGTTCCTGACCATCCTGCCCCGGGAGTTCTACGCCTGGATTCGGGAGCACAGCCCGGAGAGCGGCAAAGCCCTTGTGGCCGTGGTGGAGGGCTTCACGGAGGGAGCCCTGGAGGCCAAGGCGGTGGGTGAGAAGGGGGATCTGGGTCTCGTTCTGTTGGTGCGGGAAGCGAGAGGTTTGAGGAAGCAGTGGGAGTGGATGAGGTGCAGAATCTCCCTCCTCTGCTCCCCGACCATCTGGGGTACATTTTGGAGGACAGAGGAGTTTTCATCAAGGAAAGCCATTCCCAGGGAAGACGCAGGGCCGGTGGAAGGGCTGTCAGCTCCTTTTTTGGTCATCAGGGCAGAGGCCTGGCCATATTTCCCTTGTGAGCCTCGGGTCCAAAGAAGGCAGTTGTGATCTATTTCAAGGGCCCTGGTAGACTCATTCCTCTTTGGGCAGAGATGCATGTGGTGATGCAGGGAATTCCGGAATTCCACTTGGTGAGTATTCTTCCTGAGAAGCATTGTCTGGAACAGTGCCGTTTCCATGTCTGGGATGTTGGCTGAGACGGCTCACGTAGTGAGTGACTTTGCATCTCAGATGCTCCCTTGGGACTCTGGCCATGTGTCTGTCCCTCTCTGGTAGTTTCCCGATTGCCGTCTGGGAAAGAGAGGGCAGGACTGAACGTTACTGTCTTGCTTGCAGGTAACAATCTGTCTTCATTTTGTTCTCCCTTTTCCCACCGCAGTCACCCCTGACTTCCTGTATAGTCCTAAGAGAGTTGTTTTGTTTTTTTACTCCCTACCAAGGAGCTTAAAAGTGGACCAGTAAAGGCCTGTTCTTGTGAGTTCTGGTTTTCCTTGCTATTCCTAGAGCAGTTTTTTTCTCACTGATTCACTGCACAGTCTAGGCTTTGTATTTTTTACTTTCAGCATCTGTAATTGGGGAATCTTTTTTCTAATAGTGAGTGTTTTGGGCTAAAGTTCTCATTGGAATAATAATAACATCTCTCTGTGATACTGTTCATGGTGGAATTTGATCAGTATTGATGTGGGCAGAAGGGACCCTTGTAAAATGGCATGGATGCATAGAAGTTGCTCAGCGCCTGATAAAGACAGTTTAGCCTCCTTTTCACCTTCTCACTCATGTCCTGGGGAAGAGCTGAGCCGGCTTGTCCTTTGTCTCCCCTGCAGCTGCAGTGGGTCTCTTTTTTAGGTTTTAATTCAACCCCTTTCATAACAGCCTTATGCAGGCCTCATTCTAATAGGTGTTGGGGCCTGTTCTTAGGTTCCGTGCCGTGTGCAGGGAGAGCAGGAGGAGACAGCACTTTGCAGAGGTCCTTGGGAGCCAAGTGTCCACCTGGGACCCGTGGAGGTCAAGCCCGAGTGGGGGCTGCCCCATGGGGAAGGAATTCAAGGCCTCGACCAAGGCACTGAGGAGCAGCTCAACCAGGATCCTGGAGAGGGGACACAGGCCTTCCAGGAGCAGGGTAAGCTGCAAGCAGTGAGGAAGAAAGGGCACAGAAAAGGGTGCTTCGTGCCCTGCCCCCTCCCCTTTCCTTTACAAACCCTGCAGTTGATAAACTAAGTTACCTGTAGCGTGCAGTTCTGGGTTTTCCTGGCTACTTCCTGGACTTCAGTAGGAAACAGATGAAGTGAAATTGTTTTCTATAGCTCGATCTCCTGATTTCTGCGGGGGATATCTGGTATCACGCTCTCTTATCATTTCTTCTCCTTTCCCTCACATCCCTTCTAGAAACTGCCAGGAAGTATGTAGCTGACATGTAGGGATATTTTCTTTAAGTGGGCATATAAACTGAATCCCTAAAAGTGACATGTGACTTATTGTGTTGCTGAATCTCAAGGCGGGTTATTGCTGCAGCGTGACTTGGGAGCGTGAACAGCCCTGAAGGGCAGCGCATATTGGGTCGGGCCCTTTTTCCTAGCTGAGAACAGGGTTAGAACAGGGTAGGGTACACCCACACCTACCTGTCTGGAGTCTCCTTATGGTTCCTGGGGTTCTGTGTCAGGCACTAGACGCGTGTGGACGAGCTGCTGCAGGACAGCGCTAATCCTGCTCCTGGTTTATTTCCCTGCTCAGCTCTGCCAGTTCTTCCGGCTGGTCCTGGCCTCCCTGCAGTGAGCACCAGAGACCAAGAGATGGCAGTGGGGTTCCTTACAGCTGGATCCCAGGTGAGCTGTGACTGCTCTTCAGGGATCCTGATGTCGCTTTGAATGAGGCTCACCTTCCCAAGATTTCTCCTCACAGCAGAGCACCGTCCGCAGAGTTGAATTATTCTACCTTTCTTGTTCTGATAGATGTGACGGCTTCGTTTTCTCCACTACATCCTCAGTTATTAATTTGAATTGAGCCTTATGCCAGCGGTCCTCAACCTTTTTGGCATCAGGGACTGGTTTCGTGGAGGACAAGTTTTCCACGGATGGCTGTGGGGGGATGGTTCAGGCAGTAATTCGAGCGATGGGGAGCGATGGGGGCGGCAGAGGAAGCTTCACTCGCTCACCGCTCACCTCCTGCTGTGCGGCCTGGTTCCTAACAGGCCGCGGTCCGGTACCAGCCTGGGGGTTGGGGACCCCTGCCTTAGGGTCTAGGCATGAGGCTCAGTTCACTCATTTGGATTACTCTTTGTTTTTTTTTTTTTCTTTTTTTTCCTCCATCGACTCAGTATTACTCTTGTAATTGTGAGGAGGAAGACATTAGTGGTGGAAATCCCAGAGGCGTGATCTAGGGTGTGGTGGATGGCCAGGAGGTCAGTAGCCCTTTGTGGATGCGCTTTATGGATACTTCTGCCGCTGCTCTTCCTCTGGACCCCATCCTCCCCCCACGTCAGCAGGAGGGAAGCGACTCGGGTGGGCGCTCCCAGGAGCCCTGAGCCGAGTGGTCTCTCTGACCCCTCCTGTGGGAATTCCCAGAAGTGACTCAAGTTTGAGCTCACTAAAGCCGTATTTGGGCAAGGGTTGATGCCTGTGCTGTTTGCTGCTTCTGTTTTCCAAGCATATTGTTTAGAGGAGATGAAGAAAGGACATCAAAGTTTTTGAATTTGGTCAGAGCCTCTCCTTCTACCACAGTAGTTCTTCACGGTGTCATGACGACGACACATTGATTTCAACACAACGTTGTTCCTGAGGCAGGGCCAGCCCGAGTTTTTACTTATCTCTGAGGGAAAGTCAGTTCTGGTTGAGGGGCTAAACAGCAGCCCCCAGTCTCCATCAAACATGAGGATCGAGTGCAGGTGATTGAACGGTGGAAGTTAGAGGCCGCAGTTGTTGGGTACCAGCCAAGTGGCTGCAGCAGAGGCTCAAAAATACAGTGGCTCAGACAAGTCCATCGTTCTCTGCCATTGAACTGTCGAGAGGGAGGCCCTTCTGACCCCACTCGGAACCATCTAGGGACCCGCATTCCTTCTGCCTTCCTGCTCTGTTCTCCCCTGGAATGTTGTCCCCTGTGTCTCTCTGCTTTTCCACTGCTCCTGCCTCGGGATTATTTCTTTATCCATAGCCATCTCCTGTGCTGTTTCAGGGGTTGGGCCCATTTAAAGACATGGCCCTGGCTTTCCCCGAGGAGGAGTGGAGGCACGTGACCCCAGCCCAGATAGACTGCCTTGGGGAGTACGTGGAGCCCCAGGACTGCGGGGTCTCACCTCCAGGTAAGACTGTTTCCATCCCGGAGGTAAGAAACTGAGGAGTTGTGAAAGCTGTAGGTCAGGGTTGTTGTCCTTGCCCCAGATTTCAGAACCTGATGCTACTGATAAAGGAAGGGAATATCACGGCAGATGAGTAAATGGGTCTGTGGAAAGCGCGTGGACCAAGGCACATCGGAGCTGGCGAGGTGCTTTCCTGGGTCAGGAGAGGAGCAGACAAGGAGCAAGAAAACACCAGGTAGTTATTCTGGCTGAAATGAGACAGGTCGGTTGTTAGGATGCCCTGAACGAACTCCTACTGTGTAGTTGAAGGGGACTGAGGGCTTGAGAGCAAGAGAAAAGCAGCGAAAGGGGGATCCTCTGATCTCTTTCACCAGCCTGTGTTTATGGAGCGCTCCCTTGTGTGCAGGCCCCACGTTAGCAGTTCTGTGTTGGGGCAGGACTGACGTTCATGAAACCTCGGAGCCCACAGTGTGTGGGTGCAGGAGGGCACGGGGCTGCAGTGGGATCTCAGCAGTGGATGGGGCTGGTGTGGGCTGGTGTTGCAGAGCAAGCAGGGCCCTGGCCGGGCGTCTCAGGTGGCAGCCGGATTTTACCTGGCGTCAGAGCTGGGAGGAAAGGTGCTTGTGGGGGAGAAGCAGCAGGAGAAGGTAGGAGGGAAGGGTGAGCCTGGAAAGTGCACACCGAGGGCCCACCAGGGACAGCCGGTGAACACTGCGGAGGGCTAGGGACGAGGGGTGACAGCCCCGTGGCTTGGATGGGGTGGGCGGTGGGGAGAGGGGAACCGTGGCTGCGAAGGGCCCCCTCCTTTGTTTCTTCTGATTCTCTCTTTCCTCCTCTCATCACTTCTTTGTAAGTCATGTGCTGACCACTCACCTGTACTGACGTCTCCTGGTCTTTTTTCATCTTAAAACATGTTAAAACATGTTTCATCTTAAAACGTGCAAACGTGTCATACAGTCGACCCATTAACAACAGAGGTTTGATCTGTGTGGGTCCACTTACACGTGGATTTTTTCAATGAACACGTACTACAGTCCCGCGTGATCTGCTGTTGGTTGGATCTGCGGATGAGGAAGCTTGGATGCGGAGGGCTACTGTAAAGTTAAATGTGGAGTTTTGACTAGCGGTCATCACAGAGTAATGTCAGTGGCAGTATACTGGGAGGCCTGGGTCCAGTACAAGGCTGTCACCCATGATGAAGAGATGTGCGATTTCTGTGATGGCAAAGGACGTGGAACCCCTCCGAGGTAAATGCAGAGCGCAGGAGCCGTGCGTGGTGCACCCATGGAGGTGCCAGCATCCTAGCGCTTTCATCCTGGCGCTGGGGACGGGCCTCTGCCAAGGCCGCCACTGTGTTCCTAGCAAGTTTTTACACCCTCCTGGCCATTCTGACTGTTCTAGAGACTCTGGCTTTATGCTTGTCCTCTTATCCGCTCACTGTTTCAAAACAACCCACGTACTTCCCTAACGTTTACGCTGAGACTGGGTGAGCCGGAGGTCTGCTTCCCAAGCATAGCATCCTCTAGCCGTCTCAACCTTGAGTCTTCCTGAGAGTTCTTCCCACGTGATTGCAGCTCTTGCATTGACAACTGTCTAGGATTGGGCCTGAGAAAATAAACATAAATTCCATGATACATAATATCTAGCTCGTACTCACATTTCCCCACGTCCAGTTAGGTTCATGCATTGCATTTATTTTAATTTTGCTGTACGTAACACCTCAAACCTGGAAACTACCCAGATGAATATCAGCCAGATTAATAAGGAGAGTGTCACATACTCTTACAGTATAACATCGTACACTGATGAGAGGGAATGTAGTGCAGCTACAGCTACACCACGATACAGGTGAATCACACAGGCGTAATATTGAGCAGAAGAAGCAGACACAATGTGTGAATCAAATATGTAAAGCTTGGGAACTTTATCACCATAAAGCCTGGATAACACATTACCCTGGGGGCAGGATGGTGTCACCAGTCTCCGGAGGGGACGGGAGGGGCTTCTGGGTGCTGGTGATGTTGTTTCTTGAAGTGGCTGCTATTTAATGGTCATCTTCATTATGAAAATTCTTTCAGCTCTTTATGTTTTGCACACTTACTTTTGTGAAAGGTGCAAAATAAAAGAATACATCAGAAGTGAGAGCTGTGTCCTTCATATTTTATCACATCACGAGGCATGAAACGTTCTTTTTCCCTTTATCTTTTTTTTAAAAAATTAATTTATTTTTGGCTGCGTTGGGTCTTCATTGCTGGGCGCGGGCTTTCTCTAGTTGCGGCGAGCGGGGGGCTACTCTTCGTTGTGGTGAGCGGGCTTCTCATTGCGGTGGCTTCTCTTGTTGTGGAGTATGGGCTCTAGGTGTGTGGGCTTCAGTAGTTGTGGCTCGTGCGCTCTAGAGCGCAGGCTCAGTAGTTGTGGCGCACAGACTTAGTTGCTCCGCAGCATGTGGGATCTTCCCAGAGCAGGGCTTAAACCCGTGTCCCCTGCATTGGCAGGCGGATTCTTTTTTTTTTTTTTTTTTTTAAGAAATTTATTTACTATTTTTGGCTGTATTGGGTCTTTGTTGCTGAGCATGGGCTTTCTCTAGTTGCGGAGAGGGGGGCTACTCTTAGTTGTGGTGCGCAGGCTTCTCATTGCGGTGGCCTCTCTTGTTGCAGAGCACAGGCTCTAGGCGCGCGGGCTTCAGTAGTTGTGGCACATGGGCTCAGTAGTTGTGGCTCGCGGGCTCCAGAGCACAGGCTCAGCAGTTGTGGCGCATGGGCTTAGTTGCTCCGCGGCATGTGGGATCTTCCTGGACCAGGGGTTGAACCCGTGTCCCCTGCATTGGCAGGCGGATTCTTAACCACTGCGCCACCAGAGAAGTCCCCTGGCAGGACGATTCTTAACCACTGTGCCACCAGGGAAGTCCCTCCCTTTACCTTTTAATGGGCTTGCCTGAAACGACTCTTTCCCGTTTAAGCATCACCTGTCATTTCCCTCTTCTTTTCTTTTTGGCTTCTTTGCTCCCTAGTACCTCTTTTCTCTCTTCTCCTTCCCTTCCTCTTGATCTTCTATAAACAACTATTAATTTAGAGAGGGTATAAGAGGGATCACAGGAAGGACTTGTAGAAGGGCGTTTCAGTCCTAATAAATACGCCGATGTAGAGGTAGTCTGGTACAGACTGGGTTCATTCACTCATCCGGCAGTCATGAAGCGTCTCCCCTGAGTCAGTCCCTGTGCCAGGCTCCCAGAGACCCAGGTTAATAAAACAGGGTGAGGTGGAGGGCACAGTGCGAGCAGGGATAGTGAGCTGAGGGAGGACATGCAGTGCCGGGAGCTCCCCATTGCTGGAACAGGTCTGTGATCCTGGGGAAGCTGAACATCTCAGATGACCGTAGAATAGCACGTGCAACAAGGTTAGTCATAAGTAAGTGTGGAATAAACGGTGCTAATTGAGTATATGTGTTGATGAGACCCAGGATGGGGCAGTAATCTGGGCAAGTTCCTTAGAGGAAACCATTGAGTTAGATTTTGAAGGAAAGCAAAGTCTGACTTAGTAGGAAGTTAAGAGGGAGGGCATTAAAATTTAGCAGACTGTTCTGTAAAAGGGCATGGAGATTGTCTGAGCTTGGGCTGCTGTAACAAAGTACCAGAGAATGGGCGGCTTAGACAAGAGACATTTATATCTCATAGTTCTGGAAGCTGGGAAGTCCAGGATCCAGTTGCTGGCATATTTGTTGTCTGGTGAGGGCCTCTCTTCCTGGTTCATGGGTGGTCACCTTCTTGCCTTGTCATCACGTGGCTGAGGGAGAGAGACATCTTGTGTCTCTTCCTTTTTTTATAAGGACCTTAATCCCATCATGAAGGATCATGCTCACATGACCTCTGTGTGTGCAGAGAGCCAGCTCTGGCTTCTCTTCTTAGAGGACATAATCCCATCCTGGGGGCTCCACCCTCATGCCCTCAGCTAATTAGTGCCCAGAGGCCTCACCTCCTAATAGCAGCACCTGGGGGCTTAGAGCTTCAACCTGTGAATTTAGGAGGGAACACAAACAGTCCGTAACAGATGGAAAGAAGTAAAGGAATGTCTGGTTTTAGAGTCAGAGAACGTCAAATGTACTGAGGTTGTTGGTTAAAGGAAAAAAGAAGGAATTGTTAGTGGGACACCCTTAGAAGCCAGGTTCTAGCATGGAAGTTTACCTTCAGATCTGTTTCAATATCGGTCTGTATCTCCCTTGTCCTGTAGGCCTGGGGAGCAAGGAAAAGGAGGCGAAGACCCAGCCGGCAGACCCCAAGGGGCCGCTTGCTCGGGGGCCGGCAGAGAGGTTTGGGGAAGCCTCTCTCCAGGTCCCGGAGTTCGGAAGAACCTGTGAGCAGGAGGCCGGGAGCTCGGTGGGGAACGCGCCCGGGCTGCCCCCTCCCCAGCGCGGCATTGTCCCCCTGCCTGATGACCTCAAGACCCACAGCTCCTTCTGGAAGCCTTTCCAGTGCCCCGAGTGCGGAAAAGGCTTCAGTCGGAGCTCAAATCTGGTCAGACACCAGCGGACCCACGAAGAAGACAAGTCCTACGGCTGCGGGGAGTGCGGGAAAGGCTTCGCGCTGCGTGAGTACCTCCTGAAGCACCAGCGGACCCACCTGGGCAGGCGGCCATACGCGTGCGGCGAGTGCTGGAAGACCTTCAGCCAGCGGCACCACCTGGAGGTCCACCAGAGGAGCCACACGGGCGAGAAGCCCTTCCAGTGCGGGGACTGCTGGAAGAGCTTCAGCCGCCGGCAGCACCTGCAGGTGCACCGGCGGACGCACACCGGGGAGAAGCCCTACACCTGCGAGTGCGGCAAGCGCTTCAGCAGGAATGCCAACCTGGCCGTGCACCGGCGGGCCCACACCGGGGAGAAGCCCTACGGCTGCCAGGTGTGCGGGAAGCGGTTCAGCAAGGGGGAGCGCCTGGTCAGGCACCAGAGGATCCACACTGGGGAGAAGCCCTATTGCTGCCCTGCCTGCGGCCGGAGCTTCAACCAGCGGTCCATCCTCAACCGGCACCAGAAGACACAGCATCGCCAGGAGACCCCAGGGCAGTGAGGGCGCCCGGCCGAAATGCCCGTCTTTTGCTCACAGAAGGTGCCGGAGAAGGTGGGGCCTTCTGGAACCACCAGGCGGAGGGGGACCTCATTGGAGGATGCGCCCCCCTTTACTCACTGAAGGGTTGGGGGCGTCGAGGGACGTTGGGGGCAGAGAGGCGCTTTCACCCATTTTCTTTCCACTCGTCTTACACATAGGGGAAGGGAGAGGCCTGGTTTATTTGAGAGGCCAGAGGGCACAGCATCTCACGTCTCCTACCCAAGTGGTGCTCGTACTTTCTCTTACCCTTTTTGAGGAAGCAGTATCCGGAGTTTCAGTTCAGGTCCTTCAGTGGATGTTCACGTCCACCTCCTGAGCGAGTCTGGTTGTCAAGGTGAAATCTTGTCCCGTGTCGGCAGCTTGAACCTCGTTTTTCTGAGGGCTGTGTCCCTTCAAGAACATTAGCTCTGTTTCCCTTCCTTCCCCCAATTCTCTTTTCCATTTAACAGATATTTATTTGCTAAATAACACCTACTGTGCGCCTGGTTCTGGGAGTGCCGTGAACAAGACAGACGAGACCTCATTCCCCTGGAGCTTGTGATTGGGCCCTGGAAGCAGACTCGTTAATGACGCAGAGCACCCTCAGTTCCCTTCACAGCCAGTGCCGAGAGAGAGGAAGTCCTCTCAGGCTCATTCTGCGCTCCTTCTGCCCTGCCCCTCCAGGTGCCTGATCTTTTCCTCCCAGCTGGGGTCGCTCAGGCAGCCTCCTTTATTTTACTTTATTTGCGGCCCCCTTTGTCTCTGTGACAGTCTACTCGTTGGTGGTTTCCCCATTCCATTATTCCTTGAACAATAACAACTGTCCACACATCTGTTAGGAAATTAATATTTTGCTTTTGATCAGTGTATAAACATGAGAGTATTTTAAACAAACATCCAGGTCTGTATAAAATTCTAATTAAATGGGGCCGAAAGATGAACTAGTATTAATACCCTGTATTTGATGGCACTTTACAGTATATAAAATGTGCTGCTTCCGTGTTTTCTCACTTGACTCGTTCCACAAATATTTATTGAGGCCCGACAGTGTGCCAGGAACTCTTCTAGGTGCTTGAAGTACATCAATGAATAAAATAGGCAGGGTGTGGAGGTGGGGTGGGAAATCCCTGTCCTCGTGGAGCTTACGTGTTGGTCAATGTATTTGATCTTCAGAACCACCCAAAGTGGAACCCGTGGCTGTTCCCCGGGACCCTTTGGACCTGGCATCTGAGCCTGTGCCTCAGTCCTGTCAGCTGGCCCTGAAATGCATTCGCCACCACCTACCTCTTGTTCCTGAATCATCTCCGTCCTCAGTGCGTCTCGGTCCTTGTCATCTGAGAGGTACTTGGGGTCCTCAGGGCCACCTGGAGATGATGAGACGGTAGCAGTCTGTTTTGCATGAGTGCCAATTAACGAAAGACAAAGATGTTTGTAGGCATCAAAAAAACACATTTTTTAAAAAAATGAGAAGATGCAGTGTTTGTAAATGTGTTTAAGCTTTCTTATATCATCTTGCCGTCGTTAAAGGTTTTCCTTTCTCTTGGACATTCTGGAAACCGCCTAACTAGCCTGGACCGTGCTGCAGTGTTGTAATGCTGTGCCTTTGGACGCCGGCCGCTGAGTGATTAGTTTTCTGGCGGGACTGTAAGTTAGTCTGTCTTTGGACTGTGTCCTGTAATTGCAAGATGTGATTTGTCTCATGGTGCCTCTTGATATTATATTCTTTCACTGGGATTTTTTTCCCCCCATTTTCCATTGTAAATAAGGTAAATGGTAATGACTTTAATACAGAGAGTTACATTACTCAGTCCACCTTGAAAAACATTATTTTATCACTCATTTCTTGGCAGATAACCGTGGTGTTTACTTTTGATTTAGCGAATGATCTCCTGGCCCTTCAGTGGTCCCCATGAGGCTGCGCTGACCAGGGCGCTGTGAGATGTCCATTCTCTGAGATGCTGGGCTGCTACTTCTCAGCAACATCGAGGTCCAGATGCAGAGTCAGCTCTTTTCTTCCCCATGCCCCAGACAAGCCAGGCAAGGCTTACAGCCACCTGGAGGCCAAACCCAGTAAGAGGCTTTTCCTAAGCCTCTGGCCTGTAGTCTGTGTGATGTGGGGGCTGACCTGACCTGAGTTTGGCCTTTTCTGGAAGGTCTGTATTCCAGAGCTAGGCGGGGAGTTTGGGGCCAGCGTGGCCTCCGAGTTGCTCATCAGTGGGCTTCTGTTTACCTGAATTAAGTGGTAGATTCTCTGATCATACACTGGGTTTCCAGTCAGTTGAGATCTCTTGAGGGAGCTTCTGTAAGAGGCCTTGCTGTCTTTCCCACGTGGGCTCCCCTGTCCGCTTTGAGACCAAAGCTCATGGACAGTTCCTCAAAAGAGTCTCAGAAGAAATCTTTCCCCATGGGGTTGTAGTAGCCTTATTTTTGGTATCTATTCAAATGTCAAATATTGTTTTCTGTATTTTTCTATTTAGGAATTTTTCATAATAGAAAATTTCAAACATAGGTAAATGAATCCTCATGTATTCATCATTCAACTTTATTTATTTATTTATTTATTTATTTATTTGCGGTACATGGGCCTCTCACTGTTGTGGCCTCTCCCGTTGCGGAGCACAGGCTCCGGACGCGCAGGCTCAGCAGCCATGGCTCATGGGCCCAGCCGCTCCGCGGCATGTGGGATCTTCCCAGACCGGGGCACGAACCTGTGTCCCCTGCATCGGCAGGCAGACTCTCAACCACTGCGCCACCAGGGAAGCCCATTCAACTTTAATATATACTCATAACCAGTCTTGTTTTATCTCTACCCCATCCTCCTCCTCATCTTCCTCCCCAGTTGAAGTATTTTAAAGCAAATCCCAAATGTTGTTTATAGATATTTCAGTGTATACCTCTAAATGGTAAGGATTCTTAAAAAAAACCCCAAAACCCCACAATACTATTATCATACCTAAGAAACTGAGCAGTTGCTTAATTCCAAATTAATATTAAAAAAAAAAACCCACAATTTAAAAAAAACCTTCTTTAAGATCAAAGTAAGAAGACTTCCCTGGTGGCGCAGTGGTTTAAGAATCCGCCTGCCAATGCAGGGGACACGGGTTCGAGCCCTGGTCTGGGAAGATCCCACATGCCACGGAGTAACTAAGCCCGTGCACTACAACTACTGAGCCTGCACCCTAGAGCCCGCGTGCCACAACTACTGAGCCCGCGTGCCACAACTACTGAGCCTGCGTGCCACAACTACTGAAGCCAGTGCACCTAGAGGCCGTGCTCCACAACAAGAGAAGCCACCGCAATGAGAAGCCCGCACACTGCAACAAAGAGTACCTCCCGCTCGCCAAAACTAGAGAAAACCCGTGCGCAGCAACGAAGACCCAGTGCAGCCAAAAAAAAAAAAAAAAAAAGTAAGATCCGTAAATTTTAATTTATTGCTTTGTCTTCTAAGGCTAATAATCTATAGTTCCTATCCCTTTTTCCCCTTGAAAAGAATTTTTTTTTTAATTGTAATTTTTTATTTGGCCGCGCTGCATGGCTTGTGGGATCTTAGTTCCCCGACCAGGGATCGAACCCACACCCCCTGCAATAGAAGCGTGGAGCCCTAACCACTGAACTGCCAGGGAAATTCCCCTCCCCTTGAAATTCATTTATTGAAACAACTGAATTATTTATCCTGTGGAGTTTCTCACACTCTGAATTTTATTGTTTGCATACTCATGGCATAATTTAATATAGCTCTCTGCCATCTGATTAACTAAAAACTTAGGTGTAGAGGTGTAGCCAGATTTGTATTTCACACTTTGGCAAGAACACATTGCAGATGGTGGCATGTCTGGTTGTTTCTCATATGATGTTGGGAGCCTAAATGCATTTATTTCATTAATTCTATAAAAGATTATAAAAGATTCTTCATTTATTAGCTGGAAAGCTTCTGTAAGAAATTTCCCCTCAAAAAAAAAAAAGAAATTTCCCCTCACTATTAGATACAGTTCCTAGAGGAAAGGAAATGCTTGACTCTTCCTTCCCTTTATTTACCTGTCTTCACAATAATAATGATCTGGTGGCTTTGCTTCTTATAAAAGTGATCAGTTATTATTATTTTTTAATCAAAATGCATTAATGAATTCAAACCAATCCACCACAGTTGTTATTCTTATTGATCCTCAAATCATTTCGCTTTTGGCCAGTGGGAACCTCTTCACATTGGCTCCTAAATGGACATAACCCTAATCATCTTTGATAGCTTCTTTGCTGTCTGGTGTGACAGGTTGTTACAAGATCATCTTGTGCATTTCCTGCCCCTTTTGAGAGTGAAGGGAAGTGCTATTAATTATGTCAGGACAGTGGTGTAAATGGGACTCCAGGACAAACAGGGATATTTGGTCACTTTATATTTAGCCTTCACTGTGTATGATTGGGTGTCTGCAGTTCCCTCACACAGGGCTAACGTGCACTTTAGGGCCTGGCTGCGCGTCGTGGGCCATGCTGCTGTGACAGGTAAGGTGCCACTCCCGAGGGGTGTGACCTTTGTAAGAGAAACCCCATTTTATCCCCTGGGTGTTAACAGAACCAGGTAACTTTCTGCCCAAGGTGTGTCCTGGGGAGCTAACGCATTAAAAAATTGCCTCTCAAAGTGTATGCCAGGGTGAATGTTGTCTGCAGGCTGATTAAGTGTGCTAAAAATACTTTCCTTACCTGTTTTATCCCGGCCTAGGGAAAAGTATGAGAACCTTTGTTTCTTAAAAAATAAGCTGGTTTCAAGTCTACTTCTGAGACAGGGAAAGGAACTGGCAGAACACGTTTCTCTAGAGTCTACTTGTTCTTTTAAACTCTGCCCAAGTTTCTCAGCCTCTCCACTATTCTCCCTTTGTGTCAGGAAATTCTTTGTCTTGGAGGCTGCCCTGGCTTTTTTGTGCATGGTAGGCTGTTTAGCAGTATCCTTGGCCTCAATCTACTTGATGACAACTAAAGATGTTTCCAGGCCTAGCTAAATGTCCCCTGGGGGCAAAACTGACCCTGGCCGAGAACCCCTGCCCTTGGGGTTCAGGGTAAGAGCTGAAAAGACTTAGATGGTTTAGCTATTGAAAGGACTGGGCTTCCAAGGCCTGGAGCTATTTCCTGCTAACCTTAAAGAGCCCTGGCCTAATTTCTAGAAAACAAAGGAGTTACTAGAGATCACGTGGGTTAAATGTAGTGTTGCCAAGCAGAGCCAAGAGCTTTTGGAGTGGAATCTCAGGATGGGGTGCTGGGGTCTATCACAGGCAGCCTGGGTGGTTGCTTTGGGTTCCTTTCAGGCAAGCACCTGCTGCACTTCTCCACACAGCAGCGAGCTTTTGCCTGGGGCTAGGTTCACCATCGTCAGTGAATGCATGCGTAGTGAGAGCCAGTGAAGCACAGTGCAGCCAGTTCCAACATTTTGCCTCCATGATAAGGTCTCCTAAGGCCCACAGTAGTCATAAATACTTGAATGGATGAAAGACCTGGATTTCTACCTTTTTCGTAGCCAGAAGGCTCTCTTGCGGGTGCCTTAGGAGGGAAGAACCCTGCAGCAAGTTGCCCCCCAGCGGCCCCCGATCTGGCAGTCATCTGTAGCTGCTGTCCTGCCAATTGCAGTTATGTTGAATTCACTTAGAAATTCTACAAGTCAAAGAAATTCACTTGGGCTTCTTACAATTTCATATTCCTATCTTGCCTTATTTTTCTTTATTATCTTCAGTGAAGGGCATATTTCTAGAGATTGGTCTTATCCAGCCCATTCCCAGGACTGACCTGTTTCAATAAAAAATTTCAGGAAACATTTGTTATAAAGTGGGGAAGGCAGGCAGTTGTCTTCCTTGTGTTTGTCGCTGGGAATTTAAACTGCTGGGAGAGTGAGGATGGAAGGGGTGGGGTGGGTGATGCAGATGTTGGGCCCTGAGAAGCAGAGGGACTTAAGAGAAGCAGTTTGGAAGAGCGGAGAGGTTCCAGTAAAAGGTCTGCCATCGCTGCCACGTGCACCACCGTCTAAGTGGCCAGAGACCAGGAAATAGGGCAGACGTAAGAGCTTGCTTCATGTTTTCCCTTCCTAGTTAAAAAATGTGTTTTATTGAGAAGGTGGTATATTAGCTTTTAGAGAGACTGGGAAAAAGTGGTGGTAGAAGTCTGTATTTGCCTTCTTGAGTCCCACCTGCAGAAGCTGTGTGAGTCTTACACCATCTCCACGTCTGTGAAGAATTCGAGAAAATCCGGTCTCTATCATCTAGACATTTCGCTGACTCCTGTGGAAGGGCTCAGCATGTGCTGTGAACTGGAAGAACAGAGTGAACGATAAGCAGTTTATCGTTGAGAACCAGTGTTCCCACTAGGTTTTCCCAGTCTTCAGTTCTAAGCATTCTAAGGTGCTAATGGAAAGAATGGAAAATAAGAGGTGGAAAAACCAAGAGTTTAAACAGCATGGTGGTAGCACAAATGGAGGGATGGAGTGGAATACAGGGTTCAGAAATAGACCCAGCTCTATATGGAAATTTAACTTATAATAAAGATGGTATCTCAAATCACTGGTCATGCTGTTAAATTAATTAAACAAGGAGACCGTTAGAGGTGATTCTAAAGCCTTGGCAGCCTATATAAGCAAACCAAAACCTCAGCCTGTAAATGCCTCAAGGTTAAAAAAAATCGAAACCTAAGGACGACCAATCACAAACAGCCAACTTGACTTTCCTGTATAAGGCAGCCTAAGCTATAGCCACTCAAATAATTTCCTCCCTTTGCCTTCTTGTCTTCTCTGTGAATGTCTTGCCCCTACATCCTGTGGCTGGAATGGTTTTTGCTCAGGTAAACTCTTAAAATTTTTACTATGCCTCAGTTTATCTTTTAACAATGCTTTTCAACAGAGATTCTCAGTGTCATCTGAAGACCACTTACATCAAAATCACCTGGGGAGCTTGTTTAAAATGTAACTGGGGGGGCTTCCCTGGTGGCGCAGTGGTTGAGAGTCCACCTGCCAATGCAGGGGACACGGGTTTGTGCCCCGGTCTGGGAGGATCCCACATGCCGCGGAGTGGCTGGGCCCATGAGCCATGGCCGCTGAACCTGCGCATCCGGAGCCTGTGCTCCGCAACGGGAGAGGCCACAACAGTGAGAGGCCAGCGTGCTGCAAAAACAAAAACGAGCTATTTAAAAAACGTAGATAATGGAACTATTTTTTCCCCTTCTTTTTTTAAAAAATTTATTTTAATTTATTATTTATTTTGGCCGCACTGGGTCTTCTTTGTGGCGCGTGGGCTCTTCATTGCGGCACGCGGGCTTAGTTGTGGTCTGTGGGATCTCAGTTCCCCTACCAGGGATCGTACCCGGGCCCCCTGCATTGAGAGCTGGAGTCTTAACTGCTGGACCACTAGGGAAGTCCCCTACCCTTTCTTCTTGAACATTTTATTTTTAAATAGAAGTTAACATTTTGGTATCTTCACACGATTGGGTTTATGTTATCAAGTCTATAAGAGTGGCTGAGCTTCTGAACTTTCTATAATTGACCTGTGTGCAGGTCATTCCTTCTTATTTACCCTGTAGCAAGCAGCCTCCAGACCAGGACTTGAACCAGGCTGAAAAGGTGTTTGCTGTAAGAGAAGGGTTATCTTATCCTACGCCCTTCCTTGGAAAAGTAGGCATCAGAGCAGGCAGTGTCCTCACAACCCATGGATGAGCAAGGTCAGTTGAAGGTCTTTCAAATTTATTTGTTGCTGCCTCCCCCCCAACTTTTTATTTAAATCTTTTTCTTGTTCTTTTTTTTTTTTTTTTTACCTTGAGGCCAAACCATTGTATTATTCACCATTATAGTAAATGCATACGAAGACCTCTTCTCCATGCTGACGTCAGCTTTTCTTCACATCACTTTCATGGGTTTGAGGTGAGATTTTATGGCTATTATTGTAGTTTTATGGTTAGAGACCCAGGAGAGCTGAAATCCAATAGTCCCAACTCCTGAGGGATCCCAAGGAAACAATATGTTCAAGGAACAATAGCAAACTTTGAGCCAAAGTACAACTCTGTTAGTATCTGAGTTATACCCAGTAACCTCCATCACGGGCTCACTGGTAAAAGGTGGGCTGAAAAGTAGCTTTGGCCTCCCTTGCTTCCCACTCTCAGCCCCAGATCTGAATTGAGGACCTGTGTGCTCAGGCATGGTGGGGAGAGAGAGAGACAGAGAGCGAGAGAAGTGACTGGACCTAAGTGGAGACTCCAACCAGACATACGGATAGAAGATGAGCAGTCGGGGGCCAGGCTGGAAGGAAGGGAGCTTCATGCCTGGATGATGACCCTTTAGGGCACACTGCCCTTCATAAAATATGGACCAGAGAACTCCTTGGGCTCTGATCAACCAGCTTGGTAAACTCTTTTTCCTTGTCTGGTGTTGGGGAAATATAAAAGTATTGGTTAAGGCAAAATCATGGGGAGAAAGGCCATAAGTGTTCCTTTTCCATGTCTGCTGTCAATTTAAATCAAAACATTAAAATTTAAAAATATCTTTAAACTCGACTCCAACGATCCTGTTTGGGGTAGAGTTGAGGTGAACTCTGCAAAGTGGAAGAATGCAAAGCAGAGCATGAAAGGGGCTATAATAGAATTCAAATTATATGGAGTTCCAGAGGAGAAAAAAATACTTCCTTTTGACTGGGGAGACTCGAGGTGGCTTCACGAAGGGCATGGTGTTTTATGCGAGCTTGAAGGACAGTGAGAGTTTTGATAGAAATGAGCAAAATGGGATGGCTGGAATAGCATGAGAGGGCAAAAATGCGCGGTGTGTTTGGTAGAATGGTCAATTTCAGAGGGACTGGAGTCAAATGGCTGGTAATCGGAGGGGCCAGGACTGGATGCCAGTTGTGCTGACTTTCTGGGTAATGCTCTCCCAGCTCTGCCATACCCCTTGCAGCCTAGGATATTATCCTGTTGCTCAGGAGGCCACATACAACTTCTTCAGCCATAAACTTGTTACATGAGGCCTTTCCCCTTTGTCTCCTCTCCAGGTCCTTCCTGTAGAGAAGCACCTTCATAAGGATTATTGTGGCTCATGCCTTTTATGTGCTTCACACCCAGAGAACCAGCTATAAGTCTAGCCTCTCTTCTCTCTTTACCGTGTGGCTAGCAGACCTCTCTTTCCTAAGAAAAGCACATAAGTGGGACAGTATGGGGCCTGCGTAGGTGTTCAGCTGAGACAGTCATTATAGGCATTCCTGATACAAGTAGGTAGAGCTGTGGAGCTCCACCCGGCAGAACCCAAGGCCGAGAGTGGGGCAGCTTTGAGGAGGACCGTGAAGCCTGTCTCCAAAGCTAGGTTCAACCCAGAGTGTGGGGTGGTGGTGGAAGAACTGGAGGAGTTTGGAAACTGGGATGCTTGAGGGTTAAGGGTCTGAGGCTCTGTGGGGTGCATGGGGGCACTCAGAGGGCATCTCTTTGGCACAGGCTGTCAGCATAGGTCACAGATTCCTATGAGCTCACCCTTCACATGAACCCCCTCCAGAAGGTCTGCAGATAGAGCTAGTTTATACCTGTTTATGTGGTCCTGTCTTTACGGGAGAGTTTATTCCCCTTTGGTAGTCTGGGCAGTCAGTGCAGGGGCCAAGAAGTTTGGGACTTGCAGATTACTTATGGAGCAATGAGAGGCTTCCCTGGCCATGGTGACAACCCAGGACAATGAGGTCTGTGCTCCTCCCACCCTCTCTGTGTGGAGCCTGTCCCTGGGGTTCATCCTCTTCCTAGCACAGAGGCCCTGAAGGAGAGCTCTGCTGTCACAGCCCATGGGATAAAGCCTTCAGGTTGACAAGTTTCCTTAGAGCTCCCTTCATGTCCTTGTTCCTCAGGCAGTAGATAAAGGGATTCAGCATGGGGGTGACCAGCATCTACATTACTGAAGCCAGAGAATCCTTGTCAGCTGCGTGGGAGGATGAGGGACTCAGGTAGACCCCTGTGATGGTCCCATAGAAGAGAATGACCACAGCAAGGTGGGAGCCACAGGTGGAAAAGGCCTTTGGTTTGCCCCGGGCAGATGGCACCTGTAGCACAGCAGACACAATGTGGATGTAGGAGACGAGAATGCCAAGGAAGGGGATGAGGACCGCCAGGTCCCCCTTCCAGCAGAATCATGAGTTGGTTGAGTTGGGTGTTGGGGCAGGAGAGCTGGATCAGGGGAGCAAGGTCACAGAAGGAGTAAGGGATGACGTTGCTGGCACAGAACTCCAGCCGGGCCATGAGGAGGGTGGGTAGCAGGGAGTGGAAGTTGGCGAGGGGCCAGGAGCTCCCCAGCATCAGGGCACAGACTGGCATACTCATCACCATGGAGTAGTGCAAGGGCTGGCAGGTCGCTGTGTAGAGGTCATAAGCCATGGCCATCAGGAGGAAGTTGTCCATGTTGACAAGCAAAATGCAGAAGTAGATCTGGGCTAGGCAGCAGCCATAGGAAATGGACTGAGTCTGTGTCTGGATGTTCACCAGCATCTTGGGGACTGTGGCAGAGATGAAGCAGAAATCTACCAGGGAGAGGTCGCTGAGGAAGAAGTCCTTGGGCATGTGGAGGTGGGAGTCTGAGCCAATGGCCAGGATGATGAGCAAGTTCCCTGCTGCCCCGACCAGGTACATGACAAGGAAGAGCCCGAAGATCAGTTCCTGCCTCTCGAGCTGGCTTGAGAGCCCTAGGAGGATGAACTCAGAAGCGCTTGTGTGTGGTTTCACCTCTCCATGGTTGGCTGGTCCTGCTAGGAGATCCAGACCAGGAGCAGACTTTAGAGAAGATGGAGGCGCCCATGCCTCCCTCCTTCCCTCATATAATCCCTCAGCTCACATCTCTGTGTTCATTTGGTAGAAACCCAAAAGAAGTCTCTCTACCTATCAACCAGGGAGTCCTGTGGCCTCAACAGATCCCAAAGTCAGGATTTTAATGGTTTTGCCACCAAAATACTACTGCACCTGAGCCCCACAAAGCCCCATGTGCCATCTCTCCAAGGAGAATCCTTGTGACATACGGCCCGGTACTCAGTGGTGGCAACAAGGGGGGTACTTAGGGTGTCTTAGCCCCCCAAAATTCTATCATACTCTCTGTTGTGATGTTATAAGTAAAGAGCTATAGGAATGTAATTTCCTCCTACTCCCAATAGGATTGCCACCCGAAGGCCCTTGCTATACAGAATTCTGGAACCACAATGGCACATACATGGAACCTGAGGGTAATATTCGTAAACATCCTCCTTCCGCACAAACCTCCTTCCCCACCAGTATTTTATCTCCCATGTTCTTCCACCCACATGGAGCCCAGGGATCAAGATGCTCCGGCTGCCACTCGTCACCGACCCTGGGCCACCTTGGTCCTGGTGATGATGCTGTGGGATGGAGTTGGCCAGAGCAAACGTGGACAGAAGAGCCTGCTGACTGGGACAGCTCAGCCAACCCTTCTGCTGGGGCTGATCCAGGAAGGGCCTCACCTCTGGAGGGAAAGAGTTGCCCCTGCAGATTACAAAGAGAAACTGAAGGTGTAACGTTGCCCAGAGTAACAGAGTGGGCAGCAGGGCAGCATAGGGGTCCCTCAAAGCTGGAGTTCGTAACAGTTCAGTGCGAGCTCAGCTGAAGTTTCACTAGATAGAAATGATTTTTCAGTGCTTCACAAGACATAGTTAGTTGGGATTTGGGTCCTATAGAATGTAAATCATCAAGAGGGAGGGGGAGAAAGAAGCAACTGGAGTTACTGTGCTGCTTGGGGATGGGGAACAGCTGACGGGGGAAATCAGTCTGGAAAAGCTATGGGAATCGGTATGGCCCACCTGGGAACTGTGCAGGCAGTGAAAGGGGTAAACGGTCTTGGAAGGCTTTGTCTGTGCCGCCATTTTGCTTGGAGCAAAGGAGCTTACCGGCTCAATTGGGCAACGTACAGCAGGGATGGAGATTTCAGCTCTGCAGCAGGACCCAGCTAAGCTCTTGGCCTGTGTTGAGCTATGCCTTAGTATGGAAAATAAATGGCTCGTTTTGAATGAATGTTTTACTGATGTGATTTTTTTAAAAAGAATTTGAGTATTTGGTGACCCAAAGGCAAGAATCTTTGGTAAAGGACAACCATAAGATATAAATGCAGGAGGCTAAGAGAAATCTGTTTGGTGAAAAGTAAGAATGAAGGGAAACATGTATTTAATATGGGTTAAATCCTCATTTGATCAGTACTGGTTAAAACAGCTCTAAAACTGGGTGATGTGAGAGATGAGAAAACAATGAAGGAAATGGTTCTTGTTCTTGAATGGAAAGGTAACTCCTTAGCCTAGGGAGCTGACATTGAGCACCTACTGCGTGTCATATACAGGACTAGGCGTGTGCATGTATGTGCATGTATTTAATTTAATCCTCACAACGTATGTAAGGTAGGTGTTATTCTTATTTTACAGATGAGTAAACTGACACCTAGAGGGTTTGAATAATTTCCCCGGAAGACATCAGGATTTGATTCCAGGTTGGTCTGATTTCAAAGCAGTACTTTGATTTTCTCAAAAAGACCAAGGAAGTACTACTGGGTAAACTTAAACTTGGGGCATCAGTGTAAATGGATCAGGGAATCCTGCAGTGACCAGCACAGGGGCAGGAGGAGGGGAGCGTGGAGCAGGTTGGATAGGGCAGGGACATGGTGGAAGAGGGTCGCCTGTACTAGGGAGAGAGGGCTTGTTCGTGTGGCTGCAGCATAGGTGCCGAGACTGACACGTGTGGTGCAGTGACAAAAGCTCTGTCTCTTTCTTGACTAATGTTCCTTTTGAACCAGGGTGTCTCCATCCTCTCTTTTCCTGCCCATCCTCCCACTTCCCCAGAGGTATGGGAGAAGAAAATGTCCTTGTTACTATGTCCCACTGGTTAGGAAGATAGTCTTTCCTAGTACTCCTATTTTAAGAACACCAAAGCTCAAAACGTCTAACTTCAAACAGAAAGGATCACCACCCCCATAGCATCTGGACCATTCCTGTCAGCATGCAGACATCCCCCAGTTTGAAAAATCCACCCTTGACCTCACATTCCCCTCCGGCCATCAGCTCATTCGTCTACTCCCCTTTTCCGCAAAAGTCCTCAAAATGTGGTCAGTACTCATTCTCCAGTTCCCCCTTCCTGTTCTCTCACGTAGCCCCCTTTTCAGGCCTCCCCACCAGTTCCTGGAACTTCCCTCCTTAAGGCCACCATTGCTCGTCTCCTCAGGCTCCATCTCCCGAAACCCAACAGAAACCCAACAAGCTGGAGCCAGCACTGCTGGTCACTTTCCCCTTCTTCTTTTTTTAAATACGTAAAGTGATTTCATTACTTATTTCTTTATTTTTTAAAAATTTATTTATATTTATTTTTATCTTTGGCTGCATTGGGTCTTCGTTGCTGCGCGTGGGCTTCCTCTAGTTGCAGCGAGCAGGGGCTACTCTTCGTTGTCGTGCGAGGGCTACTCATTGCGGTGGCTTCTTTTGTTGTGGAGCATGGGCTCTAGATGCACTGCCTTCAGTAGTTGTGGCTCGCGGGCTCAGTAGTTATGGCCTTGTGGGCTCTAGAGCGCAGGCTCAGTAGTTGTGGCACACGGGCTCAGTAGTTATGGCCTTGTGGGCTCTAGAGCGCAGGCTCAGTAGTTGTGGCACACGGGCTTAGTTGCTCCGCGGCATGTGGGATCTTCCCTGACCAGGGCTCGAACCCGTGTCCCCTGCATTGGCAGGCGGGTTCTTAACCACTGTGCCACCAGGGAAGCCCTACAATCGTCTCTTAACCGGGCTCCCTAAAGCCTCAGCAGTCTGTTTCTACACAGCATCCAGGGTTGAATGTTAAGAAATGTAAGTCAGATCATGTTACTTCTCTGCTCAGAATCCTCCAGTGGCTTCCCATTTCACTCAAACGAAACCTAGAGTTCTTGCCAAATCCCACAGGGCTACGCATGACCTGGGCCTCTGCCCTCTCCCTGATCTCACCTCCTTTATTGTCCCTCACTTTTGGCAGGCCAGCCACGATGGCCTCCTCACTCTACCTGGACACATCAAGCACATTCCTACATTAGGGTCTTTGTACTTGTTATCCCACTGCCGAGAATTCTGCTCCATTATGATTTACTTCAGTTTGATTTCTGCTAAAATGTCACCTCTGTTCAGGGTTCCCCCACCAGCTATCTAAAATAGTACCCCTGAATCTGTCTTCTTTCTTATTTTTGCTTTGTTTTTATTCTCAGCACCATCTCTCTCTCTCTTATCATCTGTATTATCTATCTAATCATCTATTATCTATCTATCTGTCTATCTATCTATCTATCATCACTGTGTTTCTCTAGAATATAAGCTCATGAGAATGAGAGCAGGAACTTTATTTTTATGTATTACCATATTCCCAGTTTCTAGGACCGTGTCTGGACTATAGGAGACATCAGTGTTGTTGAACGAATGGGTAGCTGTTCTTAATGTCCCCCTTTGTGACCTCATGCCTTTGAGATTGGGTGAGACCTTAAAGATAGTCCTCCTTCACCTGATATCAACATAGTGTCTTCCAAATGTCAATCATATTTACTTATCACCTGTATTTTTGTTTCCTTAATAGTTATTTAATTCGCTAATTTTGTTAATTGAAATTCATTTATTAGAAAAGAAAGCTTGTACACCATTATAACATAAGAAAGCAGTATCGCTTACTGAATTTTAGCCAACACCATTACCTGCAGAGAGTTCTGAGTCTGAAACCCACGTTTACTTGGTTAAAAAAGGAGAATGCAAAGTTGTAGAGAGGAGTTAGGGAAATAGCACCAACCTGAGTGTTTTTCTGAGAGGTGGTCAGAAGGGTTGGAGGAGAAGTAGAAAGAACTCAAAAGGGAATCGCTTTCTCACCAGGCTATTTGGTGCTATTTGTCTCCATCTCTGTAAACCACCTAATGCCAACTTTCAGACCCCTGTAGGTACGGGCTTCACACTGTGGGCAACACTGCACTAACCTGTACATGCCTGGACTTGGACACCTGTTTGTTCAGGTTTCATTTCTGTTCCTGATCCTTGGGCAGCCAGCACATGGGTTGACTTTGTTTTCTTGCGTCATCGGCAGTTGCATCTCTCTCTTGTGACCACTGCAGCTCTGGGGTTTGTGTCAGCCTGAGCACTGGACCTATTTTATGAAAGCCCAAGGGGTGGAGAAAAATGCTTGTCTTTGACTTCGAGGTTCTCATGTTTAATTTTCTCCAATCATTGAGCCATAATTAACTCTGTTTAAATAATTTAGAGGGGGAAACAACAAATTAAAGGTGCTAGCAAAATATAGATAATAAAACAAAAAATGGAAACAAACCACATAGAAGAAAAATAATTAAAGCAGAAATCTGATAATTGATTATTTGAAAAACAATTGATAAACAATATCAATTTTGATAATGAGAATGAAAATTAAAATGAAGTCAGGATTTGGAAAACATACTTAATACAAAAGATTTATATTTAAGTTGAATATTCTTTTCAATTGTGGGCTATTACATCTTATCAAATGAAAAATAGATAGCTACTTACAAATGTATGGAATATCCCCAAAGATGCAAAAATGAATTAGAGAACATAAATATAATGATAATAGAGAAAGAAACATAAAGTTATTAAACAGTTTCTAAAGGGGCATCTGATTCCAATGTCTTCAAAATCTTCTAAGAACCAATAATTCATTCAGTAATAAAAATTTTTTAAATATAGGAAATTATAGCATATTAATAATCTGTAAACTGGATAGAGTAATAATATTTGCTTAAAGGGGCTGTTGTGAGGATTAAATGAGAAAATTCCCATAACTTGTATAGGACAGTGCATTGCACATAGTAAGCAGTTAACCAGGCTATTACAATTATTATTCAGTTCACTTTTAGAGGCAAATATTTTAAACTCAAGCTAAACAAAGACAATGAAAGGAATATTTTAGACCAATTTTGATCATAGATACAGATATAAATGCCCCAAGTAAAATATCTGCAAAGAAAATAACACATTAAAAGAATTAACTGTTAAACTCAAGGAAATCCAGTAACCTCGTTCACCATGAACAAAATATAAAAATAATGTAATTAGACCTGGACAAAGCATCCAGATAAATGTATCATTGCCTTATAGATTAAAGCTCTGAAAACATTAGGAGAGTTTTTTCTTAATATAATAAGCTGTGTATTTAAAAACAAGATTCAACGTCTTGTTTACTGAAGACTTAAACCTTTTCCCGCAAAAGAACAAGAAATGGATGTTCTCTGTTATTATTCCTTATATACTACTTCACTAGAAATGCTGGTGATGGTTATCTTAAAGAGATAAAAACATAACTTTTTTACACAATATCTCTTATAACGAAAGTCTTAATAGAAATGAAGTCATTGCTAAAAATAAAGTTAGTTGAGTAAAGTTGTAGGCTGTAATGTCACACAAAAATCAGTAAATTGGTTACTGATATATCAATAATAAAACCACAAAAAAAGCACTGAAAAATCCCACTAATGATAAAATAGATTATTTGGATTTTAATTCAACTTAAAAATGAAATATTTGTTCAAAGAAAGTTGTAATGGATAAAGGTATATATATGATATAAATAGATTTTAATTGAAAGGTTTAGGTATATTTAGGTGATCATGCTTTCCAAGTAAGTATATAGATATTTTATTATTAGTAATAAATTAATAATAAATATATACAGGAGGCACTGTACTAAGTGCTTAAATATTAGCTTTTAAATTCTACCCCAGACTCAACAGATAGGTACTATTATCTAACTTACAAAGGTTTACAAGTTAAGTAAATGTAATAAATGTAGGAATTTTACATTAGGGACTGTACAGCAGGAAACAAATCCTATGGAAAAATAAGGTAATTTGTTCAGATATTTGTTGAAACATTATTCCTTCCTAAATTTAAAAAAAATTGGAACAACCAAATGCTCAAAATAGTAAGAGAATAGCTTTGCAGCTATGATGTATCAATGCAGTGGAATACTATACAGATATTAAAAACAAAAGAATGCTGGGCTTCCCTGGTGGCGCAGTGGTTGAGAGTCCGCCTGCCGATGCAGGGGACACAGGTTAGTGCACCGGTCCGGGAGGATCCCGCGTGCCACGGAGCGGCCGGGCCCGTGGGCCATGGCCGCTGAGCCTGCGCGTCCCGAGCCTGTACTCCGCAACGGGAAAGGCCGCAGCAGTGAGAGGCCCGCGTACCACAAAACAAACAAAACAAAAGAATGTGTCAATATGTGGCTATTTGTCTATGATACAGACTTTGAAAGCAGAACATAAGATAGCATGTACATACAGATGACATCTATTTCAGAATGTACATCCGCCAACAAAAATAAGATGTTAATTTGGAGGGTAATGGGAACAGTTTGAGGTTTAATTTCCACTAGTTCTTTCCTTGCCAAGTTGCTTACATTCAACGTGATGTGAAATAGGCCATGGTGGGCAGTCACTTGCTCTGCTTCTGAGCCGGTCTTAATGTCAGCAAACATTATCAATTGTATCTACCAGGGATAAGCATTAGAAGTGGGTGGAATTACTGGATAGGCCTCCATAGTTGGGAATGAGGGCAGGGACTGAGTGAGGTTGTCCAGGAATTGAATCCTGTGTGATTTTAGGAAGTTTGTGCTCTGATTTCTTCTCTATAAAGTGATGGGGTTGGAGTCCTAGCTGGTTTCCAAGGTCCCGGGCTGGTCTCTGGTCCTGCCTATCTTTGAGAAGTGGAGGAGATGCCTTTGTGCTTATATGTTTTGGGGGCATTGGGAGAGGAGTGTCTCCTCTCGTCCCTACACTGGCACTGTCCTGTCCAGTTCTTCTGATTTCTGCCAACCCCACCCAAGGAATCGGCCTCCTCCTGACTTACTTCTCTTCCTAAGGAGGGGCAGACAGCTCAGAAGCAGCCTACAGCCAGAGACACAACCTCTGGCCCCATGGAAAGCAGGGCGAGGAGTGCATCTGTGCTTGGAATGCAGGGTGAGCAAGGAGGCTCCAGTCCCTGATTCTTGGGCCTCAGAGAGGTGTGTGGGCCTCACACTTGGATTATTTGCAGAGCTACTCGTGGCCTCTAGGGAGCAGTACCCAGTGGGCAGTGTTGAAAATAAATGTGCAGTGATTACCTTGGGTCTGGCTGGGCCCAGTTCTCCTGGGCTCCACATCGTCTCCTTAGGGTTTTTCTACTGGAAAGTTATTGCTTTAATGGTTTAATTTGTAACTTTTGTCTACAGGGGATATCTTAATAGTTTCTTTTAATCTTCAGTCCAGGGAACTCATCTTGTTTATTCAATCAGATCAGAACTCCAATGTTCATGTTGATGGTCATTTTTTTAAAATTGTGATTTTTTTAAGTTGAAGTATAGTTGATTTACAATGTTGTGTTAGTTTCAGGTATACAGCAAAGTGATATATATATATATGAATAAACAATGCTATTGCTTACTTAATAGAATATAGTATAGTGTAAAATAACTCTTATGTGCACTGGGAAACCAAAAAATTTGTGTGACTTGCTTTATTTTGGTGCTCTGATACCAAACATGCAGTGTAATATCGCTGAGGTATGCTTGTGTGTGTGTGTATACATATATATATATAAAATAGATATATATATAATAGTAGCCATCCTAATGAGTGCGAGGTGGTACCTTACTGTGGTTTTGATTTGTACTTCCTTAATGATTAGTGCTGTTGAAGATTTTTTTCATGTTTGAATAAACAAATGGCTTAGCCATTTGTATATATTTGGAGAAATGTCTATTCAAATCCTTTTCCAATTTTTAAATCAAATTTTTTTCTTTGTTGTTAAGTAGTAGGAGTTCTTTATGTATTCTGGATATTAACCCCTTATAAGATATATGATATGTAATATTTTCTCCCATTTCATAGGTTGCTTTTTCACTCTGTTAATTGTGTCCTTTGATGCACAGATATTTTTAATTTTGATGATCAAGATTATCTATTTTTTCTTTTGTTTTCTGTGCTTTTGGTGTCATATCCAAGAAATTATTCCCAAATCCAATGTTATGAAGTTTTACCCCTATGTTTTCTTCTAAGTGTTTTATAGTTTTAGATATTACATTTAGGGCTTTTATCCATGTTTAGTTCATTTTTGTATGTGGTATAAGGTAAGGGTCCCACTTCATTCTTTTGCATGTGGATATTCACATTTCCCAGCACCATTTGTTGAAAGGACTATTATTTCCCCACTGAATGGTCTTGGCACTATTGTCAAAAATCACCTAGCCATTTTTATGAGGGTTTACCCCTGGGCTCTCTATTCTGTTCCATTAGTCTATATTGTCTGTCTTTATACCAGTACCACACTGTTTTGATTACTGTAGCTTTGTAGTAAATTTCAAAATCTGGAAGTGTGAGACCTCCAACTTTGTTCTTCAAGATTGTTTTGTCTACTCAGGGTCCCTTGAGATTCCATATGAATTTAAGGATGGGTTTTTCTATTTCTAGGGAAAAAAACCCTGCTGTTTGGGATTTGATAGAAATTAAATTAAACCTGTAGATTGCTTTGGGTAGCATTGACATCTTAACAACATTAATTCTTCCATTCATGACCATGGGATGTCTTTCCATTTATTGGTGTCTTTAATTTCTTTCAGCAAATTTTTATAGCTTTCAGGGTACAGGTCTTCTGCCTCCTTGGTTAAATTTAATTCTAGGTATTTTATTCTTTTGGCTGCTATTGTAAATGGACTTGTTTTTCAGATTTCCTTTTCATACTCTTCATTGTTAATGTATAGAAACACAACTGATTTTTGTATTTTGTAATTTAAAAAATATATTTATTTATTTATTTTTAGCTGTGTTGGGTCTTTGTTGCTCTGCATGGGTGTGGGCTTTTTCTAGTTTCAGTGAGCGGGGGCTACTCTTCGTTGTGGTGTGAGGGCTTCTCATTGCAGTGGCTTCTCTTGTTGTGGAGCATGGGCTCTAGGTGTGAGGTCTTCAGTAGTTGTGGCATGCGGGCTCAGTAGTTGTGGCTCACAGGCTCTAGAGCGCAGGCTCAGTAGTTGTGGGCTTAGTTGCTCTGTGGCATGTGGGATCTTCCCGGACCAGGGCTCGGACCTGTGTCCCCTGCATTGGCAGGAGGATTCTTAACCACTGTGCCACCAGGGGAGTCCCTGTATGTTGATTTTATATCCTGCAACTTTGCCGAATTTGTTTATTATTTTTAACATTTTGTGTGTGTGGAATCTTCAGGGTTTACAACATATAAGATCCTTTCATCTGTGAACAGAGATAATTTTAATTCTTTCTTTCCGATTTGGATGCCTTTTATTTCTTTTTCTTGACTAATTGTTCTGGCTTGGATTTCTAGTATTATGTTGAACAGAAGTGGTGAAGGCCCTTGTCTTGTTTCTGATCTTAGAGGTAAAGCATTTAACTCTTGACCATTAAGTATGATGTTAGCTGTGAGCTTTTCATATATGGCCTTTATTACGTTGAGGTAGTTTCCTCCTATTTCTAATTTGTTAAGTGTTTTTATCATGAAAGGATGTTGAATTTTGTAAAATAATTCTTCTGTATCAATTGAGATGATTAAGTGATTTTTTTCCCCCTTCATTCTGTTAATATGTTTTATTACACTGATTGACTTTTGTGTGTTGAACCATCCTTACATTCCAGGAATAAATCCTATTTGGTCATGGTGTATGAGTCTTATAATGTTCTTTTGAATTCTGTTTGCTAGTATTTTGTTGAGAATTTTTGCATCAATATTCATTAGGTGTATTGGTCTATAGTTTTCTTTCTTGTAGTGTCTTTGCATGGCTTTGGTATCAGGGTAATGCTGGTATCATAAAAGTGAGTTTGGAAGTCTTCCTTCCTCTTTGATTTTTTGGAAGAGTTTGAAAAAGATTGGCATTAAGTTTTAAAAATGTTTGGTGGAGTTCACCGTGGAGCCATCTGGTCCTGGAGTTTTCTTTTCTGAGATATTTTTGATTACTGATTCAATCTCTTTACTAGTAATAGGTCTGTTCAGACTTTCAGTTTCTTCATGATTCAGTCTTGGTAGGTTGTATGTTTCCAGGAGTTTATCCATTTCTTCTAGGTTAGCCAAGTTTTTGATGTACAGCTGTTCATAGTAGTCTCTTATAAACCTGTGCATTTCTGCAGTGTCAGTTGTGATGTCTCCTCTTTCATTTCTGATTTTATTTAATTTATTTCTTTTCTTTCGTTTTCTTAGTCTTCCTAAAGATTTGTCAATTTTATTTTTTCAAAAAATCAGTTTTATTGATTTTTCTCTATTGTCCTCTTAGTCCCTATTTATTTCTGCTACGGTCTTTGTTCTTTACTTCCTTCTCCTAACTTTGGGCTTAGCTTGTTATTTTTCTAGTTCCTTGAGGTGTAAATTTAGGTTGTTTATTTGCGATTGTTCTTTTTTCTTTTTAATGTAGGCATTTACTGCTATAAACTTCTGTCTTAGAATTGCTTTTGCTGCATCCCCTAAGTTTTGGTATGTTGTGTTTCCATTTACGTTGGTCTCAAGGTATTTTTTGATTTCCCTATGATTTCTTCTTTGACCCATTGATTGTTCAGAAATGTGTCATTGACTTCTTCCAATTTTTTAAAATAGATCTTTATTGGAATATAATTGCTTCACAATACTGTGTTAGTTTCTGTTGCACAACAAAGTGAATCATCTGTATGCATACACATGTCCCCATATCCCCTCCCTCTGGAGCCTCCCTCCCATCCTCCCTATCCCACCCCTCTAGGTCATTGCAAAGCACCAAGCTATGCTGCTGCTTCCCACCAGCCAACTATTTTACATTCGGTGGTGTATATATGTCAATGCTACTCTCAGGAATGTGTCATTTAATTTCCACATATTAGTGAATTTTCCAAGTTTCCTCCTGTTATTGATTTCTAGTTACATGCCATTGTGGTCACAAAAGTTGCTTGATATAACTTCAGTCTTCTTATGTTGGTTAATACTTTTTTTGTGGCCTAACATATGATCTATTCTGGAGAATGTTTTGTGTGCACTTGAGAAGAATGTCTATTCTACTGCTGTTGGACGGAATGTTCTGTATATGTCTGCTAGGTCTATTTGGTCTAAAATGTAATTCAAGTTCAATACTTCCATATTGATTTTCTGTTTGGATGACCTGCCCATTGTTGAAAGTGGGGTATATCAATATATGCTTTCAGATATGTTAATATTTGTTTAATATATATAGGTAATCCAAGGTTGGGTGCATGTATATTTACACTTGTTAGATCTTCTTGAGTAAATGACCCCTTTATCATTATATAATGACCTTTTTTGTCTCTTATTACAGTTTTTGACTTAAACTCTATTTTGTCTGATACAAGTATAACTCCTTTGCTCTTTTTTGGTTTCCATTTGCATGGAATATATTTTTTCTATTCCTTTACTTTCAGCCTATGGGTGTCGTTAAAGCTAAAGTGAGTCTCATATCAGCAGCATAGAATGGGTCTTATTTATTTATTTATTTATTTTGCGGTACCCGGCCCTCTCACTGCCGTGGCCCCTCCCGTCGTGGAGCACAGGCTCCGGACGTGCAGGCCCAGCAGCCATAGCTCACGGGAGGGGTCTTATTTTTTAATCCATTCAGCTACTCTGTGCATGCAGAGTGGTAATGGAGTCAGGGTCTGAAGTGTGGGTGCAGGCAGAGCAGCCATGGCTCTGGGGCCTGGGACATTCACAAGGTTAAGGAGGGCTGACAGCCCTCATCCTGAAGTGGTGCAACAGCAACTCCTTCTTGGGAGGGGTGTGGAGTGGTGTCTCCCTCTTCAAGTAGTCTGTAGTCGCAAAGGCTACCTGTGTCCTCTGCAAAGCAGGTCATTGGGATCCATGCTGATGAACACTATGTGACCCTCCACTGAGATATCTGTGGGAGCCTGCAGTTTTTGAATTAGAGTCTGCTTTGTCTGATATTAGAATAGCCATCCCTACTCTCTTTTGGTTATAATTTACACTGAATATCTTTTTCTAACCTTTCACTTTCAACCCATGTATGTCATTAGATCTAAAACAAATCTCTTATAGACACAGTATCATTGGATTCTGTTTGTTTTACCCATTCTGACAATCTCTGTCTTTTGATTGGGTAGTTTAATCCATTTATATTTATGTTTAAAGTAATTACTAATAGAGAAGGACTTGCTATTACCATTCTGATATTTGTCTTCTGTATGTCTTATAGCTTTTTTGGACCCTCATTTCCTCCCTTACTGCCTTCCTTTGTGTTTGGTTGATTTTTTTTCTAGTGACATGTTTTGATTTCCTTCTTATTCCTATTGTGTGTATTCTATAGATATTTTCTTTGTGGTTACCATGGGGGTTACATAAAACATCCTAAAATTATAACAACCTGTTTTTAAAATATTTATTTATTTTATTTTTGGCTTTGTTGGGTCTTCATTGCTGCGCGCGTGCTTTCTCTAGTTGTGGCGAGCAGGGGCTACTCTTTGTTACAGTGCGTGGGTTTCTCATTTTGGTGGCTCCTCTTGTTGCAGAGCACAGACCCTAGGTGCGTGGGCTTCGGTAGTTGCGGTATGTGGGCTCAGTGGTGTGGCTCACGGGCTGTAGAGTGCAGGCTCAGTAGTTGTGGTGCATGGGCTTAGTTGCTCCATGGCATGTGGGACCTTCCTGAACCCGTGTCCCCTGCATTTGCAGGTGGATTCTTTTTTTTTTTTAACATCTTTATTGGAGTATAATTGCTTTACAATGTTGTGTTAGTTTCTGCTGTATAACAAAATGAATCAGGTATATGTATACATATATCCCCATATCCCCTCCCTCTTGTGTCTCCCTCCCACCCTCCCTATCCCACCCCTCTAGGTGGTCACAAAGCATGGAGCTGATCTCCCTGTGCTATGCGGCTGCTTCCCACTAACTATCTATTTTACATTTGGTAGTGTACATATGTCAATGCGAATCTCTCACTTTATCCCAGCTTACCCTTCCCCCTCCCCGTGTCCTCAAGTCCATTCTCTACATATGCGTCTTTATTCCTGTCCTGCCCCTAGGTTGATTTACTTCACTCTGTATGACAGACTCTAGGTCTATCTGCCTTACTACAAATAACTCAATTTCATTTCTTTTTATGGCTGAGTAATATTCCATTGTATATACGTGCCACATCTTCTTTATCCATTCATCTGTCGATGGACACTTAGGTTGATTCCATGTCCTGGTTATTGTAAATAGAGCTGCAATGAACACTGTGGTACATGACTCTTTTTGAATTATGGTTTTCTCAGGGTATATGCCCAGTAGTGGGATTGCTGGGTCGTATGGTAGTTCTATTTTTAGTTTTTTAAGGAACCTCCATACTGTTCTCCATAGTGGCTTTATCAATTTACATTCACACCAACAGTGCAAGAGTGTTCCCTTTTCTCCACACCCTCTCCAGTATTTATTTTTGTAGATTTTCTGATGATGGCCATTCTGACTGGTGTGAGGTGATACCTCATTGTAGTTTTGACTTGCATTTCTCTAATTATTAGTGATATTGAACATCCTTTCAGGTGTTTGTTGGCAATCTGTATATCTTCTTTGGAGAAATGTCTATTTAGGTCTTCTGCCCATTTTGCATTGGGTTGTTTGTTTTTTTGATATTGAGGGCAGGTGGATTCTTAACCACTGTGCCACCAGGGAAGTCCCATAACAACCTATTTTCAAATTCACTTACATAAAACTCTACCTCTTTACAGCTCTGCACCTTCCCACTTTATGTTATTGATGTCATAAATTATATCTTTATATGTTGTGTACCCATTAATATAGAGGTATAATTATTTTTTATGCATTTGTCTTCTAAATCCTATAGTAGAATAAAAAGTGGAGTTAGAAATCAAAGTTACAATAACACAGGTATTTATATTTGGCCATATATTTACCTTTACTGTAGATCTATATATTTTTGTATGGTTTTGAGTTACTGTGTAGAAAAAAAAATGTGACTCCATTTCTACCAGCCTATCAGAGACTAAGGGCCTCCTTCTTGAGAGGTATTTGAAAATTTCTGGCTTCTGTTACTTCTAAAGTAACTTCATAAGCATTGACTTATTAATTAATAAGTTAATAATTTAATTAATAATTTAATGGGTATGAGCCTGTAATATTTCAGGCAATATATATAAGGCCTTTTTTGGGGGTGAATATAATTTCTGGGCATGCAGGTAACAAACTTTTAGGTTGCCTTTCAATGTACATATTCTTAGAGAATTGAAACTGTCAAAGAAATCTTGACTTTTAGTGGCTGGCACCAGAGTTGCCCCATAATAGTGTGTTCCTGGGGTGAGCTGAATGCATATTCTCAACTTTCGTAAACTAGTCTGATTATAATCTGAACTTCATAAAGTTCATGTGCCACATTGAGGTCGTTGTTTAATATTCAACAAGGATTATGCCAGCAAAGTAGTGCTGCAGGAAAACATCAGGTAAGTGTTGGCACTGCTGTGACTTGATTTGTGTTGCAACATATTCCACCTGGTTAATGATCTCAGTCACCACCCTTGCCTTATATCTCTGTCTTCTAGGTCTCTAACCTTGGAAGTTTTGAACTTAGCTCATGGAATCCTAGTACCTGGCACTGAGAACATGCTGTACAACCTCCATACGTGACAGATAGGGAGCTGAGAGTGCAAGGGTCTTGTCCATCAAGTGAGTGAACAACAGATTGGAGTGGGACCTTGGGGTCTGGACTCTCACGATGACGTCCTCCCAACAACACTGTTCCGGTTATTCCTTCATTTCTTCTGTAATCTCATGTCTGGTCAGATCCAGCTGGTTCCTGCTTTCCACTCCCTGCCTTCTCCAATGCTCCCTTCCATAGGTCACTCTGTGCCTCAGAGACCCTCTGTGGCCCTTGACTACATTCTTAGAAGGAATGCTTAGCCTCAGTTTACAAAGCTGTTCTGGGTGAAGCTGATGGGAGGCCTGGGCCTTGTCCACTTAGCATCATCATCTTCTGACATCTGTTTCCCACCTTTAGGGGTGGTCCTTGCTTGAAAAGAGCTGATCCAGAGGGTCAGACTTGACCCTTTGGCTGATCTTGCAGTGCTCACTTAAGCTGCTGCCCTGTTCCTTTCTGCTCCATCTTTCATCTCTTAGACATGTCCTTTGTTCCAACCCAGCAATTCTGTGTGTTGTCTCCCTGCAGAGACTTTGCCTTCCAGGGCTGTGCCGGGCTCCATGGGGAGAGCTGTAGGCACTTGAGAGTGGCTTGTAGAAGGCTCTGGAACAGGAGGTAGGGCCAGCGTCAGCAGTTGGCAGGGCAGGAGGGAAAGGCTGGGCCTCAAAAGGCCCTCACTGTCATTCAGTTAGATAAGCATGTTTTCCTAAGCTCTCTTGCCAGGCATGGTGCTTGATGGTGGAGAAATAAAAGCAAACTTCCCTGCATGGAGCAAGTCTATGAGCACCATTTTTTTCCAACAGCATGTGCTCAACTTCGTGTCTCTGTCATGTTTTGGTAATTCTCACAACATTTCAAACCTTCCACCAGCAAAAGATTATGACCTGCAGAAGGCTCAGATGGTGTTTAGCAATTTTCAGCAGTAAAGTATTTTGAAAGTAAGGTATGTACATTGTTGTTATTTTTTTAAAGACATAATCTATTGCACATTTAGTAGACTACAACAGATTGTAAACATAACTTATATGCACTGGGAAAACAAAAAATTTGTGTGACTTGCTTTACTGCGATATTCACTTTACGGCAGTGGTCAGGCACCGAACCTGCAATATCTCCAAGGTATGACTACACTGTATTTGCATTCCTACCTTCCTTGAGTCAATTCTTTATCCTCTCAAAATACTTCTTGGGATCACCCTCTAAATTAACTATTTATATCCAAGTATTTATCTCAGGGTCTGTTTGGGGGAAGTTAAAACTAAGAGCCCTATTATGTACCTGGTTTTGTTTTGTTTTTTTTGCGGTACCCGGGCCTCTCACTGTTGTGGCCTCTCCTGTTGCAGAGCACAGGCTCCAGACGCGCAGGCTCAGCGGCCATGGCTCACGGGCCCAGCCGCTCCGCGGCATGTGGGATCTTCCCGGACCAGGGCACGAACCCGTGTCCCCTGCATCAGCAGGCAGACTCTCAACCACTGCGCCACCAGGGAAGCCCGTACCTGGGGTTTTACATCCATTTTCTTATATACTTTTCACACAAGCCATGGAATATACATCGAATCCTTTTTAGAGATGAGGATGCTGAGGTTCAGAGAGGTTAAAAGATTCCCCAGGGTCACATAGCTAATGAGGGTAGAACCAGTGTTTGGAACTATGTCTGTGTGACTCCTAAGCCTGTCCCATTTCTACCATTTCTACTGTTTCAGGGAAAACCCCCTGCGTCAGGGTCAGCAGACCTAAGCTCTGGGTTCAGTTCTCCTCCACATCAATGTGTGACCTTGGGCAGACCCCTTGGTTGTTCTTGGCCTAAATCTCATTTACATATTTAAAGGTTATCTCCCTGGAGCTGGACAGGATCAGACCTTTCTTTGGAATGTGCAGGGTTTGGACAACTCAGGTCTGCTGAGTTAATCCTTTACTGCACACTTTCATAGCTCTTCCTTGTCATTCAAGACCCAGCACAAACACGACTTCCTTAGAGGCTTTTGCCAACCGACCATCCTGAACTACCCTCATCACTTCTTACCGTTTTGCCTTGGTTTGTGTCATCATTGCTCTTTGCCATCTGTTTTCTTGTTTGTGTATCGTCTACCTTCTCCTCTAGAATATAAATTCTTTGAGGGTGGAGATTTTGTTGATCATGTTGTATCTCAAATGCCAGGAACAGAGGATGGCAAAGAATAGTCATGAATAATAAACGCTTTTTGCTGAATGAAGGAATCTGGACCACCATAGGCTAATTTCTAATATCTCTTCTAGCTTTAAATGACCATTAATCAAGTTAAAGTATTCATATTTTTTAAACTAGATTTTGAGTTCTTGTAAAGGAAGACTTTTTCCCATGATTTTTCTATCTGAAAGTTCTGAAGGCTATTAGGCAAGAGCATGTGCTGAGAAATGCTTGTTGAATGAATGACTCTTCTTGAAAGTCCCATACCCTCAGGCTCTTCCAGGGTTTCCTCTTCCCCTGCCTTCCTTCCTCTTCCCCGGTTTTGCTAATATGACTTGTTAATCAGGTTGCTGACCTCACCTGTGGTTTCTCCTGTGATTCGGGGCTCTTTGGTAATGATTTGGCACTTCCTGAGATGACAAGTATGTCTCTCCCTTCAGAACTGTGACGCTTGATGACTTCACTCCAGCAGGAAGTTCATAAGATGCCCAGTGGAAGCCAATCTTATTAGAGGCAGGTTTGAATGACACTTGTATTAATGCCTTAGGGCTGCCCTAGCAAAGTACCATAAGCTGGATGGCTTAAAACAACAGAAATTTCATTTGAGTGGCAAGGTCAATAGGGGATGGATCGCTGGTCAAAGCCGCATGTTGCCGTCATCCCCTTTGCCAGTGACTAGTCTGTTAAGTTTCCCTCCTAAGGGAATGACGGGTGCTGAATCAGCAGAAAACCAGTTCCATTTCCTGCAGAGGCATGAGACCTTGGGGACAGCTGGGCGGCTCACTCATTCAGAGTAAAGAGAGGAAACGCCCTCGCAGGGGCCCTGGTCATGCCAGGCGTCAGTCACTGTCAGAAGCCATCGGTTCTGTCAAAGGAGACTGGAGCCATGCGGACATACCTTGCATATGTTCCATAGCATTCCAGAGTTTTAGTTTCTTCAATCAGTGTTTGTTGAACTCTTATTGTGTGCCAGGTACTTTTTCAGTGTTGAAGATGTGAGGGCAAACTAGACAGACGGGGTCCCTGCCCTCAAGGGGCTCACATCCCAGTGGGGAGAGAGACAATGAGGAGACAAATACAGCAATTACATATCACCCAAGCGCCAAGACGGAAATGAACATGGTGCTGAGATGGCAAGTAACGGGGGACCCAATTAGCCCGGATGGTCAGGGGAAGCCTCTCTGAGGAGGCAGTATTCTGAGCTGAGACATGAAGAATTAGGGGAGGAGCATTCCAGGTGGTGGAAACGGCAAGTGCAAAGGCCCTGAGGCAGGAAACGTCTTGGCTTTGTCTGACAATAACAGAAGACCATGTGTCTGGAGGGCCATGAGTGAGGCAGGTAGTAAAAGGAGATGAGGCTGGAGGGGTGGGCAGGGACCTCAGGGGCCAGTGGCAGGAGGCTGACTTTTAATAAGTGCATCTGGAACCCACCTGTGGGTCTTTAGCAGGAGAGCAACACAGGGTGCTTCCCCTGCAGGGGCAGTGGGGAGACTGGCCAGGAGGGGGCAGAGTGGAAGTGGGGGGCTGGCTGGGAGCTGCCCAGGTATTCAGGTGAAAGATTCAGGAAGTGGAGGTGGTTCAGAGCAGACACAGCAGAAATGCATATTGTGGGAGGAATAGACAGGCCTTGAGGATGGACTGGAGGTAGGGGTGGGTGAGAGAGGAACCCAGGGTCCTGGCCTGAGCAGCCTGTCGTCACTCACAGTGGCTTCCCTTCCGGCCTGTGCCATACATACCTGCTGTGCTTTGGGGACTCAGGTCTGACTCTTTGGGGCTCCATTATGAGAGGTTAAAGCCCAGAAAAGCGGAACAAGAGGCCAGACAGGGGAACTGGATTGCCCACTTCATGCCTTGAAGTGCTTAGTTAGTGGCTTCTCAGTCTCAGTTGGGTAACCTGAGCTCCTTGAGTTTAGTCTTGGCAACTGACCCGTTTCCCAAATCCTCCAAGATGATGTCTGGTGTGTAGGGAGGGGTTAGGACTTTTGGGAATAAGAAAGTGGGCCTCGCAGGCCTCCATGGTCAGGGGTGGGGTTCACTTGAGCTCTGCTCTGTGGCTTCCAACCTGGAGGGAGGGTCCTCCAGGCTGAAGGGGCGGTGGGACACTGAGGTTCCTCACTTAGATGTCTCGGTGGGGGAGGAGGCTGCTGGGCAGGATGAGCCCTGGCTGCACCAAGACGTCTGGAGTGTGGCCCTGCACGCAGAGCCTAGTCTGCAGAAAGCCCACGGGTCTCCCTCCCCTGCTTGCCCCCAGGAACCTCTGCTCCAAGTGTGGTGACAGGGTCCCAGAAGTCCTCCATGAGGGAAGGAGAAGGGACTGTATTAGTTTGCCAGGGCTGCCGTAACAATGTGCGACAGACTGGGCAGCTTAAACAACTGAAATGTGTTCTTTCACAGTTCTGGAGGCTGGAAGTCCAAGATCAAGGTGTCAGTAGGGTTGGTTCCTTCAGTCTTCTCCCTGTGTCTTCACATGGTCTCCCCTTTGTGCTTGTCTGTCCTATTCCTCATCTTATAAAGACACCAGTCAATTGTGAGATGGGAATTGACATATATACACTCTTGAACCTATGTCGAAAATAGATAACTGGTGAGAGCCTACTGTGAACTCTGATCAGTGCTCTGTGGTGACTTAAATGGAAAGGAAGGCAAAAAAAGAGGGGATATATCTATACGTGTAGCTGATTCACTTTACAGTGGAAACTAACACAACATTGTAAAAGCAACTATACTCCAATAAAAATTAATTTAAAAAAAAGAGACACTAGTCGTATTGGGTAGTACTCACCCATATGACCTGTTTAAGCCTTAATTACCTTTTGAAAGGCCCCGTCTCCAACCACGGTCACATTCTGAGGTACTGGGGGTTAGGACCTCAACCTATGAATTTGGAGGGGACACAATTCAGCCCATAACAGGATCTCAGGAGAGAGCCCGTGGGCCTGCACATAGCTGTCACAGGAGGGCAAAAGGGACCTGCAGCAGTGCGTGTGCACTGTCACCAAGGCTGGGTGGAGTGAGGGGTTGGGACCCGGGCCAGTGAGAAGGGCCCAGGTCAGCAGGGGTGACTCTTAGACCAGATAGAATCAGCCCTGTGACCTTAATCATTAAGCTGTGCTCGTTCCAAACAACCTCATCAGTCCCCGTGCTGGGATGAACCACCCAACGGGCATGGGGCTTTGAGGCTAATGTTGGCCCCATGGGTGTCCTTTTAGGGCCCAGCCCGCTGCTAAGCACATTGCAGGCCGTTTGCGCAAACATCTCCTGGTTGTTTGTGAAACACCCTGTGGATGCCCAGGGGCACCACTCATCCTTACGCCATTTGGGGATTTCCAAGCATCCGCTATCAGGAGTTTCATCTGAACCTCAAACATGCCTGGGAGGTCAGCAGGGGGTTCTTGTCCGGGCTTCTGTTTGGATTTACAGAGATTTCCTGGGTACCTCTCTGGGTCAGGCATGAAATGCTTCCAGTTTGGTGGGGAAATGTCAGACCCATGAACAGACCAATTCAATGTGGTGAGAGGTTGGTCCTGGGGCTTTGGGAGCAAGAGACAGAGCACTTCGTCCCAAAGGGGTTTGGGAGGAAGTGACCGCTGAGCTGGCGCTTTTAAAATTTATTGTGAAAAACCAAATTCATAGACATACATGCTTTCAAAAGTGGAACAGTCCTACCCAGTTTACAACAAAATTAGAGCTGCCTTGCTCTACCTGATCCCCACTCTGGTTTTTCCCTCCAGTGTCCATTTTCACCCCACTTAGAAGTTTCTTCTGGCATTTGTTGCCATGTCATTAAATGACATGCTTATCCTACTGTTTCTTGCTTACTCTGGGAGATGAGAGTTTAGGTTTCCGGTATCCTTCTTGCCTCACACCCACTTCCCGCCTTCCCAAAACAGGGAAAGGAATGGAATTCTTATTTGCTGTTTGCCTCATTATGACCTAAGTTCTCATTATTCACACTGAAGCCATGCACACGTCTATGCTTCTGTTTCTGTCTTGACATCTTTTCATTTTCCTTGGAACCAATAATTCCTCTAGTAATGATGAGTTTTCTGTGTCCCAATCTATCACCTGTTTTCCGCCAGAAGTGTAACTCCCCTCTCAGGACGTTCAAGCCCTCCCCAGGCTCTCTCCTTGCTTGGGCCTAGGCTGCTTGCTCCTGCTTCTACATGGCCGTCATGCTGGGCATTCCCCTTGCCTCTCTGCTGCACTGAGTTACCTGGATCTGTCTCTTTCTTGGTTCTGTCCCTTGTTTTGGTAGAGGGCATCATCTCGTCACATTCTGAGGAATGATGCCTAGGAGTAAATTTTTTTTTTTAAGAACTTGCGTGTCTGAATAATGTTCTGTTTTGCATTCATGCTTGTTTGGGCGTAGAATTCTATGTGGGGCAGAATTTTCTGTCTGAATTTGAAGACACAGAGTCTTGCTTCTGGTATTGCTGTTGAGAAGTTTAATACCCTTCTGATTTCTGTTCCTTTGTGTGTGACCTGTTTCTTGTCCCCACTCCCTTTTGGAAGCTTTTGGGATTTTCTTTTTGTCCCTGGTCTCCTGAAATGTCATGACTCTGTGTCCTGGTGGATCTGCTTTCGTGCATTGTTCTAGGCCAGAGCTGTCCATCCACCTTTCTGCGCTGATAAAAACGCTCTCTACCTGTGTTGTTCAATACTGTGGCCTCCAGCTGCTTGAGGCTACTGAGCTCTTGAAATCTGGCTGATGTGACCAAGGAACTGCTTGTCTGGTTTTATCTAATTTTAAGTAATTTATATTTAAATTTAATTAGCCATATGTGACTAGGGTCTACAATGTTGGATTGGTCATTGCACTTCAATGACCTTTCAGTATGGAGACTCTTGCCCTTTGGTTCTGGGAAGTTTTCTTGAATTATTTCTTTAAGTTTTAAAAATTATCTGCTCTGAAACCCCTATTGGTCAGATGATGAAACTCCTGCAACGGTTCTTTATTTTTCTTATTTTTTTCTCTCCCATTTTCCATCTTTGTCTCTATTTTTCTTTTGGAGTGAATCATTTAACTTCACTTTCATACCTTTCAATGGGATGCTACATCTTGTGTTATTTTTATTTCTATGAGCGCCTTTTTGCTCTCTGTTCTGATTTCACATCAGCACAGGACTCAGGCCACTGTGACTGTTTTCCAAAGCTCCCTTCCTCCTCCCACATTGCTTCTGTTCCTCTGAGCTCCTTTTTCTGTTCGTTTGGATCTTTCCCTTTAATGCTGGCTAGTCCTTGCCTGTCTGCTTGTGTTTGAGGATGTGTGGGAGTTGTCAATGGTGGGCTTCGGTGTAGAGCTATCTGGCTGGAGAATCCCTGAATATCAGGGTCTGTAGATCCTTTGGGCTGTTCTGCTTCCCAAGAAGGAATTCCCTAGTCTTCTGCCCAGGAGACGGAGGGTGCTGGAAATCTCATGACTCCTTCTGCTTTCAGTAATGCATCCTGACATCCTCTCTGCCAGGTGTCTCCAAGTCCAGAGTACGTCCAGTTCAACATGTGCAGAGAATATCCCCCAGTCTTCTACAGGCTAGGGGAGGTGGCCATAATAAAGTAACACAACCTGGGTGGCTTAAAACAGTAGAAATGTATTGTCTCACCGTTCTGCAGGCCAGAAGCTTGGGGTCAGGTTGTCAGCCGGGTTGGTTCTTCCTGGAGGCTCTGAGGGAGGATCTGCTTGATGCCTCTTCCTAGCTTCTGGTGATTGCTGGAAATCCTTGGTGTCCTTGGCTCGTGGCAGCATCACTTCAGTGTCTGCCTCCATCTTCATATTGCTTCCTTCTCTCTGTGTGTGTCTGTGTGTCTGTTCAATCATTAAATTAGGGCCCACTCTACTCCAGTATAACCTCATCTTACTTACCTAATTACATCTGAAAGTCCTATTTCCAAATAGGGTCATATTCTGAAATTGCTGGTGGACATGAATTTTGGGGGAACATTATTCAACCAAGTACAAGAGGGAAGTCTAATACTTTATTACATAGACTTTAAACAGTCCTCTGTTTTCACCCTCACTTAACACTTCCAGTTACAGAGGTACCTGGTGCATGCAGTTCCTGAGTCTTTCTGGCCTCCAGCGGCGTGGTTCTGTTTACTCCTGGTCTCCCGAGTGCTGTGGGCTCAGCTTCAGTTTTCTCTGCTCTGCCAAGTGAGTGCTTTCATGGCAGATACACAGTGGTCATGGGCATAGACTCTGGGGCCAGACCACCTGGGCTTAAAGCTTGGCTCTGTGGCTGTGTGACCTTGTCCAAGTGACCTAACTCCCCTGTGCCTGTAAAAAGGGGGTGATAATGAGAGAACCTTCTATGTACTGTTATTCTGAGGACTAAGGGGAGAACTTAGGAAGGTGTCTTGCATGAAGAGCTCTTGATGACGCTTGGCTACATCTACTTGTAGGTTCAAACAGTTGGTGGCTGTGGTCTCCTATCTGGTTGTCTTTGTCCCTATGGATTTATGCCTTTTAAGAAAGCTCTTTAGGGACTTCCCTGGTGGCCCAGTGGTGAAGACTCTGCGGGGGCCTGGGTTCGATCACTGGTCAGGGAACTAGATCCCACATGCATGCTGCAACTAAGAGTTTGTGTGCCACAACTAAGGAGCCAGCGAACCACAACTAAGGAGCCTGCGAGCTGCAACTAAGACCTGGTGCAACCCAATAAAAATAAATAAATATTTTTAAAATTATTAAAAAAAGAAAGCTCTTTAGTGCATTTTATGGGGGCTTCAGGCAGCTTCAGAAGTAAATGCTTGTGTTAAACCCACCATGTTTAAGCTTCTGAGAGGAATGTTGAAGAGGCATTCAGGAGGGAATAGGCAGGTGGAGCAGCCTGAGCAAAGGTGGGGAGGTGTGAGGTCGCATGGGCTGTGCAGGGACCTGCAAAAACTCCAGTCCAATGCAGCATAAGGTCTGAGGTGGGGGGTCAGGGACACAGCTGGGGTGTCACCTATCACCTAGATGAGGCACAGGCCGTGTGGGACTGTGGGAGGGGTCAATCGGGGACGCCCTGATTAGATGTGCAAAGGCTGCCCTGTGACAGGTGATCAGACAGGAGGCTGTGGTCATAGTCTAGGTCAGAAATGGTGAGGGTCTGCATGGGGGAGGGGAGTGAGAAGAGAGGAAATTTTTGAAAGATATTGAAACTCTTAAAAATATTGTTAGTTATTCCTTCCTAAAATTTTATTTAAAAAATTCAAATACAGAAAATTTGAACAGAAAGATGGAAAAAATCTTATAGTAAACACCTATCTACCACCTTCTGGACTGAATAATTCGCATTTTGCTTTCTCTGTTTCATCACCCATCTTCCCATCCCTCTATCCATCCATCAGCCCATTTCACTTTCTGACTCAATTCAATGTACGTGCAGAATGAGAATACTTTACCCGTGAACACTGCAGCATGAGTGTCATTAACTAGATGAACCGTGATGACTAAATAAAACTGATCTACTGATACTATCTTTCTTTAAAATTTTGATATTTTGTTCTTCCTAGATTTTTTTGCATTAATATTGATTTTTTTAAATAGTAGGTTAGAATATAATTTGTCTTGATCACAGATTTTTGGCAAATTTCTGCTCAAGTGGAATGCCTTACTTTCCTCGCCCTATTCCCTGCCCTGCCTGGAAGTCCTGACTGAATTTTATAAATACACTGTGTCTGTAAGGAGGGAATGAGCTCTCCTTACTCCTGTTTTTGGTTCCTTTGGGATTTGTTTTTTCTGTGTCAACAATGCACTCACTTTGGGAATTTTTAGAAATAATTTCTGCTCCAGGGTAGGAGGAGGAGAGTGGGAGGGATTTCAACCCAGGGTCTTTGACGTCCTACAGGGGTAGGGAGACCTGAGGCTGGAGGGCCTGCTCAGGGCCCTGAGCTCACACAGCTGGACAGACACCCCCAGCCCCAATTAGAATCCAGGAAATAATGTCCTGAACATTTATGACTCAGTGTCTCCACACACAGCAGGTGGTAAAAGGAGCCATTTAAACACGATCAATAAGAAGGAAAGGGCTTCCCTGGTGGCGCAGTGGTTGGGAGTCCGCCTGCCGATGAAGGGGACACGGGTTCGTGTCCCTGTCCTGGAAGATCCCACATGCCGCGGAGCGGCTGGGCCCGTGAGCCATGGCCGCTGAGCCTGCGCGTCCGGAGCCTGTGCTCCACAACGGGAGGGGCCACAACAGTGAGAGGCCCGCGTACCGCAAAAAAAAAGGCAAGAAACAACAAGTGTTGGCAGTGAAATGGAGAAAGGGGACTCTCCTGCAGTTGGTGGGAATATAAGTTGGTCCAGCCACTATGCAAACTAGGATGGAGGTTCCTCAAAAAACTAAGAGTAGCACTACCATATAACCCAGCAATTCCACTTCTGGACATTTATCCCAAGAATATGAAAACATAAATTTGCACACTGCAGCACTGTTTACAGTAGCCAAGCTATGGAAGCAACCTAAGTGTCCAACAAGGTTCTTGAGTTGCCACCACAGGGCGTTTGGATTTTATCCTGTGGATGATGGGAGTGGTTGGAGAGATTTGAACAACAGAAGAATGTTATAAGTGTAACATTTTAATGGGTTTTAACAGGTTCTGTCTGGTGGCAGAGTAGGGGGTTCTCAGGATGAGGCCAGCGTAGGGTCAAGCAAAACTCATTAGGTGGTTACTGCAAAAATTAGGAGAGACTGCCAGCCCTTCACCCCCTCTTTTGCAAAATAACCTGCGATGTTCATCTTTCCCTTCATCTTACACTTGCTGTTTCATTAATTACCTTCCTCGTGGTCTTCTGAAATTTGCCTCCTGGCCTGTGAGTCCCCTTTCACTCATTGATTTCTTTCTTCTTTCTTTTATAAATTTATTTATTTTATTTTTGGCCGCGTTGGGTCTTCGTTGCTGCACGCAGGCTTTCTCTAGTTGCGTCCAGCAGGGGCTCCTCTTCATGGTGGTGCGCGGGCTTCTCATTGCGGTGGCTTCTCTTGTTATGGAGCAGGGGCTCTAGGTGTGTGGGCTTCAGTAGTTGTGGCACGCAGGCTCAGTAGTTGTGGCTCGCAGGCTCTAGAGGGCAGGCTCACTAGTTGTGGCGCACGGGCTTAGTTGCTCTGTGGCATGTGGGATCTTCCCAGACCAGGGCTTGAACCCACATCCCCTGCACTGGCAGGCGGATTCTTAACCACTGCGCCACCAGGGAAGCCCCACTCATTCATTTCATCATTTTTTACTTCCTGCTTCTTGGAAACCCAAATGATTCTGATTGCTGCATGTCATAACTGTTTGCAACATCCCCTATCTGCTGACACCATGAGTTCAGTGAATACATAAAATTTAGTAGGCAGAAGGGTGTGCTGTCATTTTTGTGGCCAAAATCACCTCTGTAGCATTTGCACAACAGTGGAAGCATGGTGGGAGGAGTGGAAGGAAATATTTATCCCATGTGATAAGCTATAACCTGCCAACTTATTTCAGGAGGCCCTTTGGAGCCCAACCATATATGCCACTGGCACAATTTTGAATCACAAGATGCGGCTCTATTTCCTGGATTCATGATTTAATTGCTCGGGCAAGACCTTTCCCCACCCTGAGCTTCTGTTTCCACATCTGTAAAGTGGGAATTAAATAATCCCAGCACTGCTTATCTCACAGAGATTTCATGAGGATCAATTAAGAGAGACATGAAAGAACTTTATAAACTGTACTTTGCAGTAGAGATGTTAGTGGTTAGTTTATAATGATAAAAATTCTGGGATTGTGGAGAAAGTGAACAGCCAGAGGAAGTCTTCCTCCTCTTCTTCCCTTTTTTGTAAAGTCTATGAAAGTGCTTCTGCTTCTGGGCATAGGGGAGGGGGTGTGTAGCGGGGCTTTCTGCATGGTGAGGTATGTGTGGGTCAGAAAGAGCATAGCCCTGCCTTACCCCACTCCCCACTGACAGGCTTGCTAGGGGGCCTTGCCTTGTCTCTAGGTTGGGTCAGAGCGCTGGGTCACTACCCTCTCAGAGGACCTGGGCTCTAGACCCAGTCGTTCCACTAATTCTTGGGCAAGGAAGGGCCTGGTAAAGTTAAGACCTTGGGTTATAAAACTAGAAGATCTAGGTTTGAATCCCAGCTCTGCTAGTAGTTAGTTATGCGTCCTTGGCTGGTCACTTAAACTTTCTGTGCTGCAGTTTGCTTATTTGTAAAAAAGGGACACATATTTTGTAAGTTTAAGGTGTACAACATGCTGATTTGATACATGTGTATATTGCAAAATGATTACCAAAATAAGGTCAGTTAACATATTCATCACCTCACATAATTACAGTTTTTGTGTGTGTGGTGAGGACATTTAAGATCTACTCTCTTAGTAACCTTCAAGACTATAATACAAAATTGTTAACTCAACTTTGATTACTCAGGACTGAAAAAGCAGATAAGCCATTTACAGTTGATGAGGACACTGTGTTTCTTATATCTATATCATTACTTTAACTGGGTTGTACTGTACTATAATTACCTGTTTATTTGTCTCTATCTTCAACCTGATTATTGTCTGGGTCTTAGTGGTATCCGTACCCTAAGCGCTGAGAACAGAGCTTTGAAAGTACATGCAAAGCCCATTAGTGCACAAATGGGTAGATGAGAGATGTTGGGGTGGGGGGTGATATTCAGGCACACGTCTTCCTTCACAATCTTAGTCTGTCAGACTTTTAAGTTAGGTGTGCCCTGCTGTGGAATGAAGGGGCACGAAGATCATGCCTTCTATTATTTCCCCTTGCAGAGCAAGGCCATTTGCATTGATTAGAACAGGGTACTTGCAGAATTTCAGTCCTAAACGATGACTAGCCTATCGCCTCTGGGATAGATTCCAACGAGCTGGACCAGGCCCTGAGGCGAATAGGGCAGCAGATGGTCCTGTGGGTTTAGTGAGAAAAATCATCGTAGCCCAGTATGTGTTTTGGAGGAAGATGAAGGCATATAGTTTCCACAGTGGTTTTGTTTCCAAGAAGAATAAGAAAGGCTGTGGGTTTAGTTGAGTGAACTAAGTTGTCAGAAGTTATCAGATGACACCCCAGTCATCCCATGTGGGATGTATTTTGTGTTCCTCTCAGTTGGGAACATAGGTGGATCCTACACACAAGACCCTAGTGTCCTCATAACCTGCACCTGGCTTTATTCTTGATGAGGTGAGATAGAGTCCTTGGTTCTGGAGACCCGTGGGGGAGCTCCTGGGCAGGGATAGCTATGGAGGTAGGAGCCAGAATTGTAACCAATTTGCTGTTGTAGTCTTGGGTCTCACTATTTCACATAGTGACCCTCATCGTGAAACAGCAAACATTGAATACTGGCATTTCAGTGCAGAAGACTTGCCAATCTATCTTCATGTTAGCTTACATGTGACATGTTGTGATCAATAGCTGTTGAGAAGCCACCTGCAGTCCCTGAGCCTCAGTTTCTGTATCTATAAACTGGGCATTGTATCATGACCCTACTTAAGAGCGCCCAGAGAAGGTACCGAAAGAGGGCAGAAATGCATAAGAATTTGTGGGACTTTCTATGCTACTTTTCCTCAGGATCATCTTCCAGCTTCCCAGGCCTGTCCTTTGTTGGTACTCAAGCTTGTATCCACTTCTCTCCTTCATGACCTCTCTGTAGGGCTCCATTATCCTAGAGGTTCCAGAGGTATGCTACATACTAACCTTGGTTGTGTGTCTCACTCCCTCCTCTGGGAAGCTGCTCTCAAGGTAGGGGACTGTATGGGCTTCTAGCCCCCAGCCCAGCGCAATACCTGCACCTGACATTCACCCACTTGGCCTTGAATCAATGCGTGGATGAACAGATATATTCAGGCATTGTATTTCCAGTGGCAGCTATGGATTTTAACAGGTGCCTCCTGGAGAAAGTCTGAACCCAAAGTTGACAAGCTATGATGGTAGAAATTTCATGTTGCATGACAAGGTCCCAAGGAAATAAAAAAGGCAGGTGACATAGTTGGGACTTACTATAATTTACCAATGAGACCTCCACCCACTCAGGCCAGTGTTGGGCAACTCTGGGGACTTTCAGGCCAGAGGGATGGAATGTATTGGCAAGAGGTGAGTATCGCTTGCTCCAGAAGGACTGAAAATGAGAAGGATAAAGGGAGAAGGAAGTGCACAAACACAGCTTAAACGTCCTGTGTTCCTATTGAGTTTAAGAACTTTTGAGGTTTTGTTTTTCATATAATTCACAGTTTCTCAGTCAAGGAGATACAGCATTTTGGTCAGAGGGAAGACAATGAACCAGTGTAAATTTCAGACCCTCAGTCCTCTAATTTCTCCCATGAGGAATGGGGTGGGGGCTCACAGATGCCACTGACTTCTACTACAGACCTCCTCCTTAGTAACACCTTGCTACCCCTTAATTATTTTCCATCTAGTCAATGATAAGGAAGCATCTGCTCTGACTGCCCCCCTCCCCCCACTTTGCCCCATAGAAAAACCTCATGTTTTCTTTATGGAGTCTTGTTTGCTGTATGTGCCACATCACCGGTGGATAAGGAGGTTGGAGGTCCACTTGGTCACTGGGCTGCTTTCTCCGCTTCACTCCCTTCACCCTCATTGATTTTGCACTTGTGGCCTTTCCAGAGAGAGGGGGTCATTCTTTCGTTAAGAATCTGTGTAACTGCTGTCCACTGAAGGACCCTCTGAGGGGCGGGACAGGAAGACTGAATGGATACCCCTTGGTGCAGCCATCACCACATGATCCATGTCTTGTCTCTCCTTTGGGGGCCCTCTTGTCAACAGAACCCTGATGGATCATCCTGAACGTGCAGTGATGGTGGCCAAGGCACAGCCAGGCCCTCTTGTTGTATTAACGATACAGGAAGATCATGTGGTCACCAAATAGCCACAGGAAACAGACACACAGGGGCCCAGAGTTCTCATTACTACCAACTCAAGTCCACCAACCTTTCCGATGTCCATGCTGCAGAAAGCATTCTGCAAGGTACCAGGGGCATAAGGGTGACTAATACTCAGACTGTAGCCCAAACTCTCAGTCTCTTAAGGGAAATAGGTGTGGAAACCAACAATGGTTCTGGAGGATAGAAGGACAATAATAGGATTGTGTGTGTGTGTGTGTGTGTGTGTGTGTGTGTGTGTGTGTTGGGGGGGGCACGACAGAAGTCATCCAGAAGAGGAAGTGGTTATTCCTATTGTTTAGGGAAGTCTCTAAAACAATGTGCTTTCTGAGCTGGGATTTGAAGGATGAGTAGGTGCCTTATGGGGAAACCAGGATATCTAGGCAGAGGAAACTGCATGGTAAAGATTAGTGGACCTAGCATGTCTGAAGGGTTTCAAGTTTTGGAGTTCAGGCAGTTACAGAGAAAAGGGCAGTTTAGAGGATATTTGTGGCTAGTGGTTTTATTTGAGTTTCTGTAACCTTTGAAATTACTGATAACACTGATTGAGTTGTTATTGAATGGCCACAGAATATGAAGTCAAGGGAGGTCAAACTGGACTGTCCGTGATGCCAACTATCAAGGCAGGGAGGGCTCATGCAGGTGGAGCACAGGTAGCCCTTCTATTGGCTGCAGCTCCAGCTCCACCGCCTTCCCAGGACATTAACATTTCAGCCTCAATGAATCATCCCTGGGTGTGAAAGGAAGCAGGCAGGCAAAGAGTAACACACGCAGCTGAGAAGAAACTCAGGGAGAGAATCACCGAGGAGAGTGGCCATGGACCTGATCCCGAGCTTTTCCGTGGAAACCTGGGTTCTCCTGGCTACCAGCCTGGTACTCCTCTATCTGTGAGTATCTGTGATTCTGATCTCCTCTGTAACCTTGGACTTGGGGTGCTCATCAGGTCCCACTTTCCCTTTACTGTTTTGAGGATCAGTTAGTGGAGGGAAAGTTGCTTAAGCTGTGGGTGCTACAAACACCAAAGGGGTTATTATCGATCTTAACCCAGTTCTGTTGAATGAGTAATCAACAAACACCCCCCCCTACCACCACCCCGCCAAGTTTTTATCTTCTGTAGCTAGGAGGGTTTAGTGACGTTATTTGCTCCTGGGGATGATTGACTACCAGTTTCCATGGACCCAGACTAATCAACCAGAATCCACCAGGGGAAGATTTAAAACAACTGGTCCCTGCGCAGTGGGGTGCTGTCCCCTTCCCAAGCTCTGGGGATCCTGGAGGCATGAAGTAACTTGGGATTTGTCTCATGATCTTCACCTTCTGGGTTCAGTATCTGCTGCAAGAGCCGTGTAGAAGGATTGGCCCCTGTGTCACTCAGGGGGTTCCTGCTTCCTTCCCTCCCTCCCCCGATGTCATTTACACAGGGCACCTTGTCACCCAGGGGCTGGAAATTGATTGCCCTTCACCTCATATCAGCTCTTCCCCCTTTCCTGTGTCCCTCCTATGGCACCTTCTTCCAAGGCTCAATTCCCCCACCCTGTACTATGCAGAACTATCTACCCCCAAATGAGAAATCTTTAGAGGAGAGGACACTTGGCAGAAATCTTGAAATTATATTCATTTCTTTCAGCTTTTCCTCTCGTCTCTGAGAGCTTTAGCATCAGCATAGAAATCTGAGAGTTCATGTAACACGTTGAAAGTTCAGAAAGGGAAATTGATTTGCCCTGGTTGTGAAGGCGAAGGAAGAAACTGGGGTTGGAATAGCCCAAGTCACTCCCATTTTGGAAGTTGGTGCTCACACCTCCAACTTTTCTGGGGGAAGGATCTAAACACCCAGCTGGGCTTGGCCAAAGTGCCTCTGCTGCCTCTTCAAGCACAGTTTCTTTCAGGCAATTTTTGGGTTTATTTTATCACATAAGATTTGATGGATTTGTACAGAATATTTGGAACCTGTAAGACCTTAAAAACTAAGCTTCAAAGAAGAAAAAAGTCTTAAACATTCTGGAACATTTTATGGTTATTCATTCTGTGTTGCACAATGCCTCTTTTGCTGTCTTCGGGGAGGTACCTGAAGTTTGCAAGGCCCACTTTTAGCTAAAAGGGCTTGCAGAGCATGTTGAAGCATTTCTACATAGCACACTTTTCAGCCATACCTTTCTAATTTGCCCCTACAGAGTTAGTTTTGGCGGCCTAGCAACTTCATCACTAAAACCATTGCCAGCAACCTCTTCCCCTCAACCTCTCTTTTCCTCCACTCTGTCAATTCTCAGAAACACCAGACTGAGAAGACCTGCAAGATTTCAAACCCCCCATTTGTGGGATTCCACACAGAACACATGAAGATGAGTTTCACGTACACCAGCTGTAGGAAGCACCAGCCTTAATGGCTTTTTGAGGTAGTTGGCGCACAGAGGCAGTAAACAAACTAATCTGTGATTGAGGATCTTGAAAAAAATGAGTGTGCCTGGTACTGTGTTTAGCAGGTGAGTATCACAGGTTGGAGGACCAGATACCATTTGAGAAAGAACGGTCTGGAAATGGATCCTCTAGTCATTGGTTCACTTATACAGTTATATTCAGGGAACATATGGTCAGTCGCCCTTCTCTGTAGGGCAAATCAAGCAAATTGCCTGACAACAGAGACTTGAGTGTAGCTGAAAGGTGCTCACATTTCTATGATGCCAATGGAAGCCTTGAACACAGTTTGTATTTTATAGAAATTAGGACGCTGTTATTCTCTAAGGCTTGATTATGAAGTTGGACTTAAGAAGAATTAAATCCTAAAATGGGGTCAGGATACAGAGGGAAAGAAAAGCATAAAAATCTCCATGCAAATTGTAAGAACAATGTCACAGTAGGCTCTCAATAACTGTTGTTTTGCAGACGAAGTTAAGCAAAATCTCATTATTGGAACAGAAAAAGAAATTTTCCCTTTCTACCTAGAATGAGAATCTCCAAATCATCTAAGAGTCAAGTTACCAAATAAAGATGAGTGAATTCCCTGGAAGAATTCCAGCCTGAACCTCTCAGGACCACTCCAATTAGAAACATTTATCAAGTATTCACTCTAAGATTGGAACTGTGAAGACTTCAGCTGCCTTTAGCTAATCACCATGACCTTTACTGGGTCTTGTATTGGTGGTGGGCAAGGAGATGATGAGTGAATGTAATGATTGCTTTTGGAGCTGCTGGTATTTTTTATTGCCTACATGCTATCTCCTTAGGTTGACTGTTCCAGTTCTGAGTCAGTGACTGGCCAGCTCCAGCACCACTATTCCACAATTCCTGTGACCTGGTTTCCTCTTTCACTTTACAGATATGGGACTTATTCACATGGACTTTTTAAGAAGCTGGGGATTCCTGGGCCGAGACCTCTGCCTTATTTTGGAAATATTCTGTCCTACCAAAAGGTGTGTGTTGTTTGAGCTCCAGCTTTGCTTCTTATGGTGGCAAATCTCAGCTGAATAATATAGTAAAACTGCCCCTCCTCAGGAGGAAGTTCTGAGGTTTCACACTTTCCAGAAATATCATGGGCCCCACCCAGCACATGGCCAATTTTACAACACACCTCTATTTTTAGCTGTTAGGAGCCTCAGGTTTTGCGGCCTCAGGCAGCCCAGCTCTCTAGCTGATTCAGCACAGAACTTGATTTTCCATCTGGTGAGTATTGTGAAGAGGATTTTCTTTCTGCCAGGTGCAGATTCCCAGGAAGGCACCATCCCCTTAGTATTAGGAGAAAAGCATGAAGAGGGTGCCTGGTCGTGACTTATTAAGCTGCCTACACTACAGTCAGGCTTTCCTGTTGGTAGCATAAGTTCTGGGTAGCATTTTTTTCTTGCTCCTGGATTGCTTGGTAACTTCAGTTTCTAACGCAGCCTGAGTATTCAATGTCGGGTAATTTGCACCTACTTGAATTATCTCAAGAACTACTAATGCCTGCAGTTATTTCTGTGGCTCTACTCCATTTTTGCTATAACCCTGACATCTTCTGTGTTTCGAGGGGTGGAGCAAGAGCTTTTTGCTTTACTTCTGTGCCTCCAAAGAAAGCACCTTATGGATGCATCTGAGCAGTGAGCAGGTGTAACGGAGACAAGATGGTGGTTGTCTAGTTACTTCAGGTATTTAACCACTAAATAAGTTGTGGGGTTTTAAAAAAAAAAAAAAAAAAAAAGGCAGAATCGGGCTTCCCTGGTGGCGCAGTGGTTGAGAGTCCGCCTGCCGATGCAGGGGACGCGGGTTTGTGCCCCGGTCTGGGAAGATCCCACATGCCGCGGAGCGGCTGGGCCCGTGAGCCATGGCCACTGAACCTGCGCGTCCGGAGCCTGTGCTCCGCAACGGGAGAGGCCACAACAGTGAGAGGCCCACATACCGCAAAAAAAAAAAGGCAGAATCACATATACAAAATCACTAGAAAGGATATGATTTGACAAAATTATTAAAAATTGAACTGAACTCAATAGAATGTACTAGGTGGCATATGGACTATGAATTCTGGCTGAGCCTTGATATTAATCCAGCTCTGATGCCTTGCCCAGGGCCTGGCCCCTGAAATGAAGGTCATGAGCTACGTCCATGTGTCCAGGGGGCAGAGCCTTGTGTGTAGGCTGCTCTCTGGCTCAGATTTCCTTTCCTGCAGACATAAGCCTTGTTTCTCAGATCCTGATTCTCCCAACTGAGGTCTTCATTGTCTCATTACTGCCTGTGAACTTCATGAACTGTTTTCTCTCTGAAAAAGCAATAATTTATTTTCCACCTTTCCCGGATGAACTCCTTAGTAGATGCACTCCAAGACCCATGTTTCTGAGACCTTCATTTTCATAGGTAAACCATCAAATATCACAGCAGAAACTTAGTAACAGGAAGTTTGTTTTCCTTTAAGCAACAGAGGGAAAATTCAGGGCAAGCGTTTTAATTGGTGTTGTTGTTTGTATTTGTGGTAACTCCCCATCTTTTCTGTGTTGAGCTGGAAAACTAGAAGGTGATCTACTTTGTCATTCATTCACTCATTTATTTTCTCACTCAACACACACCCCTTAGACTTACTTAAATCTGCTGGACTAAAAAGGTCGCTGGTGTCTTTAACTTCCTAATTCTTCTAGAAATCTAGAGAGGGCTCATGAGATAAATGAAAAGGCTGCTTAACAAGGAGATGAAAGTGTGTACAGGCCAATCTAACTTACCCTTCGCTTCAGTTTTCTCACGAAAGACAAGGAGGTACTTAGTATGCACAGGCAAAGGTAAACATTTAGTATCTGTAATAGAGAAAATGCAAGAGTGATTTAAAATTCTCTGTTCCAATATCTCCTTTTTTTCCCTTCATTTCCCCTAAGAAGTCTCTGAATATGAACTTCCTTCCACCTGCCAGTGGAAAATAGTAAGCCTGATTTCATGGGTTTCAAGGTATTTTTGTCCCCAAAAGAGGTAGGGTTCAATACATTTAGTTTAATAATCTAATTTTGTTTCTCTTGCAGGGTATTTGGGAGTTTGACAATGGATGTTTTAAAAAGTATGGAAAAATGTGGGGGTGAGTATTCTGGAAAGTTCCATCGGATAGACTTGTTATGATGTGGCGCCCCCTGTGGTATGGAAGACAATCTCAGTCCAGAGCTTCTTGGGATGAAGTCTATTGTAAAACTTTGGAGTCTTGTTCTTTCTACCAGGGATCCCAGGTGTCAGCCAGGTGTCCAGGTCTACAGTCTGAATTAGGCCTGGAGATTTGCAGGTCATCACTTTTCTCCAGACTTTGAGGCCCAGGGACTCCTAACATCGCTTTCTGTCCAGTGTCACTCTTCCCCCCTTCTCCATTTTTCTTTCCTTAGGTTGCATTTAATTGCATAAAATGCATTATTCCAGAACATTCTAATATGTGCCCATAAATGCATTTTTGACCCTTTTCCACATGATTCACTTAATTAAAAGCCAAGAATCCTTTATTTAAGTTTTGCATTTAATATGTCCTTTTGGAAAAAGAGCTGGGGGTTACAGGTAAAGAAAATAGGAAACAATTTCTGCTCAGCTTTTTACATTCTCTACAAGTATGGAGGTTTTTTTGTTATTGTTTTTCATTTTCAGCCAAGACTTTCCAATGTAATTGTATTCAGTTATTGTTTTATCTACTATTTTTCTCTGACTTTGAAGAGATGTGGGATATATCTAACTCAGAGTGTGTCATGTGGGCTCACAGACTTTAGGAGTTTTGTAGGTTTGATGAGAGCAGCAGGAGAGGTGTAATGTAGTGACTGTTTGCCAAACGGAAATGGGAGAAGGCTCTGCCTCTCTGTACCTCTTCATCTTCTCTGATCAAGTCCTCGGAAACCATAGGGCCCTGCTGAGTTGCCATGGCCCCAAAAGTCAATGTGATTGAGTGGACAGAGCACATAGCCGTGGATCACTACTGGACCAGCTCCAACTGCCCCTCCAACATTTAATACTTGTGAGCTCTGGATAGAGTCACTTTTTCATGGTGGATCCCAGTTCTCTCATTAGAAAATGGTTCTCATGCTTGGGTGTAAATGAGAACCACCTGGGAGAACTTGTTATAAATACAGAACTTTGACCCCACCCATCAGCATACCAAATCAATATGATCTGGGATAGGGCCAAAAATCTGAATTTTAACTGGTAATATAAGAAATACTAAGGCTGGAGTGACATCTGAATATAAAGTGTCACCCCAAACACGATCTCTTCTCCACCCAGGTGTTTTTGAAAAAACATGATGGGAAGAAGGGAATCATCCAAGTAATATGGTCAATCAGATGGAAGAGCAGATTAAGTACCTCTTCAATCCCTTCCGTCACTGCTTCAACACTAAATGCACATGACACCCACTTAAACCCTCTGAGTTTTAGAATTTTTTGGGGGGGGAAATAATGCACTGGTTCTCATCCATTTTTATATGTGATCACAAAACCATCTGAAATTCCTGTGTGAAGTCAGAGGAATAATAGGTAACATGTAGAAAACCTTCCATTGTGTTCTAGCCATCCCAAGCGATTGATAGAGGAAACAAAATGCCGGAAGACAGTGTGATTAACTTAGAGTCAACCTCATGCCAGTGGCCCATTCCCATGAACGGGCATCCTGACAGTCAGGAGATCAGGCCAAATTGGGATGTATCACATCTGAGGAGTTGGCTTTATGTGGTTAGGTGGGTCAAACATAGGCCTGCCCTGCTGCTAATGGCTGTCACCTACACGGAGCCTGAGGCCCACTTGGGACCCATGTCGAAGAATAAATATAAGTAATGAAAAGAACATATTTTAAAAATGAATTATACATGCTCCTCTGAATTTCTTTATTCTCTTTGTCCTTTTGTTTCAAATTTTTCTAACCTTGATGCTACCAAGGATATCTCCTTATTAGTTAATATAATATTTCCTTTTAAAAATTATGAACTAGAAAGCAAATTTTAGAAAATAGAGCAGAGAAAATCTTTCATAATCCCACTCTCACTTGTGGAGTATTCCAAATCTTCTTCCATTTGCAGCCACATTTTACATATTTATGATCAATGTGTCTATAAGTTTCATAGGCCTTTTTCATGCTTTTGATATATCTTCAAAAATGAGTGGGTGGACTCTCCTTAATTAATTAGTTTTTTCATTCTTAAACAATTTACTTGCCTTCAATTATTTACTAAGCTAACTTCCTTTTTGATAATGAAATATTTTAAACCTATAAAAGTTGTGGAGAATGGCATAGGAAATAACCCATGTAAACAACACCTAGACTTAACAAATGTTCTAATGTTATTTCTAACCATGATCTCTAGGAGTAAGGATTATGTAATGTCAGGATGAGAGTCTGGACTTAAGCTGTGAGTCCAGCTGCAGAAACCAGATCATTAAATTTAATCACATCTCTTTTCCCTACACAGGTGTTATGAAGGTCAACAGCCTCTGTTGGTTGTCACAGATCCAGACATAATCAAAACAGTGCTAGTGAAAGAATGTTATTCTGTCTTCACAAACCGGAGGGTAAGCATCCATTTTTTAAGTTTAAATATTATTTATTTATTAAATATTTATTCTGTAATAATTATAAATTCACAGGATATTGTCAAAAAAGAAAAATACAGGAAGGTGCTGTGAAGGAAACCCTTCATCCTGTTTCCCCCAAAGGTTAATACCTTGCATAATTATAGTACAGTATCAAAGTAGGAAATTGACATTGATACTATCCACATAGCTTATTCAGATTTTATCAGTTTTATGTGCATTCATTTGCTGTGAGTGCGTGTGTGTTACTCTATGAACATTTATCATAGATGTAGATTTGTGTAACTACCACCACAATCAATGTATAGAAATGTTACTTCCCCATCAATCTCCCTCTAACCATTCTTTTATAGTCACAGTGAGTAGCTTGTCATTTCCTCTTATCAGGGTCTTAGTAGAGCAATTTTTTTTGTATTTTTATAGTTTATTATTTTATCCATACTAAAACGCTTCGTGAAATCACTGTTTCTTTTTAACATCTTTATTGGAGTATAATTGCTTTACAATGGTGTGTTAGTTTCTGCTTTATAACAAAGTGAATCAGTTATACATATACATATGTCCCCATATCTCTTCCCTCTTGCATCTCCCTCCCTCCCACTCTTCCTATCCCACCCCTCTAGGTGCTCACAAAGCACCGAGCTGATCTCCCTGTGCTATGTGGCTGCTTCCCACTAGGTATCTATTTTACGTTTGGTAGTGTATATATGTCCATGCCACTCTCTCACTTTGTCCCAGCTTACCCTTCCCCCTCCCTGTATCCTCAAGTCCATTCTGTAGTAAGTCTGCATCTTTATTCCCATCTTGCCCCTAGGTTCTTCACGACCATTTTTTTTTTTTAGATTCCATATATATGTGTTAGCATACAGTATTTGTTTTTCTCTTTCTGACTTACTTCACTCTGTATGACAGTCTCTAGGTCCATCCACCTCACTACAAATAACTCAGTTTTGTTCCTTTTTATGGCTGAGTAATATTCCATTGTATATATGTGCCACATCTTCTTTATCCATTCATCTGTCGATGGACGGTTTGGTTGCTTCCATGTCCTGGCTATTGTAAAAAGAGCTGCAATGAACATTTTGGTACATGACTCTTTTTGAATTATGGTTTTCTCAGGGTATATGCCCATTAGTGGGATTGCTGGGTTGTATGGGAGTTCTATTTTTAGTTTTTAAGGAACCTCCATACTGCTCTCCATAGTGGCTGTATCAATTTACATTCCCACCAACACTGCAAGAAGGTTCCCTTTTCTCCATACCCTCTCCAGCATTTATTGTTTGTAGATTTTTTGATGACGGCCATTCTGACCGGTGTGAGATGATATCTCATTGTAGTTTTGATTTGCATTTCTCTAATGATTAACGATGTTGAGCATTCTTTCATGTGTTTGTTGACAAGCTGTATATCTTCTTTGGAGAAATGTCTGTTTAGGTCTTCTGCCCATTTTTGGATTGGGTTGTTTGTTTTTTTAATGTTGAGCTGCATGAGCTGCTTGTAAATTTTGGAGATTAATCCTTTGTCAGTTGCTTCATTTGCAAATATTTTCTCCCATTCTGAGGGTTGTCTTTTCGTCTTGTTTCTGGTTTCCTTTGCTGTGCAAAAGCTTTGAAGTTTCATGAGGTCCCATTTGTTTATTTTTGTTTTTATTTCCATTTCTCTAGGAGGTGGGTCAAAAAGGATCTTGCTGTGATTGATGTCATAGAGTATTCTGCCCATGTTTTCCTCTAAGAGTTTGATGGTGTCTGGCCTTACATTTAGCTCTTTAATCCATTTTGAGTTTATTTTTGTGTATGGTGTTAGGGAGTGTTCTAATTTCATTCTTTTACACGTAGCTGTCCAGTTTTCCCAGCACCACTTATTGAAGAGACTGTCTTTTCTCCCTTGTATATCCTTGCCTCCTTTGTCATAGATTAGTTGACCATAGGTGCATGGATTTATCTCTGGGCTTTCTATCTTGTTCCATTTGTCTATGTTTCTGTTTTTGTGCCAGTACCATATTGTCTTGATTACTGTAGCTTTTGTAGTATAGTCTGAAGTCAGGGAGTCTGATTCCTCCAGCTCCATTTTTTTCCCCTCAAGACTCTTTTGGCTATTTGGGGTCTTTTGTGTCTCCATACAAATTAAGATTATTTTGTTCTAGTTCCATTAAAAATGCCATTGATAATTTGATAGGGATTGCATTGAATAGATTGCTTTGGGTAGTATAGTCATTTTCACAATATTGATTCTTCCAATCCAAGAACATGGTATATCTCTCCATCTGTTGGTATCATCTTTAATATCTTTCATCAGTGTCTTACAGTTTTCTACATACAGGTCTTTTGTCTCCCTAGGTAGGTTTATTCCTAGGTATTTTATTCTTTTTGTAGCAATGGTAAATGGGAGTGTTTCCTTAATTTCTCTTTCAGAGTTTTCATCATTAGTGTATAGGAATGCAAGAGATTTCTGTGCATTAATTTTGTATCCTGCAACTTTACCAAATTCATTGATTAGCTCTAGTAGTTTTCTGGTGGCATCTTTAGTATAGTATCATGTCATCTATGTATAGTATCATGTCATCTGCAAATAGTGACAGTTTTACTTCTTCTTTTCCAGTTTGTATTCCTCTTATATCTTTTTCTTCTCTGATTGCCGTGGCTAGGACTTCCAAAACTATGTTGAATAATAGCGCTGAGAGTGGACATCCTTGTCTTGTTCCTGATCTTAGAGGAAATGCTTTCAGTTTTTCACCATTGAGAATGATGTTTGCTGTGGGTTTGTCATATATGGCCTTTGTTATGTTGAGGTAGGTTCCCTCTATGCCAACTTTCTGGAGAGTTTTTATCATAAATGGGTGTTGAATTTTGTCAAAAGCTTTTTCTGCATCTATTGAGATGATCATATGGTTTTTATCCTTCAATTTGTTAATATGGTGTATCACATTGATTGATTTGCATATACTGAAGAATCCTTGCATCCCTGGAATAAACCCCACTTGATCATGGTGTATGACCCTTTTAATATGTTGTTGGATTCTGTTTGCTAGTATTTTGTGGAGGATTTTTGCATCTGTATTCATCAGTAATATTGGTCTGTAATTTTCTTTTTTTGTAGTATCTTTGTTTGGTTTTGGTGTGAGGGTGATGGTGGCCTCATAGAATGAGTTTGGGAGCATTCCTTCCTCTGCAATTTTTTGGAAGAGTTTGAGAAGGATGGGTGTTAGCTCTTCTCTAAATGTTTGATAGAATTCACCTAAGAAGCCATCTGGTCCTGGACTTTTGTTTGTTGGAAGGTTTTTTTGTTTGTTTGTGGTATGTGGGCCTCTCACTGTTGTGGCCTCTCCTGTTGCGGAGCACAGTCTCCGGACACGCAGGCTCAGAGGCCATGGCTCACGGGCCCCGCCGCTCCGCGGCATGTGGGATCCTCCCAGACCGGGCCACGAACCCGTGTCCCCTGCATTGGCAGGCAGACTCTCAACCACTGCGCCACCAGGGAAGCCCTGTTGGAAGATTTTTAATCACAGTTTCAATTTCATTACTTGTGATTGGTCTGTTCATATTTTCTATTTCTTCCTGGTTCAGTCTTGGAAGGTTATACCTTTCTAAGAATTTGTCCATTTCTTCCAGGTTGTCCATTTTATTGGCATAGAGTTGCTTGTAGTAATCTCTTAGGATGCTTTGTATTTCTGTGGTGTCTGTTGTAACTTCTCCTTTTTCATTTCTAATTTTATTGATTTGAGTCCTCTCCCTCTTTTTCTTGATGAGTCTGGCTAATGGTTTATCAATTTTGTTTATCTTCTCAAAGAACCAGCTTTTAGTTTTATTGATCTTTGCTATTGTTTTCTTTGTTTCTATTTCATTTATTTCTGCTCTGATCTTTATGATTTCTTTCCTTTTGCTAACTTTGGGTTTTATTTGTTCTTCTTTCTCTAGTTCCTTTAGGTGTAAGGTTAGATTGTTTATTTGAGATTTTTCTTCTTTCTTGAGGTAGGCTTGTATAGCTATAAACTTCCCTCTTAGAGCTGCTTTTGCTGCATCCCATAGGTTTTGGATCATCCTATTTTCATTGTCATTTATCTCTGGTATTTTCTGATTTCCTCTTTGATTTCTTCAGTGATCTCTTGGTTATTTAGTAATGTATTGTTTAGCCTCCATGTGTTTGGGATTTTTACGGTTTTTTCCCTGTGATTGATTTCTAATCTCATAGCGTTGTGGTCAGAAAAGGTACTTGATATGATTTCAATTTTCTTAAATTTACTGAGGCTTGATTTCTGACCCCAGATGTGATCTACCCTAGAGAATGTTCCATGCACACTTGAGAAGAAAGTGTAATCTGCTGTTTTTGGATGGAATGTCCTGTAAATATCAATTAAATCTATCTGGTCTGTTGTGTCATTTAAGGCTTGTGTTTCCTTATTAATTTTCTGTTTGGATGATTTGTTCATTGGTGTAAGTGAGGTGTTAAAGTCCCCCACTATTATTGTGTTACTGTCGATTTCCTCTTTTATAGCTGTTAGCAGTTGCCTTATGTATTGAGGTGCTCCTATGTTGGGTGCATATATATTTATAATTGTTATATCTTCTTCTTGGATTGATCCCTTGATCATTATGTAGTGTCTTTCCTTGTCTCTTGTAACATTCTTTATTTTAAAGTCTATTTTATCTGATATGAGTATTGCTACTCCAGCTTTCTTTTGATTTCCATTTGCATGGAATATCTTTTTCCACCCCTCACTTTCAGTCTGTATGTGTCCCTAGGTCTGAAGTGGGTCTCTTGTAGGCGGCATATATATGGGTCTTGTTTGTGTATCCATTCACTGAGCCTGTGTCTTTTGGTTGGAGCATTTAATCCATTCATGTTTAAGGTAATTATTGATATGTATGTTCCTATGACCATTTTCTTAATTGTTATGGGTTTGTTTTTGTAGGTCCTTTTCTTCTCTTGTGTTTCCCACTTAGAGAAGTTCCTGTAGCATTTGTTGTAGAGCTGGTTTGGTGGTGCTGAATTTTCTTAGCTTTTGCTTGTCTGTAAAGCTTTTGATTTCTCCATCGAATCTGAATGAGATCTTTGCCGGGTAGAGTAATCTTGGTTGTAGGTTCTTCCCTTTCATCACTAAGTATATCATGCCACTCCCTTCTGGCTTATAGAGTTTCTGCTGAGAAATCAGCTGTTAACCTTATGGGAGTTCCCTTGTATGTTATTTGTCGTTTTTCCCTTGTTGCTTTCAATAATTTTTCTTTGTCTTTAATTTTTGCCAATTTGATTACTATGTGTCTCAGCATGTTTCTCCTTGGGTTTATCCTGTATGGGACTCTCTGCATTTCCTGGACTTGGGTGGCTGTTTCCTTTCCCATATTAGGGAAGTTTTCGACTTATAATCTCTTTAAATAGTTTCTTAGGTCCTTTCTCTCTCTCTTCTCCTTCTGGGACCCCTATAATGCGAATGTTGTTGCGTTTAATGTTGTCCCAGAGGTCTCTTAGGCTGTCTTCATTTCTTTTCATTCTTTTTTCTTTATTCTGTTCCGCAGCAGTGAATTCCACCATTCTGCCTTCCAGACCACTTATCTGTTCTTCTGCGTCAGTTATTCTGCTATTGATTCCTTCTAGTGTAGTTTTCATTTCAGTTATTTTATTGTTCATCTCTGTTTGTTTGTTCTTTAATTCTTCTAGGTCTTTGTTAAACATGTCTTGCATCTTCTCGATCTTTACCTCCATTTTTTTCCCGAGGTCCTGGATCATCTTCACTATCATTATTCTGAATTCTTTTTCTGGAAGGTTGCCTATCTCCACTTCTTTTAGTTGTTTTTCTGGGGTTTTATCTTGTTCCTTCATCTGGTACACAGCCCTCTGCCTTTTCATCTTGTCTATCTTTCTGTGAATGTAGTTTTTTTTCCACAGGCTGCAGGATTGTAGTTCTTCTTGCTTCTGCTTTCTGCCCTCTCCAGATAGCTATTTCTTTGGAGCTTCAAGAATAGGCTCCCAGATCTGGTCAATCACCTTGGGACAGTGCCAGTAAGACTCTGTGTTTTGCTTTTGACTCTAGTCTTTTGGTCCAATGGGAATTTTGAAAAATGCCATCTCTATGTCTGAGGATGAACAATGGAAGAGATTACGATCGTTGCTGTCTCCAGCCTTCACCAGCGGAAAGCTCAAGGAGGTAAGAAAAGAAGAAGACTTTCAACTAGAAACTTAAGGAATGACTCTAGGGACAGGTAGAAAATAAGATCATAGTCCCTTTCCAAAGAGAAGTCTGCTGATTTTGAGTTTTCTAATGATGGTCTTTTATCTTTACTTCCTAGAAGAGACATTTTAAGATTCCTTATAAAATGCCACTTCCTGCTCCATGTTTGGGAAAGCCAGGTACTTCTAGGACTTGAGTCTGCATTTAACTTCAGGTGATGTTGTACTTTGTATCTAGATGTTCCCCATCATTAGCCAGATTGGAGACGTGTTGGTGAGGAACCTGAAGAAGGAAGCAGGGAAAGGCAAGCCAATCAACATGAAAGAGTAAGTAGGGGTGAAGCTGCTGGTACCTGAGCTCCATTGAGACCCTCCAGATGCCTGCCATGGAGCCAGATTCCCACTGCTGAGTTACTGTAGTGACCAGACAGAAGTAAGTGTGTGGTGGTACCACTCCAGTGGGCCACCCCAGAATGAGTGGTGGCTCGCCAAAGAAAGCAGGGCAGCTGGGAGAGAAAGGGTCTTCTCCTGTGTACATGAGCCAGGATGAACTTATCTGCTTAACTGTCACTTTGGATATTCTGGAAGACAAAAACACATAGTTTAGAAAGGAGAAACATTGTTGTGCACAGTATTGCGTGTAGAGGGTGTGGAGCGGAGGTGGGGAAGGCTCTTCGTACATATTGGCAGGAAGTGCACTGGGCAGGAATGTTACGGTATGGAACTTGAAACAAATTAAATCTCTTCACAGTTTTCCTGAGCAAAATGCTAAATATTAATTCTTAACCACCATTTGTTCTTCCTTCAGCCTCAAAAGAGAGAAGGCCCTGTACAGGCTATGGGTAGAGTGATCATAGCATTTGTTGTCTAAACTGAGATTTTTTTTAAAAATTCTGCTGTAACAACAGGTATAAGCTGAGAATGTCCCGGGAAAACTGAGGACATAAGATCACTTAGCTATGGGATTCCCTAAGTCAAATTTGGAGTAATTTATTATTTTTTTAACTAGAAATATTTTTAGTTCTTACATTTCACAGAAATGAGTCTGCCCTCAGGTCAACCACAGACCACTGGAGTTGAGGAAGTGTGGGTCTTTCAGGATCCTTAGCAGGGGTGTAAGACAGTGAGGGATGATGTTCCTGGAAACTCAGAACAGGGTGCTGCTGTTCTGTAATTCATTGAAGAGGAATCAGCTCTGAGTGCACACTCTTATGGTGAGGCAAGACCCAGATCAACGTCCCCTTTCTTGACTCCCCCAGGATGTGTTAAATTTATACACTTGGTTATGCTCAGACACAGTCCTTATACACTTATTATTGCCTGTAGTCAAAACACACTACTGTACTTTGTCTGATTATGGGTGTCTATCCCTCTATGACTGAGCTCCTCGAGTTTGTGGGGGGACGTCTAACTTGCCTCAGTGTCCCCAGCCCTCCTGGCACAGGGCCAGCTGCATCACTGGCACCTCAGACACACCTCATGTGTGAGTGATAGTAGCATAGACTCTTCCATGGACCAACAGGTGGTTCTGAAAGAGTGTGGCTCTCTACCTGCCTTGTCTGGGCATCTGATTTTACATGCACTTCTTGTTATATGTGTTGGGTAAGGAGAGTAAAGAGGTGTTGATTTTAGTTGTTCATATCTTTCTCTACTCAGCTTCTTTGGGGCCTACAGCATGGATGTGATTACTGGCACAGCATTTGGAGTGAACATTGATTCCCTCAACAACCCACAAGATCCCTTTGTGGAATATAGCAAGAAGATCTTAAAATTTAATCTCCTCTCTCCATTAATTTTCTCAATAAGTATGTAGACTACTTTATTCCTTTTTTTATTCCTTTTTCTTTATTCCTTCTTCCATCCCTCCTTCTCTCCCACCTTTCCTCCCTCTCCACCTTTCTTCCTTTATCTTTCTTTTTTTTTTTTAACTATTTATTTATTTATTTATTTATTTTTGGCTGAATTGGGTCTTCATTGCTGCACACAGGCTTTCTCTAGTTGTGGCAAGCGGGGGCTACTCTTTGTTGTGGTGCGCTGGCTTCTCATTGTGGTGTCTTCTCTTGTTGTGGAGCACGGGCTCTAGGCGTGTGGGCTTCAGTAGTTGTAGCACATGGGCTCAGTAGTTGTGGCTCGTGGGCTCAGTAGTTGTGGCACACGGACTTAGTTGCTCCACAGCATGTGGGATCTTCCTGGACCAGGGCTCAAACCCATGTCCCCTGCATTGGCAGGTGCATTCTTAACCACTGTGCCACCAGGGAAGCTCTATCTTTCTTTTTTAAATAATAGCTTTATTGAGATACAATTCACATGCCATATAATGCACCACTGTAAAATGTATAATTCATTGGTTTTTACATCCTACCTATCCATCAACAGATGAAATGGACAGGCAAAATATATACAACATTCAGTATACACAACTGGATATTGTATGTGCGTGTGTGTACATATACACACATATATATGTGTGTATATATAGGTATATATACTTATATATATATATGAGAAAGCCAGGTTCTTCTAGGACTTGAGTCTCCATATATATATATATATATATATATATATATATACACACACACATATACACACACACACATACACAATTGAATATTATTCACCCAGAAGAGGAAGAAAATCCTGCCATTTGCAACAAAGTGGAAGGACCTAGAGGGTATTACGTTAAGTGAAATAAGTCAAACAGAGAAAGGCAAATACTTATATGTAGAATAAAAAAAAAACTAAACTAAAAAAAGGAAGAAGAAGAAGAAGGAAACCAAACTCATAGAAAAACAAGATCAGATTTTTGGTTACCAGAGGTGTGGGTTGAGTGGTGAGAGAATTGGATAAAAGTGGTCAAAAGGTGTAAATATTCAGTTGTAACATAAAAAGTACTGAAAGTGTAATGTACAATGTGAGTATAGTTAACACTGCTGTATGATATATTTGTACATTACTAAGAAAGTAGATCGTAAAAGTTCTCATCACAAGGGAAGATATTTTTTTGTAACTATATGAGGTGAGGAATGTTAACTAAACTTATGGGGTTAATTTCACAATATACGTATGTTAAGTCATTATGCTGTACCCAAACTAATACAGTACTGTATCTCAACTATAACTCAGTAAGGTTGAAAAAAAAAGGGTTTTAGTACATTCAGAGATATGTGCAACCATCACTACAGTCAATTGTTGTACATTTTTGTCAACTCACAAGCCCTGTACCTAACTATAACCTCTCACTCCTCTTAGCCCTAAGCAACCACTAATCTACTTCCTACCTCTATAGATTTGCTTATTCTGGACACTTCGTATAGATGGAATCATATATGTGGGCTTTTGTGGCTGGCTTCTTTCACTTATCATGATGTTTTCAAGGGTAATCTAAATTGTAGCATATATCAGTACTTCAGTTCTTTGTATGGCCAAATAATATCCCATTATATGGACATTCTGCATTTTGTTTATCCATTCATCAGTTGACAGACACTTGGGTCATTTCCAGCTTTCGGCTATTACGAACAGTGCTGCTATGCCCATTCATGTACAAGTTTTCGTTTAAATACCTGTTTTCAATTCTTTGGGTATGTAGTCAGAGGTGAAATTGCTGAGTTATATAGTAACTGTGTTTAACTTATAAGTAACTGCCAAACTGTTACCCCACAGTCTTTTTTAGATAAATGTCTATCCAAATATTTTGCCCATTTATAGTTGGATTATATTCAGTACTTCCGTTGTTGAGTTGTAAGTGTTCTTTATATATTCTAGGTAAGAGTCCCTTATCAGACATGATTCGGAAAGTTTTTTTTTTTCCTTTCTGTAGGCGTCTCTTCACTTTCTTGCTAGTTTGCTTTAAAGTGAAAAATTTTTTATTTTCATCATGCACAAATTCTTTATTTTCCTTTTTTTCCCTGTGCTTTTGGTGTCATGTCTAAGAATCCATTGCCAAATCTGAGGTCATGAAGAGCTACCCATTCATTGGTTTTCTTCTAAGAGTTGTACAGTTTTAGCTCATATGTTTAGGTCTTTGATTTATTTTGAGTTTATTTTTGTATATGGTGTAAGGTAAGGGTCTATTTCATTCTTTTGCATGTAGCTATCCAGTTATCCCAGAACCTTTTATTAAAGACTATTTTGTCTCCATTGAATGGTCTTGTAACCCTTCTCAACATGCAGTTTACCATAGACAAGTGGATTTATTTCCAGAGTCTAAATTTTATTCTGTTTATCTATATGTCCATTCTTATGCCAGTATGACATTGCCTTGATTATTATAGATTTATGATAAGTTTTGAAATCAGCAGTAGGAGTCCTACAACTTTATTCTTTTTTTTCGAGATTGTTTTGGCTCTTCTGTGCCCCTGGCAATTGCATATGAATTTTAAATTCAGCTTTTCAGTTTCTACAAAGAAGCCAGCCAGAATTCTGATAGGGAATGAGTTAAATCTGTAGAGTTGCTGTCTTGACAATGTTTAGTATTCTTATACATGTACATGGGATGTTTTTCATTTACTTAGATTTTCTTTATTTCAACAGTATTGCAGTTTTCAGGGTAGATGTTTTGCACTTCTTTTGTTGACTTATTCCTAAATATTATTATTATTTATTTTTTTTGTGGTACGCGGGCTTCTCACTGTTGTGGCCTCTCCCATTGTGGAGCACAGGCTCCAGACGCGCAGGCTCAGCGGCCATGGCTCACGGGCCCAGCCGCTCCGCGGCATGTGGGATCTTCCTGGACCGGGGCACGAACCTGTGTCCCCTGCATCGGCAGGCGGACTCTCAACCACTGCACCACCAGGGAAGCCCTAAATATTCTTTTTTTATGTTATTATAAATAGAGTTATTTTCTTAATTTCACTTTTGGGTTATTTATTACAGTGTATAGAAATAGAATTGATTTTGTATGTTGACCTTGTTTCCTGAAACCCTGTTGAAATTGTGTATTAGTTCTAATAGGATGTTAGTGGATTATTTAGGATTTTTTATATACAAGATCATGTTATCTGATGGTGGAGGAGTTTTACTTCATTTTCTATACGTATGCATTTTATTTCCTTTTGTTGCCTAATTACCCTGGCTAGAACCTCTAGTACAGTGTGGAGTGGAAGTGATGAGAGAGGCTTCCTAGTCTTGTTCTTTTATTTTCTTCTTTAAATTATACATATGTATTTTATTTACACTTTGTATTTGATATATTTCATGATAAACATTTTTTTTCCACCTTAACCATTTTTTAAGTGTGCAGTTCAGCGGTATCAAATACGTTCACATCGTTGTATAAAAATCACCTCTGTCCATCCCCATAACTGTTTTCATCTTGTGAAACTGAAGCTCTATACCCATTAAACAATAACTCCCTGTTATTGCTTGCCCCCAGCCCCTGGTAACCACCAGCCTACTTTCTGTCTTTATGATTTTCCTAGTCTTGTTCTTAAACTTAGGGAAAGTTTAAGCTTAGGGGAAGCATGCAGTCTTTCATTATTAAGTATAGTGTTAGCTTAGTTTTTCATAGATGCCTTTTCTAAAGTTGAGGAAATTCCCTTCTGTTCCTGTTTGTTGAGTATTTTTATCACAAGAGAGTGTTGGGTTTTGTCACATGCTTTTTATGCATCTATTAGATGATCATGTGGTCATTGTTTTTTATTCCTTGGACATGGTTTATTATAACACTTTGTATTCCTGGGATAAACCCCACTTGGTTATGGTGTGTATCACATTTTATATGTTGCTAGATTCAGTTTGCTAGTATTCTGTTGAGGATTTGTGCACCCATGGTATAAGGTATGTTGGTCTGTAGCTTTCTTTGCTTGTGCTGGTTTGATTGATTGATTGATTGATTGACTGATTGAAGCAAGGTATAGTGACTTTATTAGGAAAGCCAGTAGACCAGGAAGATGGTGGACTGGTGTCTCAAAGAACCATCTTATCCGATTTGCCTGGTTTTAGTACAGATTCATACAATTTGGAAGTGTTCCAACATCTTCCAATTTTTGGAAGAGTTTGTTTAAAAAAATGGTGTTAATTCTTTAAATATTTGGTAGTATTCACCATTGAAACCACCTAGACATGAGCTTTTCTTTGCCAAACTGTGGGTGGTTTCTTGATTACTAACTAAAACTTTGTACTTCTTATAGGTATATCAGATTGTCTGTTTCCTTTTAAGTCAGTTTCTATAGTTTGTGTCTTTCTAAGAATCCATCCATTTTATCTAAATTGTCTAATTTATTGCCATACTGTTGTTCATAGATTACTTTTTTGTATTGAAATAAAGTTAATTTACAATGTTGTGTTAGTTTCAAGTGTACAGCAAAGTGATTCAGCTATGCAGACACACACACGTATATGTATTCTTTTTTTAAAATTAATTAATTAATTAATTAATTTTTGGCTGCAATGGGTCTTCGTTGCCACGCGCGGGCTTTCTCTAGCTGTGGCGAGTGGGGGCTACTCTTCACTGTGGTGTGCGGGCTTCTCACTGTGGTGGTTTCTTTTGTTGTGGAGCACAGGCTCTAGGCGCACGGGCTTCAGTAGTTGTGGCTCGCGGGCTCTAGAGCGCAGGCTCAGTAGTTGTGGCACAGGGGCTTAGTTGCTCTGAGGCATGTGGGATCTTCCCAGACCAGGGATCAAACCCGTGTCCCCTGCATTGGCAGGCAGTTTCTTAACCACTGCGCCACCAGGGAAGTCCCTGTATATGTATTCTTTTTCAGATTCTTTTCCTATAGGTTATTACAAGTTATTGAGTATATGTAGATTTCTTTATAGTCATTTTCATTTTTAAAATGTCAGTAGCAATTTCTGATGCTAAAAATTTGAGTGTTTTCTCTTATTTTCTTGGCCAATCTATCTAAAAAACCTTTTCAAAACATCAGCTTTTGTTTTCACTGATTTTCTCCATTGTTTTTTATTCTCGTGTTCATTATAGTTTCTTCACTTATCTTTACTATTTTCTACCTTCTGCTCACTTTGTGTTTTGTTTGCTCTTCTCTTTTCAGTGTATTAAGGTGGAAATTTAGCTTCTTGATTTGAGATCTCTGTTCTTTTAATATCTAAACATATAGCCATAAATATCTCTCTGAACACCACTTTTGTTCCATCCCATCAGTTTTGGTATATTGTATCTTCATTTTTATTCATCTAAAAGTAATTTCTGATTGCCTTTTGATATCTTCTACAACCTATTGGGTATTTAAGTGTGTGTTATTTAATTTCCACATATTTGTGTGTTCCCCAATTTTCTTTCTGTTATTGATTTCTAATTACATTCCATTGTGGTGGAAAGACATGCACCATATTATTTCTATCATGATTATTATTTTTTAAACTGCACAATTAATTGAAGCAACAGATTACAGTCTGGTTTATCCAAAGAGATGCTAGTCCAAGAATTAAAGGCCATGAGGTCCCAGAATGTAATCCAGTTCCTTTAGTCAATCCAAAGATGCAGAAGAGGCCACTGATCTCACTGCTGCAGTGATAGTCCCTATATGTGGACTTGGCCTTGCTCAGTCATTGGCTTCGAAGTCTGAGCAAAGGTCATAGAGGCAATGGGTCATGATTGAGTATCCTGGTGGTTTTACTTTTTTGATTGGTAGAGCAAATTATGATTGCGCCAAGTAAACTTTGCATTTTCGCTGTGCTTCCTTTTATCTTTTTCCCTACAGTATTATTTCCATTCCTCACCCCAGTCTTTGAAGTATTAAATATTACTGTGTTTCCAAAAAATTCTGTGAATTTTTTGGCGAAGTCTGTAAAAAGGATGAAAGAGAGTCGCCTCAAAGATAAACAAACGGTAAAGTCTGGTGGTGGTTACATGAGGGGGCTCACTTTTTGATAATTTATTGAGCTGTACACATATTTCTTATGCATATCTCTACATTTTTTAAAGATAGGTAGAAAACTAAAGAGTTTAGAATAGGAGGACTATAAAATTTGGGGGGAATGAATAAGGAGGAAGTTGGGGAAGGAAATAAGAGTATGAGCCAGAGAGCAATATTTAAATATAATAATAGGCATGCCAATTAGTATGTCACTGCATAAATATTAATGAGATAAGGAGTTTACCACTTTTCTTCAATAAATGGTTAAGGGATAAAAGTTACTGATTAAAAATGATTTCACTGGTATTTCACCAAATATTAGCTTGGCAAAGAATCACTTCAGTTCCAAGCTTCCTATTTCACAGGTTGTCCAATGGAAGGCCCTGTCAGCCACCTGATGCAGTGTAGTCATTTTAAAAGTTGAGCTCACTCATAGTTGGAGTGGGCAGGAGTCTTCTCTGGCCAATGAAGCCACAAGTGGGTTAACCCAGCTCTGCCTTCATGAGGGCTGGAGGTCAGCACAAGTATGTCTGCAGGTCAGGGGACAGGGCTGGGTACTCAGGATGTCACTGAAGAATGTGTAGCATTCTGGAAGGGTGAAGGGCTTGAAGATGCTTCTACAAAAGCCGCCGATGAACTCTGCAGATATCAGGGGATTAATTTATGTGATCATTCATTAAGAATTAAAGTTGGAGACAAGCCTCTTAGACAGCCTCATCCACCAGAGGGCAGACAGCAGAAGCAAGAAGAACTACAATCCTGCAGCCTGTGGAACAAAAACTACATTCACAAAAATATAGACAAGATGAAAAGGCAGAGTGCTGTGTACCAGATGAAGGAACAAGATAAAACCCCAGAAAAACAACTAAATGAAGTGGAGATAGGCAACCTTCCAGAAAAAGAATTCAGGATAATGATAGTGAAGATGATCCAGGGCCTCGGAAAAAGAATGGAGGCAAAGATCAAGAAGATGCAAGAAATGTTTAACAAAAACCTAGAAGAATTAAAGAACAAACACCTAGAAGAATTAAAGAACAAACAAACAGAGATGAACAATACAATAACTGAAATAAAAACTACACTAGAAGGAATCAATAGCAGAATAATTGAGGCAGAAGAACAGATAAGTGGTCTGGAAGACAGAATGGTGGAATTCATTGCCACGGAACAGAATAAAGAAAAAAGAATGAAAAGAAATGAAGACAGCCTAAGAGACCTCTGGGACAACATTTGCATTATAGGGGTCCCAGAAGGAGAAGAGAGAGAGAAATGACCTGAGGAAATATTTGAAGAGATTATAAGTTGAAAACTTCCCTAACATGGGAAAGGAATTAGCCCCCAAGTCCAGGAAGTGCAGAGTCCCATACAGGATAACCCAAGGAGAAACATGCTGAGACACATAGTAATCAAGTTGACAAAAATTAAAGACAAAGAAAAATTATTGAAAGCAACAAGGGAAAAGTGACAAATAACATACAAGGGAACTGCATAAGGTTAACAGCTGATTTCTCAGCAAAAACTCTATAAGCCAGAAGGGAGTGGCATGATATATTTAAAGTGATGAAAGGGAAGAACCTACAACCAAGATTACTCTACCTGGCAAAGATCTCATTCAGATTCGATGGAGAAATCAAAAGCTTTACAGACAAGCAAAAGCTAAGAAAATTCAGCACCACCAAACCAGCTCTACAACAAATGCTACAGGAACTTCTCTAAGTGGGAAACACAAGAGAAGAAAAGGACCTACAAAAACAAACCCATAACAATTAAGAAAATGGTAATAGGAACATACATATTGATAATTTACCTTAAACGTGAATGGATTAAATGCTCCAGCCAAAAGACACAGGCTCAGTGAATGGATACAAAAATAAGACCCATATACATGCTGTCTACAAGAGACCCACTTCAGACCTAGGGACACATACAAACTGAAAGTGAGGGGATGGAAAAAGATATTCCATGCAAATGGAAATCAAAAGAAAGCTGGAGTAGCAATACTCATATCAGATAAAATGGACTTTAAAATAAAGAATGTTACAAGAGACAAGGAAAGACAACTACATAATGATCAAGGGATCAATCCAAGAAGAAGATATAACAATTATAAATATATATGCACCCAACATAGGAGCACCTCCATACATAAGGCAACTGCTAACAGTTATAAAAGAGGAAATAGACAGTAACACAATAATAGTGGGGGACTTTAACACCTCACTTACACCAATGAACAAATCATCCAAACAGAAAATTAATAAGGAAACACAAGATTTAAATGACACAATAGACCAGATAGATTTAATTGATATTTGTAGGACATTCCATCCAAAACCAGCAGATTACACTTTCTTCTCAAGTGCACATGGAACATTCTCCAGGATAGATTACATCTTGGGTCAGAAATCAAGCCTCAGTAAATTTAAGAAAATTGAAATCATATCAAGCATCTTTTCTGACCACAATGCTATGAGATTAGAAATCAATTATAGGGAAAATAACGTAAAAAACATAAACACATGGAGGCTAAACAATACACTACTTAATAACCAAGAGATCACTGAAGAAATCAAAGAGGAAATCAAAAAATACCTAGTGACAAATGACTACGAAAACACGACGATCCAAAACCTACGGGATGCAGCAAAAGCAGTTCTAAGAGGGAAGTTTATAGCTATACAAGCCTACCTCAAAAACAAGAAATGTCTCAAATAAACAACCTAACCTTACACCTAAAGCAATTAGAGAAAGAAGAACAAAAAAAACCCCAAAGTTAGCAGAAGGAAAGAAATCATAAAGATCAGATCAGAAATAAATGAAAAAGAGATGAAGGAAACAATAGCAAAGACCAATAAAACTAAAAGCTGGTTCTTTGAGAAGATAAACAAAATTGATAAACCATTAGCCAGACTCATCAAGAAAAAAAGGGAGGAGACTCGGGCTTCCCTGGTGGCACAGTGGTTGAGAGTCTGCCTGCCAATGCAGGGGACATGGGTTCCTGCCCCAGTGCAGGAAGATCCCACATGCCGCGGAGCGGCTAGGCCCGTGAGCCATGGCTGCTGAGCCTGCGCGTCTGGAGCCTGTGCTCCGCAATGGGAGAGGCGGCAACGGTGAGAGGCCCGCGTACCGCAAAAAAAAAAAAAAAAAAAAAAAAAAAAAAGGGAGAAGACTCAAATCAATAGAATTAGAAATGAAAAAGGAGAAGTAACAACTGACACTGCAGAAACACAAAGGATCATGAGAGATTACTACAAGCAACTGTAGCCAATAAAATGGACAACCTGAAAGAAATGGACAAATTCTTAGAAAAGCACAACTTTCTGAGACTGAACCAGGAAGAAATAGAAAATATAAACATACCAATCACAAGCACTGAAATCGAGACTGTGATTAAAAATCTTCCAACAAACAAAAGCCCAGGACCAGATGGCTTCACAGGTGTGGTGTGATGAATTGGGAGATTGGGATTGACATATATACACTAATATCTATAAAATGGATAACTGATAACTAAAAAGAACCTGCTGTATAAATAAATAAATAAATAAAAAGGATTAAAGTTGGAGGGAAAACAGGGACTGATGTCATGGATCTTTTCCTAAGCAAACAGGTATGACAGGAGAGAGAGCAGATAACTCTTTAGTTAAGAAGCTGTTTCAAAAGCCAGAGAAACCAAAGATCAGAGAGAGTGAGGACCAAAGAGCAGATGGGCGTGATGGCTGGGTTTCTCTCAGGGAAACATCATGCTCTCTAAGATTTGTAGGTGGATGTTTTGGTCACTGAGGACTTAGTCAGTACTCGTCAGCCTTCTGCTCTTTAAGGGGCCGTATTCTCAGGAAAGAGGTGTGAAATGTGCACTCCTGATTTATTTCTGGCTTCACAGGTGGCTTTCCGCCATTGACATTTCTCTTTCTGTTTCCAGCACCGAGTGGATCTTCTTCAGCTGATGATTAACTCTCAGAATTCCAAAGATGTGGACACCCGTAAAGGTAACCAGGGAGAGCTTCCGAGGGGCCACTGTCGGTGGGGTGCAGAGCTAGGGGGTGGTTCTGAAAATGTGCAGGAAGTTTTCCAGGCAGCTGGGGATTTCTGCCAAGTTGAAGGAAGACACGTGGTCAGACAGAAATGGTAGCCAGAGGTACTTTCTAGAAGTACGCAGGCACAACCTTGTTCAGAGCTCGAAGGGCAAGTATAACAAGGATGTCATGCCCATCAGTCAGTCATGCTCTGTGGATCACCTACAGCCGAACCTCTGGGGAACTTGTTTCCAATGTCAATTCTCAGGCTCCTCTGGACCCAATGAGTCAGAACCTCTGCCTGGAAATTTGCATCAAGGCTTCATCCCATCAGGAGGAACATTGCCCCAGTGTTGATGACCTTAACTTGGAACACTTGGTTAAAGTTGTGTTCACTAGCTTAGTCTACTGTAAAGTTCAATTTTTTCCTTTGTCATTAACAAGCAGCTGGTGGGAGAAACCTTTGAGACTGGAAATATAGTGTTCCTCTTCAAATTGTCACCCACTAGTTTTACCATCCACGGATGGTTTTTGACTGAAACCATTGTTACTATGGTGGTTGCAATATGATGACTTTCTAATTCCATCATTCTTCTGTATTTATGAATTGATGTTCTTTTGTAGGGAGAGCTCTCCATTCTCCCCCAATCATTTATTTGTTTATTTATATCAGCATGATCTCATGTATAACTAAGTTACTCTCTTACATCATTCTTCATTTTGATTTTCAGGTTCTTTCAGTTTTGTCCACTGGAGCTTTTTCAAGCGCGATCTTGTATTTTCTTTTCTTTTCTTCTTTTTAAATCTTTTTTTTTTTTAACGGACTATTGTTTAGAGCAGCTAGGTTCACAGCGAAATTGAGTGGAAAGTACAGAGATTTCCAGTATATACATCCTACCCCAACTACACACAGCTTCCCCACTATCAAAAGATGATACCAGAGTTGTGCACTTGTTACAATCAATGAACGTACATTAATACATTATTATCACCCAATGTCTGTAGTTGACCTTAGGGTTCATTCTTGGTTTTGTACATTCCATGGGTTTTTGACAAAGGTATAATGAGCTATATCCACCATTACAACACACAGAGTATCCAGTATTCTTTAATCTATCATTTTTGGGGAACTTCCTCACTTTCTGATGTAAGACAGTCCAGGTTTCTCTTTTATTTCCCCTGAGTAGCCCTGGAATCAGCCATTTTTTCCCAAGGAACTCTGGTTCCCTTTAGTGAGAAATGGTATTTAGAAATCAAAATCTGGGATCTTAGGAATGCTCATAGCTACTAGGGTTTCTTTGCTTCTAGATCCTCTCAATGGACAAAGTTAAGAACATCAAATATATTTCTACAAGACTGATGAACATAAGGATTTCTGTATCACCCATAAACAGTGATATAAACAGCCTTGTTCTTTCAAACAAGAAGGCCCTGATCTTTAGTTTATTCCATGACATGAATACTCCCATGTGGTTAATTTCAAGCTATGAATGGTTTGACAACCATCTCACAAAATTCTTGAATTTTAAAAAAATTGTTCTTGAGCAGGGACGAGCTGACGCCAGCACACCACTATAAATATATCTAAAACTATGTGTAGATCTTTTTCACACTCATTTTGTATTGTTTGTGTGTGTGTGTGTGAATTGCTTGGTTGGGGCAGGTACCACATTGATCTGAGCGCTCTAAGTAACTAAAGGTCCTACTTCAGTCCCATCAAATAGATAAGAGCCTGATCACGCTTGGTCTCTTGGGAGAAAATAAAAAGAGAGACCTATTTATAATTACATGGGCTGTTTAGTGAGGCTAAAGGAGAGCAAAGAGAGGGGGCGTGTACTGAGAAGATGACATTCAGGCCATGATTGAATAAGCATTGCTAATTCCACTCCCTGGACCCTATTTTTCTATACTGCGTGCTGACTAACTAGGGACACATTCTTCCTTCTGCTACTTTAATGCCATTGATTAGACTAGGGTCAATCACAACTCTTTTAGCTTTTAGTCAATCTCTGTAGTTTCTGTACATATCTGAGATCCCCCAGAGAAGACTTATGCCCCAGGTCTTCCATTGCCTGATGCCTGTCAAATGTATAATCCATGCTTCTCAGGCCAGGTTTTGCTCGCAAGTCATCACATATCGTGAAAGTTCTGATTCTGTAGTTCTAGTTTAGGATTGAAGACTCTGAATTTCTCATAAGTTCCCAGATGTTCGTGATGCTCGAGGTCCATCAACACACTTTGAGTAGAAACAGCCTTATATTGTTCTCTTAAGTTCCCACAAACATGTTTAGATAAAAGATAACTTCATTTTCCCTATAATATAGCCTTAGTCTTGTAAAATCTGCCAAAGAATCAAGTTTTACTTTAGCTAGAATAAATTAAATTATTCTGGAAGAGAATGTTACCCCATATTAATTACAGCTAAAGCACTTGTAGGATTCTCCAAGGGACATACTAATAGTACTGTGTAAGTTAGACAAAATTGCTGTCTCTTGAAATTACCCAGCTGTGCCGTGAGGGAGGTGGCGTAGTCAGCAGCAGGGGCCGAGGAGAGTATAGGCACTGGGGAAAGCTGGATTCAGACAATTCTTGCTTTTTTCTGGCTCTTTAAGGAAGACATGAGAACACAAAGCACTGCCAGTTTAATTTTCAGTTGCTTTTACATTTTCCCGCTAGGGATGTGGCAGCTTCATTTGGATTTCATCTAAACTGTGATGTTTTATATTGATGTGGTTTATCTAAAATGTCTCTCCTCTCCTTTTAGCTCTGTCTGACACAGAACTCATGGCCCAAAGTATCATCTTTATTTTTGCTGGCTACGAGACCACTAGCAGTTGTCTTTCCTTCGTTATATATGAATTGGCCACTCACCCTGACATCCAACAAAAGCTGCAGGAGGAGGTTGATGCAACTTTCCCCAATAACGTGAGTGATGATACCTGGAGAGAGAGGGGGAAGGTGAAGCCTTAGCACGAATGCCTCCTCATCACTTCTTAGAATATATTTGCAGAAAGCATGAGCCTCAAATCTTTAACCTGTGCTATTTAGGAAGGATCTAAAGCGTACAAAACAAAGGGGAAAACATAGGTTATGTGTGGTACACACAGGAATATAGGTACTGTGGAAAAAATGCTGGTACTGGCATATCATACATTACAGTATGCCATGTAAAAATCACAGTACCTCAGTGGCACCTAACAGTAAGCATTTATTGCTCCAGTGTCTGCATAGTTATCTGTTGATATGGCTGGACTTCCTTGGTTCTGGGTGTTGGCTGATGTAGGCTGGCCTTGGCTATGCAGTTAGGGTGACTCAGCTCCACACGTGCTCCACATGTGTCTCATACTCCACATGTCTGCTTCTCAGGGCAATGGCAGATGGCACGAGCAGGAAGCCCAATCATGTGGGTGACTTTCAAATTTCTGCAAGCACCACACTTAGCCAACTTTCCACTGGTTCAGAGTGAGTCACCTGGTCAACCTGAGTCAGAGTGGGAGGCACCACTGCGTTAGATGACAAAGGGCATGGACCCAGGAAGGACTGGAGAACTGGGACCATTAATTCAGTCTACCGCCCTGGGTACACTGCAGACTAGGAGGAGCCTTGTGACAACAAAGGGCTTAAAGTAGGAAACAGAGGACGTGAGTTTGAGTCCTGGCTGTGGTTTTAGACAAGTTTTATCACCGTTCAGAATCCTGAGTCCTTCAAATACAAGATAAGGATAGATTGTAGTGCCTACCTAAGTTAGAGATGATCTGTCTTCTCTGGTAAATCTCATATTGGGATTCTTTTGATGCAATAAGGTGAAAAGGTCACTAAGAGACAGGCTAGCTAAAGCATTGTGTCCTCGCCTTTTTATAATAATACTTATAATAACAACACTATTGGCTAACATTTGCTTCTTACGATATATGTCTATCTAAGTACTTTCTAGTTATAAATGAATCTAACCTTCATAAGATTCTGTATAAGTCAGGAGAAGCTAGGTTATGCCTCAGTAACAGGTTAGCCCTCAAATCTCAGTGGCTTTACAGAGCAGAGGTTTACTTCTAACCCATATCTACATGACCAACATGGATTGTTAGTGGAGGATGGGAGAGGGCAGCTCTGCTCCACAGCGTTACTCGGGGATACAGGCTAAGAGGCTCCACCTTCCTGTAGCTACCTTATCTGGAACATGAGGACTTCCTGTTGTCTGGGGAATAAGGGACTCGAGCATTGCTCACTGGCTTTTCAAATGATTTGTCCCCGAACTGACATAATCGCCTCAGTTCACAGTCCATTGGCAAAGCTGGTTTCCTGTAACTTCAAGTGGGCTGGGAAATACAGGGACTACGTGGATACTGGGTGAGCAGTGTGTGTGTCTGCCACACAAGCCTATGAAGTGTCAACTCTAATTATCTCCATGTAACGTTTCAGAAACCTGAGCGACAGAGAGATGAAATACTTTCACATACTAGTCGTGTACCTAGTGGTGAAAACGCCAACCTATGTGCCAGGGTGTCTGTCTCCTGAGCCAACTCTTACCCTCTACAATGTTGCCCCTTAAATATAACCCCACGTGACAGCCACGTGTCACCCCCACTGGTCTCAGATCTCTGCCAAAAGTGGAATTCTTTGTGGTGTGAGGAGAGCTGGCCTCTGGGGCTGGAGTGGCTTGTTTAGACCTTCAGACCTTAACAGTCACCCCTGAAGGGACAATAGGAGACTGTTCCAGCAACAGAGGCTGTGGCTGAGGGTAGGGTTCTCATCCTCTTGTAACATTCCCTGGATCTGAAATTGTGTTCCTTGTAGCACCCAATCTTGCTCTTTGTTTTTGTATTTGGTTTAGAAAGGAACTCGTTTCTCCCCAAATTATTTATAGAGTTTTCATATAATATAGTGATTCCAAACTTTATATGTATAATGAAAAGAATTAGCAGTCAGGAGTTTTCAACTAAAAACCTTTATGTTGAACAGGGGATTTGCTCTTTTATACATTTCTTTCCTTGGTACAGATGTGTGGCCTCACTTTCAAAAGGAAACAGTGACTTTGGCCTATTTCACTTAAGACTAAGGGTCATAGTCTATTGGTCACGTTTGTTCTCATGAGAAAGAAAATACACTAGATGATAACGTGCGGGATTTCAGGCCCTGTTTAGGGCATTGTCCTAACATCGCCCATAGTCATAACCACTCTACACACCTCTGTGGGCCATTGAGCAGGTCAAAGCACATGATAGATATTAAAATGTCTATAAATGCTAAGGTCCTCTACCAATTTAAATGATTCCCCGGAGCTCCTAACATTTCAATAGGACTACACAGATGGAGTTGAAGGTTGATCCGAAATCTTAATTTATCAAAATCTCTTTTTCTCTTCCCAGGCGCCTCCCACCTATGAGGCTCTGGTACAGATGGAGTATCTTGACATGGTGTTGAATGAAACTCTCAGAATATTCCCAATTGCTGGTAGAATTGAGAGGGTCTGTAAGAAGGATGTGGAAGTCAATGGAGTGTTCATTCCCAGAGGGACAGCAGTGGTGGTGCCACTCGTCGTTCTTCACAATGACCCAGAGCTCTGGCCAGAGCCTGAGGAGTTCCGTCCTGAAAGGTACAAGACCCTGAGGAAAGGACACCCACCCTGATCCTTTTTGGTGCTTGCGTATTTTGACAACTCTTATTATAGTTGACAAGTGGGTGATCATGCAATAATTTATTTGTATATCTTTTTATTGTTGGAAGATTTTTCTGTTTAAGGGTGTTCATTATGTGAGTCAAAATTATACAAAGTATAGACTAGAAAAAGAAAATTATAGCTGTCTACATTCCTAATACCTTAAGATAGGCCTCATTTATAATGTCATATATGTCCTTATGGACATTTTTCTAGGCATATATAGATTTTAAAAACAGGATGGTATTATACTTTATTTGGTTTTGAACTTCTTTATTTAACAGTAAAGTATAAACAACATTCTATGTGTATATGTTTATATGCATATGCCATAATTTACCTAACCACTGTCTTTTTATTCCCTTTAAGCCTTTCTCTCTGTTCTCTCTTAGCTCTCTGAATTCACCCCATGTTCCCACATTCCATATTTTTAAACATTGGCTACATTTCCTCTAGCATTATTGTGAGAGTGCAGGCTGGGACCTAGAGGTCTCATCCCTGATGGTTCAAGCAGCCTCACTGAGGACGGAGGTGCACACAGGTGCCCTGGTTCTGTCTGTGGCTGCACACCTGGGTCAGGTCCCTTCTACCTCAGTATTTGATGACTTTCCAAAGTGAAGTCATCTGTTCTCTACATGTCTGAGATTTCCTCCTTGGATGGGTCTTGAGCATCCTCTTCTGGGAATTCAGAGCCAAGATCTGGTTTGGGCACAGATTGGACCCTGGAAAGAGTTAATGCTCTCCCATTTAGTGTATGGTAAGCAAAATTTGGAATGAACTTTTTAGGCCAGTAGCTGAGATCTAGACCTTTATTACACCCTATCAGCTCCCTGATGGCCAAGAGTTGTTTTGTTTGCCATGGAGTCCCGAGTGCTAGCACAATGGTGACACATAGCACTTATTGACAGAAGAGTCAGAGTGGACCAAGTCCTCTGTTTTCTGGGCCAGGGAACCTCTGCAGTTCCTCCAAGCTCAGTAGCTCCCTGTCCTGCAGCTTCACGAACCTGGAACCAGAGACCACTCACTGTATTTCCCTTTGATTCATTCAGTCATCAAGCAGAGAATAAATGCTCACCTGTGGGTGACGGACTGGGCCAGCCAGTGAGAAATCCAAAGGTTAGGAAAAAAGCCCATTATGGAGAATTTTAAAAATATTCACAAGTATGTGTGATTTGATACGTACACAGGAATATTCTATAGGCACAAGCCTTTTAAATACTTTATTTTAAAAAAATTTTTAACATCTTTATTGGAGTATAATTGCTTTACAATCGTATGTTAGTTTCTGTTTTATAACAAAGTGAATCAGCTCTACGTATACACATATCCCCATATCTCCTCCCTCTTGCATCTCCCTCTCATCCTCCCTATCCCACCCCTCTAGGTGGTCACAAAGCACCGAGCTGATCTCCCTGTGCTATGCGGCTGCTTCCCACTAGCTATCTATTTTACATTTGGTAGTGTGTATAAGTCCATGCCACTCTCTCACTTTGTCCCAGCTTACCCTGCCCCCTCCCCGTCCTCCTCAGGTCCATTCTCTACATCTGCGTCTTTATTCCTGTCCTGCCCCTAGGTTCTTCATAACCATTTTTGTTTTTTTTAGATTCCATATATATGTGTTAGCATACGGTATTTGTTTTTCTCTTCCTGACTTACTTCACTCTGTATGACAGACTCTAGGTCCATCCACCTCACTACAAATGACTCAATGTTGTTTCTTTTTATGGCTGAGTAATATTCCATTGTATATATGTGCCACATCTTCTTTATCCATTCATCTATTGATGCATGCTTAGGTTGCTTCCATGTCCTGGATATTGTAAATAGAGCTGCAATGAACATTGTGGTACATGACTCTTTTTGAATTATGGTTATCTCTGGGTATATGCCCAGTAGTGGGATTGCTGGGTCGTATGGGAGTTCTATTTTTAGTTTTTTAAGGAGCCTCCATACTGTTCTCCATAGTGGCTGTATCAATTCACATTCCCACCAGCAGTGCAAGAGGGTTCCCTTTTCTCCACACCCTCTCCAGCATTTATTGTTTCTAGATTTTTTGATGATGGCCATTCTGACTGGTGTGAGGTGATACCTCATTGTAATTTTGATTTGCATTTCTCTAATGATTAGTGATGTTGAGCATTCTTTCATGTGTCTCTTGGTAATCTGTATATCTTCTTTGGAGAAATGTCTATTTAGGTCTTCTGCCCATTTTTGGATTGGGTTGTTTGTTTTTTTAATGTTGAGCTGCATGAGCTGCTTGTAAATTTTGGACATTAATCCTTTGTCAGTTGCTTCATTTGCAAATATTTTCTCCCATTCTGAGGGTTGTCTTTTTGTCTTGTTTATGGTTTCCTTTGATGTGCAAAAGCTTTGAAGTTTCATTAGGTCCCATTTGTTTATTTTTGTTTTTATTTCCATTTCTCTAGGAAGTGGGTCAAAAAGGATCTTGCTGTGATTGATGTCATAGAGTATTCTGCCCATGTTTTCCTCTAAGAGTTTGATCGTGTCTGGCCTTACATTTAGGTCTTTAATCCATTTTGACTTTACTTTTGTGTATAGTGTTAGGGAGTGTTCTAATTTCATTCTTTTACATGTAGCTGTCCAGTTTTCCCAGCCCCACCTATTGAAGAGGCTGTCTTTTCTCCATTGTATATCCTTGCCTCCTTTGTCATAGATTAGTTGACCATAGGTGCGTGGGTTTATCTCTGGGGTTTCTATCCTGTTCCATTGATCTATGTTTCTGTTTTTGTGCCAGTACCATACCGACTTGATTACTGTAGCTTTGTAGTATAGTCTGAAGTCAGGGAGCCTGATTCTTCCAGCTCCGTTTTTCGTTCTCAAGATTGCTTTGGCTATTTGGGGTCTTTTGTATTTCCATACAAATTGTGAAAATTTTTGTTCTAGTTCTGTGAAGAATGCCATTGGTAGTTTGATAGGGATTGCATTGACTCTGTAGATTGCTTTGGGTAGTATAGTCATTTTCACAATGTTGATTCTACTAATCCAAGAACATGGTATACCTCTCCATCTGTTTGTATCGTCTTTAATTTCTTTCATCAGTGTCTTATAGTTTTCTGCATACAGGTCTTTTGTCTCCTTAGGTAGGTTTATTCCTAGGTATTTTATTCTTTTTGTTGCAATGGTAAACAGGAGTGTTTCCTTAATTTCTCTTTCAGATTTTTCATCATTAGTGTATAGGAAGGCAAGAGATTTCTGTTCATTAATTTTGTATCCTGCTACTTTACCAAATTCATTGACTGGCTATAGTAGTTTTCTGATAAAGTCTTTAGGATTGTCTATGTATAGTATCATGTCATCTGCAAATGGTGACAGCTTTACTTCTTCTTTTCTGATCTGGACTCTTTTTATTTCTTTTTCTTCTCTGATTGCTGTGGCTAAAACTTTGAAAACTATGTTGAATAATAGTGGTGAGAGTGGCAACCTTGTCTTGTTCCTGATCTTAGTGGAAATGGTTTCAGTTTTTCACCATTGAGAATGATGTTGGCTGTGGGTTTGTCATGTATGGCCTTGAATATGTTGAGGTAAGTTCCCTCTATGCCTACCTTCTGGAGGGTTTTTATCATAAATGGATGTTGAATTTTGTCAAAAGCTTTTCCTGCATCTATTGAGATGATCATATGGTTTTTATCCTTCAATTTGTTAATATGGTGTATCACATTGATTGATTTGCATATACTGAAGAATCCTTGCATCCCTGAGATAAACCCCACTTGAGCATGATGTATGATCTTTTTAATGTGCTGTTGGATTCTGTTTGCTAGTATTTTGTTGAGCATTTTTGCATCTATGTGCATCAGTGATATTGGCCTATAGTTTTCTTTCTTTGTGACATCTTTGTCTGGTTTTGGTATCAGGGTGATGGTGGCCTTGTAGAATGAGTTTGGGAGTGAACCCCCCCTCTGCTATATTTTGGAAGAGTTTGAGAAGGATAGGTGTTAGCTCTTCTCTAAATGTTTGATAGAATTCACCTGTGAAGCCATCTGGTCCTGGGCTTTTGTTTGTTGGAAGATTTTTAATCACAGTCTCAATTTCAGTGCTTGTGATTGGTATGTTTATATTTTCTATTTCTTCCTGGTTCAGTCTCGGAGAGTTGTGCTTTTCTAAGAATTTGTCCATTTCTTCCAGGTTGTCCGTTTTATTGGCATATAGTTGCTTGTAGTAATCTCTCATGATCCTTTGTATTTTTGCACTGTCAGTTGTTACTTCTCCTTTTTCATTTCTAATTCTATTGATTTGAGTCTTCTCCCTTTTTTTCTTGATGAGTCTGGCTAATGGTTTATCGATTTCGTTTATCTTCTCAAAGAACCAGCTTTTAGTTTGTTTGTTTTTTTTAAGAAGATGTTGGGGGTAGGAGGGTTTTTTTTAGTAATTTGCTTATTTATTTTTGCTGTGTTGGGTCTTCGTTTCTGTGCGAGGGCTTTCTCTAGTTGTGGCAAGCGGGGACCACTCTTCATCGCGGTGCATGGGCCTCTCACTATCGCGGCCTCTCTTGTTGCGGAGCATAGGCTCCAGATGCGCAGGCTCAGTAGTTGTGGCTCACGGGCCTAGCTGCTCCGCAGCATATGATATCCTCCCAGACCAGGGCTCGAACCCCTGTCCCCTGTATTAGCAGGCAGATTCTCAACCACTACGCCACCAGGGAAGCCCCAGCTTTTAGTTTTATTGCTCTTTGCTATTGTTTCCTTCAGCTCTTTTTCATTTATTTCTGATCTGATCTTTATGATTTCTTTCCTTCTGCTAACTTTGGGGTTTTTTTGTTCTTCTTTCTCTAATTGCTTTAGGTGTAAGATTAGGTTGTTTATTTGAGATTTTTCTTGTTTCTTGAGGTAGGCTTGTATAGCTGTAAACTTCCCTCTTAGAACTGCTTTTGCTGCATCCCATAGGCTTTGGGTCGTCGTGTTTTCATTTTCATTTGTTTCTAGGTATTTTTTGATTTCCTCTTTGATTTCTTCTGTGATCTCTTGGTTATTAAGTAGTGTATTGTTTAGCCTCCATGTGTTTGTATTTTTTACAGATTTTTTTCCTGTAATTGATATCTAGTCTCATAGTGTTGTGGTCAGAAAAGATACTTGATACAATTTCAATTTTCTTAAATTTACCAAGGCTTGATTTGTGACCCAAGATATGATCTATCCTGGAGAATGTTCCATGAGCACTTGAGAAGAACATGTATTCTGTTGTTTTTGGATGGAATGTCCTTTAAATATCAATTCAGTCCGTCTTGTTTAATGTAGCATTTAAAGCTTGTTTATTTTCATTTTGGATGATCTGTCCATTGGTGAAAGTGGGTGTTAGAGTCCCCTACTCTGATTGTGTTACTGTCGATTTCCCCTTTTATGGCTGTTAGCATTTGCTTTATGTATTGAGGTGCTCCTATGTTGGGTGCATAAATATTTACAATTGTTATATCTTCCTCTTGGATTGATCCCTTGATCATTATGTAGTGTCCTTCTTTGTCTCTTATTATAGTCTTTATTTTAAAGTCTATTTTGTCTAATATGAGAATTGCTACTCCAGCTTTCTTTTGATTTCCATTTCCATGCAATATCTTTTTCCATCCTCTCACTTTCAGTCTGTATGTGTCCCTAGGTCTGAAATGGGTCCCTTGTAGACAACATATATATGGTTCTTGTTTTTGTATCCATTCAGCCAGTCTATGTCTTTTGGTTGGAGCATTTAATCCATTTACATTTAAGGTAATTATCAATATGTATGTTCCTATTACCATTTTCTTAATTGTTTTGGGTTTGTTATTGTAGGTCTTTTCCTTCTCTTGTGTTTCCTGCCTGGAGAAGTTCCTTTAGCATTTGTTGTAAAGCTGGTTTTGTGGTGCTGAATTCTCTTAGCTTTTGCTTGTCTGTAAAGCTTTTAATTTCTCCATCGAATGTGAATGAGATCCTTGCTGGGTAGAGTAATCTTGGTTGTAGGTTTTTCCCTTTCATCACTTTAAATATGTCTGCCACTCCCTTCTGGTTTGTAGAGTTTCTGCTGAAAGATCAACTGTTAACCTTATGGGGATTCCCTTGTATGTTATTTGTTGTGTTTCCCTTCCTGCTTTTAATATCTTTTCTTTGTATTTAATATTTGATAGTTTGATTAATTTATGTCTTGGCGTGTTTCTCCTTGGATTTATCCTATATGGGACTCTCTGCGCTTCCTGGACTTGATTAAGTATTTCCTTTCCCATATTAGGGAAGTTTTCAACTATAATCTCTTCAAATATTTTCTCAGTCCCTTTCTTTTTCTCTTTCTTCTGGGACCCCTATAATTCGAATGTTGGTGTGTTTAATATTGTCCCAGAGGTCTCTGAGACTGTCCTCAATTCTTTTCATTCTTTTTTCTTTATTCTGCTCTGCAGTAGTTATTTCCACTATTTTATCTTCCAGGTCACTTATCCGTTCTTCTGCCTCAGTTATTCTGCTATTGATTCCTTCTAGAGAATTTTTAATTTCATTTATTGCGCTGTTCATCATTGTTTGTTTGCTCTTTAGGTCTTCCAGGTCCTTGTTAAACATTTCTTGTATTTTCTCCATTCTATTTCCAAGATTTTGTATCGTCTTTACTGTCATTACTCGAATTATTTTTCAGGTAGACTGCCTATTTCCTCTTCATTTGTTTGGTCTGGTGGGGTTTTCCCTTGCTCCTTCATCTACTGTGTGTTTCTCTGTCTTCTCATTTTGCTTAACTTACTGTGTTTGGAGTCCCCTTTCGCAGGCTGCAGGTTCATAGTTCCCATTGTTTTTGGTGTCTGCCCCCAGTGGCTATGGTTGGTTCAGTGGTTTGTGTAGGCTTCCTGGTGGAGGGGACTAGTGCCTGTGTTCTGGTGGATGAGGCTGGATCTTGTCTTTCTGGTGAGCAGGACTGCATCTGGTGGTGTGTTTTGGGGTGTCTGTGACCTTATTATGATTTTAGGCAGCCTCTCTGCTAATGGGTGGGGTTGTGTTCCTGTCTTGCTAGTTGTTTGGCATAGGGTGTCCAGTGCTGTAGCTTGCTGGTCGTTGAGTGGAGCTGGGTCTTAGCATTGAGATGGAGATCTCTGGGAGAGCTTTCACCATTTGATATTACGTGGAGCCGGGAGGTCTCCGGTGGACCAGTGTCCTGAACTCGGCCCTCCCACCTCAGAGGCACAGGCCTGACACCTGGCCGGAGCACCAAGACCCTGTTAGCCACACGGAATTATCAAGATAGTGGTCACTGGCAAGTGAAACCACAAGAGAAGAGTCCCGTGCTATGCCTGGTCCTGCTGAGCAATTTTCAGACTTCAGCTCATTCTGGCAAGAGGGCAACTGGGTCAGTGAGGCAGGGTGGGGTCCGTTAGGCGGGCGGCCTGAAGGGCCCGGTCGAAGCCCTCGGGGAAGGCCAACGGCAGCCCAGACCCTGGCCTCCTGCAGCTGTGGCCTCTTTGGGGTCTCCTTCCCGGTGTCAACTTGCTCTCAGTCCTGCCTTACCCTGAGCTTCTTCACTAGGCGAGCGCTCCCTGAGGTGATGCACAGAAAGCGCGGGCCTAGCTGAAGCGCGAGAAACGGGGGTGGAGCCACCTGAAATGCTTTCAGTGTACCTGTATGTGCACATTCTCTGCTTAACAACCATCAGCCCATGTCTCTGTCCCATCCACATGCCACTGCTGCCCTTCTCCATGTTATTTTAAGTCACATTGTCTGTAGATATTACAAAATGTTTTGCAAAATAGGGCCTCTTTAAAATATACGTAACTGCAACGCCATTATCACTTTCCCCAAATATACATTTTTTCCTTGGCATATTCAAATATCGAGGAGTCAAATTTGAATAGAACAGAGGTCTAACCATCAAGGAATTTATAGGCTAGTGGAACAGATAGACAAGGATGTCAGTGATTATTCTGGAGTAGAGTCATATGCCCATGTACATATTCTGACCTAAGCATCCCCTGTGTGGGAGAGAAAGACAGAGAGACAGAGAATGGCACAAGGGAATTGGAAGGGCAAGGAGAGGAAAACAATTGAAAAATAACAATTTAAATACTCAGAGACGTTTCTCCAGCTTCCTTCCCCCATGAGCATGTGACCCACATAAGTGTGCGTGGAGATGGGAACCCATGTTTCCTTCAGCCAGTCTCATTTCCTAACTGCGATTCAGAGCATGAACATCTCACCACCCTGAATGTAATTTTAGTGTTTAAAGATAAATTTTCTTTAAACAGCATTTATCTCACCTCCTCAACAGGACTGAAAGCTCCTGTAGAGTCAGAGGAATGGGAAGGATCCATTGTCACACAAAATAACCACAGCAGGATTCAATGACTAGACCTCACAGGTATCTCTTATGCTGCTGGTCCAAGAGTTAAGTTTAAACCTCAGGTCTGGAGCTCTTGTGGTTTTTCTGTTTCATTAATTTGTTTCATCTACTTTTATGGTTACAGGTTCAGTAAGAAGAACAAGGAGAACATAAATCCTTATACATACCTGCCTTTTGGAATTGGACCCCGAAACTGCATTGGCATGAGATTTGTTATCATGAACATGAAACTTGCTCTCGTCAGAGTCCTGCAGAACTTCTCCTTCAAACCTTGTAAAGAAACACAGGTCAGTAGTTAATTTTCTGCATGAATAACATTTTATTGGGAGTTCTTTTTTTTAACTGATGGGTCTCTATATATATAAGCATGTTATCAATTCAAAGAATAATTTATTCTATTAGCCAGAGAATCTGTTTGGAGCCATCTGAAATCTTTAATTGTCAATATCCATGGAGGGCTAAGTCTGTGGCCCACATTCAAGTCCACTGGAATGAAGGGAAGTGTGTGCACAGTCATGAGAGCACACACTGAAAAGTCATGGCTCTTCAGTGATGCTCTTCTCCACCAGAGCTTACAGAAGCTCTCCTGGCAGTGGTTCTCAGCCTCTGCTTGTATAATGAAATTGATGGGGAGCTTTAAAAAAGCCCTGATGCCTAAGTCATCTCAGACTTTCTAAAATAATTCACCTGGAGTGTGGCATTCAAAGAGGCCCCACTGATTCTCCTGTGCAGCCACAGTGAGACCCCCCGATGGAAAGCATTTCTGCCAGATGTGAAGGACTCCCACAGCCCCCTCACCTTCCAGGGGTCCTGCTGCCATCACGATGGGCTCCCTTTACATTCTAATAATAACTCTATGTGTGCTCTTCCCCACCCCCATTCTATTCTTCCCCCTTCAAGCTCTAGTTCAATCCCAAGCCCCTCCATGAAGCCTTCCCCACCCAGTTCAAAGCCCACTCTCTCCTCTGCTCTGTTATCAGTTACCACAGGCTGGCATCATGGATCCTACCACCTAACTTAACACTTTGCCATGGAACCATCCAGTTTGGTTCTTATGTTTTCTTTGCCCCTAAGAATACCCTTAACTCTAGCTCCTCATTTTATTTCTTTAATAAACTCCCAATGCTGCCTTGCAGTCATCCGGTAAATGCTTGCAGAGTGACTTTCAGTTGAGTTAGAGTTCTGGGACACAAATTATGTTCAGTTTGAACTTGTAAAATATAAAAAAATGACATGTAAGTACATGCTTAGTGTGTGTGTGTCTATTTGTCTGCAGGGGAAATATATGTATGTCATATGAAATTTTAAAATACAAGGTGTTACATATATAGAAAGATCTGGAATCTCTCCTCTGAGGAACACAAAGAACAGTTGCCATTGTTCATTCATCTCAAGCACGGCCCTGTAATAAGGCTTATTTCTAGGAGTCACACATTTAGTAAGCAGCTCCTCCCCTTGGGTAGGCTTTCTCAGGGAAGAGGAGGATAGAGACGGTTTCCATTTTACTTGTGGGAGTCTGTGTGTCCGTACTGTAGGTGTGTACAGACAGGGGACTCAGCCCTGAGAGAAAGGGGGCCTCTGGCACACCTGGGAAGGGCAGATGCTCCCTGAAGCTCCACCCAGGCATCCACAGGCTGGGGCTTCTCCCTCCACGACAATTTGCTTGCCCTTCAGTCAACTGAGATTAGAAGGTCACTGTTGGTTCCCCCAACTCTGAAAGGGGCTAAAGGTGAGAAAGGGGCTAAAAGTACTGGAACAAACACTGTGGTCATCAGAAGTTCACCATTTGCACTACACTTGGAGCCAGGAGGTGTTAAGAAACAGACATAATGCTTCACAACGACCTCTTCCCATCATGAAACTGGGTGGATTCTACTGGGAGAGGTGATTGGACGCTTTAGAAGTTGAGGAACGTGCTTACAATTAAAATTGTAATACCTATTCAGGATTACCTTGTAAGTTCCAACATACACAAAATTACCTCTATATCCTTTTCCGAGAAATTTGCCATAATGCCTAAGAATCTGTTATGCTTTTAAAACTCAGTATTTTTGCTTAAAATTTAAATCAATAAAGAACACAGGCCAACCTGATTTTGTATCAAGCCTGGTACAGAATAGGTGCTCAATAGATATTTTGCAGAATGAATGATGGATGAATTCTTTCACCATCCCTCTTAGCACAGCTTATAGAATAAATATAAAGAATCAAAGATAGGTAGGGAAAATTGAATGAAGGTGTGCAAAAGGTACAAACTTCCAGTTATAAATAAGTACTAGGGCTATAATGCAAAACATAATGACTATTGTTAATATTTCTGTATGGTATAAGAGAGTGGGTCCTAAGAGTTCTCACAAAGGGAAAATAATATTTATTTTTTTCCTTTCCTATCTATATGGGATGATGAATGTTAACAAAACTGTGGTAATAATTTTATGATATATGTAAGTCAAATCATTTTGCTGTACACCTTAAATTTATGCACTGCTGTAAGTCAACTATATTGCAATAAAAATGGAAGTTAAATTCTGATGGGATATGAAAAGGGAATACCGTGAACAACTGTATTCCCATATGTTTTATAATATGCGTTAAATAGACCAGTTCTCTGAAAGACACAAACCATTAACATTCAATCAAGAAAATATAGACATCCTGGCTGTCCCTATATCTGTCCCGCTATCTATCAAACATACTGAATCGGTAGTTTAAAAAAATCAAATATACATGATGCTAAAAGTAGCTTTTACATGTTTGTAAAGCATTATTGTCCATAATGTATCTCGTCTACTTTGCTTTTTTTTGTTGGTGGGGCTCCATCAGTCGGTTCTCATTTGTTTGTTTAAATGTTGCAGATCCCCCTGAAAGTGCTCTCTCAAGGACTTACGCAGTTGGAAAAACCTGTTGTTCTAAAGGTTGTGTCAAGAGATGCGACCGTAAGCGGAGCCTGACTTTCTCGAAGGACATGGGCTTTGATCTTCAAGGAAGCTGTATCCAGGAACACCTGAGACTTTACTTACTTTGTGATAAAACCATTAAATGAAGATAGGCTTCACCTACTGCCCTTGATGGATGATTAGGTATTCTGCCCAATCATTTAGCTTTCTCATTGTCTATGTGGAGTGTTATATATTGCGTCATATAAAGGAGGTGACAAGTAGGTGCCGGATACTCAACTTCATGGGCTCTCCTAGGACCATCTCCATCCACTTCCTGATGGTAGTTAGTACCATCTACTCCTCCTGAGCACTGATCAGAATGAAAATTTCTCAACAAATTCTAATGAAAATAAGAATGATTGTGGTGACTGAAGTAGTGACATTTATGTCACAGATTTTATTTTGGATATTCTAAATTAAATATTACATTGAGCAAGTCAATAAATATCTCTTTACAAAAGTATAATCTGATGCCTTTGTGCACATTAGGGGGAATGTATACAGCAGAATCAGAGAGACTCAGGGACTAAATGCTTTTGACCATCACAATCCCTGGTGGGTGGGGCCTTTTAAAAACTCCAGGTTGACATATTAAGTAGGTAAGAGTTCATTGACTGTGACTTTTCCCAGTGCTTAGAAATCTGCCTTTTAAATCTACCTTTATAGTTTAAATCTACCTTTTTTGGAGCACATATGTTTTGTTTCTTTTTTAAAATTAATTAATTAATTTAGTTAGTTAGTTTTGGTTGTGTTCGATCTTCTTTGCTGCGCGCGGGCTTTCTCTAGTTGCGGCGAGCGGGGGCTACTCTTCCTTGCGGTGCGCGGGCTTCTCATTGCGTTGGCTTCTCTTGTTGCAGAGCATGGGCTCTAGGTGAACGGGCTTCAGTAGCTGCAGAACGCAGGCTCAGTAGTTGCAGAATGCAGGCTCAGTAGTTGTGGCTCGTGGGCTCTAGAGCGCAGGCTCAGTAGTTGTGGCGCACGGGCTTAGTTGCTCCATGTCATGTGGGATCTTCCCGGACCCAGGGCTTGAACCCGTGTCCCCTGCATTGGCAGGCGGGTTCTTAACCACTGCGCCACCAGGGAAGTCCCGGAGCATGTATGTTTTCATACCTCTTTGTATTCCATCCTCGACTCCCAACTGTCTTAATGCAATGAACATGGAATAAAGGTGGCTGATTGGTCAGTTGATTGGGCAGAAAGGCTACAAGCACTGGTCAGTTTCATTTGGTATCAGAAGGGTACAGGGCTCTTCCTTTCCCTCTTCTCCCCCTTCCCTCCCTTTTCCTTCCCCTGCCTTGCCCTCCTGGATAATCCAGCCGTAAACCAGTAAGTGGGGGACAGAACGTGGGCAGCCTCACACTGCAGGGCAGGAGCAGAGAAGGGTTCACAGTGACTCCAAGTCAGAGGCAAAGTAGGGAATAGAGGGTGTCCACAGGGATGGCAGCCTGGCATGGGTGTGGGAACCCAAAATACCCACTCATAGGGGTGGCCTGTAACAGCAGCCAGAGACTAACTAGGGTGTGGAGAACCCAAGTAGGGTAAGGGGAGGGGGCATCATGAGTGGAAAGGGATGGATCATGGATTTGGGTACATAAAGGAGGGGTGATCAAGTAAGTAAATATATAAAGGATGGTGGAAGGCAGAATTCTCACTGTTGGAGAAGAGAGTCACTGATTCAGAGAGGGAGAAAACCAGAATAAACCCCGTGGAGTCAGCGATTGAAACTGAATGTATCAGTGTAAATCCATGCTTTTCTTTTTTAACTTTTTATTTTATATTGGAGTATAGCTGATCAACAATGTTGTGAGGGCTTCCCTGGTGATGCAGTGGTTAAGAATCCGCCTGCCAATGCAGGGGACATGGGTTCGAGCCCCAGTCTGGGAAGATCCCACATGCACAGGGCAACTAAGCCTGTGCACCACAACTACTGAGCCTGAGCTCTAGAGCCCGCAAGCCACAACTACTGAAGACCGCGCACCTAGACCCCGTGCTCTGCAACAAGAGAAGCCACCACAGTGAGAAGCCCACACACGGCAACAAAGAGTAGCCCCCGCTCGCCACAACTAGAGAAAGCCCACACAGCAACGAAGACCCAACACAGCCAAAAATAAAAATAATAATTAAGTAAATAAATATATAAAAACAAAACAAAGCAAAACAAAACAATGTTGTGATAGTTTCAGGTGCACAGCAAAGGGACTCAGCCGTATATATAATGTATCCATTCTCCCCCAAACTGCCCTCCCATCCAGGCTGCCACATAACAGTGAGCAGAGTTCCCTGTGCTATACAGTAGGTCATTGTTTGTTATCCATTTTAAACATAGCAGTGTGTACATGTCAATCCCAAACTCCCTGACTATCCCCCCGCCCCGTAATGATAAGCTTGTTCTCTAAGTCTGTGAGTCTGTTTCTGTTTTGTAAATAGGTTCATTTGTATCATTTCTTCTTAGAGTCTGCATATAAGGGTTATCGTACGATATTTCTCTTTCTCTGTCTGACTTACTTCACTCAGTATGACAATCTCTAGGTCCATCCATGTTGCTGCAAATGGCATTATTTCATTCTTTTTAATGACTGAGTAATATTCTGTTGTATATATGTACCACATCTTTTTTATCCATTCCTCTGTCAATGGAAATAGGTTGCTTCCATGTCCTGGCTATTGTAAATAGTGATGCAATGAGCACTGGGGTGTATGTATCCTTTTGGGCCATGTTTTTCTCCAGATATATGCCTAGAAGTGGGATTGCAGGGTCATATTAAATCCATGCTTTTCTATGTAGGTAGATGATAGCAGGCTGGATGATATAGACAGATAGATAGATAGTTAGATAGATAAATAGATGATAGATAGACAGATGACAGAGAGTTACAGATATAGATAGATAGGTATGTGTGTGTGTTTGTGTAGCTACAAAAACACATAACACCTATTGCTTTCCACTGATATAGTGTAGAAACAGTAACACCCTAATAGCAATAAGCATACCTTGTGCCCAGATCTTGGATTATAAATATCATTTTCCACTGAAAGGAATTGGGCTCCTTAGAGAAATGGCTGATTCCAGGGCTGGGAAAGTACATGACGACAATGGACTGTCTTGGGCTAAAAGCAAGGAACTGTAAACATTGAGGGGGATGTGTCCAAAGGACCCAAAAGCCAGCCTGAGGGGCTTCCACTGCCCAAATCAGAGACCATTTGAGCATCATAATAAATAAGGATAGTAAGAGCTGTTAAGCCATTCAAGAAAATAGGAAAACATGAGTACATACAGATATATGTAAATAAATTAATGGATAAATTGCAATTTGACGAGGAAACTTACATAGCTTCAAAGTAGTGCTGCTCAGAATACCCATTAATTGTAGAGCAGAAGGGGTAACTTCAGAGTGGAGGAACCTGGCAGACAGCCCTTTCCTCATCAGAGAGCAGCATCAGGGATGGGATGACTTGATCGTGCTTCACCCGATGGGACCCAGTGAGAACAGCTCACCTCACCTGTGTGATATTCCTGCGGAGAAGGCAAACCTGAAGGAAATCCTGAAAAGAGTCAGGCAAATCCAAACGGAGGAACATTCTCCTCCTTGTCTGTAACTGGTTTGGAATCTTCGAAAGAGTCAATGTCATGAAAACCAAAGATAGACTGAAAATGTTCCAGAAGGAGACCACAGAGGGGTGACATCTAAACACACCTCGAGGGCTGGATCCTTCTGTTACAAGGACATTGTTGGAACAGGTGGGGAACTGGGGGCTCTGAGGTTAGACGGCAGTAATGTGTCAGTGTTAACTTCCTGACTTGGAGGTCATATTGTGGTCATGTAGAGATGTCGTCGTCTGCGTGAGACTCAGGGGGTGTGAAATATGAGGTTGGCAACTTGCTCTGAGATGGGTCAGGAAAATGGTTCTTTCAACAGACACTTCGGTAAGTTAGTTTGTTTAGGGTGGTGGTCACAAGGGTACCTTTTGGCTTATACAGCTCTCCCCCTCTCTCACCTTAGTTTTCTTTGTCTTGTTTTTTTTCTAAGGAGGTAGCACTACACTGTGACCGTGACCATGACCGAGGAGTGGCTCTGAAGCTGGAGCCCCTGAGTTTAAAATCCCAGGACCGTCCGTCCAGGACTGAGTCTAGACTAATCGGTGGCTTTGGGCAAATCAGACAAGCCCCTCCATTCCTTGCATTGCTTGGCCCACAGAGTTTGGGCTGAATTTCAGTGCTTCTATGCCCCTCAGCTGAATGCCACTGTGCACACATTAGCTCGGGCTCAGCCACCGTCTTAGGTCTGGTTCCGTAAAAGCAGGGCCTGAGGGCTCTGGCACAAATAGTTTACTGAGAGAGTGATCTCAGGGGAAGGGAATGAGGGGATCTGGGTGGGCAAGGGGAAAAGCTGGGTGAAGATGTGCTCTCTGTGGAGATTGATTCCATAGGAAGCCTGAAAGACATTTGTAATAGAGCAGATCCCACTTGGAGGCACAGGCCAGCCTTTTGTACCCCATCATAGACTGGTCTTCTTATCCCCCAGGAGGCACCAAGCTCCCAGGTGAAGTGGCTTCAATTTGGCCCCGGGAGATTCCCTAGAGAGCAGGGCAGCCTTTAATCAGTAGCAGCGGATACTCCCAGTACCTGGGGGAGGAACGTGCAGCTCAGGGTGCGGGATCTGGTAACTGCCTGGAAGTCCTGGCTGAATTTCATGAATACACCGTGTCTGTAAGGAGGGAATGAACTCTCTTGATTCTTCTTGTTTGTTTATTTTTTCCCTTGGGATCTGTCTTTGCTCGGCCAGCAATGGACTCAAGTTTGGAAACTTTTCAGAAACAATTTTTGCCCCAGGGTAGGAGGAGGAGAGTGGGAGGGACATCACCCCAGGGGACTTTGAGGTCCTACAGAGGTGGGGCGAAGTGGGGCTGGAGGTCCTGCTCTGGGCCCTGAGCTCACACAGCTGGACAGACACCCCCAGCCCCAGTTAGAATCCAGGAACTAATGTCCTGAACATTTATGACTCAGTGTCTCCACACACAGCAGGTGGTAAGAGGAGCCATTTAAACACAACAAGGAGGAAAGAAATGAAGAGTTCACGTTCAGCAAACTCCCAACATTTTAATGATTTTTCACTACAGCTTCAGCTCATGTCTCCTCCTCTTGCTGACAGAAGATACATTCCATAATTTGTGATTACGCTATAATTCTTGTCCTTTTTAGCACTAGTTGAACAGTTTATGAGCTCACAAGAGTGACCGTTTCTAGAGGGTCTGCTGAGGGTCAGGTATCTGACGGACAAGGTCACATGTTCTCTTCACTCCCCAAAACCTTCAGGTCAGGGACCAGGGTCTGGTCTGATCTGGGCTCCTTGAGGAGGGAAAGACATAATTATGAATGCTCATTTTATAGATTAGGCAACTGAGGTTGAGAGGGTTTAACTAACTCACCCAGCGCCTGATATCAGCCACATTTTGTGGATCCCTACTAGCCAGCTGTCTACACAACAGGAGCACAGATGTCCCTGGAGTCCATAGGAAGCTAAGGGACCTCCTGGGGCAGGTTCCCATCCATACCCTTTCCTCCCCGCTTTCCCCCTCTATCCCTGGCAAATTCGTACAGATTCTTAACCATTTGGACGTTTTGATTTTGTGGTTACAAAAAGTCAAAATTTCAGAAATGTTACTGCATCACAGCCACTAGGATGGCTGTAAAAAAATAAGGGAAAAAGCAAGTGTTGGTGAGAATGTGTAGAAGTTGGACGGCTCATTCATTGCCGGTGGGGTTGTAAAGTGGTGCAACGATCATGGAAGATGTTTGGCCGCTCCTCAGCAAGGAAAGCATAGAATTACCACATGACCCAGCAACTGCACTCCTGGGGAGACAACAGGATTGGAAACAGTTTCTCAAAACCAGTACATGTATCTTCATGTTCCTTGCCACACTATCCACAAAAGCAAAAGGTTGGAAACAAGGAAAATCCACGGATGAATGGATAAACAAATGGTTGTATATGTTGTATACAATATGATGAAACAAACTTATTTTTAAGGCAAGACAAGAAAAAAAATTTTTCATACATTAACTTCCCTCTCTGGGGGCTTCCCTGGTGGCGCAGTGGTTGAGAGTCTGCCAGCCGATGCAGGGGACACGGGTTCGTGCCCCGGTCCGGGAGGATCCCACATGCCGCGGAGCGGCTGGGCCCGTGAGCCATGGCCGCTGAGCCTGCGCGTCCGGAGCCTGTGCTCCGCAACGGGAGAGGCCACGACAGTGAGAGGCCCACGAACCGCAAAAAAAAAAAAAAAAAAATTCCCTGTCTGCCGGGACTTCCCTGGTGGTCCAGTGGTTAAGACTTTGCCTTCCAATGTAGGGGGTGTGGGTTGGATCCCTGCTGGGGAGCTAAGATCCCACATGCCTTAAGGCTAAAAAACCAAAACAGAAAACAGAAGCAGTATTGTAACAAATTCAGTAAAGACTTTAAAAGCGGTCCACATCAAAAGAAAAAAAAATCTTAAAAAATTCCCTCTCTGCCATTTGGGCCACACTCCCCCTTTAGAGTGCATTGTGCATGTGCATTAACCAGACCTCCTTAGAAGACACAGGAATGCCTGCTTCATCGTCAAGAGCAATTTTCTCTGGTGCCAGCAAGATAACTCCTTAGAGATAACAATCCTTTTAGTCTTGTAAGGGGTTGCAATGTGCAGATCTGGCTTGTGTAAACTGTCAGTATGTCATCTGATGTATAACCCCTTTTTTTTTTTTTTTTTGCGGTACGTGGGCCTCTCACTGCTGTGGCCTCTCCCGTTGCGGAGCACAGGCTCCGGAAGCGCAGGCTCAGCGGCCATGGCTCACGGGCCCAGCCGCTCCGCGGCATGTGGGATCTTCCCGGACCGGGGCACGAACCTGTGTCCCCTGCATCGGCAGGCGGACTCTCAACCACTGTGCCACCAGGGAAGCCCTGATGTATAACCCTTTGACTCAAAAACTTACATAACTGTGCTTTGACCTCTAATGGTTGGAACGGTCCTCAAAGCTGTCTGAAAGATTGTCTCCCAGGTTATAATCCTCAGATTGGCTCGAATAAAATTTTCTATTTCTTTCTTAGATTGACTTTTTTTTTTAAGGGAACTTTTAATTTTTATTTATTTATTTATTTATTTTTGGCTGCATTGGGTCTTCCTTCCTGCACTGGTGTTCTTTAGTTGCAGTGAGCAGGGGCTACTCTTCCTTGCAGTGTGCAGGCTTCTCTTGTTGCGGAGCACGGGCTCTAGAGCGCAGGCTCAGTAGTTGTGGCGCATGGGCTTAGTTGCTCTGTGGCATGTGGGATCTTCCAGACCAGGGCTCGAACCCATGTCCCCTGCATGGGCAGGCAGATTCTTAACCACTGTGCCACCAGGGAAGCCCTAGATTGACTGTTAATTAATTTTTTCATAAACAAATAGAATAGTATTCAGCCATCAAAGGAGTGAAGTACTGATGCATGGTGCAAGAGGGATGAACCTTGAAAAGGTGAATGAAAGAATCCAGACACAAAAGGCCACATATTACATGAATCCATTTATATGAAACATCTAGAACGTACATTGGTGGTTATCAGGGCCTGGGGGGAGGAGAGTGGAGAGTGTGTGCTTAATGGGCGCAAATTTGATTTTGGTGTAAATGGAAATATTCTGGAACTAGATAGTGGTGTAGGTAGCACAACATTTTGCATGTGCTAAACGACACTAAATTGTTCACTTTAAAATGGTTAATTTTGTGCCATATGAGTGTTACCTCAGTTAAAATTTTCAAATCCCAGGACTGTACCCTATCAAGTACAAGACAGGTCACTATGGTGCCTGCAAAGCCCAATAGCTCTTTCCAGAGGCCTTGCACGCTTTCCAGCCCCCTGTTGACCAGACCAGGGTGAGACATTGACCCTAGAAGCAGAGGATCCCTGTCTTGGCCTGGGATCTGATCACTCCCTTATTAGCAGTAAGAAAGTTGGCTTGATTTAGACCCTGTCTTTTTCAACCAAGAAATGAGAAGCATACTCAACAATGATAATGATGGTAAGGTGGGCCACTCTCACATACTGAGATGCCCTCTCCCCTTCTCTCCTTCTGGCCAAATGCATGAGGAGATGGGATCAAGACAAGTCTGAAGAAGCCACTCTTGGCCAGATGAAGAAGAGTCTTCAGATACTACCCTGAGGCACTTAGACTTTATCTTGGGGATGATGGGAGTGTTTGTAGGGATTTGAACCACAGAGGAATGTTACAAGATCTGTGTTTTACCAGGCTCTGTCGGGTGGCTTAAGAAGGGAATTCCCTGGATGAGGCCAGCACAGAGTCAAGCAAAACTTGTTAGGAAGTTACTGCAGCAATGAGGAGAGACCAATGCTTTGCCTTTCTTTTCCAACATGCCCCAAGACCCTCGTTTTTCTCCTTCATCTTACACTTCCTATTTCGTTCATTCCTTTCCATATGGTTGTCCGATATTTGCCTCTGTTCTCTGATTCCTCTTTTACTCCTTTTCATCACTTTTTACTTTCTGCTCTCCTGGAAACCCAAATGATTCTGATTGTGACATGTCTGAACCATTTGCTACATCCTCTAACTGCTGACACCAAAAGTGCAGTGAATACCCAACTTAGTAACGGGTAGAAGGATGTGCATATCGTTTTTGTAGTCACAACCAGCTGTGCAGCATTTGGAACAAGAGTGGAAGCATGATGGGATGTGTGGCAGGAAATATTTATCCCATGGGAAGATGACATAACCTGCAAAGTTATTTCAGGAGGCCCCTTGAATCTAAGCAAACAAGCCATAGGCACAATTTAGAATCGCAAGATCTGGCTCTGTGATCTGGATTCATGGTTTAATTGCTTGGGCAGGACTTTTCTCCACCCTGAGCTTCTATTTCCACATCTGTCAAGGGGGAATTAAATAATCCCAATACTGCTTATCTCACAGAGTCTTCACGAAGATCAATTAAGAGAGACATGAAAGAACTTTATACGGTGTACAGGGTGGTAGAGATGTTAGTGGCTACTTTATCAGGAAAGAGACCCTCCAGGATGGAGTAGAAAGTGAGCAGCCCTGAGGATGTCCTCCTCTTCTTCCCTTTGCTGTGAAGTCTATGGAAGTGCTTCTGCTTCGGGGCATGGGGGAGGGGCTTTCTCTATGGTGCAGTGTGTGTGGGTCTTAAAAAGTATTCTCCTACCTCACCCCAGCTCTCATCGATGGGCTTGCAAGGGGACATCACCTTGTCTCTGGTTTGGGGCAGAGCACTGGTCACCACCCTCTTGGAAGATCCGGGTTTTAGTGATAGGCTCCCATTAAATTCTTGGGCAAGGCTGAGCCTGGTTTAATTTAAGACCTTGGGCAATTCTTTCAGCCAGTGGACATCAGGACAGGCTTCCCAGAAGAGGAGCCACCTAGGCAAACAATATAAAAGGACAGGAATAGCAGACTGACAGTGCCTCTTGCATCACTGAGTCCCTGACACCCTGTTCACCTATTAGTGAGCCTAACGCCTCCCTGAGTGTTATTTGATTTTCAACTCCAGCTCATTGCTAAGGACTGAGAAGATAAGCCATTTATAGTTGATGAAGACACTGTTTCTGAAACTTGTGTAATTAGTTTACCTTGGCTGTACTATAACTACCTATTTGTCTCTGTCTTCAACCTGAATACTGTCTGGATTTTAGTCATATTCGTGCCCTAGGCATTGAGAAAAGAGCTTTGAAAGTACATGACGAGCCCATTAGCACACAAACGACTAGATGAGAGACACGGGGTGTGGGGTGACCTTCAGGCACACATGTCTTCCTTCACAATCTTAGTATATACGTCGCTTCCTGTTAGGTCTTCCTGGCTGTGAATGAAGGGGCACAAAGATCGTGCCTTCTATTACTTCCCCTTGCAGAGCAAGGCTATTTGTATTGGTTAGGACGTGGTGCTGGCTACATTTTATTCCCAGGAAATGACTAGCCTATCACCATTGGGATAGATTCCAACCAGCTGGACCGGCCCTGCGGTGAATAGGGCAGGTGATGGTCATATAAGGCTTAGTGAGAAAATCATCATAGCCAAGTGTGTGTTTTGGAGGAAGATGAAATCATATAGTTTCTATAAATGGTTTTGTTCTCAAGAAGAATAAGAAAGGCTGTGGGTTTAGTTGAGTGAATTAAGTTGTCAGTAGTTATCAGACAACACCCCAATCATCCCATGTGGGATGTATTTTATGTTCCTCTCAGTTGGGAACATAGGTTGATCCTACACACAAGACCCTTAGTGTCCTCATGACCTGCACCTATCTTTATTCCTGGTGAGGTGAGATAGAGTCCTTGGTTCTGGAGACCCATGGGGGAGCTCCTGGGCAGGGGTAGCCATGGAGATAGGAGCCAGATTGTAACCAAGTTGCTGCTGCAGCCTCGGGTCTCACTATTTCCCATAGTGACCCTTATCACGAAACAGCAAACATTGCATACTGGCATTTCAGTGCAGAAGACTTGCCAATCTACCTTCATGTTAGCATACATGTGACAGGTTTTGATCAACAGCTGTTGGGAAGCCACCTGCAGTCGCTAAGCCTCAGTCTCTACATCTGTAACCTGGGGGCTGTAACACGACCCTACTTAACAGCGCCCAGAGAAGGTACCGAAAGAGGGCAGAAATGTATCAGAGTTTCTGGGACTTTCTATCCTACTTTTCCTGGGGATCATCTTCCAGTTTCCCAGGTATGTCCTTTGTCGGTATTCAAGCTTGCAGCCACTTCCCTCCTTCACTACCTCTCTGTAGGGCTCCATTTTTTTTTCAGAGATTCCAGAGGTATGCCACATACTAAGCATGGTTGTGTGTCTCACTCCCTCCACTTGGAAGCTGCTCTCAAGGAAGGAGACTGTATGGCTTCTAGCCCACACCCCAGCACAATACCTGCACCTGACATTCACCCACTTGACACGAATGAATAGATGTATTCATGCATTTTACTTACCAGTGGCAGCTATGGATTTTAACAGGTGTCTCCTGGAGAAAGTCTGAACCCAAAGATGACAAACTATGATGGTAGAAATTTCATGCTGCATGACAAGTCCCCAAGGAAACAAAAGAAGGCAGGTGACATAGTTGGGACTTATTGCATTTTACCAATGAGACTTCCACCCTCTCAGGCTGTTGTCCAGGAGCCCTGGGGACTTTCAAGTCAGAGGGAGGGAAAGAGTTGGTGAAAGGTGGGTATCACTTTCTGCAGAAGGACTTAAAGTGAGAAACACAAGCACAGCTTAAATGTCTTGTGTTTCTGTTGAGTTTAAGAATCTTTCAGATTTTGTTTTTTACGTAATTCATGGTTTTCCAGGCCAAGCAATCCCAGGACCTGGGTCAGAATAATGACAATGAGGCCATGTAATTTCCAGACCCTCAATCCTCAGGTTTCTCTCATAAGGAATGGGGTGCGGGCTCACAGATGACACTGACCTCTAATATAAGCCTCCTCCTTGCCAGGTCCTCGTACCCATTATAAATTCCCTACTTGTCAAAAAGCAGGAAGCCATCTGCTCTGACCCCACTTTGCCCCATAGAAAAACCTCATACCATCTTTTTGGAGTCCTGTGTACTGTGTGTGCCACAACACTGGTGGATAAAGAGGTGGGGCCCACTTGGCTATCAGGCTGCTTTCTCCTCTTTACACCCATTGATCTTGGACTTGCAGCCTCTCCAGAGATAGGGGGCCATTCTTTGGTCTAGAATTTGTCTAACTTGCTGTCTAATGCAGGACTATCTGAGGGCAGGACAGGAATCAGCCTGAATCAGTACTCCTTAGTGCGCCATCACCATCCCCTCCATATCCTGTCTCTCCCTCAGGAGCCCTCTTGTCAATAGAATCCTGATGGATCATCCTGAATGTGCAGGGATGGTGGCCGAGGTGCAGCCAGGCTCTCTTGTTGTATTAATAATCCAGGAAGATGGTGTGGTCACCAAAGAGCCACTTGAAAAGGACATAGAGTGGCCCAGTGATCGTACCTCCACCTGCTCAAGTCCACCAAACTTTCTCATTCCCACTTGGCAGAAAGCACTGTCTTGGTTCCAGGGACATGATGGTGACGAACACCCAGACTGTGCACAAGCTCTCAATCTGGTGGGGGAACTAGGTAAGGAATCCAACAATGGTGATGGACATATTAGAATTGTGTGCAGAGGACAGAAGTTCGCCAGATGAAGAAGAGGTTATATCTGTTCAAGGAAGTTGGTTAGGAAAGTCTCTAAAACAGCGGGTTCTGTCTGAGCTGGGATTTGAAGGATAAACAGGAGACTTATAGAGGAAACAAGGACATTTCTAGGCAGAGGAAACTGCATGGGTAAAGATCTGTAGACCTAGCTTGTTGGAAGAATTTCAGGTATTTTAAAGTGTGGGCAGTTATGGAGACAAGGGTAGTTTAGAGGAGATATGGTCAGTGGCTTTATGTGAGTTTCTGTAATAGTTGGGCTTACTGATAACACTGATTGAGTTGATATTGGATTGTCACAGATACCAACTCAAGGGAGGTCAAACTGGTGTGTCCCTGATGCTTTGCCAACCATCAAGGCAGGGAGGGCTCATGCAGGTGGAGCACAGGTGGCCCTTCTACTGGCTGCAGCTCCAGCTCCACCCCCTTCCCAGAACATAAACCTTCCAGCCTCACTGAATCTCCGCTGGCCAGGAAGGGAAACTCCACACTCAAAGGCCTGCAAAGAATAGCACACACAGCTGAAAGGAAATTCAGAGGAGGGAAACTCAGAGGAAAGTGGCCATGGACCTAATCTCAAGCTTTTCCACGGAAACCTGGGTTCTCCTGGCTACCATCCTGGTGCTTCTCTATATGTGAGTAACTGTCCAGGCTTGTCTCCTCTGTGATCTTGGACTTGGGGTGCTAATCAGGTCTCCCTTTCCTTGTCTGTTTTGAAGATCCAAGTTAATGGACCAGAAGTTGCTAAAGCTTTGGGTACTACCAAAAAAAACCTTTTCCCCTTTCTACCTAGAATGAGAATCTCCAAATCATGGAAGAGTCAAGTAACTAATAAACATGATTAATTCCCTGGAAGATTCCTGGCCTCAACTTCTCAGGAACACTCAAATTGGAAACATTTATCAAGTATTCATTCTAGGATTGGGACGGTGAAGACTTCAGCTGCTTTTATCTAATCATCATTACTTTTTATGGGTCTCACAGTGCAGGTGGGAAAGGAGGTGATGAGTGAATGTAATATCACTTTTGGAATCACTGTTATTAGTTATCACCTACATGTTACCTCCCTAGGTTGACTGTCCAGTTCTGAGTCAGTGACTGGCCAGCTCCAGCACTTACTACACAATCCCTGTGACCTGGTTTCCTCTTTCACTTTATAGATATGGAACTTATTCACATGGACTTTTTAAGAAGCTGGGGATTCCTGGGCCAACACCTCTGCCTTATTTTGGAAATATTCTGTCCTACCAAAAGGTGCGTGATGTTTGAGCTCCAGCTTTGCTTCTTATGGTTGCAAATCTCAGCTGAGTTCCATGATAAAATTTCCCCTTCTCAAGAGAAAGGTCTGAAGTTTCATGCTTTCCAGAAACGACACCATAGGCTCCACTCAGCACATGGCCAAGTTTACCCCATGGCTCCATTTTCAGCTGTTAGGGGCCTCAGGTTTTGCGGCCTCAGACAGCCCAGCTCTCTAGCTGATTCAGCACAGGACTTGATTTTCCACCTGGTGAGTATTGTGAAGAGGATTTTCTTTCTGCCAGGTGCAGATTCCCAGGAAGTCACCATCCCCCTTAGGAGAAAAGCATGAAGGGGGTGCCCAGCCATGACTCATTAAGCTGTGTACACTACAGTCAGACTTTCCTTTTGCTAGCATGTGCTGTGGGTACCCTTTTAAAAGAAATTCCTCCTGGATTGATTGGAAACTTCACTTTCTGAGGCAACCCTAGTACTCACCGTTGAGTAATTTGCACATACTTGAATTCCCTCAAGAACTGCTAACCCCAGCAGTTATTTCCATGCTCTAATCCACCTCTTGTACCGGTGACTATTTTGGAGATTTGAGAGATGGAACAAGAACTTTCTGCTTTACTTCTGTGTCTTCAAAGGAGGCACCTCATGGATGAGTTTGAGCAGAGAGAGAGTATAACGGAGACTGGATAGTGGTTGTCTTCGACTTCAGATATTTAACTACTAAATGAACTGTGGGTTAAAAAACAAAAAAACAAGGCAGAATTACTTATGGAAAATCACTAGAAAGGACATGATTTGGCAAAATTATTAAAATTTTAATTTAACTGAACAGAATGTACTAGGTGGCATATGGACTATGAATTCTGGCTGAGCCTTGATATTAATCCAGCTCTGATGCCTTGCCCAGGGCCTGGCCCCTGAACGGAAGTCATGAGCTACGTCCCTGTGTCCAGGGGGCAGAGCCTTGTGTGCAGGCTGCTTTCTGGCTCAGATTTCCTTTCCTGCAGACATAAGGCTTGTTTCTCAGATCCTTATTCTCCCAACTGAGGTCTTCATTGTCTCATTACTGCCTGTGAACTTTATGAACTTTTTTCTCTCTGAAAAAGCAATAATTTATTTTCCACCTTTCCCAGATGAACTCCTTAGTAGATGCACTCTGAGACCCACATTTCTGGCACTTTCTTTTGCATAGTTAAACCATCAAATATCACAGCAGAAAGTTAGCTACAGGAAGGTTTTTGTTGTTTGTTTTTAAGTTACAGAAGTGAAAACTCAGGGCAAGTGTTTTAATTGCACTGTCCTTTGTCCTTTGTGTAGTTGTGGT